>NC_133135.1:14205570-14820154 GCF_048418815.1 Hemitrygon akajei | reverse complement strand
GATTATGCCAGTCAGTGCCCCAGTGAGTGGATGGGGAGCACAATATATGTCACTGACTGAGTCCAATACGGGACCACTGGCATTTCCAATTAGACCAATAGCATATTTTCAGAGTTTTACCAAAGGATCCAATGTCCGGGTAGCATAGCCTTCACAATGTATAACTTTGGAGTGAAGGAATCCACATCAGCCTGCATGTTGAGGACGGACAGTGACTTACCTGAATACCATCCTATTAAACAGGGTAGGTGGAGGTGTGGGATTCTTCTTGATGATGAGTGACTTAACAAACACAGCTAATAATGCCGGAGGAATGGGCACCAGTTCACAAAGCAAGCATTCAATTCAATGGCTCACTCTGACACTACATCACAAACCAAGAAAGGTTTAAATGGATGTAAACCAATCAAGACAAATGGCACTAGCACAGTCAGCATGGACAAGTTGGGACAAAGTGCCTGTTTGCATGCTGTACAGCTCAATGATTCTCTGACACTGTAATGATAAAACAAACCTGTGTTGTCTTATTGTGAAATGCCAAATATTTATTACCATTTTCTGTGTATCCTGGTATGTACATGGCACTCCCTTCCGTTCTGTTTGCCATCGTGGTAGAACTTTCCTTTCCCTCTACCCGCACCTTGAAATTGTATCTTCCATGTACAGTAGTGTTCAGGAAATACTTAGAGTACACCCCATCATTGCTGACAATATCAGCACCTAAAAGTAAGTAAAGGTGAATGATTTTCAGCTGAGGAGAAAATGCAACACTAATACTACAATTTTTTTTAAAAGCTGCCTATAGAAGCTTCCTACTCTCATCTCATTGGTAGTCTATTATGATGTCCTCGGATCAAGAACAAATTTCAAACTTTAACTGGTTTTATTGCTGTGTAGACTGCCCTAGGTGTGATGCATTGAGCAGGAACAATTTATAGCAACATACAAGAATGGGAATTTTTTACATTAAATTGATATTCCATCACATCCACAGAAACTGTGACAACTGAATGAGTTGCAAAATGATCCCAGATAGACACTATGTGCACACAGAACAAAGACACCCGGCTACCCTGAATATTCATCATCGGTGAAGTTCAATAGCTGATTTATAATACAAGGTGATAAATGAATCTGAATCTGAATCACTTCTGAATCTCCCTGGATGGATCGATGAGAAAGTTTCCAAAAAGCAGTAGGCCGGCAAGTTTGATCTAGTCAATCACAATCCAGAGATGTCTGAAACTAGCAAGTAATTCCTTTATTCTGCTTTTCCTGTCCATATCCATCTTTTCGCATCCAAATTTATTTGCTTTTTTATTTATATGCTGTATAATTCTTTATTTTTATGTAATTTTTTATTCTTCATAATTGTTGAATGTTGGTTTTTGTTACATATCCGAATCAGAATCAGGTTTGTTATCACCGGCATGTGACGTGAAATTTGTTAACTTAACACCAGCAGTTCAATGCAATACATAAACTAGCAGAGAAAAAAAAATAAAATAAAATAATAATAATAATAAATAAACAAGTAAATCAATTATGTATATTGAATAGATTAAAATAATGTGCAAAACAGAAATATTGTGATTTAAAAAAAAAGTGAGGTGGTGTCCAAAGATTCAATGTCCATTTAGGAATTGGATGGCAGAGGGGAAGAAGCTGTTCCTGAATCACTGAGTGTGTGCCTTTGGTAACACATCATCCTGCTTGAAGGTAACAGTAAGAAAATGGCATGCCCTGGTTGCTGGAGGTCCTTAATGATGGACGCTGCCTTTCTGAGACACCACTTCCTGAAGACGTCCTGGATACTTTGTAGGCTAGTACCTAAGATGGAGCTGACTAGATTTACAACCTTCTTTCAGTCCTGTGCAGTAGCCACTCCATACCAGGCAGTGATGCAGCCTGTCAGAATGCTTTCCATGGTACATCTATAGAAGTTTTTGAGTGTATTTGTTGACATGCCAAATCTCTTCAAACTCCTGATAAACTATAGCAGCTGTCTTGCCTTCTTTATAACTACATCGATTTGTTGGGACCAGGTTAGATCCTCAGAGATCTTGACACCCAGGAACTTGAAGCTGCTCACTCTCTCCACTTCTGATCCCTCTATGAGGATTGGTATGTGTTCCTTCGCCCTACCCTTCCTGAAGTCCACAATCAGCTCTTTCGTCTTACTGATATTGAGTGCAAGGTTGTTGCTGCGGCACCATTCCGTTGGTTGGCATATCGTGCTCCTGCACGCCCTCTCGTCTCCACCTGAGATTCTACCAACAATAGTATCGTCAGCAAATTCATAGATGGTACTTGAGCCATGCCTAGCCACACAGTCATGGGTACAAAAAGAGTAGAATAGTGGGCTAAGCACACACCCCTGAGGTGCACCAGTGTTGATCATCAGCAAAGAGGAGATATTATCACCATTCTGCACAATCTTCTGGTTAGGAAGTCAAGGATCCAATTGCAAAGGGAAGTACAGAGGCTCAGGTTCTGTACAGTATTGATCAGGACTGTGGGAACAATGGTGTTTAAAAATGAGCTATAGTCAATGAACAGCATCCTGATATAGGTGTTTGTTTTATCCAAGTGGTCTATGGTCATGTGAAGAGCCATTGACTGTGTCTGGCCTTCTCTTATTGTTGCAATAGACAAACTGCAATGGTTCTAGGTCCTTGCTGAGGCAGGAGTTCAGCTTAGTCATGATCAAACTCTCAAAGCATTTCATCACTGTAGATGTGAGTGCTACTGGACGCTAGTCATTAAGGCAGCTCAGAACTCTTCATAGGCACTGTTGTAATTGTTGCCCTTTTGATGCAAGTGGGAACTTCAGTGAGAGGTTGAAAAATTGTCCTTGAATACTCCTGGCAATTGGTTGGCACAAATTTTTTGTGACTTATCAGGTTCTCCATCGGGGCCTGCTGCCTTCCGACTGTTCAACCTTCTTAAAGATATCCACCTCTGAGACAGATATCACACAGTCACTGTGTAAAGCAGGGATCTTCACAGCTCGAGTGATAGTCTCCCTTTCAACACAGCATAGAAGGCATTGAGCTCATCTGGTAGTTCAATTACTTCATTGGCAACCCACCAGTAAGCCTGGCACTGGACTCACTACTATGTACAGTGATGAGACGGATAGTCTGTCTGACATTCAGGCTTGTTTAGATCTTTGCATTTGACATCTTGAGGTCAAATAAATCAGCCAGCACAACACAGCACATTGAAGTCTTGTTCACAATTTGATCGGTCATCTATAGGTTAAATAGGTCTCCTGGTGGCTGCCAATGGTAATTTGACCTTTACCCACCCAGTTTACTCTACATCAATAGATCTCCCCCAAACTTTTACTTATGTTCACTACATCATTATTAATTTCACAACAGCTCCAAGAGAATTGTATACAACTTACCTGTACCATTATCTGAAAGCTTCACTTGTTCTGTATGACCCGTGGGTTGTTCAACAGTGATTATCACACTTGCAGATAAGACTGGTAAAAATCCTTGGGAGACTTTCACATAAATAACCACTGGAACCTTTTTGGTGATTTTTGTGCTGACTGTGACGGGGGGAACATTCTCATCCGCTGATTGGGATGTTACTGTAACTGTTACTTGCTGCTGTTTTCCGGGATTCCCGATACTGTAAGTCCAATTTCCTTCCTGGAAGATGATTATGGTTAGTCCTATGATAATCAAAGGCAGGAATAACGTCTCAATGAAATTTCAAATTATTGATACTGGACATATAGAAGAATGATTATCTCTGTAGGGGTCCATTGAGAAAGTTGTGCTGAGTCATTATATTCTGCTCTAAGATACTACAAGATCATAACACATAGGAGTAGAATTAGGCAGTTTGGTCCATTGTCTGCTTTGCCATTCCATCATGGCAGATTTATTATCTCTCTCAACCCCATTCTCCTGCCTTTTCCCATATCTTTTGATGTCCTTACTAATGAAGAATCTATCAGCCTTAGCTTTAAACTTACCTATTGACTTGGCTTCACATCATTCTGTGGCAACGTATTCCATAGATTCACCACTCTCTGGTTAAAAAAATTCCTACTCATCTCTGTGCTAAAGGGACATTCTAATTTCTTGGTTTTGAAGGAAATTGGTGCAACCACTCAAAGCCCAATACTATGTCTCCACCATGACAGGTAGAAATGGGTAACTTTGGATAACAGGGCTCTGAGAAAGTTATATTGGACAATTCCTGTACAGTGGATACAATGGATTACAGAATCATTGATGACGTCCAGCTGTACCATCGGCAGTGAGAAGAGGCTCATCATCGAGTAAGTACAAGATGCCGTGCAGGATCTGTACAGCCGGCAATTCCTATCTATCACCAACATACCTGCAATATGAGAATTATGTACTAGGCAGGAAAATCCACCATCATAGCAAATAACATGAAAATTGGCAAATTTTCAATTCTGGACTGAGTGAAACAAGTTTGACTTCATCTGCAGAGACCCAACTGACAGGTGGGATCAATTTCATCTACTTAGGCCATCAGAGCAATGATGCACCTCATACAGAGGGTGTAGCCTTCATGATGACACCAGAAGCACATAGAGCAATGATTGCATGGGAAGCCGATAGTTCCAGAATCATCACTGCTTGGTAGCAAACCAAGCACAAGAAGATAACAATTAAAGTTATCCAATGTAACATGCCAACAAACAATGCTAATAAAGAAGACAAAGACAAGTTCTAAGACACACTCAGTGGAGTCATCAGCAGAAGAAAGGAAAAAGACCTGACCATTGTCATGGGAGATTTTAATGCCAAAATATGCTGGTGATGAGGAAACACAGTCTCAGAGAAATGTACGACAATTGGAAACAATTTGCTGAAACTTGTGCTAACTTTAAGCTAGATATTGAAGGAAGCTTATTCCCTAAAGTACAATCCGAGCTACTTGAAAGGCAAAAAAAACTGTTTAGAGATTTGTCCTCACACTTTCCAACAGGTTTGAGGCACTTGAAGACCCTGAGAACAAAGATGAATGGTCTGCTGTTATAAAGGCAATAAATGAAACTTGCAGGGAAGTGCTGGGAAAAAGGACATTTGAGCACAAAGAGTGGGTTCTGTGAGGAATGAGGGAAACAATCAGTAAGTGAGAACACTAAAAGAAAAATGCAATAGAAGCAGAACGAGGAGCAAGGAAGTGGAGGCACAGAGGGAGCATGACAGAGAGCACAAGGAAGTAAAAAGAAGCATCAAGACGGACAAGAGTGTACATAAACACCCTTGCATTCCAAGCTGAAGAAGTCTCAGCAATTGAGAATATGGAAGAATTGTAAGTACTATCAAGTAACTAGCTAGCAAATTCAACCAGATCAACTCCCAAGAGAAGGATAAAGATAGAAATGTCCTAAAGAAGATGAACAAAGTCAACATAGGGCATGTAGATAAAACCATCCACTGTTGGTCCAAGCAGTCAGCCTCCATGCTACAGGACTGCCTTGATAACGTTGACTAGAATGTCTTCCATGATGAGGATGTCCCTGGAGTCACGAGTTTCATCTAGAAGTTCATCAAGGATGTTGACACCCAGAAATCAGTCAGGGTCTATCTAAACCAGAAACCCTGGGTCAGCAGTTCTATGTGAGCAGCATTTACTGTGTGACACAGAGACACAGTGACAGACACACTTACATTGCCGGTAATCAGCAGGAGATCAAGAAGTGCAGCTATAACCTGTGCAAAGTCATCAAGGCAGTGAAACAACAACACAGACAAGATCCAGACACAAGTTTTTCCAACAACACACACAGCTTATGGCAAGATCTGCATACCATGGCAGACTTCAAAGCTAAACGCAGTGAAGTTTCCAACATTGCTGCCTCTCTCCCAAACAAGCGAAATCTTTTTTATGCTTGATTCAATGTCACCAATACTGAGGTCCTGAGAAGACCAGCAGATGATATGACTGGCAGCTTGGACATCTCTGAGGTTGAAGTACTGAGGAGTTTCCAATGAGTGGACAGTCACAAGGCTGCAGGACCGGACCGCATCTCAGGGCGGGTACTCAGGATGTGCGCGGCACAGCTGGCAGGTGTGTTTACAGACATTTCTAATCTCTCCCTCTCCCAGTGTAGAGTGCCCTCCTGCTTCAAAACATCCACCATTGTCTCAGTACCTAAAAAGACCAAGGTTGGGAGAGCTATTTTGCTACACTGGAAAGAATCTAACCTGCCTACTGTTTTCTATTGGCTCTCCTGCATTATGTCAAATCGAAGCTTGGTGAAAAATAGAAGCCGGACGTTTGATACATCCTTTAATTTTGAACAAGTCTGGTGATGCTTTATTCAATATTTTCACATGATTTAATTTATTTTAATTTATTTATCCATGAAGGTTCAGAGATGACTGGAAGGATGTGTTTTTTTCCTCTCTCTTTTTTTCTAATTTTATCCTCAATTGGACTGCCCAATCTTTCTTTTTCTTCCCTTTTTTTTTCCTTTTTTTTCAGTTTAGTTAGTGGGATTTTTTTCTTTATCAATAAAATTTCCAATCGTTTTTTTTATGATTGCTATGAGGAGTTGTAGGTTTTTTTTGACCATTGTATATATAACAGCATAATATTTTACCTATTTGATTTTGACATTATATACTTTGTTTTTACTATTGCTGTTTATATGTCTTTTATATTATCTACTTGTTAAACTCCTCTTCTGATTTGTATATTCTTTATTTGAAAATCAATAAAAAAGATTGAAAAATGAAATGAAATGAAAGACCAAGGTAACATGTCTGAATGACTGGCGTCCTGTCACACTCACCTCAATAATAAGAAAATGCTTTGAGAGGCTGGTCAAAGACGATGTCTGCAGCATGCTGCCACCCACACTGGACCCCCTATAATTCGCCTACCGACACAAGAGTTGACACAATGGCCACAGCTCTACACACCGTCCTTACACATCTGGAAAAGAGGGATGCTTATGTGAGAATGCTGTTCTTGGACTACAGTTCAGCATTCAACACTATAATTCCCTCCAGGCTTGACAACCAAGGACTTCACATGGTCTATACGCACTAAATGCATGGTGAAAAAGGCACAACAGTGCCTTTTTCACCTCAGATGGTTGAGGAAGTTTGGTATGGGCCCCCAGATCCTAAGAACTTTCTACAGGGGCACAATTGAGAGCATCCTGACTGGCTGCATCACTGCCTGGTATGGGAACTGTACTTCCCTCAATCACAGGGCCCTGCAGAGTGTGGTGCGGACAACCCAGTACATCAATAGAGGTGAAATTCCCACTATACAGGACATTTAGAGAGACAGATGTGTAAAAAGGGCCTGAAGGATAATTGGGGACCCGAGTCACCCCAACCACAAACTGTTCCAGCTGCTACCATCTGAGAAACAGTACCGCAGCACAAAAGCCAGGACCAACAGGCTCCAGGATCCACCAGGCCATCAGACTAATTAACTTATGCTGACATATTGTATTTCTATGTTATATTGACAATCCTGTTGTATATACTATTTATTAAAAATTACTATAAATTGTACATGCATATTTAGATGGAGACATAACATAAAGATTTTTACTCCTCATGTATATGAAGGATGTAAAAAATAAAGTCAATTCAATAGTTCAAAGAGCTCCTGAACAGATAACCTCCCTGGAATCTCTTTTAATTCCAGGAGCACCTTCGGGTTTGGATGTAAACTGTGCCAGGCCATCAATGAAGAAAGTCATCCAGCCAATCAAGATGCTAAAGTCAGGAAAAGCATCTGGCCCAGGCAGTGTACCACCAGAGGCTTTGAAGGTCGACGCTATCTTTCAGCAGATATCTTATACACTTTGTACTGCAACATTTGGGACAAAGAAGAGATGCCATAAGAGTGGAAGAAAAGTCACATAATCAAGCTTCTGAAGAAAAGTGACCTACAAAACTGTAAAAACAACAGAGGTATATCCTTAGTGTCTGTGGTCGGAAAGGTGCTAAACAGAATTATTCTGCAATGACTTCAACAAGCTGTTGACATAATACCAATCAGTCTTTAGGAAACTCTGCTCCTGCACAGACCAGATAGCTACCTTAAGGATAATCCTTGAACAGTCAATTGATTGGAATACTTCTCTTTATTTCACCTTCATTGACTAGGAGAAAGCATTCGATAGCTTAGACAGAAATACTCTATGGAAAGTTGTGAAACATTATTGAATGCCACAGAAATTTATCAATATCATCAGGAACTCCTTCAACATGTCATGCAAAGTCTTACATGCAGGACAACTGTCAGAAAGCTTCAATGTCAACAATGGGGTGAAGCAGGGATGTTTGATGGCTCCTTTCCAGTTCTTTCTCCACCATGCTGGGTCTAAGACCAAGTATTGATAAACAAAAGTGATGAAGATAAACTGCACCAGCAATAGACCCACAGTGATGAGAGATACAATCATGGAAGAAGAGATTTCCTTTGTCTATCTTGGAAAAATTTTGAGTATATGTGGTGGAACAGATGAGGATGACAAAGCCGGGATCAACAAGGCCAGAGTAGTTTTCAACATCTTGAAGAAAGTGTGGACATAGAGAGTCATATCAAGGAAATGCAAAATCAAAATCTTCAACTCAAATGTTAAAGTAGTGCTCCCAGATGGCTCTGAAATCTGGAGAGCAACAAAGAGAACACTACAAAAGCTGCAGGCTTCATCAACCAGAGCCTGCGAAGGATCCTAAACATCACATGGATTGAGAAAGTAACTGACTGTGAGAAAACACCAACCAGGGATCCATAGAAGTACAAATATGCAAATAAAAATGGAGGTGGATTGGTCATACCTTGAGAAAGCCAACCATCAGCAACACCAGAGAGGCATTAAAATGGAATGCCTCTGAGGATAGACATAAAGACCAAAATTAGGCAATAGGAACACTCCTGGTCCACCCTCGAGAAACTGGCTCAGAACAGAGGGTGATGGAGACGGGAGGTCACCAAATGCTCCACTGGAAATAAACGAAGGCATTCCTATCAGCTTCACCCTATTTTAACTATTTAATATAAAGGTATATAATTCAGATTTTTTATTATGTATTGCATTGTAGTGCTGCTGGTGATATTGAACCTGATTGTGATTCTGATTTTGATTCTGATCAAATTTCTCTTTAATCCCTTTCTCCTGCCTTCTCCCTGTAACTTTTGACACCCTTAACGATGAAGAAACCACTAACCGCCAATTTAAACATACCCAATGACTTGGCCTCCACAGCTCTCTGTGACAATAAGTTCCATAGATTCACCACCCTCTGGATGAAGAAAGTCTTCCACATCTCTGGTTGAAAGGGATGGCCTGTACTCTGAGACCATGCCCTTTGGCCCTAGATTCCCCCTTTATCTCTTGTATATTCCTATGGTGGGGAATCTAAGAACAGAGGACACTTTATAGAATGGAGATGTAGAAGAACTTCTTTATCCAGAGAGTGGTGAACCTGTGGAATTCTTTGCCACAGGCAGCTGTGGAGGTCACGTCTTTCTGTATATTTAAGGCAGAGGTTAATAGATTCTTGATTGGTCAGGGTGAGAAGGGATATGGGGAAAAAACAGGAGACTAGTGCCGAGAGGAAAATTAGATCAGCCATGATGAAATTTAGGAGCAGACACTCTGGGTCAAATGGCCTAATTCTGCTCCTGTATCTTATGGTCTATTGAAAATATTCTCTCCAAGCTGAGTAGGCTACGGTCAATTATGGAAAAACCTGAACATCCTCTACATAGCACCATCCAGAGACAGAGAAGCAGTTTCAGCGACAGGCTGCTATCGATGCAATGCTCCTCAGACAGGATGAAGAGGTCAATACTCAACAATGCCATTAGGCTTTACAATTCAACCGCCAGGAGTAAGATATGTTAAAGTGCCGGGGTTGATTGTATTTAATGTATTTAAGTAAACTACTTAAGAACTTGTTAAAAGCTATTATTAATGCTTTTGGAGAGAGTGATTTAGATGCATATCATATTTTTACTGTAAGTATTGTATGTAATTAGTTTTGCTACAACAAGTGTATGGGACATTGGAAAAAATGTTGAATTTCCCCATGGGGATGAATAAAGTATCTATCTATCTATCTATCTACTCTATCTAGGCCTTTCGATATTCACTATGTTTTAATTGGATCCCTGTTCATTCTTCTAACAGACCCAGGGCCATCAAATGCTCCTCATGTACTAACCCTTTCATTCCCGGGATCATTGCCGTAAATCTCCTCTGGACCTTTTCCAATGCCAGCACGTTCTTTTTTAAATAAGTGCCCCAAAACTGCTCACAATGTGGTCTGACCAATACCTTAAAAATTCTCAGCATTACATCTTCGCTTTTATATTCTAGTACTCTTGAAATGAATGCTAACATTGTGTTTAACTTCCTCACCACTGACTTAACTTGCAGTGTAACCTTCAGGGAATTTTGCAAGTTCATTTGCACCACTGATTTCTGAAGTTGCTCCTATCTAGAAAATTGTCTTTGCTTGTATTACATCTAATGAAGTGCATTAGTGTACACTAACCTACGCTGTAAATTTCTCATCTAAATTCACTTTGATCTAAGCTCTCTATTTGTTGACCACACTGCTACAGGGAATAAACAACATTCTGACTACATTATGAATGGCTGTCAGGTCACCCCCCTGACCTTCTGTGCTTCAATGAGAACAAACAGAGCCTATCCGATCTCATTTTGTGACAGAAGTGCTCCATTCCAAGCAGCATCCTGGTGAAATCTCTTCGACAGCCTGTCTATTGTTTCTATGTCCTTCCTGTTTATAGTTCAAAGTTAACTTCTCATCAAAGTACACAGAAGTCACCTTAGTATAACCTTCAGATTCATTTTCGGATATAGACCGTAAATTCAAGAAACACAACAGAATCAATGAAACATCACACCTAACAGGACAGACAAACAACCAATGTGCAATAGACAACAAACTGTGCAAATACAAAGATAAATAATTATAATAATAATAAATGCAGAAGCCACAAATATTGAGAACATGATATGAAGAGTCCTTGAAAGTGAGTCTATAGGTTATGGAAACAGTTCAGTGATGGGACAAGTGAAGTTGAGTGAAGTTATCCCATCAAATCCAAGAGTCTGATGGTTGAGTGGTAATAATTTTTCCTCAATTAAAAAAGATGTGGATCCTCAGGCTCTTATACCTTCCTCCTGATAGTAACAACAAGAAGAGAGTGGGGCAAGGGTGTGGGGGGTGGGGTGGTGATCCTTAATAATGGATTCTGCTTTCTTGTGACAGTGCTCAGTGTAAATGTGCTCAAAGGTGAGAAGGGCTTTACCCGTGATGGACTGGCTGTATCCACTACTTTCTATAGGATTTTCTGTTCAAGGGCATTGGTGTTTCCAAACCAGGCCGTGATGCAACCAGTCAATAAACTCTCAAATAATCTATTGAAAATTTGCGAAGTTTTGGATGTCATGCTGAATCTTCACAAACTTCTAATGAAGTTGTGCTTTCTTTGTAATTGAATCTATATGCTGGTGCCAGGATAAATTCTCTGAAATAATAACACCAAGTTATCTAACATTGCTGGCCCTCTCCACTATAACTTCCAAAGGAGGACTGGCTGATGAACATCTAGTTTCCTCTTGCTGATGTCAATAATCAGCTCCTTACTACCTGACATTGACTGAAAGGTTGCTGTTGTGGCACCACTCAGCCAGGTTTTTAATATCCCTTCTAAACGCGAGTTTAGTGAGAGTAGCTGCATGGGCAGTGTTTTAGAAACATAGAAAACTTACAGCACAATACAGGCCCTTCTGCCCACAAAGCTGAGCCAAACATGTCCTTACTATAGAAATTAATACGGTTATCCATAGCCTTCTATTTTTCTAAGTTCCATGTACTTATCCAGGAGTCTCTTAAAGACCATATTGTATCTCCCTCCACCACCGTTGCCAGCAGCCCATTCCATGCACTCACCACTCTCTGTATAAAAAACTTACCCCTGACATCTCCTCTGTACCTACTTCCAAGCACCTTAAAGCTGTGCCTTCTTGTGTTAGCCATTTCAGCTCTGGGAAAAAGTCTCTGATTATCCATACGATCAATGCCTCTCATCATCTTATACACCAGGTCACCCCTCATCATCCAACACTCCAAGGAGAAATGGCTGAGTTCACTCGACCTATTGTCATAAGGCATGCTCCCCAATCCAGGCAAAATCCTTGTAAATCTCCTCTGCAGCCTTTCTATGGTTTCCACATCCTTCCTGTAGTGAGGCGACTAGAACTGGGCACAATAGTCCAAGTGGGGTCTGACCAAGGTCATATATAGCTGCAATATTACCTCTTGACGCCTAAACTCCTTGATGAAAGCCAATGCACCATATACCTTCTTAACCATGGAGGCAACCTGCATAGCAGCTTTGAGTGTCCTATGGACTTGAATCCCATGATCCCTCTGATCCTCTACACTGCCAAGAGGGTTTCCATTAATACTATATTCCGCCATCATATTTGACCTACCAGAATGAACCACCTCATACTTATCTAGGTTGAACTCCATCTACCACTTCTCAGCCCAGTTTTGCATCCTATCAATGTCCCACTATAACCTCTGACAGCCCTCTGACCTATCCACGACACCATCAACTTTTGTGTCATCAGCAAATTTACTAAGCCATCCCTCCAATTCCTCATCCAGGTCATTTATAAAAATCATGAAGAGTAAGGGTCCCAGAACAGATCATTGAGGCACACCACTGGTCATCGACCTCCATGCAGAATATGACCCGTCTTCAACCACTCTTTGCCTTCTGTGGGCAAGCCAGTTCTGGATCCACAAAGCAATGTCCTCTTGGATCCCAAGCCTCATTACTTTCTCAATAAGCTTTGCATGTGGTACCTTATCATATGCCTTGCTGAAATCTATATGCACTACATCAACTACTCTACCTTCATCAACGTGTTTAGTCGCATCCTCAAAAATTTCAATCAGGCTCGCAAGGCATGACGCGCCTTTGACAAAGCCGTGCTGACTATTCCTAATCATATTATGCCTCTCCAAATGTTCATAAATCCTGCCTCTCGGGATCTTTTCCATCAAGTTACCAACCGCTGAGGGAAGACTCACTGGTCTATAATTTCCTGGGCTATCTCTACTCCCTTTCTTGAATAAGGGAACAACATCCACAACCCTCCAATTCTCCGGAGCCTCTCCTGTCCCCATTGATGATGCAAAGATCATCACCAAAGGCTCAGCAATCTCCTCCCTCACCTCCCACAGTAACCTGGGGTACATCTCATCTGGTCCCTGTGACTTATCCAGCTTGATGCTTTCAAAAAGTTCCAGCACATCCTCTTTCTTAATATCTATATGCTCAGGCTTTTCTGTCTACTGTAAGTCATCTCTACAATCGCTGAGATTGTTTTCCGTAGATAATGCTGCTTTGTACTGTGTATGTGATGTGGGAAGTTTGGAAGACCTCCAGTCTCCCGGATAAACACATCTGCACAAGGTGCACTGAGCAGCAGCTCCTCTGAAGAAGCATTAAGGCAATGGAGCTGCAGCTCTATGACTTACAACTCATACAGGAGAATGAGGAGATGACAGATAAGAGGTACCGGGAGGTAGGTGACCCTAGACTGCAGGAGACAGGTGACTTTAAATTCTATTGAGGCGGATGACCTACCAGGGTAACCATAGTGACTGGGCCTCTGTCAATGAGTCTGGCACTGTGGCTCAGAAGAGCAGAGAGGTGAAGAGGACTGCAGTTTTGATAAGAGATTCCCTAGTCAGAGAAACTGAGATGTGGTTTTGTGTGCGTGATAGAGACACCCGGATGGAATGCTGCCTGCCTGGTGCCCGGATCAGAGATGCCTTGGATCAGGTTCATGGCATTCTCAAGGGCAATGATCAGCAACCAGAAGTTCTGGTACATATTGGTACCAAATGACATAGGTAGGCAAGGTGAAGAGGTCCTGAAGAGAGATTTTATGAAGCTAGGTAGAAAGCTAAGAAACAGGACTTCCAGGATGGTAATCTCTGGATTGCTGCCCGTAAGGATAGGAATATGACAATTTGGCAGGTGAATGCATGGCAGATGAATGGTGCAAGGGACAGGAGTTCAGATTTATGAAAAACTGGGATCTCTCCTGTACAACTTGTACAAGAGGGCTAGGTTACACCTGAACCGGAGGGGTCCAATATCCTTACGGTCAGGTTGGCTGGAGTTGCTTGGGAGGGATGAAACTAACTTGGCAGAGGGGTGGGAACCAAAGTGATAATGCTGAAAATGACATAGCTGGTTTATAAACAGAGGCAATGTGTACTGATGAGAAGCTATTGATATGTAAAAATTGTAGTAAATGGGATTAGTTGCAATGTAAATGGTGGACAAAATGGAAAAGGGTGAATATGGGACTGAAGGTGTTATGTTTGAATGTGTGCAGTATATGGAATCATGTAGATTAACTTTTACCACAGTTACAGATTGGTAGGTATGATGTTGAAGGCATCACCGAATCATGGCTGAAAGAAGATTATAGCTGGGAGCTTAATGTCCAAGGATACACAAGAAAGACAGAGGGGACATCATTGCTCTGTTGGTAAAAAATGAAATCAAATCATTAGAAAGAGCTGACATTGAGTTGGAAGTTGGTGAATCATTGTGGATAGAGCTAAAGAATGCAAGGGTAAAAGAATCTGATGGGAGATTATACAGACCCCCAATAAAGTAAGAATGTGGTCTGCAAATTACAGCAGGAGATTAGGAAAATTTTGTTGGTGCTGGATTCCGAAGAGGGAGACTTGCTAGAATGCTATGAGATGACTTTTTAGAGCAGCTCGTGCTTGAGCCCAATAGGGAATCAGATGCTCTGGATTGAGTTTTGTGCAATGAATTGGAAATAATTAGGGAGCTTAGGGAGCTTAAGGTAAAAGAACCCTCTGGCCAAGTGATCATATTATGATCAAATTCACCCTGAAATTTGTGAAGGAGAAGCTGAATTCAGTTATATCAGTATTACAGTGCAGTAAAGGGAATTACAGAGGCAAAAGAGAGGAGCTGGCCAGAATTGATTGGAAAAGAACACAGGCAGGGATGATGGCAGAGCAGCAATGGCTGGAATTTCAGGAAGCAATTTGGAAGATTCAGGATATATACCTCTGAAATAAGAAGAAGTATTTGAAAAACAAGATGACACAGCTTCACTGTGGGAGACACAAGCAGTATGGTGGAAGTTCCAGGTGTCAGAAGTTATGAAATGAATGAAGGTGCCATTACTAGAGAGAAGGTCCTTGGGAAACTTTTCCCAAGGTATGAAAGTAGATATGTCACCTAGACCAGATGGTGTACACCCCAGAGTTCTGATAGAGGTGGCTGAAGAGATGGTGTAGGTATTAGTAATGGTCTTTTAAGAATCACTAAGCTTTGGAATGCTTCTAGAGACTGGAAGATTACAAATGTTACTCTACTCTTCAAGAAGGGGAAGAGTTAGAATAAATTAAACTGTAGGTCAGTACTCTGATCTCAGTGGTTGCGAAGAGATGGGAGTCAATTATTAAGGATGAGGTCTCAGGGTACTTGGAGGCACATGATAAAATCAGCCACAGCCAGCATGGTTTCTTCAAGGGAAAATCTTGCCTGACAAATCTGTTGGAATTCCTTGAAGAAATAAGAAGAGGATAGATGAAGGAGAATTGGTTGATATTCTGTACTTGGATTTTCAGAGAATCATTGAGAAGTTGCCACATGTGAGGCTGCTTAACAAGCTATAAGCCCATGGTATTACAGGAAAGATTCTAGCATGGAGAAAGCAGTGGCTGACAGGCAGCATGGAGAAAGCAGTGGCTGATAGGCTGGAGGAAAAGGGTGGGTATAAAGGGAGCCTTTTTTGGTTGGCTGTCAGTGACTAATGGCGTTCCATAGGGGTTTGTGTTGGGACTGATTCTTTTTATGTTATCTGTCAATGATTTGGATGATGGAATTGATAGCTAGGTTGCAAAGTTTGCAGACTATATGAAGGTAGGTGGAATGGTAGGTAGTTTAATAGAAGTAAAGGGGCTACAGAAGGACTTAGACTGATTAGGAGAATGGGCAAAAAACTGGCAGGTGGAATACAGTGTCAGTAAGTGTATGGTCATGCACTTTAGTAGAAGAAATAACAGGGTTGACTATTTTCTAAATGGGGAAAAAAAAACAAAAAAAAACTGAGTTGCAAAGGGACTTTGGATTCCTCATGCAGTTTTCCCTAAAAGTTAATTTGCACATTGGTGAGAAAGGCAAATGCAATGTTGACATTCATTTCAAGAGGACTAGAATATAAAAGAAAGGATGCACTGTTGAGGCTCTATAAAGCATTGGTGAGGCCTAACTTGGAATATTGTGAGCAGTTTTGGGCTCCTTATTTTAGAAATGATGTGCTAAAACTGGACAGTATTCAAAGGATGTTCCAGAAAATGATTCTAGAACCAATTGGCTTGTCATATGAAAAGTATTTGATGGCTCTGAGCCAGTATTCACTAGAATTCAGAATAATATGGGGTGACCAAATTAAAACCCAGAGAGTGGTGAAAGGCCTTGATAGAGTGGATACGGAGAGGATGTTTCCAATACTGGTAGATCCAAGCCCAGAGGACCAAGCCTCAGAACAGAGGGACGTCTTTTTTGTTCGGAGATAAGGAAGTATTTCTTTAGTGAGAGAGTGGTGAAACTGGAATTCTTTGCAACAGGCAGCTGCGGAGGTTAAGCCTTTATGTATATTTAAGGCAGAAATTGACAGATTCTTCCTCCTGAAGTCAATATTCTGCTCCTTGCCAGCTAACATTGAGTGAGGTGTTGTTATTGCACCACTCAGCCATATTTAAATCTCTTGATTCATCTCTACATTTTATCCAGCCAACAACAGTGACGTCATCAGCAAGCATTGCATTGCACAGCAATTGGCCTCACTGTCATAAGTGTAAAGTGAGTAAAGTGAGTGTAGTGAGATAAACAGAACTGTATTCAATATTCCAACTTGATCTGTAGAACAGTCAATACAGCCCGAATGAACAAGTCCAAATAATGCAATTGACTGTAATGTTAATGGAAAGTAAACCTACAAAACTATGTGGCAGCCAGACAGGTCCATCAGCATCTGTGGAGAGAGAACTAGAGATAATGTTTTAGGTACGTAGGAGAATACCTGTGCAGTGCCTTCAATTTTGAGCCGTGCGGTGTGTACGTTCTCTTCTATGACAAAGTCATTGTTGCTGTATACCTTTCCACTGGGGTCACGTACAAATACTTGTGGTGTGGATGTCTCCCAAGTGAACACAAAGTGTGTGTTGTTTCCAACAGTTTTATCAACAACAATTGAATCATTAAACCAACTGTTTCCATCAACACTCCTTCCTGTACTTTCAAGCTAGGAATGAGGAAATAAACATATTTTATTACAAAGCACTTGGTAACATAAAAACAATAGGAAATTAATTGTCTAAGGTAAACAAACCTGGATTGACTGTTGATTAATGTCACCATCTCCTGATACTAATTCACCGAATACATCAGTTAGTCCATTTAATTCAACGTTGTCAGTGGCTACAAACCATAGACCTCCTATTTAATGGAAAATGAAAAATAATCCATAACTCAGATATGGTTTCCTCTTCTATCCCTGATCAGTCCAACCTCCACTCTAGTTATCCTCCTGCTCGTCACATATGTTCAAAGTTTCATTTTATTATCAAAGTATGTATGCAGAATACAACTCTGAAATTCATCTTCTCCAGATAGTCATGAAATGCAGAAAAATTATGGAATTGTTCAAAGAAAACACATCAACCCCCCCCCCCCCCACCATACACAAAAAGAAAAAGAAACAAAACCTGCAAACTCCAAATCCCTTCAACTCACCGTCACTTAAAAACTAAGATATCACCCACAAAGGAAAAAAAACAGTGACAATAACATCAAACACCCACCTCCTCTCTCGCACACAATAAACTAGCAGGTCACCCAGTTGGAATAAAAACAGCAACAAGAACATCAGACCTCAAATCCCAAACAACACCCACCCACCACACACACAAAACGAATGTGTCACCAATGCAGATAAACAGCGACAAGAACACCAAACCCCTAGCCAACAAATCAGCAACAAGAAAGAATATGGGTGAAATTCACAGAAAAAAAACAACATAGAACCAAAAGACACCAATATAACCAACAGTTAGATTGAACGACAGTTCAATCCACAAATCTCACAATTTGATAATATCTCTGAGAACACCAAAGAGAGTGGATCGAACCCAGTAGCCTCTCCAAGGCTGGCGACTCGAACCCAGTGGCCTTTTCGTGGACAGTGACTCAAACCCAGCGGCCTTCCGAGGAAAGCCACTGTTCAACCACTCACTCTCCTCTGGATTTGCCTCAATGTTTCACTTTTCCTCAATGCTTTAATTGGCAAGAAATGTAGCTCATCATGGCCCCAAGTCTTGTTTCTGATCTTCTCTTCGAGGTAGCTCATATTCGTGCTCCTCTCCCAGAATTTTCTTGTATAGAACACCTTGGGATCTTCCTTAATCCTGCTAGCCAAAATCTCTCAGGTCCCCTTCCAGCTGTCCTTGGTCCGTTCTTAAGCTCTTTTCTGGCTGCCTTGTAACTCTAGAGCACCTTGCTTCCTAAACCTTAAGTAAACACCTTTAAGTAAACATCTTGATTAGACGTTTCACCATCTTTTGTTAACCGTGGTTTCTTCAACTTGCTATCCTTACCCTGCCTCAATGGGACAGACCTATCCAGAACCCTATGTAAGTGCTTTCACCACTGCCTGTGAGGAGTTTGTATATTCTCCATGTGTCAGCCTGGGTTTCCTCCAAGTGCTCCAGTTTTCTCGCATAGTCCAAAGACGTACCAGTCAGTATGTAAATTAGTCATTGTAAATTGTCCTGTGATTAGGCTAGGATTAAATAGGGGGATTGGTGGATGGCATGACCCAAAGGGCAATAAGGGCCTATTCTGCGCTATATCTCAATAAATAAATTTTAAAAAACAAACCCCGCATTTCTGTTGTGTATTTCCCTGAGTAAATCTTTTCCTATTTTATACTCCCAAGTTCCTGCCTATTAGAATCAAAATTTCCCTTCCCCAAGTAAGTACATTCCCATACTCCCATCCTATCCAAGGTTATGTAACATCAGAAAGTTGTCGCTCCTCCAAAATGCTTGCCCACTAAGAGATCTGTCACCTGACCAGATTCACTACCTAGTACCAGGTCCAACATGGTTTATCCACTAGTCAACTTGTCCACATATTGTGTTAGCAATCTGTTCTGGACACACCTAACAAATTCTGCCTCATCAAAACTTTTTACACTTCAGAGGTGCCAATCAACAGTAGGAAGTTGAACACACCCATGACAACAGCCCTGTTATCTTTGCACTTTTCCAAAATCTACCTGCCAATCTGTTCCTCGGTGTGAGCTGCTGTTGGTGGTGGGGGTGGGGGGGGGTGTCTGTAGAATACTCCCAACAGAGTGATTGCTCCATTCTTGTTTCTGATTTGCAGCCACACTGGCTCAGTAGACTATCCTTCCACAATGACATTGCTTTTTGCCACTGTGATACTATCTCTAATTAGCAATGCCATCTCTTTTACCTCCCTCCCTGTCCATCTGAAAGATTTAAACCTCAGAACATCCATTAGCTATCCCAGTCTTTGTGACAGCCAAGTTTCTGTAATGGCCACAACGTCATAGTTCCATGTCCTGACCCATGCTCTAAGTTCATCATCCTTGTCCTCAGTCTTCTTGCATTAAAATAGACACATTTCAACCCATCCAACAAACTGCAATTATGCTCTATCCACTGCCTCCCAATCTCGCTACACACTGCATTTACCTTTTTACCAATCTCTTCATCCTCTGATCTATCACTATGCCATCTCCACTCACTGTAAAACTAGTTCAAACCCATCACACAGCTTGAGCAAACCTGCTCGGAAGAATACCAGTTACCTTCATGTACAAAAAGTTGGAAAACTCTACTAAATGGATTAAGCTTTATTTCAGATATTATCCATGGTTTCATCTTCTATCCCTGATCAGTTCAACCTACACTCTAGTTATCCACATACATTACATACATATGTATCTTTTCATATGTATAGAACACCTTGGGGTGTTCCTTAATTCTACTAGCCAAAGCCTTCTTATGTCCCCTTCTAGCTCTCCTTCATGTATTTTAAGCACCTTCCTGGTTACCTTAAAAATCTAGAACTTTGTCTAAACCTTGGTTCCTAAACCTTAAGTAAGCTTCTTTCTTCCTCTTGACTCAATGTTGCACATCTTTTGTTAACCATGGTTTCTTCAACTTACTAACCTTACCCTGCCTCAATGGGACAATCCTATCCAAAACCCCATGCAAGTGCTCCTAGTATTGCCTGTAATGATTTTGTACATTTTCCATGTTTCAGAGTGAGTTTCCTCCAGGTGCTGCCATTTTCTCCCACAGTCCAAAGGTGTATTGGTTGGTAGGTTAATTGATCATTGTAAATTGTCCCATGATTAGGCTAGAGTTAAATGGGGAGATTTAGTTGTGGTACAGCTCAAAGGGCTCTGAAATTCTCACTTGCCAAGAGATCTGTCACCTGACCAGGTTCATTACTAGTACCAGATCTAGTATGGCCTCTCCTCTAGTCAGCCTGTCTACATTTTGTGTCAGTAATCTATCTTGAATGTACTGAACAAATATTGCCCTATCAAAACTTTTTACACTTAGGAGGTGTCAATAGTAGGGAAGTTGAAGTCACCCATAACACCAGCTCTGTTTTTTTGCACCTTTCCAAAATCTTCCTGCCAACCTGTTCCTCAGTGTCTGCTGCTATTGGGGGTCTTTTGAATGCTCCCAACAAAGTGATTGCTCCATTCTTGTTTCTGATTTGCACCCATACTGACTCAGTAGACTATCCTTCCACAACAACATTGCTTTCTGCCACTGTGATACTATCACTGATTAGCAATGCCACCTTTTTTACCTCCTTCACTGTCCGTCGAAAAGATTTAAACCCCAGAACATCCATTAGCCATTCCAGCCTCTGTGACAGCCATATTTCTGTGATGGTCATAACGTTATAGTTCCATATACTGTCCCATGTTAAAAATTTATCACCCTTTTTCTCATACTTCTTGCGTTAAAATAGACACATCTCAACCCATCCAACAAACTGCAATTATGCTCTATCCATTGCCTGTTCATCCTCACAGTCTCTCTACACAGTAAATTTACCTTTACACCAATTGCTCCATCCTCTGACCTATCATTCTGGCTCCCAACTTATTGTTAGTTATCCGTCTCTGTGTCGGGCAGCAACCTTTAGCATTTTGTCTGTCTTTTTTTTTTACGAGGCTGAGTTTCTTGCTTGATGCTCAACCCAGCACCGTTGGAAAGTGTGGAAGGAGCTAGGACCAGTCGTCTCAAAGTCTGAAGCTGATGCTAGTGCACCACTGGCTAGCTAATCTCACTGTCTAAGTAGCTTAAGCCCTCCATTACAGCTCCAACAAACCTACCCGCAAGAATATTAGACAACTCTGTGTTCAAAAAGCTGGAAATAACTACAAAATAGATTGAGCTTTATTTCAACTCTGGTGGTGACAATGTCTATCATTCTCTTCTGTAGAATTGTGTGGATATAGCAAGACCTTTAGGGGGAAGCATGCTACCATGATGAAGATGAGGTATTGCATAGAAGACTGAGAGTCAGAATAGATGAGTCTGTTCTGCTTCAGGGATCTAACTAGACAGCTAGACAGGAATCACCAAAGTGCGGTAGGTCATAAGAAAGGCCACCCTTGACAGTCCCAGCTGTAAGATTCGAGTTCAATTCCCGCCGCTGTCTGTAAGGGGTTTTCTCATTCTTCCTGTGACTACATGGGCTTCCTCCAAGTGCTCTGGTTTCTTTCTATCTTCCAAAGAAGTATGGGTTTGGGTAAACAACCTGTGGTGTTGCTATGCTGGTGAGTCTTGCAGGCTGCCCCCAGAATGGAGAACACTACAGGACAGTTCAAGCCCTTTGGCCCACAATGTTGTGCCAACCATTTTACCACTTAGACTGAGTTCAAAGTTGATGAAAACAGTGCATTTCCCTGCATGTTTTGATGTACATCTGTCAAATAAAGATAATCTTTAAAGTAGCTTATTCGTCTTCATTACAAAATGGACGGGGTTTCAAAATAGGATGTATTACCTCAATTGTGTCTTCCCTCCTCATTGGTGAAGATCTCCAACCCAGGCAACATCCCGGTGAAATTCTGCACCCTCTCCAAAAATGTTCTCACACTGTTCTTCTAGTTGCTACCTATCTGACTATGTGGTACTGGTTACCTGTCTTCGTTGAGAACTGCTCTAGATCCTTCTCTGCACTTGGCCCGAAAGCAATTGTGTGGATCACAGCTCTACTTTGTTCCACCTCTGTGAAACAACTGCTAATACTGTCGTCCTCTCCGTCCGTAAGCAAAATAATTTCATCACCACTTGTATCTCCATCATCACCACGAAGTACCTGCAAGACAACGAGTTGTCAATAAGTTGAGTAAAATGCAGTTCCTGAAAGGAGTGTGTTAATGAAGTTTTCCAGACCCACCTGAAAGCCAGATCGAACCCCCGCACAGATACTTGTTCCGCCGTCAGCTGATATTGGTAACAGTAGTTCAAGATCCTTCCTCACATCAGGATTGACAATCTTTTTTAATTGTGCTTTAGTGTCGGCTTTATCGTTAAAAGTGACAATTCCAACTTGTGACTCTTTTTCAATGACCTGCAGCAAGAATATCTTAGCAGCTTGTCGAAGCCTGCCAATGCGATTCCCCTGTTCACCAACATAAAGCACAAAGTATGATGTAAGATTAATCTCAGACCCATTTAATGGACCAGACAGTGCTGGATACAACTAAATCTTAATGCCATTAGATGTAAACCATGAAGCTGCGACCATTCTGCTGGAATCAAGCTGTTGTTGCAATTCAGCCCTACATTACTGGATGAGCAAGTGACCAGCACATTTACCTATTTGGTAATATGGGGCTCAATATCCCCAGAGAGGTGACGTGATAGAGGTGTATAAGATGATGAGAGGCATTAATTGTGTGGATAGCCAGAGGCTTTTTCCCAGGGCTGAAATGGCTAACATGAGGGGGCATAGTTTTAAGATGCTTGGAAGTAGGCACCCAGGGGATGTCAGGGGTAAGTTTTTCACACAGAGAGTGGTGGGTGCATGGAATGCACTGCCGGCGGCAATGGTGGAAACAGATACAATAGGGTCTTTTAAGAGCCTCTCAATAGATACATGGAGCTCAGAAAAATAGAGGACTATGCACTAGGGAAATTCTAGGCAGTTTCTAGAGTAGGTTACATGGTTGGCACAACATTGTGGGTGAAAGGGCCTGTAATGTGTTGTAAATTTCTATGTTCTATATTCTTGTTCATTCAGTGCTGTTTTCAATGTTCCTACTACTGTGTGTAACTAAACCTTCAAAAATTGTCCAATGCAATTCAAGGTTGTTTATTGTCATTCATCAGTAAACAAGCATAAAAGAGAACAAAATGATTGTTACTCTGGGTCTAAGGCAGCACTAAAAAGACTATAAATATGAATGTAAAACAGTATGTTGAATATGTCTGCATATACATATAATTAGCTTTTATGCATAGACTGTATATACATTAAATGATGCCAGGTGCATCACATTGTATTTCAGATTAGACCATAGTCCAAGGAGAACCTTGTTCTCCAGTTTATGGCTGAAATTTTGGTCTGACCATCTCCTGGAAATGCTAACTATAATAGTCTTTGCCTCCTGCACTCTCCTCACTGATCCAACTGCTGCTCCAACTATCCATACAGTCTGAGAAAAGCTACAGCTGGTAAACACTTGCTGCAGAAATTGCCTTCAGTGTCACCTGACTGTTCTCTTATCTCTTTCATCACACAAGAGGCACATATAATGTTATTATATGTGCATAATAAAGAACTTAAAGCCCCAGTAGCCAAAACAAGTGTTTCACCCAGAAATGGAGGCAACAATGGTGACCGTGGTTGCATGTGCACAGTAATAAAATGTTCTAATGTAAACACACACCAAGTTTGTCACTATTACGAACAAACGTAACATACTGTCAGAAGTCAACGTACTAATCACAGAGAGTAAATGAATACTGTGTGAAACTGAGAAAGAAACAGAGTACAAAGGTGCTAGCAGCAAGTGACAGAGAGAAGCTAGCCAATGAGGCAAGAAAACACATTTTTACAAAGTTCATCAGTCGCCATATTCACCGAGAGAGATTCTGTTGAGAGAGCGAGAGTTCCCATCATGGAAAAGCTAAGTCCTCCCACACCTACGCAGTTTATTGGCAATCTAACTGATAATTGCCAATGCTTCAAAGAGTGCTTAAATATATATTTAGCTGCTGAGAGAGACTGATGAAAATTTGAGAGCGTCTATTTTTCTGTGTAAAATTGATGAAGGTGCTTTGGACATTTATAACAACTTTCAAATTGATGAGACAACTTTTTCGTTGGTCACTCTGATAACAGAATTTGGGGATCATCACATTTGAGAGATATGTTTCTCTTTTCCCCTGTGACTAGAAACAAGGTGTTACTTTGACCAATACTTAACTGAGCTTCACACAGAGTAAATCCTGTGAATTTTGCAATTTGAGAAACTCAGTAGTTAGAGGGAGAATAATTTGAGGAGCTGCACAGAGCTGACAACAGTGGTGTCAAAAAAATAACCTCTCCCTCAATATCGCAAAAACAAAGGAGCTGCTTGTGGACTACAGGAGGAATGGAGACAACCTCACCCCCATTGACATCAATGGATCTGGGGTTGAGAGGGTGAATAGCTTCAAGTTCCTTGGTATACACATCACCAAGGACAACATGTAGTCTGTAAAGATGGTTGCGCGATGCAGTTTACAACAGCCACTCCAGAGCTGATATCTGTTATTTGTTAAGTGGGGTGCCATGCACAATCCTAATCTGATAAAAAATGGACGTGGGAGCACGGAGGAACATCTGGAAATCTCTCTGGAAAGCCTTCTTTGTTGCTGCAGCCGGGTCCGGGTCTCTGCTGAGAAGAACAGGCCCCCAAGTCCTCAGGGTCGCGTTGTAGTGTGCTCGGCAGAGGATGGTACTCAGAGAGGCTGTGCTGGAGGGGATGGCCAGAGGCTCGGAGGTTTGGAGGACTCAGAGTCCGCTGCGGTCGGGGTGCTTTCACTGTGTGCTGCGTCTGCGAGGCTGGGTCCAATAGAGTTTTCATTGTGTGCTGTGTCTGTGAGGCTGAGTCCAGCACCATGGAAGTCCATAGCGGGGGTACTCCCTTCTGCCGCCTGCGTGGGATGACAAGTCTATCGGGACCCTGAAGACTTGTGGAAACTGTGTGGTGGTTTCTTTCAAACTTATAGTCTTTTAACATGTTTGGACTATTTTTACTGTGCCTATGGTCTGTTTTTTATCAATTATGGTCTTGTCTGCACTGTTGTAACTATATGTTAAGAATAACTGTATGTAACTATATGGTTTTGTGTAGGTCTTGTAGCTTTAGTTTTTGGTTTGCTGGGTGGTAGAGTTGGTCTCTTGACTTGCTGTGTCTGGGTAGTCTTGTTTTGTCTGGTGGGTTTGGAGCTCCTTTCCGGGGAACGTGCTAAGATGGTAGCATGATATTAATACACAGCAGCCTCTCCGGACTCTGGATTTGGGGATTACCAAACGTTATGTGGATTTTCTGGTGTAGTCTGTTTTGTCGTGTGCTTTTGTGATATCACTCTGGAGAACATTGTCTCATTTTTTAACTGCATTGCATTTGTGGTTTCTAAATGACAATAAACTGAAACTGAACTGAACTAAATGCCAGCTGTGTGGTGAAAAAAGCATAACAGTGCCACTTTCACCTTAGGTGGTTGAAGAAAAAAAACATAGAAAACCTACAGCCACAAAGTTGTGCCGAACATCTTCCTACCTTAGAAATTAGTAGGGTTACCCATATCCCTCTACTTTTCTAAGCTCCATGTACCTATCCAAAAGTCTCTTAAAAGACACTATCGTATCTGCCTCCACCACCGTTGCCAGCAGCCCATTCCACGCACTCACTCTGAGTAAAAAACAATGATCCAGAAATCTGAATCCCTGCTCCTTGCTCCAATCCGTCAGCCACACATTTATTCTCCACCTCATTCTATTACTATTCTCACTGTCACGTGGCACAGGCAGTAATCCCGAGATTACTACCTTTGTGGTCCTGCTTCTCAACTTCCTTCCTAATTCCCTGTAGTCTGTTCTCAAGAAGTAGTTTGGCATGAGACCCCAAATCCTTAGGACTTTCTACAGGGACAGAATTAAGAGCATCCTGACTGGCTGCATCACTGCCTGGTATGGGAACTGTACTTCCCTCAACCACAGGACTCTGCAGAGAGTGGTGGGGACAGCCCAGCGCACCTGTGGATGTGAACTTCCCACTATTCGGGACATTTACAGAGACAGTTGCTTAAAAAGGGCCGAAAGGATCATTGGGGACCTGAGGTACCCCAACCACAAACTTTTCCAGCTCCTATCATCCAGGAAATGGTACCATAGCTTTAAAGCCAGGTGCAACAGGCTCCAGGACAGCTCCTTTCATCAGGCCATCAGACTGATTAATTCACACTGACACAACTGTATTTCTATGCTCTATCGACTGCATTTTTGTTTATACTGTTTATTACAAATTACTATAAATTACACATTGCACATTCAGAGGGAGACAAAGATTTTTACTCCATGTATGTGAAGGATGTAAGAAATAAAGTCAATTCAATTCAGTGTGTGATGTGAAAACAGAGGAGCAGTGCACAAGGCGTTTCCCAAAACAACATCAAAGCAAAGAGGAAGGCTCAGACTACAAATGCAGCAAGTGTGAGGTAGTCACATTTCAAAGCTGTAACCTACCTATGGAAAGTCCGACAATAATTGTGGGAAGAAGAATCATTTTATAAAGTGCTTTCAAAGCTGAGGCTACCAGGAGAAAGGAGCACACAGCTGGGGGAAATGAAGGAAGTCTTTGTGATTCTTCTAAAGCAGGATTTCTCAACTGGGGTTCTGCAGGAGATAGTGATTTAAATAATAAAATCATTTCTGAACTTCATGCTATGTGTGATGCTAGCACTTACAGTGGTAGGCAGTGACCAAATAGCCTCATTAGCAATCTCGTTAGGTCTCCGGCCCAGTATGGCAGTGCCCAGTAGAACCATGTTTGAGTCCTCTCCCTTACGAATTACCTTCCCCAATTTCCCCTTACATGCCACTTACAGGAGCAAACAAACTTTACTGGTGTAGTGGAAAATTGCAGCGAGATTTTCATTCTAAAGATGGTCCAATGTTGTGATTTGGCTGCAGTTATTCGGCTTCTTACCTGTGTGAGCAAGCTTTTTCTTCTTTATCACCATCAAGAGCAAGGATAGACATTGTCTCATTTCAGTTGAAGGTGAAATCTGTGTGTGCTTATCTCAAGTTTGACCCAGAATTGAGTACTTGTGCAGCAAAAAAAAAAAACGAACACAGGTCTCTTATGTTCAGTCTATATTTAAACCTGATCATGTCACTTAGTAAAAAAATGTTTTTAAGAAGTCTTGTATAAAATTGTGTGTTTTAGGCTATTTTTTAAATTCATATTGCTTTGGCTTATGGTTTTTAGCAAGTTTAATATTCAACATTGTCAATAAATTTTCATGTTGTAAATAGCATTGATTAAAATCAATTTACATCCTTTATTTAAATGGAGCCTACCTTTAGAAAAATCAAATCCCATTTTGGCTTAAGCCAGTTCTTTAACAGAAATTTATTATGTTTGCCTTATAAGCTTTTAAAATTTGTGGAAAGAAAGAGATGAATTTCGAGAAAGGTAAGCTAAGCTTAACTGCCAGTTTCAACCTCTAACTGCTATGGGCAGAAGTTCCTACTTGCTTCAAAAAGGCCACAATTATACCAGTGCCTAAAAAGAATAATATGAGCTGCCTTAATGACTATCGCCCAGTAGCCTCACATTTACAGTGACGAAATGCTATAAGAGGTTGATCATGACTAGACAACTCCTGCCTTAGCAAGGACCTGGATCCACTGCAGTTTGCCTTTTGCCACAATAGGTCAAGGGCACATGCAATCTCAATGGCTCTTCACACGGCTTTAGACCACCTGGATAATACAAATACCTGAATCAGGATGCTGTTCATCAACTATGGTTCAGCATTTAACACCATCGTTCCAACAATCCTGATTGATAAGTTACAGAACTTGGGCCTCTGTATCTCCCTCTGCAATTGGATCCTGAACTTCCTAACTTGAAAACCACAATCTGTGCGGATTGTTGATAATATTTCTTCCTCACTGATGATCATCACTGATGCACCTCAGGGGTGTGTGCTAAGCTCACTGCTCTACTCTCTCTATACCCATGACTGTGTGGCTGGAAATAGCTCAAATAGTATCTATAGATTTGCTGATGATATACCATTGTTGGTAGAATTTCAGATCGAAACGAGAGGGCGTAGAGGAGTGCGATATACTTTCTAGTGGATTGGTGTAGCAGCAACAACCTTGCACTCAAGGTCAGAAAGACAAAAGAGCTGATTGAAGACTTCAGGGTGGGTAAGAAAAAGGAACACATAACAATCCTCATAGAAGGATCAGAAGTGGAGAGTGAGCAGTTTCAAGTTCCCGGGTGTTAAGATCTCTGAGGACCTAAACTTCTCCCAACATACAGTATCGATGAAGTTATTAAGAAGGCAAGACAGATACTATACTTCATTAGGAGTTTGAAGAGATTTTGTATGTCAACAGAAAGACTCAAAAACTTCTATAGATGTACCGTGGAGAGCATTCTGACAGGCTGCATCACTGCACAGGACCAAGAGATGCTGCAGACGGTCGTAAATTAAGTCGGCTCTATCTTGGATACTAGCCTACAAGGTACCCCAGACCTCTTCAAGGAGTGGTGACTCAGAAAGGCAGCATTCAGCACCCAGTGCATGCCCTTTTCTCACTGTTACCATTAGGTAGCAGGTACAGAATCCTAAAGACACACACTCAGTGATTCAGGAACAGCTTCTTCCCTTCTGCCATCCGATTCCTGAATGGGCATTGAACTCGTGAACACAACCCATTGTTTTAATATATATTATTTCTGTTTTTGCATGACTTTTAATCTTCAATATATGTATACTGTAATTGATTGATTAATTGATTTTTCTTTTCTGTTATATATTGTATTGAACTATTGTTTCTAAGTTAACAAATTGCACAAAAATAGGCCGGTGATAATAAACTTGATTCTGATTCTGTTTTTTTTTTCCCCAGAAAGGTCAGCTAAAAGATCATTCTTCACTCAAAAGAGCATTGACAATTATTTTTGGATTCTTATATTTACAACTTAACGATCACGCTAACATACCATGAGCAGTAGTTGCAATAATTTTTACCCAGGGGTTCCCTGAAACCTGAAAATTATTTCAAGGGTTCCTCGAAGGCAACAAAGTTAAAAAAGGCTGCTCTAGAAGATACATGAAGGGCATCTTGGTGTGGAAAAATGTAAACTTAGAGCTCATGAAGTGATGTACTGGCCAAGAATGAATGAAGACATCAGCCAGACCATTGTTTCATGTGAAATATGTCTTACCTCTAAGCCAAAGCAGCAAGCAGAGCCACTTACATGACATCCTGTACCAGACAGGCCATACTGTACTTCAAAGTTACCGTGGATTTCTTTGATTGTAATGGGAAGCATGATATTGTTATAACAGACCACTTTTCCAAATACCCAGAAGTTGTATTACTGCAATCAACATCTAGTAAAGCCGATATTGCCTTCCTGAAAAAGTGTTTGCAAGGCATGGAGTTCCATGTGAAGTAATATCAATTCACAATTTTTGAGTTGTGAATTTGAGTTCTTTGCCAATGTTTGGGGGGTTTTGACATACAACTTCAAGCCCACCTTACTCAAAATCCAATGGCCTAGCAAATGGTTCAGTCAAGGTTGAAGTGCCTCATGAAGAAAGCACAAAATGGATAAGAGGAATTCTGTAAGACTAATGTTTTACATAAGTGCACCATCCCAAATGATAATGGATCAATGCATATGCACTAATCTTCCAGTCCATAAAAACCTACTGACACCTAGAGAAGCATACAAGGTCAAATTGGCTAAAGTGAAAGAGAAAGAAAAACAGCAGCAGTATCAACACAAGACTGCAAAAAGCCTACCAGTCCTGAAGCCCGGAGATCAAGTACAAATCCAAGATCACGATTCTGGCACATGGTCCATGCAAGGATATGTGCAAGAAGAAGCGGCTCCACATTCTTACCAGATCCAAATGGAGCAAGGGACACCTCTGAGAAGGAACTACACGGATGTACAAGTTCCAACCCATAGCTGTGACACATCACCTGTCAGTACACCAAAGGGGCCAGCATATGTAAACAGTGAACATGTTGGTCAGAGTTCTCAGAAAGACACAAATATTAATAAGTGCAAACAACATACCTGTGGAAACAAATAGTAGACCAACAAACATAATCAAGTCATCTCAGAGACTGACTGAAAGTTGATGAGTGGATAAAGAACTTGTTGTTCGTTACAATGGAAGTTGAAATGGTGAACAGTTGAAAATTCAAAAAAAAAGGACAGATTGGCTATGAAATGTAGATTTCTTTGTTGGAAAGGTTTATTGGTCATTGCAGGTTTATAAGTTAGTATTGCGTTTGTTTGTTTTTTCTTTGGGTGGGGGTGGGGAGATGTGCTATTATTTGTGCATAATGAAGAATTTCAGTTCAGTTCCACTTGGGCATCATGAGCAGTTCACCCGGAACCAGAGGTGACGATGGTGATGGGTTTGAGAGCGTACAGAGTTGAGCAGTTCAGTAATAAAATGTTCTAATGTCAGTCCATGCCAAGTTTCTCTTTACTAAGCACAAACATAACATATACCACTGAGCAATACCACTGCCCTTGCAGTGAACTAGCAGAGTTGAGGAAAAAGGGAAAATGTTACCTCGCTTTCCCGATTGCTGCTCACCCACCTCACTGAATCCTGGTGTTCACCAAAGCCAGCACTTTAACCTTCTGACAGCACTGCACCATTACACACTGAAGGACTGACAAACAAACAGAAAACTGTCCATTTTATCCAAGAATCTCAGTTTCCAGTTGAGCGATCAGGTTGGAAAAATTAATCTTTGTAGCTGTTTGGATTGTCTAAAAATGTGTCCTCAGCATAATAAAGATTGTGGCACTGTCCTAAGTATGTAGTTGCTTTGAGTCTCTGTATTATTCACAGCTGGTTAAACAGAAGAAAAATTCTTTGTTTCCACAACTCTATTCTACCATTGTCCAACCATTTGATTATAAAACCTCACTGAATGTTTGGGTCCAAGGGATTGCCCATGCATTAAGGTTAGTGCTCCGTGGTTTCTCTGAGTGGTACCAAGGATTGTAGATTTGAGGAAATTAAGGGCAGGACTCTCAGGTAATAAGATGGTAAAGCTGTCGAACTGATCATTTACACACATCAGCCAAAAGCTCACCCCATCACTGAGTGAATGTTAAACCCACTTAAACATTTTGCATAAATTTGAAACAAATGGTGACCATATTTTGTTTCTACACACATACAGTAAAAGAAAATGGAATATTATAGACAAAAAATTGCACAGTTCCCACTCTGAGGCCTCTTCAAGGATCAAGGTTGAAATTTAATCGCCATATACATTTACATATCTTGGGAGTTTGCTGTGGTGTGTTGCTCAGGGCACAAAATGCAACAAAAAACAACATTCAACAATGATAACAACTAAAGAATTATATAAAATAAAGAATTATATATAAATAAGAATGCTAATGCAGTTAGAGGTTAAAAGATGGGAATGGAATAAATTATGCATAAATATATAAATATCAGCATGCATTTGCAATGCCACTCTCTTGTTACCCTATCTACACAATTCATTGAGTGTCCTTGTTGTAAAAGACCTTACCAGATTCATGCTTCCTGATACATCAAGGACTAAGCAAAGCACACGGTCCTTGGCCTGTAGAAATGTGAATGTCAGGTTGCGTGAACCAGTGTGGGGCGAGGAAATGTTTCTGAAATCTTCCGACCGGCTAATCACATCCCAAGTGCTCCTGTAATCGCACATTCTGTTCTGCATGTTGGGTGCTTCTGTATTGTGGGTCTTGTCAGTGCAGAATTCAGCCTAGAAAATAAATATAATATGTTAGAGCTGAGTAGCTAAAAGCAGGTCCTCATCTGAAAGTTACAACTGATCTCTGAGAGCTATATCAAAGAGTAGCTGGGGGATTATTCCCATTTTATACCTGATAGTTATCCTTTAATCAACATCACAAACAGGTTATCTGATCAAAGACAAAAATGTGCCCTATGAACTATCGTGTCAATGCAGAGTTTTTTGCCCTTCTACACTGATCCCATTTGTTCCCATCTGAACTGTACATGTTGAACACTGGGTGTATCTATAGGTATTTGATTGTTAGGTATTTAATTAGTAAAGGCATCAAAGGTTATAGGGAGAAGGCAGGAGAATGGGGATGAGGGAGAAAAATATCAGCCATCATTAAATTGCAGAGCAAAGTCAATAGATCAAATGGCCAAATTCTACTCCTATATCTTAAGATCTGATCAGTTTTCCCAAAATGTTAAGGATTATGAGTCATGGAAAATCCTCTTTGACAAAGCAAAAGACTCTGTAGTGAATAAGGATATTGCCTGGATTGGACCATACTAGCAAAAAAATAGATTGACAATGTTGCATAGCAGTTGGTGTAATGTTATTACCGTGCCACTGACACAGGTTCAAATCCTGCTGCTGTCTTTAAGGAGCTTGTATGTTCCTGATATAAACCTGATTCTGAAGCAGCAGAATTCAGGCTGGCCTGGGATATTGCATTGACGATGCTCTGCAATGATCAACTGTAACTAATACAATGAGCTGCAGGTAGAAAAGTTCGTCATCAGTCAGGAAAGCAGTCCGGTGACTCCACTTACATTCTTCAATCCTTGATTATACATTATTGAAGATGATGTATTCTGGTTCTCCTTTGGATAAAATGTACAATGTCCATCTGGCAATCCTGTCTTGTTATTATTGGTACAGTCTGAACAGTTTCTCCCATTGCAAACTTGTCTCCTTCCTTCTACCTCCTTTGAACACCTGAAAGACCAGTGACAAAAATAAATCAGATTTGTTTCTGAGTAATATTTCTATCATTACTGAGTAATTGTGTGCCAGCTTTATTAGAAGAGGCTGAGAATTGGAATTTCCCTCAGGTGGAAGGTATACATAGAACAGAGAAGAGCTCAGCACAGGAACAGACACTTCAGCCCACATTGTCACTGCCAAACACGATGCCAAATTAAACAAATCCCATCTGTCTGCACATGATCTCTACCCCCTCCAATGCCCACCTGTCCAAATGCCTCTCCAAGATCACTATTGTATCTGGTCTATCAGTTTCCCAGCAGAGTATTCCTCACACCCATCATTCTCTTTGTAAAAAATCTTAACTTGCGTATTTCCTTTAAACTTGCTCCCTCTAACCTTACATCTGTGCTCTTTTTCACCCTGGGGAAAGACTGACCAATCTACTTTATCTATGCAACACACACACAAAATGTTTCAGGAACTCAACAGGTCAGGCAGCATCTATGAAGGAATATAAAACAGTTGGTGTTTTAAGCCAAGATGCTTCATCATGTTCAATAAAGCTGTCCCATAAGATGATAGAACCACAAAACATAGGGGCAAAATTAGGCCATGTGATTCATCAAGCTTGCTCCAGTATTCTATCCTGACTTATTTATTATCCTTCTCAACCCATTCTCCTGCTTTCACCCCATAACTTTAGATGCTCTGACTAATTGAGAATTGATCAACCTCCATCTTAAATATACCCAATGACTTTACCTTCACAGGTGCATGTGGTAATGAATTCCACAGATTCACCACCCTCTAGCTAAAGAGATTCCTATATATCTCTGTTCTAAAGGGACATTCTAATTTCATGGCAACACACATAAATGCTGGTGGAACTCAGCAAGCCAGGTAGCATTTATGGAAAAAAGTGAACAGTCAACGTTTTGGTCCCAAAACATCAACTGTTCACTCCTTTCCATAGATGCTGCCAGAGTTCCTGAAATATTTCGTGCGTGTTGCTTTGGATTTCCAGCAGCTTTAGATTTTCTTATGTTTGTGATTCTAATTGCCCGATTTTGAAACAAGAACTTATCAACTTCTACTTTAAATACACCCAGTGTTTTGGCCTCCACAGCTGTCTGTGGCAACAAAGGCCTGAAATATAAACTGTTTACTTTTCTGCACAGATGCTGCCTGAACTGCTGAGATCCTCCAGCATTTTGTGTGCATCCAGATATCAACCATTTGCAGGATCTCTTGTGTAACCTGTCTGTGCATCTCATAGTTTTATATACTTCTATCTGGTCAACTCCAGATAAAATAATCCAAATTTTCCAACTTATGGATGATTCAGGGAACATCCCAGCTAACGTCTTCTACACCCTTTCCAAAGCCTTCCTTTGTGTGGTGACCAGAACAGCACACAATATTCCCAAATTGACCTATCCAAGCTTTTATACAGCTGTAACATGACTTCCCAAGAGGGAGAAGGTAGAAACATTCTGGAGCCAGAGGGAGTGGGAGAGGTACTAAGTGAATCCTTTGCGATGGTATCCAACAAGGACATGGAAGACTGTGAGATCAGTGTGAGGTATGTTAATATTCTAGAGCATTTTGATATCAAGAACCATCTGCAGGATCCTTTGTGTAACCTATCTGTGCATCTCATAGTTTTATGTGCTTCTATCTGGTCAACTCCAGATAAACCAATCCACATTTTCCAACCTTCATTATAGATGATTCAGGTACAATGTCCTGTTTAACGTCTCCTACACTCTCTCCAAAGCACACAATAATATTCCCAAATTGACCTATCCAAGCATTTATACAGCAGTAACATAACTTCCCATATGGTAGAAGGTAGAAACATTCAAGGAGACAGGAGAAAAATTGTGCCAAGAGCCAGAGGAAGTGGGTGAGGTATTAAATGAATACTTTGGTGGTATCCAACAAGGAGAAGGACATGGATAATAGTGAGATCAGTGCAGGGTATGTTTATATTCTAGAGCAGGTTCATATCAAGAAGCACATGGTGTTAGGTCTCTTAAAGAACATTAAGGTGGATAAATCCCCAGGGAATGGATCTATTCCAGATTTTTGACAGAGGAAAGAAAAGAGATTGCTGGAGCCTTAACAGAGATTATTCATTAATGGAGATCCAAGCCATTTATTTAGATCGTAAATGACAAAGGTCCCAGCACTGAGCCCACAGACTTCCAATCATTGAAATTTCTAGTCCACATAGATAGAATTTATTGCCCTACCATCACCAATCATCTTTGTCACCTCCTTAAAAAGCTACTAAATCACTATCTTTTTGGACAAACCAGTTTTGAATCCATGAAGCCCATATCTTAATCTTCTGGATCAGCCTACCATGAAAGACTTTTGTCATAAGCTTTCCTAAACTCCTGAGCCACACACACAAAATGCTGATCTTTTCTTGGAACTTGTCTCTACCAGAGTCAGCAAATCCTAAGAACTTTCTATAGGGATACATCATTGGGACTGACTGGCTGCATCATTGTCTGGTATGGGACTGTACTTCCCTCAGTCGCAGGACTCTGCAGAAAGTGATGCAGACAGCCCAGCACATCTGTAGATGTGAACTTTCCACTAGTCAGGTAATTTACAAAGACCGGTGTGTAACAAGGGCCCAAGGATCATTGGGGACCCAAGTCACCCCAACCACAAACTGTTCCCGCTGCTACCATCTGGGAAGCAGTACTGTAGCATAAAAGCCAGGACCAACAGGCTCCAGGACAGCTTCTTCCATCTGACCATCAGACTGATTAATTCATGCTGACACAACTATATTTCTATATTATATTACTGTACATACTATTTATTATAAATTACTATGATTGCACATTGCACATTTAGACAGAGACGTAACGTAAAGATTTTTAATCCTCATGTATATGAAGGATGTAAGTAATAAGGTCAATTCAATTCAATTTTGTTTGTGTTGCTGATTTACTAAAATCCATGCAGACAACATTCATTGCCCTCCCCTCATCAGTCATCTTTGTCACCTCCTCTAAAAACTGATTCAAGTTCTTAAGACCTGGCCTGGTCAACCCAAAGCCGTGCTGACTACCTTAATAAATCACCATTTTTCCAAATACAAATAAATCCTACAGCTAGGAATCCTCTCCAATAGTTTCCCCAACATTGATGTGTGGCTCACCTGCCTATAATTTGCCAGATTACCAATTGTTATTCTTAAGCAAAGAAACAACAAAGATTATTGTCTGGTTTTTATTACATCGGGCACCAAGTGTTTTGTAGGAAATTGGTTTGCAATCATAAAAAGAGCCTTATTAATGTGGACACATATATAATCCAATAGAAAGTTTTAGTCATTTTATACTCCACAGCTAGGTACCTCAACAGTCATAATTACAACATAAACACAAGAGACTCTGTTGATGTTGGAAATCCAAAGTTACACTCAAGAAAAGCTGGATTGATGAAGGATTTCAGCCAGAATCGTTGACTATTTCCTCTCCAAAGATGTTGCCTGACCTGCTGAGTTCGTCCCACATTTTGACTGGAATAACAGCAATTAATAATCTGGGAATATTAATAGATCGTGAAAAAAATCTAAACCTTGGGTGGTAGTCACTTCCAGAAATTAATTGTTTCTTGTCCATAAACCAGAAAAAGCACAGATAAAACTTGGAATATATTAGCCAGTGCCAGAAATACTCAGAAGGTCTGTCAGCATTGTAGAAAGACACCTGGTTAACAGTGAGTTTATATCAGTACTGGGAAATGTTTACTATAAAACAAGTAGATAGAACAAAGGGATCTGGGAATATAGGTCCATAATTCAGTAAAAGTAGTGGCACAGATTGATAGGGTTGTGAAGAAGCTTAATGAAGAGATAGGATGTTACAACTGAAGTTGTATAAGACATTGGTGAGGCTTAATTTGAAGGCCTGAGTTATAAGGAAAGATTGAATAGCTGCCACTGGACTTGGAGACAAAGAGGCCAACAAATGGGCTGGAGAAGGAGAAGCCAGTGACCGGGTGGAAGAAGGAGTAGCTGGCGGATGGGCCGGAGAGGGTTCGAAGGAGCTAAACTGGGTGCAGAAAGTAATTCTGCTGCTACTCAAAGACTTCAGAGTTGGTGCACAAAAGCAGTAACTGTGAGTGACTGTCTAGGACTTTTCTCTTTCAATCGAAAGACCATTTGGATATTGGTGATGTGAGATGCCAGAGGCCTGTTTCACTTGGTTTGGTGGTGGGACCAGCAACGAGGCTCAAATGGAGTCCAGGTGAGACAATGCTGGAGGCTGTGTAGCTTGTTGTCTATGCTTGATCATAAAATTTAGAGTCATAGAATCATAGACGGTACAGCACAGAAAAGGGCCCTTTGGCCCATTTAGTCAATGGTGAACCATTGATGCGCCTGTCAGTGCTGCCCTCCAGTGTTTGACCGCTGGAATGACAAGCTGGATTGCCAGGAGTTGTACAATCAATTTGCACATGTCGCTCAAAGACTTGGACTATACATGTATTTTTCTTGCATAACTCTGTGTTTGCGGATGTCTCTCTCTCTCGCAATTTTGAATGTATGTTATGCACCTTGGCCCAGATTATTATGCACCCTGTCTCGTTTGACTGTATCCCTATATGGTTTGAATTACCATGAAACTTGATTTGATGTGATTTGATTTGATTTATTCCTTGGAACATAGAATATTGAGAGAGGTTTGATAGAGGTATACAAAATTATGAGGTGCAGAGATAGGGTAAATACAAGCATATTTTTTCTACTGAGGTTGGGTGGGTTTACAACCAGAGATCATGGGTGGAGGGTGAAAGGTGAAAACTGTAAGGGAAACATGAGGGGAAACTTCTTCACTCAGAGGATGGTGAGAGAGTAGTCAATGCACGCTTGATTTCAATGCTTACGAGAAGTTTGGAACAGTACAGGGATAGTAAGGGTATGGAGGGCAATAGTCATGAAGCAGGTCGATGGGAAAAGGCAGTTTCAATGGTTCAGCATTGAATAAATGGGCCAAAGGGTCCTTTCCTGTGCTGTACCTTTCTATGATTCTAAATTTTATGGTGCAAAATTAGCTTGGTTGGGGAAGGATGGAGGGGAATTAAATATGATATGCAAAAAAATAATTTGAATTGCCTCACCCTGTTGCCTCAATGCTTCCATTACTAGATCTGTAAAAGGGCTCCTGATCATCATATTCATTAAATACACCCCACTGGAGGTGGGCCCATTCATGAACAAATGTTTGTCCTGTAGGAAAAGAAGTGTATTTGTTCAATGTAATGCATTAATTTTTAAAAATTTTATTTTGAGATATAGCACAGTAACATCATCTTCTGGCCTAACAAGCCTGCACTGCCCGATCAAACACATGCAAACAATTAACCTACAAACCCTCACAGCTTTGGAATGTGGGAGGAAACCACAGGGTTTGCAGGAAACCCAATCAGTCACAGGAAAAGTTTACAAACTCCTTACAGACAGCAGCAGCATTTAGTAAGGAGATAATGCAGAAGTTTATAAGACACTAGTCAGTTCATGCTCGGAATATTGTCAACAGTTTTGGGCCCCTTATCTCAGAAAGGACGTGTTGTCATTGGAGAGAGACCAGAGGAGGTGCATACCAAATGTTGAAAGGACTAGATGGAGTGGATGTGGAAACGATGTTTCCTCTGATGGGGGTATCCAGAACTAGAGGGCACAGCCTCAAAATTGAGAAGTGACCTAGGATGAAATATTTCAGCAAGAGAATAGTTAATCTGTGGAATGCTCTGCTACAGACGGCGTTGGAGGCCAAGTCCGAGTATATATTTTAGGTTGAAGTTGATATTTTCCTGATAGGTCAGGGCATCAAAGGATATGGCGAGAAGGCAGGTGTATGGAGTTGAGTGGGATCCGGGTTCATGATCAGCTATAATGGAATGGTGGAACAGGCTCGAAGGGCTGAATGACCTAATTCTGCTCCTATGCCTCATGGTCTAAAAATAGCTTAATCTAGATAACTATCCTAGAGCAAGTTAACACTAGGGTGCTAATCTGCTGGAAAAAGACTGAAAAACTGAAAACCATTTCTACTCACTGTCAGTCTCATCCATTCTCTGACAATGAAGATAAAGATCAGCTTCATTTATCACCTGTACTTTGAAACATACAGTGAAACGTGTCATTTTGCTTCATCCGAAGATGTGCTGGGGCAGCTCATATGTCTCACCATGCTTGCTGCACCAATATAGCATGGCCACAACTCACTAACCCTAACCGGACATCTTTGGAATGTGGAAAGAAATTGGAGGAGCAGAGGAAACCCATGCAATCTTGGGGAAATATACAGACTACTCACAGAGAGGGGGGGGGAGAGGGGGGGGGGAGGGGGGGAGAGGGGGGGAATTTCTGCATTGTAATGCTTTCATTTTCAGTCACTAAAAATCACATTTCTGAATGTTTAAATACTGCAGTGATATGTCTCATTTCTCTTGAGGAGATTTGGCCCAGTGAGACAGCGCCGGCTCTCAGATTAGCACCATTAGTATTTCCGCATCCCTGATCCACTTTTCCATGTCCTAGTCAAGCCTCCCCTCAACTCCATTCTTATTCTCTTGTCACCCACCTGAACAAAGTGTGGTTTATATGTCATCACTTAACTTACCAACCGGCACAAGCTTTTCACCCTAACTGCTAACTTCCTATTTTGTTTTCCCAGGTTGTTGTCACAGGAAACCACTAGATACAGCTTCATTGGATTCAAAACATATGCTGAAAAGATGTTAATTTACCTTTTTTGCCATAAACTTCAACCAGACTGTCGTTTAGTAGGAAGTTCGGTGTAAGATGAATGTAGAGGCCCTTCTCCCCACATCCTCCATACTGCAGGGTGTATGGAGTGTCTCCATACAGGGGATTAGGTTCAGCAATGATCACATTTGCCTGTGAAATATAATCGCCCACTTCCTTGTGAAAATCATTATAATAATTACACTGTGCACAATGTGCCTGTCAGAATAAAAGTAAAGATAACAAGTGTAGGGCACTTTAGTTTTCAGTAGAATTTGAGGCCCTACTTAAGAAAAACAAAGGAGGTATAGGCAGGCAGAAACAAATGAGGCACTTATGGAATATAAGAAATGGAAGCGAACACTTAAGAAATAAATCAAGGCTAAAAGACAGTATGTACTTCCTCCAGCAGACAAGATAAATGAGAATCCTAAGGGGTTCTCCAGATATGTTAAGAACAAAAGGATTGCAAGGGACAAAATTGGTTCTCTGGAAGACCAGAATGGTTATACATGCATGGAGCTAAAACACATGGGGGTGATCTTAAATGAATTCTTTGCATCTGTATTTACTCAGGAGACAGACACAGAGTCTACAGAAATGAGGCAAAGTGACATCTACTTCATGGAACTTGCACAGATTACAGATGCAGAGGTGTTTGCAATCAGACCCTATGGGAAAAGAGGATTGCCTTTCTAACTGGAGGCCTGTGTATAGTGATGCACCACAGGGGTTGGTGCTGGGTCCTTTGTTGTTGACATCTATGTCAATGATGTGGATGATAATATGGTTAACTGGATCAGCAAATTTGTGGATGACACCAAGATTGAGGGTGTAGTGAACAGTGAAGAAGTTTATCGTGGCTTGCAGAGGGATCTGCATCAGCTGGAAAAATGGGCTGAAAAATGGCAGATGGAATTTAATTCAGACAAGTGTGGTGTTTTACACTTTGGTAGGACCAACCAGGGTAGGTCTTACATGGTGTACGGTAGGGCACTGTGGAGTGCGGTAGAACAAAGTAATGTGGGACTACAGGTCCATAATTCATTGAAAGTGATGTCACAGGTAGACAGGGTGGTAAAGAAAGCTATTGGCTTTCATAACTCAATGTATTGAGTGCAAAGCATGGGATATTATGACGAATTGTGTAAGATGTTGCTGATGCCTAATTTGGAGTAGTGTATGCAGTTTTGGTCACCTGCCTGTAGGAAAGATGTAAACAAGATTGAAAGAAAATAAAGAAAATTCACAAGGATGTTACCAGGTCTGGAGGACCTGAGTTATAAGGAATGATTGAATAGGTTAGGACTTTATTCTTTAAAATATAGAATATTGAGAGGAGATTTGATAGAGGTGTACAAGATTATGACGGGTGTAGATAGAGTAAATGCAAACAGGTTTTTTCCACTGAGGTTGGGTGGGACTACAACCAGAGATCATGGGTGAAGGGTGAAAGGTGAGCAGTTTAAGGGGAACTTGAGGGGAAACCTCTTCACTCAGAGGGTCATGAGAGTGTGGAATGAGCTGCCAGCACACATGGTACATGCTAGTTCGATTTCAATGTTTAAGAGAAGTTCTGATAGCAACCTGGACAGGAGGGCTATGTTCTGGTGCAGGTCAATGGGACTAGGAAGTTTAAATGGTTTTGGCATGAACTAGATCGGCTGGATGGCCTGCTTCTGTGCTGTATTTTCCTAAGAGTCTATGAATCATTTAGCCATTCCTTCCCACATAGCCCTCCATTTTTTATTATCCATGTGTCTAAGAATCTCTTTAATGCATCTCCAATGTATCACCCTTTACCACCACTGTTGTCAATGTGTTCCAGACATCCATAATGCTCTGTGTAAAAACTTACCTCTTCCCACTACGCACTCCACCAATCAACTTACAACTCTGTTGCCTCATATTAACCATTATTCCCCTTGGAAAAAGTTGCTGTCTGTCCACTCTGGCTATGCCTTTCATAATTCTATGCACCAGTACCAAATCACCTCTCATTATCTTTTGCTTCAATGAGAAAAGCTCTAGCTCGCTCAGCCTGTCCTCATAAGACATGTTCTCTGATCCAGACAGCACCTGGGTAAACCTCCTCTGCACCATCACTAAAGTTTCCACATCCTTCCTATAACGAGGGGACCAGAAATGTACTGTATGCAATACTCCAAGGGTAGTCTAACCAGACTTTTATGGAGCTGCAACATTACCTCAAGGCTCTTAAACTCAATTGCCTGACTGAGGTGGCACAGTAGCATATTAGTTAGCACAGCACTTTATAGTACCAGTGACTTGGGTCCTATTCCCACTGCTGCTTATACGGAGTTTCTACATTCTTCCTGTGAGAAGGGCAGAGCTTTGTGATGATGACGGTAAACGGTGACTCCTTTGCTTGCATCTTCAGAAACAACTCTATTTCCATCATTGATGTCTCTTTTTTTCCCTTTCAAGGTTCCTTTGAAGACCCTGAGCTGGAGTTACATGCTGACTTCGGTTCTTTGCGGGAATGGGACCCACTCTTAGGGCTTCATGACTGGCCGGTTTTCAATATGCCAAGGACACGGCCTAGGAAACTAGCACGCCTTTGGGGTGCCGGATTTTCATGTCTCTGGAGGCGGGCTGGTTCCGCTGATGACTGATGCATTGTGGGAGAACACAGAAGATTGGAAGGAGTGGCTTGCTGCTGGCTATGTACCCATAGACCGGAGTTGGGCATAGGGCTCAGAAAAGGTGACATAATAGACTATTAGCATCATAATCCGCAAGTTGCATCTCCCCTCTCACTGTGAAATGGGGACATCTCTTTTTCACTTATGAGGGAGAGAGAGAACCTGTGGTACGTCATATACCAGGTTTGGGGGTACTGCAAGCCTGTATCTTTATTGAGGCTTTGCAAGCTTGAGTGCTCAGTGGAGAGCGCCAGTGTTACTTTGCTAGTGGGGGAGGAGGGGATTGTAGCTTTGCTGCTGCCTGTGTGGGGGAGGGGGTCTGGTGGGAGGGCTTTGGTGTTCTAGCATTTAACTGTCATTCATACTTTTGGGCACTCTTCTATTTTCATGGATGTTTGAGAAGAAAAATAATTTTAGGATGTATATTGTATACATTTCTCTGACATTAAATATACCGGTTGAAACCTATTGACTGTGTTTCCTCCCACAGTGCAAAGATGTACTGGTTGGTAAGTTAATTGGTCACTAAATTGTCCCATGATTAGGCTAGGTTAAATCAGGGGTTGCTGGGCAGCATGGCTTGAAGTGTCTAATCCGTATTGTATCTCAACAAACAAACAAATAAATAAATAACGAAGGCCAACTCATTACATACTTTCTTAACCATTCTCTCAATTTGTGCAAGAATGTTGAGAGATTTATGGACGTGGATTCTAAGATCCTTCTGCTCTCCCCACTACTCATAATCCTGCTATTAGCTGTCATCCTGTACTATGCTTTCAAGTCTGACCTTCCAAAATACATCACTTAACATTTTTCAGAATTGAACTTCATCTTCTCACTCAAACTTTGATTGCTATCAATATCCTATTGTAACTACAACAATCTTCTACACTATCCACAACACCACTAACCTTTCTTGGATGGTCAAAAATTCAAAGGATCTTGGTCAGCAGGGATGAGTTGGGCGAAAGGCCCACTTCTATGCTGTGTAAGTCTATGGCTTCAAGTTGTTCTTGTCATTTATATTTGGCCTCTCTGTAGTAATGGAGGAGGCTGATGACAGACAGAAAAGGAAAGTTAAAATGACATGCAGCTGGAAACTTGTGGTAGCCACTGTGGACAGAGTGTAGGTGCTCTGCAAAATGGTCACCTGGTCTCTGCAGACAGGCTGATGAACACCTCCACCTATTAATATGCTCCAGCACCACAACATCCACAAAATGCTGGAGGAACTCAGTAGGTCAGACAATGTCTGCGGAAATGAATGTTTCAAGCCAAAACCTTTCTTCAGGACGGGAAAGGAAGGGTTAAGATGCCAGAATAAAAAGGCAGGGATAAAGGAAGGAGGATAGCTAGAAGTCAGGTGGGTAGGAAAGGTAAAGAGCTGGAGAGAAAGGAATCAGATAGGAAACAAGAGGACCACAGTAAAAAGAGAAGGAGGAGGGGACCCAGGAGAAATGATAGACAGGTGAGAACCAGTAAGAAGCAGGAGTGGGGAATAGAAGGAGAGGGAAGGGAATTTTTTTCTACCGGAATGAGAAATTGGTGTTCGTGCCACTAGGTTGGAGGCTAACCAGACAAACTATAAGGTGTTGCCTCTCGATCCTGAGGGTGACCTCATCGTGGCACAAGAGGAGGCCATGGAACATCAATTTGGAACAGGAATAGGAATCGAAGTTAAAATGTTTCGCTGCTGGGAAATTCTGCTTCTGGTGCTTGACGAAGCGGTTCTCCAATTTACGATGGATCTCATCAATGTGGAGGAAGCTGCAACAGGAGCACTGGACACAATAAGCGACTCCAGCAGATTCACAGGTGAGTTGCTGCTTCGCATGGAAGGACTGTTTGTGACCTTGAATGGAGATGGAGGAGGAGGTGAATGGGCAGCTGTAGCACTTTGGCCGGTTGCAGGGATAAGCGTCTCTGCCCCCTACCCCACCTTTTTATTCTGGCATCTTCCCCCGTCCTCAGTCCTGAAGGAGAGTCTCAGCCCAAAATGTCAATTGTTTACTCTTTTCCGGATGCCGCTTGGCCTGCTGAGCTCCTCTAGCATTTTGCATGTGTCAAAACTTGAATCTTATTTTCACCAGTGTAAAAGGCCACATCACAAGCAGTGAATGACCAGGTTGGAAGAGGGATAGGTGTGGATTACAGGGAGGTATAGGTAATATTTAAAATGTATCTGATGAACATTTGGATTGCCACGGACCTAGCGTCAGTAAATGGGATTGCTGTATAGTTGATGTGGAGCCTGGAGAAGATTGAGGATCCATTTCTGCGTGTATATCTCTATGATTCATTGTCAATAAATTTTTATATGCCACACTAACTGTAAACAGGAACAAACTGAATAGACAATTAAATCACCAAATTACTACCAACCTTGTTTCCGGAGTATAATGCAAAGACTAAAACAATGTGTTATGAAACAAAACTTCTCATTTTGATATCACTGATTCTGGCAGCATAATTATTCACTACAGAGTATCTTTTGTTTTGTCAAAAAGGGTATTCCATGATTTGCAATCCTAAACATTCTGAGAAATTTGATATAAAACCAACTACTTCCCTCAAGCCGTCAGGCTGATCAACACCTCCACCCATTAATTAACCCACTCCACCACCCTCAACCTTCACAACACACACAACAGTCATTCCTTTCCACAGCCGCTCAACACACTTCAAACCACCCCTCTTGACCTTTACTTTTACATTGTGTTTTACGGGATTGCTTTTACAATTATATTTATTCTATTTTATGTGTATTGTGTTTTTATATGCTTCATCAGATTTGAAATAACAATCATTTTGTTCTCCTTTACACTCATTTACTGAAGAATTACAATAACCAATATTGAATCTTGAGGAGCAACGTTTGGCTATTTAGCCCATTGAGTCTGTTCTGCCATTCGAGGGTTGGTGAGTCGTAGATCCTGGACAGCAAAGACCTTCATTCGCTTGTGCGAATACAGAAATTTGAAAATTGAAGCCTGAACGTCAATCAGAAAACCAGAAGTCAAAGCGTAATGGCTGAAAGCTAAAGTGTAGAGACTGGAGACCCAGTGATGCAAGGCCTGGGCTTGGGGTCCCATCACTGGCTTGGGTGGGGATCAATACAAAAAACTGAGGCCTGAATGTGGATCAGAAAACCAGAAATCAAAGACTGCTAGCCAAAGTCTGGAGTCTGGAGGACTGTCCATGTATGTGGATGGAAGGGAGAGAAGAAGGGGGCTTGTTGTGGTGTTGTCTTGTTGCCCTGTGGTGTCCCATGATGTTTTGCCAAGCATTGTGGGCAGGCTACGTTGGTGCCAGAATATGGGATGACACTTGAAGGCTGTTCCCAACATACCCTTGGATTGTGTTCATTGTTAATACATTACACTGTCTGTTTCAATGTACAAATGATAAACAAATGAATCCAAATATGAATCTGAATCTGGATCAAGAACTAGGCTACAATTGGTGTAAAAGGACCACAGGAAAAAGGAACTGTGTGAACTTAACAGGAGAGTGGGAAATGAAGTGAAATTGAATTTAAAGAGATCACATCAGCGTCCCAGTGAGTTAAGGAGGAAGGCAGAAACCAGGACAGGGTAAGTTGAAAGGGAGAGAGCAGAAACTGGGATTCAGTACAAAGAAAGGGAACTTTGGAAATGGGGCACTGGTGAGGATAAAGAAGCACAGGAGAAAGGATTTTAGTATATCCAAAGGTGTGTAGGAACTGGTGTCCAGTTGAGTTGAAGGGAGAACAGAAATGGGGCACTGGTGAGTTTGGGGGGATGGGGGGGGTTGCGAAACTTCACAGTTAACTGATGCTGAACCATCAGGATTTCTGAATGATGGAACAGTAAATTATTGGTATTATATCATATATACCTCAGTCTTTCTCTTCACCTCTAACTTGCTGCCATTTCAGCAGGCCCATCTACATCAGTGTATATTATCACCCTCTCACACTTTGCCACTCCTTCATCCATAAATTTATAAATGTTATCCAACACATCCATTTCAGTATTGAACCCTGGGCAACTAGATACTAGCTCTCTACCATTATTCAATCTGATATACAACCATTTACTATCACTCTGATTCCTTTGTTCTTACCTTCTCATATGATTGATTAGTTGATCTTGGAACCAAGCTGGAGTTAACTGGCCAGGATTTAGGCAAAAGGATTTTAACATCTGAAAAATAGAGCCACTGTTTGGTAGCTTGATGCAGGAAAGAGGAGGCTTCAGTCATCATTGCCTAAAGGAAACAAGTTTAAAATCAATGTCTTGTTGTATTTTAATTATCATACCAGAGCAATCACAGCCACATATTCTTTTAACTCTTCCTCCTGTCATCAAATCTTAATTTCAAGGTAATACAACACATCATTGACATAAAACAACAAATATGAATTCATTTTAGATCTTACCTGGATTTTTTCAGGAAGCTTCTCATCATATAGGATACTTGGTTTAATTGCAATCACAATGTCTCTGTATCCATTATCCACCACATGTATTCCACAGCTCCTCTCAACATAAACACTTAGGAGATAGCTGAAGACCACGGCAAAGTTTTTCCGCAGAACAATCATTGTACTGAAGTTTTGCTCTACTCCACTCGCTTCCTATGCTTACAAAGACACCTTTGCCCAAGATTCAGAAAAAATGAATGAAATATTAAACCCTCAGCACAAAAAGTATATGATATTGGCTCAGCATTTCTAATTTGTGTTAGGCTTTCATCATCAGCAGATCTTAACATAACAAGCAATTGCATCAGACACAGAGCTACAAGAATATGTCATCATGGAATTAACATAAGCAAAACCCTTCTGTGAGTAACAAATTCAACTTGCTTTGTGACTTTTCTCAGGTTTAAGCTGAGAGAACCTGAGGAACATTATGTACTGTAGATGGAATAGAAAAGGTAGGTCTTTCTTGCAATGGATAAGCTGTGAGGAGATATTGTGGAGGCATTTAGCCCTGAAGGAAACAAGAACAGATGAAGAGACTTTGAGTCATAAAGTCATCAAAAAGTTCAGCAGAGAAACAGGCCCTTCAGCCTACCTGGTCTGTGCTGATCTATTAATCTGCCTACTCCCATCGAACTGCACTCAGAACATACCCCTCTAGAGAGGCAGAAGAAAGGACATTATAGGCCAGCTAACCTGACTTTAGTTGTTGGAAAGATGTTGGAGTCTATTAGTAGGAATGAGGTTTTGACATACTTGGAGGCACATGATATAATAGGCCAATGTCAGCATAGTTCTCTAAAGGGGGAATCATGCCTGATAAATCTGTTTGAAACCTTTGAGGAATTATCAGACAGGATAGACAAAGGAGAATATTTTAATGTTGTTTATTTAGATTTTCAGAAGGCCTTTGACAAGATGCCACACATGAGGCTGCCTAACGAGATAAGACCCCATGGTATTTCAGTAAAGGTACTACCTTGGATAGAAGATTGGCTGACTGGCAGAAGACACAGTGTAGAAATTAAGTGGGCCTTCTCTCGTTGTCTGTGGTAACTAGTGTGCCACAGGGGTTAGTGCTAAAACCACTTCTTTTCACATGAATTAGGAATTAATAGCTTTGTGGCCAAGTTTTCAGATGATGCAAAGATAGGTGAATGGAAAGGTAGTGCTGAGGAAGCAGGATGTCTGCAGCAGGACTTAGGCAGATTCTGGGAATGGGCAAGAAAGTGGTAGATGGAACATGGAACCCTGAGCATTTTTATTTCTGTGAATGCTCATGGTTCCAGAAGGAGAGCTGCATGTGACATGATTCAAAGGCCTTCCTTCGGCAATATGGTCCGATGGTCCAATTTCATTGCATTGTTGGGATGGGGAATGACAGAGTCATAGAGTAATCTAGCACAGAATCAGGCCCTTTAACCCAACCTTCCCATGCCATGCAAAGTGCCCACCAAAGCACTTAGCCACATTTGACCCATATGCCTTGCAACTCTTCCTATCCATTAAACTTTTAATGAGACAATAGACAATAGGTGCAGGAGTAGGCCTACATTTGGCCTACTTGTTGTTATTGTACCTACCTCAACTAATTTCTCTGGTATATATGCACCACCCTCCAAAGTTGGCTCTTAGAAACTTTAAAGTCTTTCATCTCTCACCTTAAACTGACGCTCTCAAGCATTTTATTTCCTTCTCAGAGGAAAAAGACTATGTGCCTTCATCCTGTCCTTGGCCTTCAAGATTTTATGCACTGGCAAAACCTTCTTACTTCCCAATGCCCCAATGAATAAAGACTTAACCTTCCCAATCCCGGCTACATCCTTGTTAATCCTCCTTGCACTCTTTCAAACTCAACACCGCCTTTCCCATAACAGGCAACCAAAACTACACAATTTCTAAAGTGTGGCCACACCAGCATCTTGTACAACAGCAACATAACTTCCCAGCTCCTATTCTCTGTGCCATGACTGGTGAAAGCTAACATGCCAAATGCCTTCTTCACCATTCTATCTATCTGTGACACCAATTTCAACAAATTGTGTACTTAAACTGAGGTCATGGATAGTTACATGGATGAAATAAAAATGGAGGGCTATGTGTGAGGGAAGGGTTAGATTGATCATAGAGTAGGTTAAAAAGCACAACATTGTGAGCTGAATGTACTGTACTGGCTGATTCGGGTTTGATTTGGAGAAGGAAGTCAGAAGGTGAGAGTAAGCGTTCGGCATGGACGAGAAGGGCTGAGATGGCCTGTTTCCATGCTGTAATTGTTATATGGTTATATGATCAGAACGGGAGTTCGGCAGGCACAGCCTTAAGTAGCGGGCAGCAGACTGAGCCCGGAGCAGAGTGAAGGCTTAAGGGCTTTGGCTCTACGGCCTTAGGTGGAAACGGGTGAGGCAAGATAGGTTTCGGTCTCAGTTTTTCCTGTTATTTGAGGAAAGGGGAAGTATGAGTGTGAGGGTAGCTTGTTGTTCTCAGTGTCGGATGTGAGAGGTCCTGGAGTCTCCTAGCCTCCCGGACATCCTCATCTGCGCCAGGTATGCCAAGCTGCAGCTCCTTAGGGACCGTGTTAGGGAACTGGAGCTGCAGCTTGATGACTTTCGTCTGGTCAGGAAGAGTGAGGAGTTGATAGAGAGGAGTTACAGGCAGGTGGTCACACCAGGGCCATGGGAGGTGGACAGGTGGGTCACGGTTAGGAGGGGCAAGGGGAAGAGTACCCCAGTGGCTGTACCACTTGACAATAAGTACTCCTGTTTGAGTACTGTTGGGGGGCACAGCCTACCTGGGGGAAACGACAGTGGCCGTGCCTCCAACACAGAGTCAGGCCTGTAGCTCAGAAGGGTAGGGAAAGGAAGAGGAAGGCAGTAGTAATAGGGGACTCAATAGTTAGGGGGTCAGAAGGGCGATTCTGTGGATGCAGTCAGGAGACCTGGTTGGTAGATTGTCTCCCTGGTGCCAGGGTCCGGGATGTTTCTGATCACGTCCAAGATATCCTGAAGTGGGAGGGTGAGGAGCCAGAGGTCGTGGTGCATATAGGTACCAATGACATAGGTAGGAAAAAAAGGAGAATATAGGGAGTTAGGAAGAAGTGTTGAGAAGAAGGACCACAAAAGTAATAATCTCGGGATTACTGCCTGTGCCACACGACAGTGAGAGTAGGAATGGAATGAGGTGGAGGATAAATGTGTGGCTGAGGGATTGGAGCAGGGGGCAGGGATTCAAGTTTCTGGATCATTGGGACCTCTTTTGGGGCAGGTGTGACCTGTACAAAAAGGACAGGTTACACTTGAATCCTAGGGGGACCAATATCCTGGCGGGAAGGTTTAATAGAGCTGTTAGGGAGGGTTTAAATTAATTTGGCAGGGGGATGGGAACTGAAATGATGGAGCAGAGGAGAGGGAAAACAGAAATAGATCTAAGGAAGTGAGCAGTAAGGATGTCAGGAAGGACAGGCAGGTGATGGAGTAAATATGCAGCCATTGGGATGAGTTGCAGTGCAATCAATGCAAAAAGTACTAAATACTGGACTTAAGGTGTTATACTTAAATGCATGCAACAAAGGAATAAGGTGGATGATCTTGTTGTACAGTTACAGATTGGCAGGTATGATATTGTGGCCATCACTGAGACGTGGCTAAAGGATGCATGTCTCTGGGAGCTGAACGCCCAAGGATACACAGTGTATCGGAAGGAGAGGCAAGTAGGTAGAGGGGGTGGCATGGCTTTAGTGATAAGAAATGATATTAAATTATTAGAAAGAGTTGACATAGGATCAGAATGTACAGAATCTTTGTGGGTTGAGCTAAGAAATCTCAGGGGTAAAAGGACCCTGATGGCAGTTATCTACAGGCCTCCAAACAGCTGCAGTGATGTGGACTACAAATTACAACAGGAAATAGAAAAGGCTTGCCAGAAGAGCAGTGTTATGATAATTGTAGGGGATTTTAACATGTGAGTGAATTGGGAAAATCAGGTTGGCACTGGATCTCGAGAGAGAATTTGTAGAATGTCTACGAGATGGCTTTTTAGAACAGCTTGTTGTTGAGCCCACTAGGGGATCGGCTGTACTGGATTGGGTATTGTGTAATGAACCGGAGGTGATTAGAGAGATGGAAGTGAAGGAACCCTTAGGAGGCAGTGATCATAACATGATTGAGTTCACTGTGAAATTTGAGAAAGAGAAGCTGAAATCCAATGTGTCAATATTTCAGTGGAGTAAAGGAAATTACAGTGGCATGAGAGAGGAACTGGCTAAGGTTGACTGGAAAGGGACACTAGCGGGAAGGACGACAGAGCAGCAGTGACTGGAGTTTATGCGAGAAATGAGGAAGGTGCAAGACAGATATATTCCAAAGAAGAAGAAATTTTCGAATGGAAAAAGGATACAACCGTGGCTGACGAGAAGTCAAAGCCAAAGTAAAAGCAAAGCAGAGGGCATACAAGGAAGCAAAAAATTAGTGGGAAGACAGGATTGGGAAGGTTTTAAAAGCTTACAAAAGGAAACTAAGGTCATTAAGAGGGAAAAGATGAACTATGAAAGGAAGCTAGCAAATAATATCAAAGAGAATACCAAAAGCTTTTTCAAGTATATAAAGAGTAAAAGAAAGGGGAGAGTAGATATAGGACCGATAGAACATGATGCTAGAGAAATTGTAATGGGAGATAAGGAGATGGCGGAGGAACTGAACGATATTCTGCATCAGTCTTTACTGAGGAAGACATCAGCAATATACCAGACATTCAAGGGTGTCAGGGAAGAGAAATATGCACAGTCACAATTACAACAGAGAAAGTACTCAGGAAGCCGAATAGTCTAAGGGTAGATAAATCTCCTGGACCAGATGGAATGCACCCTCGTGTTCTGAAGGAAGTAGCAGTGGAGATTGCGGAGGCATTAGCAATGATCTTTCAAAAGACGATAGATTCTGACCTGGTTCCGAAGGACTGGAAGATTGCAAATGTCACTCTGCTATTTAAGAAGGGGGCAAGGAAGCAAAAAGGAAATTATAGACCTGTTAGCTTGACATTGGTGGTTGGGAAGTTGTTGGAGTCGATTGTCAAGGATGAGATTACGGAGTACCTGGAGGTATATGACAAGATAGGCAGAACTCAGCATGGTTTCCTTAAAGGAAAATCCTGCCTGACAAACCTAGTGCAATTTTTTGAGGAAATTACAAGTAGGCTAGACAAGGGAGATGTAGTGGATGTTGTGTATTTGGATTTTCAGAAGGCCTTTGACAAGGTGCAGCACATGAGGCTGCTAAACAAGATAAGAGCCCAGGGAATTACGGGAAAGTTACATACGTGGATAGAGCGTTGGTTGATTGGCAGGAAACGGAGAATGGGAATAAAGGGATCCCATTCTGGTTGGCTGATGGTTACCAGTGGTGTTCCACAGGGGTCCGTGTACTCCTTGGAGTTTAGAAGAATGAGTGGGGACCTCAGAAACATTTCAAATGTTGAAAGGCATGGACAGAGTGGATGTCGCAGAGTTGTTTCCCATGGTGGGGGAGTCTAGTACGAGAGGACATGACTTGAGGATTGCAGGACGCCCATTCAGAACAGAGATGCAAAAATATTTTTTTAGCTGGGGGGGTGAATCTATGGAATTTGTTGCCACAGGCAGTAGTGGAGGCCAAGTCATTGGGCATATTTAAGGCAGAGATTGATAGGTATCTGAGCAGTCAGGGCATCAAAGGTTATGGTAGGAAGGTGGGGAAATGGGACTAAAGAGGAGATTCAATCAGCTCATGATGAAATGGTGGCACAGACTCGATGGGCCAAATGGCCAGCCTCTGCTCCTTTGTCTTATGGTCTTATCTGCATAACTATCAAACAATCATTGTGATTCAATTCCTACCACTGTCTATAAGGAGTTTGTAAGGTTTACCTCGCGACTGCACATTCCAAAAACATACAGTTAAGGCTGGTGATTTGTGGGCATGCTATGTTGGCTTTGGAAGTGTGGTGATACTTGTGGGCTGCCCCCAGCACAATCTAGCTGTTTTGATACAAACAATGTGTTTCACTGTAGTTTTTTCCCCCCAGTGTTTCAATGTACATGTGACAAATGAGTCAAAGTAAATTTTTTTTATCATAGAACAGTTCTACATTCGATATCCTAACTTTGAGATCCACGGGGAGACTATGGTGTGTGTGAGGGACGTGGCATTCAAAGTGATCCTGTGGTTCAGAGATAGTTCATGGCGAGGCAGGACCCTGGCTAGGCTAGAGGATGGGTCTGTGGGACAAGGAATGCTGGGAGGCTAGCCCCCTGGGCAGGTCACATAACTTCCAGGCAGGGCCCAGCCTCCCAGGCAGGAACACAGGGGCCCAGGCAAGTCACAGGGCATCTGGGCAGGTGTGAGGCACAACCCATCAGAAGGGAGGGGTAGGAAAGGGTCAGAGTCCCCCACCAGGCAACAGCAGTCCCGCCTGTTTACCCAAAGGAGACAAGGGATCAGAAGGGAGCTTGGTCCAGGGTGACTATGAGAACAGACTTACAGAACTAGTTGATTAACAGTGGGTACTCCAAGCCAGGATGAATAGAACAAAACCAGGCAAACAGCACAGGCAGGACAAACATGACACACAGGACAGAACAGGGTAAACAAGGCAACCAGTGCAACAGGACAACCAGGTCAAAATAGGATAAATAGGGCAACCAGCACAATCAAGGTGAACCAGATGGAACAGCGGGACCAACATATACAAGGCAAACAGGACAACCCCCAACTAGTGTGTGTCTCCGTCTCCCCCTCTCCCCCCCCCCCCCCCCCAGCTTAATGGTGCATTACCGCCACCTTCTGCTCCGGAGTATGCGATGGACTCACATTCTAAATCCCTTCACCCAATCGCACACATACTCTAACCTACACTTTATCCTCCCCATCCTAGTACCCTATTTCTGTTTATCCATCATATCCTATAAAAAACCCCTGTACCCCTTAAGAAAGCTAAAAATACCCTGACCCGTGTTCTCTCACCCATGCCCAGCAACCCTTTTAATGTGAATTCCTGCACCCCCAATTCCCTTAGATTAATTCTCATCATCTCCCTCTGTATCCCATACTTCCTGCAACTCAGAACTACATGCTCTACTGACTCCTCTTCCTGACGTTCCTCACACAGTCCAGTCTGGTGTTGCCCTTTCAATTTCAGTGTTTGGTTTAGTGCACAGTGACCCAACCTTAACCTAGTCCACACTATTTCCTCTCTTCTGTATATACTTCCTACCCTAGTCCCTGCAACACTTTTTAGTATTTGATATAAATGCCTCCCTTTCCCCTCCCTGTCCCATCTTTCTTGCCACATTTGGTTAATTTTTTTCCCCAGATTACACACTTAACCTCTGCTTTACTGATACTAATGTGCATTTCTATATTTTCTTTCTTTATTGCCCTCTTTGCCAACTCATCCACCCTTTCATTGCCCTTCACCCCTACATGAGCTGGAACCCATAGAAATTTAACCTGACCTCCCTGATTTGCAACTCTTGTGACTGACTGAAGGACTTCATGAAGTACATCTTGCTGGCTGTTTGAGTGAGAAGACCTTAAACTTGCTAGTACTGAAGATGAATCTGAGCATATCAACGCTTTGACTAGTTTAGTTTTCTCCACCCAACGCAACCAACACTGCCATCATCTCCACTGTATACACCACTAACTTATCAGATGTTCTTCTGCTGATTGCAATTGCTTTTGCTGGTATAGCCACCCCAAAACCTGTCACTCCTGTCTCAGGTTCCTTAGCACCATCTGTACAGACCTGAGTATAATCACTATACTTTTCCATCACATAACAGTTAAATGCACTTACCAAATCAGTTTTATACTTTCCTTTCCTTTTTACCTCTAACAAATGCCAGTCTACGTCAGGCCATACCAGCTTCCATGGAGCTACAACCGGATAAACTACTGAAGGACTTATCCTTAGATCAAACACTCCACATGATCTAGCAATATCACTCCCTACCCAACTAAAGTTTTCCCTCTGAAACCTCCCATTTTCCCAGGACTCCGGCAACACTCCTTTAGCAGGGTGAGAATCATTGTGTCCCTGCAAATTAACCCAGTAGTTTGCCATCAATTGCATCCTTCTTAATTCCAAAGGCATTGTTCCCATTTCTACCTGCAGGGCTGATACTGGTGATGTTTTAAAAGCCCCACTGCACACTCTCAAAACCTGAGCCTGAATCACATCCAGTTTCCTTATAAGAGACCTAGCTGCTGATCCATATGCTACACTTCCATAATCCAACACAGATCTTACTAAAGCCACATACATTTTCTTTAATGCTGAACAACTTGCTCCCCATTCCCTACCAGTCAAACATCTCATCACATTTATTACTTTTTTACATTTCTCCTCAACTTTCCTGATATGGTCTGCCCATGTTAATCATGAATCAAATATAAATCCCAGAAATTTAAATGATCCAACCCTTTCTAATTCAATCCCATACATCCTTAACTTCTTCCCTACTTCAATTCTTTTCCTAGTGAAAAATACAGTTTGAGTTTTTTTCCACTGAAAATCTACATCCCCAATCATAACCCCACTCTACCACTTCATCAATTACTCCTTGTAGTTTCCTGATTATACGCTCCGTGTTCCTGCCTCTTTTCCACAAGGCCCCATCATCCGCAAACAATGACCTACCTATATCCACTGGTACCTTTGTGAAGACATCATTGATCATAATGATGAAAAGTCTCGATCTCTTTATTGCTCTCACCATTTCTGCCAAAGTAAATGGATCATCAATTATATCATCTGTTTCTTTCCTCCTGTTTAACACACCTGGGTATTGACTCATTGTTCTTTCCCTTCTTCTTCAGACAAATTTTCTGAACTATGTATCTTTACAAATGACTTGGCCATGATCTCAGCCTTATCCCTGCTGGAGTCTGCTGTTTCCTCCTCAGATATCATTACTGGATACTCCCAATCCCTTCTATATCCCCCCATCCTCTTAATCATTCCCCATATCTCTCCCACAGGCATTGTTCTTCCTATTTTGTTGCAAAAACTCCTCCAACTTGCCCTTTTAGCTTGACGTATAGTTCTTCTCACCACTGCCTGTGCCTTCTTATATTGAATCAAATGCTGCATATTATGGGTTCTTTTAACTAGCCTATATGCTCTATTTCTGGGGGTTTTTTTTTTTAAAAACAGCTTGACAACATTCCTCTGTCCACCATGGCACTATTTTTCTATTCATCCTATTTTTACTCCTGGGTATAGATCCTTCTGCTGCCATAATAATTGCTGAAGTCACCTGACTGTTTAATTCATCTATATCTCCAGAAATGGCAATCTTTGTCAATGCTTCTTCACTTAACTTCTGGAACTTACCCCAATCTGCTTTTCCAAACACCCACTTTGGGACTCCCCCACCTGGTCTTATTTCAACTCTTTCACCCACTGAACATAAAACTGGGTAGTGATCGCTGCCTACTGTTGAAGCAGTCCAAACTCCTCAGTTACTGATGCCAGCCAAGACATTAGACACTAACGTAATATCTAATACCAACTCAGTTCCTGTTATGTTTATCCTTGTTCCTCTACCATCATTCATACATACCAAATCCCTTTCTTCCATCAAATCTTCAATTACCGTTTCATTTGAATCTGTAATCGGATCCCCCCATATTGTGCTGTGAGCATTGAAATCTGCACACCACACTACTTTATGTCTATTTTGTCCTTGTATCCTTAGTAGGCTGTCCAAATCCAACCTTTTACATGGATTGTAGTAGTTAATTATAACCACTCCTTCCCCTCTCTCGCATATTTCCACCACTATGTATTCCTGATCGTCTCCTTTTTCCAGTACTCTATACGGTATACCTTGCTTGATTAACATAGCACAACCTCCTCCTCCCCCTAGATTTCTATCTTTCCTTATCATTGTATACCCATGTACCACAAAGTCTAAAGCTGGTTTCAACCAAGTTTCCTGAATACACACTACATCCGGTTTTACAACCATTTCCTTAATAAATTCCTTAAATTCCTGGCCATTGGCCAGTAAACTTCTTGCATTCCATTGCAAAATAATCACCATAATGGGTACTAACCAACCTATGACACTTCCTGGCTTGACTGATTAGTGAGGTTCTCTCTCACTTCTTCCCATGTCAGTCCTACTAACCCTAAATGGTTTACCACTGCTTTGACCACCAGCTGAATTTTGTCACTTTTTGACTTTACCTCTGCCGTATTATTAATGACTCCTGCAATGAATGTTATTAGAGCTTTTTTTTCCACATAAATCCTGTCATTTACTCTTCGCTGCATCTCTTGCATCCCTATTGCTCTCTGGTCATTAGGAGCATTATTCTATTCTCTTGACATTCTTACAGCTTCTGCATAAGTGATCTTTCTTTTCACTCTTATTTCTTGAATTTTATTCTCCTGTCTCATAACCTCACACCCACTACATGCCACATTATGAGCTCCTCCACAATTACAGCATTTTGGTTGCACTCCTGTTCCGCACTTTCCATATTCATGATCATCCCCACATCTAGCACATCTCCTCTGCCTTTTACAGTTTTTAGCTATGTGTCCAAACCTTTGACAATTATAGCACCTCAATGGCTTTGGCACATATACCCTTACTGGGCAAGTCATGAAACCCAGGAACACTTTCCTTGGCACTCTTTCTTCTTCAAATTCAATCAATACTGTTTCACTTTCCTTTTTCATTCCCTCCTTTGTTGTTTTCAGTCTTAGAACATTAATTACTTTCCCCCCTTTGATATTCCTCTTCAACTCCTCCATGTTTATACTCATTGGTACACCCATGATTACTCCTTTACAACCACCATTTCATGCTCCCACCCTCCCTGTATATTCCACCTTGCATTTTCCTATCTCTTTTAGCTTGAGTGCTTTCTCAAGTTGTTCTTCATTCACACATTTTACCAATAGATTACCATCATTAAGGACTTTTGCAAATACTATTTCCCCTATCTTATTTGCCAGAGTTGTTGTTAGCACAAACAGGTTAATTTTCTTCATGTGTCCTTGCACCTTCTCATTAAACCTAATTATGACAACACCTCCTCTCTGAACTTGTTCATCTTCCTCACTTTCAGAACTCTCTCCACTCTCATTTCTTATTCTTTTATTCCCTTTGTCTCAGTTTTCATTCATCCATCCCCTCACTATCTCCTTATTCCCTTTATTTCTCCCTTCACAATAATCCAGTTCTCCCCAGCTGCCTATCCCACTCCTCCACTCTCTTTCCCTCAGCCCCTCCTCTCACCTTGTCCACCATTACCAGACCCAGGCAACCCCCCTCCCAGCAATTCCCACTCCTTCCCCACTCTCTTTTCCTCAACAAGTTCCAAACCACATGCACCACCAACATCAGTTCCCACTTTCAACCACCCACATCCCCAACTAGACTCAGTCCCAGAGTCCCTTACATACACCAGCCAGCCAATAGGCATCAGGTGCACCTCCTTAAGCCAAGATGATCCTATTTGGGCTTAAGGGTGAAAGGAGGGATGGCTACAAGACCCGGAGTCCAGAGTACGTGGACCGGATCAAGACCCGGAATGCGGGCTCCGGACCGGACCAGACCGGACCATAACAAGTAGAGCAAAAGTACGTAAGGGGGCGGGGTGTGAGGAGTAATTTTATTACTCAGAGTCATGAATGTCTGGAATGCACTGCCTGGTATGGTGGCTGAGGGAAATACATTGGAGACATTTAAGAGACGTTTGGATAGGTGCATGGATAGAAGAAAGATGGAGGGTTTTGGACATGGTGAATGTAGAATAGATTAGTGTTTGGTGTTTTTGATTTGCTTTTTAGCTGGTTTGGCACAACTCTGTGGGCTGAATGGTCTGTTTCTGTGCTGTAATATTCTGTGTTCTATAGTGAAAGCCATGATTCTAAGAGTTCCATCTATTTTAAAAGAACATTTTTACAAATGTCTTTTTCTTGAATAAAATGAGAGGTTGTCCATTATCTAAGGTACCTCACCATAACAGATACTTAAAATGTGTGCAATTGCATAAATCTGATTGCTTTGCTGAAGCATCTGAATGTCTCTTAGTCTTTCTGTGTGTTTATAACAAGTTAGAGTCATAGAACTCAACAGCACAGAAACAGGACCATCAACCCATTTATTCTGTGCTGAGCTATTCATCTGCCACATCCCATTGACCTGCACCCACGCCATAGCCCTCCATACCCCTCCCTCCAAGTACTTTTCAAAATTGATCTTAAAAGTTCAAATCAAACCTGTATCCACTATTTCCATTGGGAGTTCGTTCCACACTCTCACCACCCACTGAGTTAAGAAGATCCCCCCCCCTCAGGTTCCGCTTAAATATTTCACCTTTCAGCCTTTACCTGTAACCTTTAGTCCTAGTCTCAACTAACCAAAGTGGAAAAAAATCTGCTTGCATTTACACTAACAATGTATTTCTTAATTTTGTATGCCTTAATCATATCTCTTTTTGTTCACCTATGCTCCAGGAGATAAAGTCCTAACTTATTCAGTTTTTCCCTATAATTAGGTTCTCAGGTCTTGGCAACTTTTTCTTGGTGCTCTTTCAAACTTATTTTCTTTCCTGTTGGTAGGTTGCCTTGCCTTGCCTTACGCCCTTAACCCCTGGTGGAGTCGTCCGGACGCTGTCATGACAAGTTTTGACTCCGGTTCTTGTAGCCGTCCCTCCTTTCGCCCTTGAGCCCAATTAGTCACACCTCTGGATCATCGTGGCTTGTTGGGGCTCAAGGAAGCGCACCTGATGCCCATTGGCTGGCGGTGTATATAGGGGGCTCTGGGACTGAGTGGAGTTGGGGAGTTGCCTTGGTTTGGAGTGTCTCTTGTTAAAGATGAGTTCTTTGAGTAAGTCTGGCAGTCACCCTGGACCTAGTTCCCTGCCTATCCCTTGCCTGTGTTGGGCAAGCCTGGCTGGACTGCTGTTGCCTGGTGGGGTACTCTGCCCCTTTCCATCCATTTCTGCTGATGGGTTGTGCCCTGCAACCTACCTGGGTGCCCTGTGACCTGCTCAGGCCCCTGTGTTCCTGCCTGGGAGGTCTGGACCCTCCCCAGGAGTTATGTGGCCTGCCCAGTGAACTCTGGAATCCTGCCCTGCCTGAACTCTAAGACTCTCCTGGAACCCCAGAATCACCTTGAACATCATGTCCCTCATGCACACCATAGTCACCACATCTTCTCTATTGTTTAGTTGTTCTTGTCCTGCCCCTAGTACTTCAGTGCCTGTGTCCTGCATTTGGGTCCAGCCTCCTTTCCCCTTATGACACATCCAAGGAAAAGACTTTGAACTTTCTCTAGTGTTGTGTGCTAGCTGACCAACTGAATGTTATCTGCATGTTCTCTGTGAATCCTCTGTGTGTTTCACTGTTCTTCTGCTATCTGTCTTACTACTTTCCTTCTTTCTTCTCCATTGCTCTCTCACTAGAAAATCTCAGTAAAGTGTTTGTCACAACCATGGATTCAGCAGCGCAGCAGATACAGCAATTGCACTTGTGAATATGCATGTGTCAGCTAACAATTACTTAGTTGAGGTTATTTTTGAACGCCATTCTTTGTGTCATAGCACTTCTCGAAACTTGGGCAAAGCACAGCATTGTTTTGCTGCCTGCTTGCATTCGGCTTTGCCTGGGAAAATAGGACAGTTGAGTCAACTGACTCTGAAGACTAGTGGTATTTTTTATATATTTAGTTATTCCTTTCAGTCACAGGGTTGGCTTCATTTTCCATGTGACAGCCCTGTTTGGCCTAACACTTATTGTTTTATTTCCCCTGTAACTCTGTTTGCATTAAAGTCTGTGAACTATTGACCTGCTTCAATGTTTCTCGATCCACAATTGACCCATATCTGAACGCAGTGACAGTGTTTTGCTCAGTTGCAATGATCAGAATTTGGAAAACAAAACAGATTAGCATTTACTCTTAGAATGTTAAATAGTGAAACAAAGGTCTTTTTACTGTTCTACAGAATTCCTGCAAGTTAAATGATTGGCTTTTCTGACAATGAATCTACTTAAACTCAGTTCTGGCGATCTCTCACTGTAACAAAACATTCCTTGCCAAGAGAAATTTGGAGAAGTACATAAATGGGTGGGGTATGGAGGGCCATGGTCCAGATGCATGTTCATGGGAATAAGCACAATAACAGTTTGGCATGCACTCATTGGGACATAGTGCTCTATAACTCAATGATTCTATGATAATAAATGTGATTCTGATTTTGAATCTGATATAGTGTCAAATGCTAGGCTATCACAATAATTTGTGAATCTATTGAAGAGACCCCATCTGGATTTAGTCAGCTGTGTTCAGATTGGTTCTGCATTAAGTTCCGACTGAAGCATGGTTGCTATAGTGTCAAAACAACTTCTTGTACCCATAGCTCAGGTCATACAGCTTGTGTTTCACCAGGATCTGACAGGATCAGCCTTGGACAGTGAGCTGTTAACTAACCAGGACCTGGCATCTCACACCTTCTCACTTGGTTTGAAAATAAAGACAGAAACAAAACCCATCTGTCTGAAGATTAGCAACTTGAAACAACTACTAGTAAGAACATTGATCTACCATATCTGCAATCTCAGTATCTGGTGCAGCAAGGCTGGAATGCAAAGAGGAATCACAATGGGCATGCATGCAGAGAGTGTGTGGCACTTCAGTAACAGTGACAACAGATTTCCATCCTACAAAATTTACATCCTCCCTGTGCTATCACTGGTTCAGGGACACTAAGTTGCAGTGTATCTGTGCAGGGAATGGGACATGTTCCACCATTACTGTCTCTGATAGATCTTCATGTTTATTGCAGTCAATTTATGCCTGACATCATTGGAAAACATTCCCAATGATTACTGGAATTGACACATTAGGTATCTCAATCAATGTCAACACAAAATACACTGCAGATGCTGTGGTCAAATCAACACGTACAAACAAGCTGGAGGAACTCAGCAGGTTGGGCAGCATCCATTGAAATGAGTAGTCAATGATTCAGGCCGAGACCCTTCATCAGGACGAAGGGTCTCGGCCCGAAACGTTGACTGCTCGTTTCTATCAATGTCAAGATGTTTCAGTCTTTTCTGTTGCCTCTAGTTTAAGCTCCAAGATTTTCTAGTCAAAGACTTTTGTTCTGGCCAGGACTTTGTGGAGGAAGAACTTGCCTTACCTTTGGGTTATGTCAGAACTTTTGAACTCCCTTTCCAATTTTTCTTATTCTTTAACAGTATCAATGGGATATGGGATACATCAATGCTCAGAAATGGAAAAGACTAGAGAAAGTGAAGGGTACATGCCAGTCAAAATTCAAAGGAAATTTTATTATCAGAGTACATATATATCACCACATACAACACTGAGATTCATTTTCCTGTGGGCATACTCAGCAAATCTATAGAATAATAACAGAATCAATGAAAGATCAAGTAGAGTATAGAAGACAACAAAATGTGCCAATGCAAATATAAACAAAAAACAAGAGCATGAAATAACAAAATAAAGCATCCTTTAAATGAGATAATTGGTGGTGGGAACATCTCAATAGATGACTGTAGTTATGCCATTCTTTTGAGATGTTCCCATAACCAATAATCTCACTTTGAGGATTCCTTAAGGAGTTCAAGCTCCAAGATTTTCTGGTCAAAGACATTTGTTCTGGCCAAGTTTTTGGAGAGGAAGAACTGAAAGTGATGGATACAGGCCAGACCATCACAGACAAAGCCCTCTTCATCATTGAGCATATTTACAAATGGCACTGTCACAGGAAGAAAAAATCCATCATCAAGGACCCCCACCTTACAGGCATTGCTTGCTTCTTGCTACTATGATTGGGGAGGAAATACAGAAGCATTATGTCCCACACCACCAGGTTCAGGAACAGTTAATACCCTGCAATCATCAGGCTCCTGAATCGGCATGGATAGCTTCACTCAGGACACTATGCACTGATACCACAGCCTACAGACTCACTTTCAAGGACTTTACAAATCACATTCTCAGTATTATTTATTTTTATTTGACAATTTGTCTTTTTTTGTAGATTGATTGTTTGCCACTTTTTGTATAGATTTTCATAAATCCTGTTGTATTTCTTTACTTTCCCCTAAATGCCTGCAAGAAAATGATCTTGAGATAGTATTGCGACAGATGCATACTTTGATATTAAATTAACTTTGATTCCGACTTTGCACTTGCACAAGAGGGCCACTTGTTGGCAGCAGATTTATTTTATGCCTGGATTTCTCTTCATAGTTCTCTCTCACCCCTGGCTGTTGCCAACAGTTTATACAGTGGGAACACAAAAGACTGACGATGCCTAAATCTCCAGCAAGAGTTGGACGGAGAAAGCCAGCTGTACTTGTAGGGGGAAACCCTACCTCTTTATACCAATCATAATTTCCTGACAATTCTACCATAATGCATGAATGTTTAAGGAAATTGAATATTCCAAAATTACCACTTAATGAACGTTTAGCATTAGATGTACCCATTACGGAAGAAGAAATAAAGAAAGCAATTTCTTTGATGAATTCTGGTAAAGCACCTGGTTTGGATGGGTATACAGTAAAATTTTTAAAATCTTTTTCAAATCTACTTTCTCCTTGGTTATGTAGAATCTTTAAGGATGCCTTATTTGTAGGTAAATTATCGCAATCCTTTATGAAGCATCTATTTCTTTAATTCTTAAAAAAGATAAAGACCCCACTGAATGTGCATCATATAGACCTATACCCTTGTTTAATGTGGACTTCAAAAACATTTCCAAAATATTGGCAATTAGATTGGAAAACGTATTGCCACAAATTGTCTCTGACAAACAGATAGGATTTATTAAAAATTGTTATTCGTATTTTAATGTTAGGAGGTTAATGAATAACCCAGAGAAATCCATCCCTGCAGTAATATCACTACTTGCTCAATTTAGTAGTTTTTCTTGTTATAAATTGAATCTTAATAAGAGTGAGCTTTTCCTATTAAATATGTAAGTTCCAATCTATAGACAATCACCATGTACACTGGTTACTCATTACTTTACTTATTTGGGTGTTAAAATTACTAAGAAGCATATGGATCTATTTAAAGTTAACTTTTTACCCTTAATTGATTATGTTAAACAACTACTTACTAAATGGTACCCATTGTCCTTATTGGTAGAATTAATGCTATTAAGATGATTATTTTACCAAAATTTCTGTATCTATTTCAGGCCGTACCAATCTTCATTTCTAAATCCTTCATTTCTAATTTTCATTCCAATCCTTCATTTCTAATTTTGATATTATTGCTTCTAAAATTTCTTCATATATATGGCAGAATAAAAATCCTAAACTGAAGTTAAAAATATTTACAGAAATCAAAAAAGGATGGCAGTTTGGCAATGCCGAATTTAAGATTCTATTATTGGGCAATTAATATTTGATATTTAACGTTCTGGACACAAGATCTGGATGAAATTCAATGTCCACAATGGGTGAACCTCAAGTGCGAGTCGACTTCTCATTGGCTTCTATTTTAGGGGTCTCGCTTCCCTTTGCACTTACTAAACTAAATAAACAAATAACTAATCCAATAACTAAACATACAATACAACTGTAGTTTCAACTTCGTAAATTTTTTGGATTGAATAATCTTATTCTATCAAGTCCGATTATATCTAATTTTTTCTTCCAACCATCCGGAATTGATCAAGCTTTTCCTTTATGGAAAACAAAGAGAATAACTTTTTTTCGTGATTTATTCATGGATAACTGTCTCATGTCTTTTGAACAGTTGTCTGATAAATATAATTTGCCTAGATCACATTTTTTTCAGATATTTACAGATTAGAAACTTTTTGAATGTTATTTTACCTACTTTTCTGATACCGCATCAAATTGAAATTACAGAAAAATATTTAGGTTTAAATCCCTATCAGAAGAGTTTAATAGCAATTATTTAACTATATAACCATATTTACAATTACAGCACAGTCCGTGCCGAACGCTTACTCTCACCTAGTCCCACTGACCCGCACTCAGCCCATAACCCTCCATTCCTTTCCTGTCCATATACCTATCCAATTTTACTTTAAATGACAATACCGAACCTGCCTCTACCACTTCTACTGGAAGCTCGTTCCACACAGCTACCACGCTCTGAGTAAAGAAATTCCCCTCATGTTACCTTTAAACTTTTGTCCCCTAACTCTCAACTCATGTCCTCATGATCTGATCATGAGCATGTAATCATGATCTGATTACGAAAGTATGTCTAGGTACATCTGATAAAATTATGAATGAATAGGAAAGAGAACTTCAGGTATCTTTACCTATAGAGAAATGGGAGGAAATTCCCAACTAGTTAGCAGTTCTTCAATGTGTGCTAGACACGCTTTGGTACAATTTAAGGTGGTTCATAGGACCCATATGCCGAAGGATAAGTTAGCTCGTTTTTATTGCCATATAAATCCTGTCTGTGACAGATGTAATTCTGAGGTAGCTTCCTTGATGCATATGTTCTGGTCTTGATCTCTTTTGGGAAAATATTGGAAAGACATTTTTGATATTATTTCAGTAGTTTTGCGTATTGATTTACAACCGCATCCTATTACTGCAATTTTTAGATTACCAGTGATGGACTCTAGTCAATTATCCTCTTCAGTTTACCATTTGATTGCATTTGTTACATTAATAGCTAGAAGATCTATTTTATTTGAATGAAAAGATTCTAATCCCCCAACTACATTTCAATGGTTTTCTCAAAAAATGTTTAAACTTGGAAAAAATTAGGAGTGGCATATCGACCCTTTGGTTAAATTTGAAGAAACTTGGAGGCCATTTATTCAATATTTATATCAATAAATTAGAGAGAGTGCAGAGACGATTTACTAGGATGTTACCAGGGTTTCAGCACTTAAGTTACAGAGAAAGGTTGAACAAGTTAGGTCTCTATTCATTGGAGCGTAGAAGGTTGAGGGGGGATTTGATCGAGGTATTTAAAATGTTGAGAGGGATAGATAGAGTTGACGTGAATAGGCTGTTTCCATTGAGAGTAGGGGAGATTCAAACGAGAGGACATGATTTGAGAGTTAGGGGGCAAAAGTTTAAGGGAAACACGAGGGGGTATTTCTTTACTCAGAGAGTGATAGCTGTGTGGAATGAGCTTCCTGTAGAAGTAGTAGAGGCCAGATCAGTTGTGTCATTTAAGGTAAAATTGGATAGGTATATGGATAGGAAAGGAGTGGAGGGTTATGGGCTGAGTGCGGGTAGGTGGGACTAGGTGAGATTAAGAGTTCGGCACGGACTAGGAGGGCCGGAATGGCCTGTTTCCGTGCTGTGATTGTTATATGGTTATATGGTTTGTGTATAGAAGAGTGGAGTTAATGACAAATAGTGATTTTAACCAATGGAACATGGCAGCCCAGCTTTTGTTTTGTTTTTTTTTTGGTTTGGGGGACTTATTTTTCTGTATAAAATTTTTTAAAAATATTTTTCATGTTCAGTTATTACGAGATTGGCAGGCTTAGATTACATATGTTACTTGGAGTTTGTGTCTGTATACGTTAACCGTTATTAATGTAATTCCAATCTCTTTGTATCATTATCATTGTTGTGCTTATCAATTTGAAACTTAATAAAAAAGATTGAGAAAGAATATTCATACCAGTTTTTCTGACCTTCTTCCCCCTCCACTGTTGCTACCAAAATTTTATTCCTTCACATATCAGTCAGATCCCAATATCTCCACACCAGGACAGAGATTTTTAGTTATGGATCATCATTAAAGTTTGTACAATATTTGCCATTCAATACAATCCTGAGATTCATTTTCTTACTGGCATACTCAATAAATTCAATATCCATAACAGAATCAATGAAAGACTGCACCAGCAGGTCGGATAACCAATGTGCAAAAGAGAACAAACTGTGCAAATGCAAAAAGAAAAAAAAGAAATAATAACACTGAATATACATTTTAAGCAATAAATATCAAGAACATGAGATGAGTCCTTGAAAGTGAGTCCATAGGCTGTCCACAGTTCAGTGATGAGGTAAGTGAAGTTGAGTGAAATGATCCCGTCTGGTTCAGGAGCCTGTTAGTTGAGGGGTAATAACTGTTCCTACACCTAGTGCTGTGAGTCCTGAGGCTCCTGTACCTTCTTGATGAAAGCAGCAATTAAACAGTAGAGTTTACAGAAAATCTCTGTTTATTATAAAAACATGCAACAATTATGTATAGTCAATAATATGAGATAACTCACGTCTCTCCTTTCATTCACAGGATTCAAGAGCAATGACCAGATGTCCAGTCTCAACCTGACAAATTCTTTTGCAGCTGTTACAGACTTGGTCAAAGTAGAATTCCAACAACCTTGCTCTTTATACAATCTAACGGACATGGCCAGAATGCAAAGGAAATTACTGCTTGTGATATTTATGACAATAGGATAATCTTGGCATAACACCAATGATGCAATTCCGCATCCAATCAACAATTTCGGCCTTTACACTGTATATTAACCCATTAAAGCCAGTGTATCATTATTCCACATGGTATAACTGTGACAAACACTTTTGACAACAGTGAATTAATCTACTTAACAGCAGTTGGTCAGGCTACAGAATGCATATTAATTGCCATGTGAGTGCACCAAATATGCTGGACAAACATAGAAACATAGGAAACCTATGGCACAATACAGGCTAATGCTGCACTGAACATGTACTTACTTAGAAATTACCGAGGGTTACCCATAGCCCTCCATTTTTCTAAGCTCCATGTACCTATCCAGGAGTCTCTTAAAAGACCCTATCGTATCCTCCTCCACCATCATTGCCGGCAGCCCATTCCATGCACTTACCACTCTCTGCATAAAAAACTTAACCCTGACATTTCCTCTGTACCTGCTCCCCAGCACCTTAAACCTGTATTCTTTAGTGCTAGCCATTTCAGCCTGGGGAAAAAGCCTCAGACTATCCACATGATCAATGCCTCTCATCATCTTACACACCTTGGATTGAGGGATGACTGCACAAGCATGTGGACATCAGCGAGTTAGACCAGCTCGAAGAGTTTAAAAGGCAACCAGATATTCAGGTGGAGAATAAATTTTGGTTCAAGATGGCACTGCTGAAGCTCAGAGACTACTTGCTGGTGGCCAATGAAAGAAAGACAGCAATTAAATACTTCACTACTCACACTTTTTTCTGGTAAACAGTTGTTTGTGGCTTCTCTGTCTGAGTTGAATCACCTGTATGACCTGATATTTTTGCGGTGTGGGCTGGGGTCTCAGAGACGCAGGACGATTGCAGCATGTCCAGGCCAGAGATGCTGGAGCGGACTTGGAGAGAATTCGATTTGACAGAGTGGAGGTGGGGTGAAGTCAAAGAAAGAGCAAAGGTTTGATCTATTTAAGAGTCGAGCCAAATTGGTTGCCACTAGGTTCCGATATGGCCCAAATGTGGAGTGATAGACACTGAAGCAGGTCGATAGTTTACAGACTTTAATGCAAACAGTTTTAAAGGGAAAAGAAAACAATAAACTCTAGGCCAAACAGGGCCATTAATTAAAACTGTCAAATGGAAAACAAAGCCTACACTGCAGCTGAAAAGAACAACTGGGAATAAAATGAATACCATGGGTCTTCAGAGTCAGTTGACTCGACAGTCCAATTTCTCAGGCAAGGTAGAATGCAAGCAGGTAGCAAAGTGTTGCTGTGTCCAAGTCTCAACAAATACTACGACAAAATGAATGAGTTAAATACTATCAGAATAAAATTATAATTAGCTGACACATGCATATTCACGAGTGCAATTGTTGTATCTGCTGCACTGCCAAATCCATGGTTGTGATATTGGTAAGTCAGGTACTAGCTGAATCAAGGTGATGGTGCCCAAGCCTGAGGGCGTATCAAAGCAGTAAAGAATGAGGAACTACCCGAGGTTGGACAATTTAAATGCCAGCCAGATTGAAATGGCCAGGGAGTCAGGGTTGGAGTCCATGGACAGTCCAGTTCGGCTCACTGCTCTACAGGGTTCGCTGCTCTCTCTGCTGGACTGATGCTGTGGCCTGCAACGAGTGGACTTCTGGATCAGCTTCAGTGATGCCTGGCTTTGTGAACTTCAGTTCTGAATGCTGTTTCCTTGCTTTTATTGTTTACATGAAGTATTTTTTCTCTCTCTCTGCACACTGGGTGTGTGATGGTTTTCTTTTATTTTTAATGAGTTCCATTCGATTTCTTTGCTTTGTGGGTGCCTGTAAGGAGACAAATCTCAAGGTTGTATAGAGCATACACCCTTTGGTAATATGTGTATTTTGTACTTTGAACTTTGATTTGGTGAAAAGAACAGTGTTTGTCACTGTTCTATCATCTGACACAAACATAATCAAGAAGCAATTGTTAAAATTTGAATATTTGCTGAGCATGTGCAGAGTTCCACTATCCATGTGACTTTTCACGTTTCCACTGTCTGGAAGGAGTTTGTACGTTTGCTCCATGACCATTTGGGCTTCCTCTGGGTGTTCTGATATTCTCCCACATTCTAAAGATGTGCGGGTTAGTAGGTTCATTGGTCACATGGATGTTGTTGAGCAGCACAGGCTAGTTGGGCCAGAAGGGCTGTTACTGTGCTGTATCACTAAATGATTGGTTTTATCCATCTTATCCGATGATGACAATATCTGAAACCTGTGTGGGAGAGTTTTTAAAAGTGGAAAAGCCATTGCACTTGGCAGTTCCACTCTTCTGACCTCATAAGTCCATTAGGAGTAATCTTCCTTGTTTGCAATGGGTGGCCATGACTTCTGTGCCTTGTCTTTTGCTCCTTGTGAAATGTTGCAGAGCCACCTTCCTGGTCATTGAATCTCACTGTTGGTCTTATCCTGACTTTGCATGCTAGGACAGGTATGTATGTCCTTATCTCACCAGACTATGAGGCCTGCCAGCTATGCTCACCAACAGTAGTTTAACCTGCCTGATGAAGCATTAAAACAGGATATAGCTGCTGTTGCATGCAAATAACTATATGGAGCAACTGGTGAGAGCTGAGTGTCCCTTGTGGACGAAAGATGGGGGAACTGCCCCAGAGTGGACATGACAAGCCTCTTCACCAGAGCTGCTACCACTCACTCTTACACCATCTCTAAAAAAAATTAAAATAAACACTCTGCTCAGGTTTACTTTATTGTTCAAAAGACTTTCTGAAAAGTTGTTTCCTTTGCATTGTGAATATGTCCGTTTCACATGATGTATTATGAAAGCATTTGGAATTAATCCTCAGCTGGGTTTATGATCAGTGCTAAGGAACTTGGCAAGTTAAGACTGGGCATCAAGCCATCGCCTTGGAGTCCTGTGAACAGAAGTTTTGTCTTTTGCTGTTGACTTTATGTGACTTTTGCATTTTTTTATTTACAACAAAACTGAGATTTGTTGTAAATCTCCACTGTACTAGTTTGATTTTTACACCAATATTAATTAGACCTGAACCATAACCAGAAATGTCTGTGCTGACATAATACTCCATAATACACAGTTCTTTTAGCATCCAGATATCTTCTGATCTCAGCTACGAATATACTCAGCAAGTGTGCTTCCAGAGACCTCTTTGATAAAATATTGACAAACCACGAGATAAAGAAATTTCTTCCAATCACTGCCCTGAATGCCTAACCACTCATCTTAAGAATGAATTTAGTTAGATATGAGAAATTTCCCAGAATTTCTGAAAGGTTTGATATGTCTCCCAGAATTTCTTGGAAGTTTGATATGTCCTCTATGAAAACTAAGTATAAAATATACTATAAAGTATAAGTATAAAAACAGGAAAGTAAGTGCCAGTTGGTACTTCCTTACTAACTCCAAAAGGATGTGATTTATTTTATGAAACTTTTTCATTTTAAATACTGAATGAACTCATAACTGTCAGTTTCTATCCTACTCTGATACACTATTTGACATTATGATGTATCCACCATCATACACCATTATCTGCCTGCATCCACCAACATCAAAGACTCCCATGCTCCAGACCATGATCTCTTTTCATTACCACCATCTGGTAGGAGCCTTAGGTTTCACACAGTCAGGTTCAAGAACAATTATTACCCTTCAACCATAAACCTTCCTGAATCTGTGTGGATAACTTCACTCACCAAAGCTCCAAATTGATTTCACAACCTACAGAATCACTTTCAAAGGTTCTACTACTCACGTCCTCAGTATTATTTACTGTTTTATTTGCAAAACTTGCTTTCTTTTGTAGAACGGTTGTTTGCCAGTCTTTAGTTATATTTTTTTCATAAATTGTATTGATTTTTTCTTTATCTTCCTGTAAGTGTCTGCAGGAAAATGAATGTCAAGGTGACATATGGTAACAAACGTGCACTTTGATAATAAACTTACTTTGACTTTGATTTAATTCTCCCTGCATACTTCTGAGGGAGAAGCCCAAGAAAAGAGTGCATTAACACCCAAATTAATACTGCAGTTGATATACTGTATCACCATTGGACACACACTATTAACGTTATATGAAAATGAATTCAACACATCATAACATCTAAGTTGCATAGATATGAGGTTGAAATTTTTGGTTGTTCTTTCTTCCATGGTTATCTGTTTATTTCAGTTCCCTTTCCAGGGCAACATAATATTGTTTTAGTTACTTGCAAACTATGAGCATTTGAAAATGTTAGAACTACTGTCCGAATTAGAAATATAGACCTAGAAAACCCACAGCACAATTCAGGCCCTTCGGCCCACAAAGTTGTGCCCAACATGTCGCTACCTTAGAAATCACTAGGCTTACCTATAGCCCTCTATTATACCAAGCTCCATGTATCTATTTAAAAGTCTCTTAAAAGACCCTATCATATCCACCTCCACCACTGTTGCCGGCAGCCCATTCCACTCACTCACCACTCTCTAAGTAAAAAACTTACCCCTGACATCTCCTCTGTACCTACTCCCCAGCATCTTAAAACTGTGTCCTCTTGTGGCAACCATTTCAGCCCTGGGGAAAAGCCTCTGACTATCCACATGATTAATGCCTCTCATCATCTTATACACCTCAATCAGGTCACCTCTCATCCTCCATCGCTCCAATGAGAAAAGGCCAAGTTCACTCAACCTATTCTCATAATGCATGCTCCTCAATCCAGGCAACACCCTTGTAAATCTCCTCTGCATGCTTTCTATGGCTTCCACATCCTTCCTGAAGTGAGGCGGCCAGAAATGAGCACAGTACTCCAGGTGGGGGTCTGACCAGGGTCCTATATAGCTGCAACATTACCTCTTGGCTCCTAAATTCAATTCCACAATTGATGAAGGCCAATACACAATTAACCACAGAGTCAACCTGCGCAGATGCTTAGAGTGTCCTATGGACTCAGACCCCAAGATCCCTCTGATCCTCCACTCATATTCTGCCATCATATTTGACCTACCAAAATGAACCACTTCACACTTATCTGGGTTGAACTCCATCTGCTACTTCTCAGCCCAGCTTTGCATCCTATCAATGTCCCACTGTAACCTCTGACAGCCCTCCACACTATCCACAACATTTCCAACCTTTGGGTCATCAGCAAATTTACTAACCCATCCCTCCACCTCCTCATCCAGGTCATTTATAAAAACCACAAACAGTAAAGTTCCCAGAACACATCCCTGAGACACCCCACTGGTGACCGACCTCCATGCAGAATATGACATGTCTGCAACCACTCTTTGCCTTCTGTGGCCAAGCCAGTTCTGGATCCACAAAGCAAGGTCCCCTTGGATCCCATGCCTCTTTACTTTCTCAATGAACCTCGCATGGAGTACCTTATCAAATGCCTTGCTAAAATCCATATACACTACATCTACTACTCTTCCTTCATCAATGTGTTTAGTCACATCCTCAAAAAATTCAATCAGGCTCATAAGGCATGACCTGCCCTTGGCAAAGCCATGCTGACTACTCCTAATCATATTGTACCTCTTCAACTGTTCAAAAGTCCTGACTCTCAGGATCTTCTCCATCAACTTACCAACTACTGAGGTAAGACTCACTGGTCTTTAATTTCCTGGGCTATCTCTTATCCCTTTCTTGAATAAAGCAAAACCTCCAATCCTCTGGAACCTCTCCTGCCCCCATTGATGATGCAAAGATCATCACCAGAGGCTCAGCAATCTCCTCCCTCACCTCCCACAGTAGCCTGGCGTACATCTCATCTGGTCCCAGTGACTTATCCAACTTGATACTTTCCAAAAGCTCCAGCACATCCTCTATATATTGTATAATTTCTCCTGATTGACAGATCCCCCTCCTCCTCTAATCCATTTCAAGTCATCTTGAGAAGTGGGTGTACCCTGCAGATCTATTACTTGCATTGCAGGAAGTTGGTAGAGCAGTCCTCAGTAAAAGAATGACTCTCACCCTGGGATCGCTAATCTACTCTCTCTTGAGTGTCTGCGTTATCAAATGTTCCAAGGTCAATTGGTCAAAAAATGGATATAGAAATACTGTTTTTGCTATAAATCCTAGTCTCCAATATAATCCCAAACTGATTGAAAACATTCAGGTGAGGTGATTAATTTTGTTACACTGTTTTATTCATTGTATGCTATTTGCATCAGGTTTCTCATCTTGGAGTTTACAATTTGGTGAGAGTTAAAGATATATTTATGTTCCTTTTTCCCTTCCCTGGGTGGGTAAAATGCATTTACTTTCAATCCTGAATTTACTTTGCAGGAAATGATGACTGAAGTCTCCTCCTACCTCTACAAAGCTACAAAACATCAACTTTACTACTCAGATGTAAAAATTCTGCTGCCTGCTGTCTGGCCATCGAATTCAAGTCTACTACTCAGTCATATGAGAAGGTAAGAACAGAGTGATGAGAGACCAAAACTGTTCTTAGTGACTTTCCAACAATGGAACTTCTTATAAAAATTTCTGTTCACACTTGTGAGTTTCAGTGGTGGAGCAAAAGACATTTCATGGAAAGACCGAACAAAACAATTTCTGGAGATATTCTGACAAATATAATCTCTGCTCCAGTTAACAGTCTGATATAAGGTCACAGAAATGCCACACTGATGTAAAAAATAGTGCAAATGATTGCTTGATATTCAGTGCAGAATCAGTGAGCCACAAGAACTATTTCTATGTCGTATGACTATGAGTCACATTTAGATAACTGCTGTGAGGAGTAAATTGAATTCTGAAATTTTTGCTGGTGCATTGGAGACAGATTTTTTTCCCTTGAAATATTCAGACAATTGTTATACATTCCTTTATTTGCATATTTGATATTTTTGTCTTATCTATCTGGAAGTCTGTTGCAGAAAAACATAAAAGTATTGATACCTGAGCTGAAGGATTCTGGAACTGTAATTGGGTTCTTGCTCTTTGATGACATGAGGCTATTCTGGAATCTGGCAGGAATGTTGTGGCATGCCTATCGTTTGTTAAACTTAAGAGAATGAATTGTGACTAGCTGATGACTTTTTGTGGAGTGTGTATAGAGTTTCACAAAAGTGCGAATCTGCAAATGAGGGTGGGCAAGTCGCAGATGGTTCAGGTACTGGCAATGAGTATGGCTGGGTGAGATCTGGGAGTCAATGAATTTCAACAACTGTGTCTATGCAGGATTCAAAAATTTGTGCATTTTGTGGTAAGAGAGGTACTTGGCATATAGATATTACCAGAGAAGTAGCCTCAATTCCAATAATGTTTTTGACATACCGTGTCAGAGAGCTTTTTGAATTGTGGAGTATTAGATACTTGAAAGGAAGATCTCAGTCATAGCCAGATATCACATAAACAAACTATTTCAGCTTACCATGCCCATGCTGAGAACAATGCCTATCTATGCTAATCTGAGTTGCAATATCATTTTATGTGTTTCCTTTCCAAGTACGGGTCCAAACACCTTTTAAGCATAGAATTGTAATTGCCTCCACTACCTCTTCTTGCAGCCAGTTCAAAATATTCACCACAGATCTCCTTTAAAAATTTCCCCTCTCACTTTGAATCTGTGCCTTCTAGTTCTAGACTCCTCCGGGAAAAAAATATTTTGCTATCTATCCTATGTATGGCTCTTTTAATTTTATAAACCCCTATAAGGTCACCCTCAGCCTTCTGTTCAACTGAAAATAAGCTCAGTCTACCCTATCTATTCTTATAACTACAGACTTCCATTCCAGGTAACATAGTAAGAGGCATTGATCATGTGGATAATCAAAGGGTTTTGCCAGGGCTGAAGTGGCTAACATGAGAGGGCAGAGTTTTAAGGTGCTTGGAAGTAGGTACAGAGAAGATGTCAAGGGTAAGTTTTTTATGCAGTGAGTGGTGGGTGCATGGAATGGGCTGCCGGCAACATTGGTGGAGGCGGATGTGATAGGGTCTTTTAAGAGACTCCTGGATAGGAACATGGAGCTTAGAAAACTAGAGGACTATCAGTAACCCTAGGTAATTTTTAAAGATAGAGCATGTTCGGTACATCATTGTGTGCCAAAGGACCTGTATTGTGCTGTAGGTTTTCTATGTTTCTATGTTTCTAACATCTTGGTGAATCTCTTCGGTGCTCTCTTTATAGCTACCACATCCTTCCTGTAGTGTTGCACCAGAACTGTACAAATGTGGCTCAGGTCCCAAGTCTTGTGCTCAAATCCTCAGCCTAGAAAGGCAAGAATGCCAAGAATAGCATGATCAGTGCCGTCCATATAAACATCATCACTTTCAGAAAGTTATGGATGTGCATGCCAGAGTCTCTCTGTACATCAATACTCCTAAGATCCTCCCAGTTACTTCGCATGCCCAATTAGATTTTGACCTTATATCTGGCTACTACTTCTCAACACACTTTTAAACTTAACTATGTCCCATTGTATCCTAAGACAAGCTTCCTCACCATAAACGACTCCGCCAATTTTTATAAGAGCATAAATCATAGGAGCAGAATTAGGCCATTCAGCCGATCAAGTCTGCTCCGCCATTCCATCATGGCTGATCCTGGATCCCTCTCAACCCCATGCACCTGCCTTCTCGTCATATCCTTTGACGCCCTGACCGATCAGGAACCGATCAACTTCCACCTTAAATATAAACACGGACTTGGCCTCCACCGCAGTCTGTGGCAGAGCATTCCACAGATTTACTTTCCTCTGGCTAAAGAAATTCCTCTTTACCTCTGCTGTAAAGGGTCACCTTTCAGTTTTGTCGCTGTGCCCCCTAGTTCTGGAAACCCCCCATGATAAGAAACATTCCCTCCACATCCACCCTATCTAGACCTTTCAACTTTTTGTAGGTTTCAATGAGGTGCCCCGCGTTCTTCTAAATTCCAGTGAGTACAAAGCTGCCAAATGCTCCTCATACGTTAACCCCAATGTCTAATAACACATAATGTGTTAAGTCCATAACACATGAGACATAGGAGAGGAATTAAGCCATTTGACCCATTCAATCAGCTCTGCACCTGTGTCATCTGCAAACTTACTGATCGCACCTTCTATATTCTCATTCAAGTTATTTTTATCTATTAAAAATAACTAAAGTCCCAGCACAGATCTCTGTGGTCTTCTGGCTCCTCACTCTTGGCTGACAAAGGCACAAATTCTCTGTCGGAGGCTCAGCACTTCCTTCCCTTTCTCCTTTGGAGATCCTGGGATAGAATCATTTAAGCCTTGGGGGGTTTCCACCACCTATTTTGCTGCAAGATGTTGAGCACTCCCTTCCCTTGCTCCCTTGGAGATTCTGGGATAGAGTCATTTAAGCCCTGGGGGTTTTCCACCACCTATTTTGCTGCAATATGTCCAGCACTTCCTTCTTCCTGATGCAAACGTGCTTCAGAATATCAGAGTAACCGTTAACTCTCCATCTTCCACATCCTCCTCCTTGGTGAATACCGATGAGAAATTTTCACTTAGAATCTCCCTTATATCATCTGGCTCTAAATAGATGACACCCAATCTCCACCCCCAGATCACAAACAGCAAGGCCAGTCAGCAAGTATGCAGCAGGAGGCTGGTTCTGTTTGCCTTCCACTGGCTCACGCATGTTATGATACTTATAAAACTGCTAAACTGCAGAGAGGCAAGAATGCATGAAGTCTACCACCGGATCACTGTCTACCACCAGAGTTCCATTAAAGTCCTGAAACTTATCCTATTTGGAAAGAAAGTTCAACTCACTTTTCCTAATAGATTTGTAGCATTTCTAAGTGAAAAGCAGCTTAGACAACAAATTGTTGCTGCTAAATCTGACATAATTTTCCTGTCAGATCTATTTGAAAAACTGAAATTATTAAAGCATCTACAAGGAATCTCAATCATCCAAAGAGACTATTACTGCTTCCTTGGATAATTCAAACATTTCAGCAGCAATATTGGAAGTCGCTAGTTATGCAATTTCCTTCACTGGCCACTCTTAAAATAGAATTGCAAGATGATGATCTGATTATATATCTTGATCATTTGAAACAACTGGACATTGATACGGAATTTCAGTTCAGAGACCTGCTGGAGATGCATATTACAGATTGGGTGGTGGATTCATTTGGGGTGAATGTGAATGATGTTGACATCACATTACAAGAATGTCTTATCGAGCTGCAGAGTGATATAACAGCTCAAGCAAAATTGAAACACAAAATTTCTGGATAACTCATGATATTCAGAATAAACTTCCATAGCTCTGGGAGAAAGCAAAGTTGTTTTTAATTGGACTTAGTTAAACACTTCAACTACAATCAAAGCTTGTAGCAGTCTTGATGTTGTGGAAAGAGGTGATCTTCGATTATCTTTAACCTAGTTGCAACCAGTTTTTCAAACGTTCACAAGCTTGCATCAGTCACAAGGATCTCACTATATATGCAAAGTAACAATACAAAGTGCTTCTTCATCACTAGTTGGAAGCATATTATCTACATTAAAAGTAAAATATCCTATTCAGAGTTTTGAAAGAATTGTTTTATTTGTCATATACACCTGTAACATTATATTTAACATATAATACCTATAACCTCTTAAAACATACATATTGACTGTACATTACAATAATTACTACAGCTGACCAAAAGCAACTTTAACAACTAACTGAGACTATGGAGGATGGGGGCCACAGAGGAAAATGAAAGTCACAAGTGGGCCACAAGAAGAAAAAGGTTGAGACCACGGTTTTAAAGCACTAACATGAGAACCTACATTACCTTGGACTTCCTAAAAGCTTATAGAGCTATGATCACTGCCCACAATTGCTGCTGATACATCAATCATTTATCCATCCTCATTCCCTAAAATAAGATCAAGTACTGACACATTTTGCTTCAGAAAACCTTCTGAATTTTATGAATTTCTCCTCATGTAATCCCCTTGTACCAAGGCAATCAGAACCAATACTGAGAATCTATTATTACAGCAACCCTATTCCTTTTCCACCCTTCTGCAACCTGCCTGCATATCTGTTGTTCTAATTCCCACTGACAATTGGGAGGGTTGTCGTTTCTCATTTAACATGGACAGAGTGAGTGCTCCTTTCTTATTCCTAATTTCTACCCATACAGCATCATTCACCTATCCCTACCTGCAGAATTTTCTGCCTGGGAAATGCCATTATGCTCACTAAAATCAGCAGTGAACAGCTATTCCACTTTTGCAACTTCTGTAATGCTTCAAATATCTATACCCAGCAGTGTTGAGCTTTCAGACCTGCCTGTCACTCAACCACATTCCTGTAATTGCAATAACATCATAATCTCATGTCCCATTCAAAATCTTGGAATGTTAAATAAGAGTTAGTCCTTTAATAGAACACAGCAAAAGGATCAGGAGCATTTTGGCATCTGGCAACTAGGAGAAGGACTTTGAAAGATTCAAAATTGGTTAAGTAACACACACAGAATGCTGGAGAACTCAGCAGGCCAGGCAGCGTCTATAAAAAAAGTAAACAGTGAATGTTTCGGGCCAAGTAACAGTATATCCATTACGCAAGTGTAATCATTCATTTCAAGAGGTCTAGAATACAAGAGCAGGGATGTGATGCTGAGGTTTTATAAGGCACTGGTGAGGCCTCACCTTGAGTATTGTGAACAGTTTTGGGACTCCTCATCTCAGAAAAGATGTGCTAGCATTGGAGAGGGTTCAGAGGAGATTCACAAGGATGATTCCAGGAATTAAAGTGTTATCATACAAGGGATGTTTGATAGCGTTGGGTTTGTTCTCGCTGGAATTTAGAAGGATGAGGGAGGAAATCTCATTGAAACCTTTTGAATGTTGAAAGGTCTAGTCAGAGTAGATGTGGAAAGGATGTTTCCCATTGTGGGAGATTCTAGGACAAGGGGGTTCAGCCTCAGGATAGAGAGACGTCCATTCAAAACAGAATACTCAACTCAGAGTAGTGTTAAATGGCCAGACCTACTCGGCCGGAAAGGACTTGGACAACGAGGAGATAAAACCACACAATGACAGTCCATTCGTATCTTTGCTCGAAGTGGCAGCAAATGGCCAGCAGGTCTCAGCCAGCCACGGAAACAACAGAATTCGTACCTTACTCAGAGCAGTGGCAAAACAGCTGGCACCTCAGCTGGACACAAAAACGACTGAATTTGCTAAGCAGCCACAGGCACTGAAGCGACTACAGTCCACGAATCTCAGCGGTCCCGGAATGAGCAAAGCCACAGTGGCTACAGTGAGATGACTGGTTTCCAATGACGTGCTTCTGGTGACGGTTCAGCAATCACCGCTGTAACACAGAGCCTTTTAAGTTGCCGGTACGAAATGAAGATCAGGTGCCTCAGTCAAGGCACCCAACGGAACACAGGGAAAAGGAAATAACTGGAATGAGGAATCCTCAGACTGGACCGTGACACTACCTATCATGGGAAAGCATGGGTAATTAAGCTCTAGGCCCTCAAATGCAGTGAAGAAGAAATGTGTCTATCAGTATATTGGAACCTGTTAAGGATTCAGAAATATTAAGAGGTGGAGTTGGATGAGGGTGGTAAAGAAGAGCAAATCAGAGATGAAGGGAAAGAGGAGAAAATAAGCTATTCTGAAGCTTTAGGCACTCTGGTACTAAGGTCTCGGACTTAGCATATGTGCAGTGTTGATGTTGCCATTCATTTCTTTTCATGTGCAGGGATTATTATATGGAAACATGCAATTTCCTTTTCATAGGTGAATGTGATCATTGCTGAGCCATACCTTAAATATGGAGATGCCCCGTACACCCTGCAGTATGGTGGATGTGGTGAGAAGGGGCGGTACATTCATTTCACCCCAAACTTCATGCTAAATGATGAAATGACCTCAGTTTATGGTCCAAAAGGTAAAATAATTTAAATAAGCCTGCATTGATTAGCATGTATTTTGAAAAATGAGTTAGGGACATAAGAGCAGGTGCCTGAAGTATCTTCCATCAATCAATGATATGATTGCCTCAACGTGACAAATTAGTCTAAGCATTTAGCCTATATCTCTCTTAACCTTTCCAATCCATGAACCTGTTGAAATGTCTTTTAAACTGTGTAATTTTACTTGCCTCCACAACCTCCTTTGGCTGCTTGTTCCATATAACCACGAGACCTTGAGAACCTGCTCTTCTGGTCCTCAATAAATCAAACTTATGCCCTCAAGTTTTAGACTTCTTTACATGTGGAAAAAGATTTTGACTAGGTATTCTATCCATGCTTTCATGTGGTTTATACCTCTCTAACGTCAGCCCTTCACCTCCTTTGCTGATCGCTGCCGGTGTCTCAGTAATATTTTCTTGCTTCCCACAATGAAACATTACACACCTGGTCAGGCACGAGGAATTTTCCACCTGTAGAGACTTACCAATACCTCTTTCACTATGACAATATGATTGAGTTTCGAAGAAATGTGTCCGTCTGAAACATCAACTGTTTATTCTGTTACGTACCCCGTAACTGGGTGTCAGACCAACAAAGACAGAAGTATCCATTGGAGTCTGGTGGTACTATATTCAAAAGTGATTATTAGTAAAATAAGCAAAACAATACCAATAATGCAAATATACATATAACACAAGTGAGCAGTAATAAACCTAAAAGTGTAGGAATAATAATAAGCAATAATAAACAAGCTCTATTGATGTCTAGGGGTAAATGAATTGTCATAGCAAAGTATAAAGTTCAGTTCAGTTCATGCGTGCTGAGGTAATTATGGTTGTTGGGTAGTAATCATTGGACAGAGAGAGAGAGCGAGAGATTAAGCAGCTGCAGTCAGCAAACCTTGCTGTTGCCTTTTGATTCCATTGCACCGTTGTTGAGGTAGTCATTCAGCTATGACCCCTCCGTCCTTCAGCTAGATCGTTCTTCTATGGTGGACTTGTCACTCTGGCATGAGTGGACACACACACAAGTCCCCACCGGCCCTGCTGTAACACTGTGAGTTTTACTCACCGATCTCCTGGTTCGGTCTCTGAAGCCCCCACCTTTCCTGTGGGTTCCAACACTCACTCAGTGTCCACTGGTGTGTCTGAAGAGTGTCTCTACAGACCTGTCTTTTTACCCCACTCATGGGGTCTCAGCTATCCATCAACTCTGAATGACTGTGTCCATCAAATCAGGCCATTCCTGCTATCTCCTGAGGAATGTTAACAAGCAAAATAGTAGAAGGTAAATAATCCTTGTAGAAGTCATAATACAGTAAATCAACAGTCTCTCTCCCCCTCTTATCTGTAGCAAATGTTCTTGCCTGGGCTTTATCTCTCTCTCTCAATAGTAGCATAACAACAGCAATAGTTCGTAGTTCTCAGGAGGGGGGTTGGGAATGGTTAACTCTGCACCCCATTGTCCATCAGGTCTATTCATCACTCATAACACCCCCATCCTTCTGGAAATTTTCACCAAGTTGAAAATTAACTAATAAAGCACATTACTGAATTACAGAATTTAACAAAATACAGAAGTGGGTTTAACTACAAGAGTAATACAGATACATTTTCAAATTAACATCTAGATAGACAATCAGCAATTACATTGTCACTTCCCTTTACATGTTGTATTTTAATATCGAATTCCTGTAACAACAGACTCCAACTTAGTAACCTCCTATTTTTATTTTTCATGTTAGACAAAAATAGCAAGGGGTTGTGATCAGTATAAACAATTAATGGTCTCTGTGCTGAACAAATGTAGACCTCAAAATGCTGTATCGCCAAGATAAGTGCCAACAATTCTTTTTCCACAGTGGAGTAATTTCTCTGATGCACATTGAACTTTCAAGAGAAATACGCCACTGGGTGTTCCACTCCATCCCCTGCTTTCTGCAATAGGACTGCCCCTGCAGCCTCATCACTTGCATCAGTCGCCAGGGAGAAAGTTTTCAAAAGGTCAGGTGCATTTAACACAGGGTGATGGCACAGTATGGTTTTCAACTTCTCAAAAGCTTCCTGACAAGGACTGCTCCACTCAAATTTTTCCTCCTTTCGTAGGAGTTTTGTAAGCGGGATGGCAATATCCGCAAAGTTCTTACAAAATTTCCGATAGTACCCCACCATGCCCAAAAACCTTCTCAATGCCCTCTTATTTGTTGGGACAGGAACCTCGGAAATAGCCTGTACTTTAGCCTGCACAGGAGCCAACTACCCCTGTCCTACCACATACCCCAGGTATGTGATCATGGCATGGCCAAACTCACTCTTTGCGAGGTTCACTGTGAGATGGGCTGCAGACATTCATTTAAACAGCTTCTCCACAGCCTCAAGGTGTTCATCCCATGTATCACTCCAGACCACTACATCGTCAATATAAGCTTTTGTGTTTGTTAACTCTCTAATCACTGTGTCAATCATTCTCTGAAATGTCCCTGGAGCCTTTTTCATTCCGAATGGCAACACATTGTATTCATAGAACCCTGATGGTGTGACAAAGGCTGAAATTTCTCGAGCCCTGTCAGTTAAAGGAACACACCAGTATCCCTTTAGCAGGTCAATCTTAGTGATGTATCTTGCTTTTCCCACTTTATCAATACAATCCTCCACCCTAGGGATAGGATAAGCATCTGTTTGTGTGATGGCATTCACCTTTCTGTAATCTGTTCAGAATCTTATATTACCGTCCGGCTTCGGTACAACCACGCATGGAGATGCCCATGCAGAGGAAGATTCACGAATAATACCAGCAGCTAGCATATGCTCAATTTCTTTTTCCACTAGCTTGCTCTTTTCCAAATTCATGCGATAAGGGGATTGTTTAATCGGCTGGGCTGAGGTAACAATTACATCATGCTCTGTTACTTTGCACCTCCTGGGAACATCTGGGCATAAATCTGCATGCCGATTAATTAGCTGTGTCAGCTGCTCTCTTTGTGCAGGCTCCAAATGACTGACTTTATCAGCAAAGTTGGCCAAAATAACAGAGTTCTCTAGTCTGGTGGGCACTATGCTTATCTTTTCAAAACTCTCAGGCCCCTCCTTATCAATCCTTTCTGCCTCATCGGTCTTCGCGACAACACCGACCACCGTGGGGGTCGCGTTATGATAACCTTTGAGCATGTTAACATGAACCAACTGGCTCGGCTTTCGCCTATCAGGTGTTTCGATCACATAATTCAGTGAATCTAGTTTCTTAATCACTTTGTACGGCCCTTCAAACCTTGCCTGTAGGGGGTTGGTAACTACAGGGAACAGGACCAAAACCTTATCGCCCACTTGAAATTCTTGCTCTCGGGCTCGTTTATCATACCATTGTTTCATTTTAGTCTGGGAGTCTTTAAGATTTTGCTTTGCAAACTCGCAAACTTTATGGAGCCTTTCACGGAACCTCAAAACATAGTCAATCACATTGACTTGCACGTTCGGACTAGACCATTTTTCTTTGAGTAAGGTTAAAGGTCCTCTGGGCCTGTGACCAAAAACGAGTTCAAATGGACTGAACCCCAAAGATTCCTGAACCGTGTCCCTCACTGCAAATAACAGAAGTGGTAATGCATCATCCCAGTCTTGAGTGTTTTCCGGACAGTAAGTTTTAATCATGGTCTTTAAAGTCGCGCGGAATCTTTCCAACGCTCCTTGAGATTCCGGGTGGTATGCAGAGGCTAGAATTTGTTTAACTCCCATCTGTGTCAACATTTGCTGAAATGCATGGGATGTGAAGGTACTCCCTTGATCTGACTGTATCTCTCTAGGTAACCCTACCGTGGTGAAAAATTTAATGAGGGCCTTTACCACCGCAGGAGTCCTAATGTTCCCCAGGGGCACAGCCTCTGGGAATCGAGTAGCAGCACACATCATGGTCATGACATACTGCCGCCCGCTCGCAGTTCTAGGCAAAGGACTCACAAAATCCACGATGATTCGGGAAAATGGCTCCCCAAAGGTGGGTATAGGTCTGAGAGGTGCCTTAGGGATAACCTGATTTGGCTTTCCTACCACCTGACAAGTATGGCACCTTTTACAATAGTCAACAATATCCTTCCTCATGTTTGGCCAATGAAAATCTTTCATAACCCTATCTACTGTCTTCCTTACTCCCAAATGTCCACCTAGCGGTCCCTTGTGAGCCAAGTTCAAAATTTCATCCCGATAAACCTTCGGAACTACCACCTGGTGTACCACTGCCCAGTCCTCATCGACTGGCACCGTGGTCGGCCTCCACTTCCTCATTAACACTCCCTCCTTCAGGTAGTAGCCCTCTGGTTCTTTATCAATCTCTACTTCAGAAAGAGCGGATTCTTTCAACACCACAAGCTCCTCATCACGACTCTGTTCCTTTATAAAGTCCCTCCTTGCTAATAGTAGATCTACCTCCTCTCCTTTACTCTCATTAGATCCACTATCCTTTTCCTTCTCATCCGGTAACCCCTTTTCATACAAGGACGGCAAAAATGTCTCTGCTAAATCAACACTGGACTCATTTAAACTGTCTCCTTTCTCAGCCGCCTTTCTAGACATGCTGCGAGTGATTGCGCATGCGGGATAAATCTTGGAATCTATGGGCGGGTCCTCAGCATTTACAGGCTTACTTGTCAGCTTCACTGCTGAATACACATCACCACCTGCCAGATCGTTACCAAGTAGGACGTCCACGCCGTCCATCGGTAGTTTCGACCGCACCCCTATTTTGACTGGTCCAGATACCAGGTCACATTTCAGAAATATCCTGTGCAAAGGTACGGCCTCGGTCCCTTTTCCGATACCTATTAATACAACCTCCCCAGTCTCAGTCTCAGGACCGAAGTCTAACATCTTCCTTAGAATCAATGACTGATCAGCCCTAGTATCTCTCCAGATCCGCACTGGAACTAGGGTTTCTCCTTCCTTCACAGACACCGTCCCTTCCGAGATAAACTTCTCACGCCCCTCATGTGCTCTATCTAACTTTCCCTTCCTCATCGATCTGTTGATCGGCTCAATGCAACCAGTCAGGACTGCCGTTTTCCCTTTTCCTGCCTCTGTCTTCGGAGCAAAACACTTAGATGCTATATGACCAGCTTTCCCACAATTATAACACGTAAAGTTGGGAACCTTCCTGCCAGCCTGTTTTTCCTCCTCCTTACCTCTTCCACTAGCTCCCAGCTTATTCTCTACCTTAGCCGGTGGGCTTTCTCTGCCATCCCTACTGCCTTTCTGGTAGCTCTTATTTGAGGAAAACTTTGACTCGTGGGTTAAAGTATACTCGTCTGCTAACTTGGCAGTTGCAGACAGAGTCTCTGTCTCCTTCTCATCCAAGTACGTCTTCATACTCTCAGGGATACAACCTTTGAACTGCTCCAGCAGTATTAACTGATGTTTATATGGAGTTTATCATAATCTCCAACAACCTCTTTTGAGGCGCACCAACGCTCACAATACATTTGCATCTCACGGGCAATCTCTAAATACGTGTGGTTCCATGACTTTCTCAAGTTCCGGAACTTCTGCCGGTATGCCTCTGGCACCAACTCATAACTCCTCAATACAGCCCTTTTTACTTCCTCATAATCCTTAGACTCATCCATGGACAATGCTGAATACGCTTGCTGAGCCTTCTCCCTAAGTACGCTCTGTAACAGAACAGCCCATTTTCTCTCAGGCCGGTTCTGATTCACAGCCACTTTCTCAAAATGGAAGAAGAACTTATCAACATCCATCTCCTCAAATGGAGGTACCAACTGGATCTCCTGACCAATCTTGAACCCCTCATTTGGGTCGGCTGCCCGGTCTCTTCCCTGCGATGCCTTTAACTTCTCCATTTCCAGCTCATGCTGCCTCTCTTTCTCTTTTTCCTCCCTCTGCCTTTCAGCTTCTTCTCTCTGCCTTGCAGCCTCCAACTCCTTTATCTGGAACTCATGCTCCCTTTTCTCCTTCTCCACAGCCAACGTTAATCTTTCCATCTGTAACTGAACCTCACCCTCGACTGGTTTCCTCTCAGGGAACAGGTCCAATGCCCCCGACGGAAACACACCTTGGGATACATAATACTCAGCTATTGCTCTCTGAATTTCCACCATCACGGGTTTCACCGCCGAGAGATTCAATCGTCTTGCAACACTCACCAATTCCACCTTCCTCACATCCTCTAACGCCCCCGAAATCGGGTTTTTTAGAAATTTGTCTATTTCCATCTCAGCTGGTTTCCCATCTGGTTATCCACACAACCAGAGCAGATAAGGGACTATTATCCCGATTCACTGGCCCCCCAATTTGGTAATCAAATTTTGAGACGAGGCCCCAATTTGTTACGTACCCTGTAACTGGGTGTCAGACCAGCAAAGACAGAAGTATCCATTGGAGTCTGGTGGTACTATATTCAAAAGTGTTTATTAGTAAAATAAGCAAAACAATACCAATAATGCAAATATACATATAACACAAGTTAGCAGTAATAAACCTAAAAGTGTAGGAATAATAATAAGCAATAATAAACAAGCTCTATCGATGTCTAGGGGTAAATGAATTGTCATAGAAAAGTATAAAGTTCAGTTCAGTTCATGCGTGCTGAAGTAATTATGGTTGTTGGGTAGTAATCATTGGACAGAGAGAGAGAGAGAGAGAGAGAGAGAGAGAGAGAGAGAGAGAGAGAGAGAGAGAGAGATTAAGTAGCTGCAGTCAGCAAACATTCCTGTTGCCTTTTGATTCTGTTGCACCATTGTTCTGGTGGTCATTCAGCTATGACCCCTCCGTCCTTCAGCTAGACCATTCTTCTGTGGTGGACTCATTCCTCTGGCATGAGTGGACACACACACAAGTCCCCACCGGCCCTGCTGTAACACTATGAGTTTTACTGACCGATCTCCTGGTTCGGTCTCCGAAGCCCCCACCTATCCTTGTGGGTTCCAACACTCACTCAGTGTCCACTGGTGTGTCTGAAGAGTGTCTCGCCAGACCTGTCTTTTTACCCCACTCACGGGGTCTCAGCTATCCATCAACTCTGAATGACTGTGTCCATCAAATCAGGCCATTCCTGCTATCTCCTGAGGAATGTTAACGAGCAAAATAGTAGAAGGTAAATAATCCTTGTAGAAGTCATAATACAGTAAATCAACAATCTCTCTCCCCCTCTTATCTGTAGCAAATGTTCTTGCCTGGGCTTTATCTCTCTCTCTCTCAATAGTAGCATAACAACAGCAATAGTTCGTAGTTCTCAGAAGGGGGGTTGGGAATGGTTAACTCTGCACCCCATTGTCCATCAGGTCTGTTCATCACTCATAACAATTCATTTCCATAGACACTGCCTGGCCTGATGAGTTCTGCCAGCATTTCGTGTTTGTGTTATTCTGTATTTCCTGCATCTGCAGAATCTCGTGTGTTTAAGCTTTTAGTAAAATGTTGTCGGAGTAATTATGGGCCATGAGCCAATGAGTAATATATGAACATTTTCATCTATTAACTATAATTACTTTAAATCTTTCAAAATTCACACTTGCAACCTGATATTGGTAGCAACACACACAAGATCATGAAGAAATTCAGCAGGCCAGGCAGCATCAATGGAAAGAGTAAGCAGTTGACGTTTTGTGCCGAGGCCCTTCATCAGGACTGGAAAGGGAGAGGAGAAGTCAGAGTTAGAAGGTGGGAGGAAGGGAGGAAGAAGTACAAGGTGGTAGGTGATAGCTGAAACCAGGAGTGGGGGAGGGGGCAAAGTAAAAAGCTGGGAAATTGATAGGTGAAAGAGATAAAAGGCTGGACAAGTGAGAATCTGATAGGACAAATTCCCAGTAAGGATATGTGGCTACGTTTGCAGGTCTGGGTGAGCATATGGTCAGAGTCAGAGGGGCGTACAGATCATAGAGGGGGTGCAGTGAGAGACAGTATCATTGAGCTCTCATTGAAGGGCGGATTTAAACTTCTTTGGGGTAGGCTTCATAGTAGTAGTAGTAGTATTACAAACACGAGAAAATCAGTAGATGCAACACGCATGAAATGCTGGAGGAACTCAGCAGGCCAGAGAGCATCTGCAGAAAAAAGTAAGAAGTTGGTGTTTCGGGCCGAGATACTTCTTCAGGACTGGAGAAAAAAGATGAGCAGTCAAAATAAGAAGGTGGGGGTAGAGGAGGAATATATAGCTTTTGATTTCCCTTCAGTCAAGTCAAGTTCAGTCAAGTTTATTGTATCTGTATTAGTATAGTAACAGGTACAATGAAAAACCTGCTTGCAGCAGCATTACAGAACGTGGGTGCTGACAACCTGGAGTGGATGCTTGCTGGCTAAATGAATAGCCAAAGTTGTTGCTGTCATTAGCTATGGCAAGTTCTCAGTTAAAACTATATTTCACTGCAGAATTACATGGGAATGAGAGGATTTTCAACTGATTTAAGCATCCATTTGAAAATGTCACCAGCACAGGATTCCAAGTGCTTGAGGGAAATTTGCTAGCAAGAATGGTGAAAGTGCCCAACCCGAGCTTGAAATATCCATACTTTCATGGGCAAATTGTGGATGCTTGATCTGTTCCCACTGAAGCTCTCTTATCTTATGAATACAGCTCACATTTGATGAGTCAACTTTTGGGCAAAATAACTGCCTATTTATTTTCATGATGCCAGAGAAAGAACTTTTTATCCTATCAAAAGCATCTTGCCTTTACAAGCAAGTTATGTCAACATTGATATTGGCAGAATATTAGTTTCTAACTCACAGAATTTCAAAGCACTGACTAAATTATCTTTAAAAATTGTTTTTTTATAGAGAGAGTATTCGTTTATGATTGGGCCAGATTCCGCTGGGGTGTGTTTAATGAACATAATGACTTGATTCCGTTTTACAACTCCAACGATGGAACCTCTGAAGCAACCAGGTATGACAAATCTAACTTGTATTCGGTCATGGGGATATCCCTTCTCAAGATTATGGTACATGAAAAGGAATAAACTTACAATTATCTAGCAACCTTCTGTAGAAATGCAAGTTTTTAAGTACAGACATGCAAGCAAAGAAGCATGGGATACTTGGGAAACCTGGCTGCATGGAATCAGAATTGGCTAGCCCACAGGAGGCAGAGGGCGATGGAATGCATTCTGCGTGAAGGTTGGTGACCACTGATGTTCTGCAATGGTCTGTTCTGGAATCCCCGCTCTTAGTGATTTTTATAAATGGCCAAGGAAGTGGAAAGGTGGGTCATTAAGCTTTCAGATGACATGAAGGTTGGTGATGTTGTGGATGATGCAAAAGTGTGTTGTAGATTACAAAAGAATGGTGACAGGATAGAGAGGTGGGCTGAGAAGTATCAGATAGAGTTCTATACCGAAAAGTACAGTGATAGGCTTTCAAAAGTCAAACTTGATGGCACAATGCAAAGTTAGTAGGAGGATTTTTAGCAGTGTAGCAGAATAGAGGGATCTTCAGGTCCAAATCCATAGATCCCTCAAAGATGGTGCTCAAATTGATAGGTGGTTAAGAAGGTGTATAGTACATTGACCTTTGTTAGTTGAGGTCCTAAGTTCAAGAACTGTGAGGTAATTTTGCAGCTCTATAAAGCTTTAGTTAGACCACACTTGGAGCGTTGTGTTCAGTTTTGATCACGTCATTAGAGGAAGGATGTGGAAGCTGTAGAGAGGATGAAGTGGAGATTTACCAGGATACTGCCTGGATTAGAGTGCATGTCTTATGAGGAAAGGAGGATGGGGGGTGACTTGATAGAGGTGTATAAGAAAATAAGGTGCATTGATAGAGTGGACAGCCAGAGCTTTTTTTTTCCTTGTGAAATTTCTAAGGTAAAGATATGTACGGCACAGCACTGTGGGCCAAAGGGCCTGTATTGCATTGTTGTTGTTGTTCGTCCTTCAGAGTCGAAGACGACCACGACTTCTGTCAGGTGGAGGGTTTGTGACTGTGGGTCCGGAGGTGACTGGTAAGGCCAATCCGGGCCCTGAAAGCTCGCCCACATGTGGGACGCATGAGGGTAGGTGCTGCAGTGGAAGTGGAGGTAGCTCGAGCCTTGCACGCGGCGCGTTTCCTCTGAGCCTCTGCGGTGCGTCTGATTTCTGCTACATACGCTCCTTTAGTGGTCCTGCTCCACCAGGTTGGGTGGTCCAGAGCGAGCGATTCCCAGCTACTGGGATTGATGTTGAGGTCTTTGAGGGACTCTTTGAGGCAGTCTTTAAAACGTTTCTTCTGCCCTCCAACTGAGTGCTTGCCCTGGCTCAGCTCTCCAGACAGCAGCTGTTTTGGTAGTCGACTGTTAGACATCCTGACGACATGGCCAGCCGATCTGGCTTGGGCTTTCTGTAGGAGGGTGTAGACATTGTGGGTGCTAGCCCGCTCCAGGACCTCCGTGTCTGGGACTTTGTCCTGCCATCGTACGTGGAGAAGTCTGTGGAGGCAGCTCAAGTGGAAGTGGTTGAGCTGTTTAGCGTGTCTGCTGTAGACAGTCCAGGTCTCGCTGGTGTAGAAGAGGGTGGTGAGAACCACTGCTTGGTAGACCTTCAGCTTGGTGGTAAGGCTGAGTCCTCTCCACTCCCATACATTCTCACGGAGTCTCCCAAAGGCGGCACTGGCTTTGGCAATTCTGTTGCTGATCTCTGCAAAAATGTTCACTACTCGTGATAGAGTACTGCCCAGATAAGTAAAGCTGTCGACTGCCAGTAGCTTCTGCCTTTTTACTGTGATGTGTGGTTCCTGGTAGGGCTTTCCAGGTGTGGGCTGGTACATAACTTCAGTCTTTTTGGTGCTGATTTTAAGTCCAAAGTGGTCACAGGCTCGTGAGAGGCAGTCCATTTCTCGCTGCATCTTCTGCTCTGTGCTGGCGTTGAGGGTGCAATCATCAGCGAATAAGAGGTCTCTGATGACGGTCTCCTTTACCTTTGTAACAGTCTGTAGATGCTGGAGGTTGAATAGCCCACCGCCAGTCCTGTATCTGACGTGTATACCATCCTGACAATCGTGGAAGGCGTCATTCAGCATAGCAGAGAAGACCATGCTAAAGAGTGTAGGGGCGAGAACGCATCCTTGCTTCACACCATTCGTCACTGGAAAGGCTTCTTACTCGTCACCATCATCCAAAACTTTCACCATCATGCCATCATGGAACTGCCAAACCTGCGAGGGCAGCCAAACTCCTCCATTATCTTACATAAGCCATCTCTGCTGACCGTATCAAATGCCTTGGTCAGATCGACGAAGGTCATAAAGAGGTCGCTGTGCTGCTCTTGACATTTTTCCTGGAGTTGGCGTGCAGCAAATATCATGTCGACAGTTCCACGCTCTGCAGGAAAGCCACACTGGCTTTCTGGGAGGAGACCTTACTCAAGGTGTTGGAGAAGGCGATTAAGCAGAATGCGAGCCAAGATCTTCCCAGCTATGGACAGGAGAGAGATGCCTCAGTGATTGTCACAAGACTGGTGGTTGCCTTTCCTCTTGTAGATGTGGACTATGTTGGCATCTTTCAATTGTTGCGGGACCTTTCCTTCGTTCCACATAGACTGGAAGAGCTCAGTCAGCTTCTGCATCATGAATGGGCCTCCTGCTTTGTAGACTTCAGCAGGGATTGCATCTGATCCTTGTGCTTTGCTACAAGAAAGTTGCCTGATGGCTTTTCTGACTTCTTCTGTGGGGAGGTTGTCAAGGTCCAGGTTGATCTCCACCTGAGGTAGGCGAGCAATGGCCTCATCATTGATTTTGGCAGGGCGGTTGAGGACCTGGTTGAAGTGTTCAGCCCATCTCTCCAAAATCTGCTTTTTCTCTGTCAGCAGCCGAGTCCCATCTGCACTGAGGAAGGGGAAGGAGCCAAAGGACTGAGGTCCATACATAGCCTTCAAGGCGTCATAGAAATGCTTGGTGTCGTGACTGTCTGCTTAGCCCTGGATCTCATCGGCCTTATTGCTGAACCAGATATCCTGCATCTCACGGAGTTTATTCTGCACTTTCCGTCTTGCACTGGCGAAGGCATCTATCTTTGCGTGTGATGTGGGATCATTCTGGTGCGCTCTCAACAGTTGGTGTTTCTCTGACAACAGTGCCTTTATCTCCTCATTGTTCTCATCGAACCAGTCTTGATGTCTACGGACTGCTGCTCTGAGGTGTTTGAGAGTGGTAGAGTAGACTGCATCTCTGAAAGCCATCCAATGCTCTTCAATGCTGGTGTGGTCATCCTGGGGTGTGTCAAGCAGCCTGCTGTCTAGGTCTTCACGAAATTCTTCTGCAACTACGCTGTTCTTCAGCTTGGAGATATTGAGCCTCTTTGCAGTCTTCTGACCTTGGGGTTTTCTCACAGGCAGGATGTGAAGTTTAAATTTGGGCACTATGAATCAATGATCTGTCCAGCAGTTGGCACCACACATGGCCTTTGTACCTCTCACGTCTTGCCAGTTCCTCTTTCTGGTGATGACATAGTCAATCAGATGCCAGTGCCTAGAGTGTGGATACATCCAAGATGTTTTGTTACGGGTAGGGAGGCGGAATAGGATGTTGATGATAACAAGGTCATGCGTAGCGCATGTCTTGAGGAGCAGCAGGCCATTGCTGTTACACTTGCCAATACCATGATGTCAAGCAGAGTTCGCACGTTGCAGGTGCCAAGGTGGAGTACCTTCACTTTCGTCTTCTTTGTAGTTCGACCGCTGAGTGGAATCCCTGCCAGCCGCAGTGTGCTGGCCAGGGTAAGATGAAGCAGGCTATGTTTGAGGCACCTTTTCTAGCAAGAATCCCTTCCCAAGTCTGGTAATCTGTCCCCACTCTAGTGTTAAAGTCCCCGAGGACAATAAGCTTCTCTGACTGTGGGACTGCTGCTACAAGGGTGTCAAGTTCTTCATAGAACTTATCATTGATGTCATCTGGGTTGGTCATTGTTGGGGCATATGTGCTGATCACCGTTGCACTCCTCTTATTGCCAAGTGGGAGCCGAAGCGATCATCATCAGGCAATCGTTGATGCCCTCTGGAAGCTTGGCAAGTTTACGAGCGAGGTGGGATCGGATGTCAAATCCAACGCCAGCCTCTCATCGTTCAGTGCTGCTGCGACCGCTCCAGAAGAAGGTGTACCCACCACCACGTTCTATAAGCTGGCCCTTGTCTGCTAGGCATGTTTCGCTGAGTGCTGCAATGTCCACGTTATAGCGGGCTAGTTCTTTGATGACCAGTGCTGTGCCTATATAGCTGCAACATTTCCTCTTGACTCTTAAACTCAATCCCATGAATGATGAAGGCCAATGCACCGTATGCCTTCTTAACAACAGAGTTAAGCTGCGTAGCAGCTTTGAGTGTCCTATGGACTCGGACCCCAAGATCCCTCTGATCCTTTACACTGCCAAGAGTCTTACCATTAATGCTATATTCTGTCATCATACTTGACCTACCAGAATGAACCACCTCACACTTACCTGGGTTGAACTCCATCTGCCACTTCTCAGCCTAGTTTTGCATCCTATCAATGTCCCACTGTAACCTCTGACAGCCCTCCACACTATCCACAACACCCCTAACTTTGTGTCATCAGCAAATTTACTAACCCATCCCTCCACTTCCTCATCCAAGTCATTTATAAAAATCACAGAGTCTGTGTCTCAGAACAGATCCCTGAGGCACACCACTAGTCACCAACCACCATGCAGAATATAACCCGTCTATAACCACTCTTTGCCTTCTGTGGGCAAGCCAATTCTGGATCCACGAAACAATATCCTCTTGGATCTCATGCCTCCTTGCTTTCTCAATAAGCTTTGCATGGGGTACCTTATCAAATGCCTTGCTAAATCCATATACACTACAATTGCAATTTCTAGATATGTTATCCATTAATGGTTGAAATATTTCTTACAATGGTAATAACCTGCATTGCTATAGTGTTTTTAAAAGGAATGAAGTACACCTGAACAGATTTCGCAGAATCCAAGGTCAGTAGAAGTGGCTGGATGCAAAATATTCTAACAGATAGCTAAACAGAAATGTTTATGAACTATCGAGTTTAAACTTCCTCCGTGTGGCACCATAGGTTTAAAATGGCTTAAGGTAGCAGGCAGAGTAGAATAGCTGAAGACTATTGAGAAAATTACCCCAGATGATATATTGGACAGAATTATACAGAATGGATTAAAATTTGCCAATTCCATTGAAAGGTAATTTCTGGACTTTATACAGACACTAAGAGAGGTAACTTAGCTTTTGATGCTGAGATATATCCTATGATGTGCTGGGACACATCATCAGTGATGTAACCTATGGTCATTGGCTGCTTCAGGTCTTACACAATCAGGCACGCTCAGCCAGGTAACCCAGCCAGGACTGATCAAGCACTTACTTGTGTCCCAGCAGCAGTGGTCCATGGGTCATATCTGTTAATCTATAACCATCTGGAGGCTTGCTTGGCAGCCCCTGTCATGGTCCTAATGCCTCTTTTCTTTGCAGTCCTTGTAATGCCAAGGAGAGAACAACCAGCAAAACTTCTAAAGCCAACATTGTACTGCCCTACTGTCACTTGTCCAGCAACAATGATTATATAATTGAGTCAAGTTTTATAAACAAACATAAACATTTATTAAGCTCTGCTCAACAATACCGAAAAGTATTCAAACACCTAACTTAACCAGAAGTTAACTGCTATACTGCAACTCTGGAACAGTTCTTAAAGTGGTAAATTCAAACACAGTCTTAAAGTGGTAAATGGGAACACAGTCTTAAAGGGGTAAATTCAAAAGTCCAAGTAATTTATACAGTCAATTAGGAGAGACTTTCCTGAAGTAAAGAATTCCTTGACGACGTGACATTACTGCAGATCCCAGCCGAAATATGCCTTGTCCGAAGGATTCATAACAATGGAAATAGAATGGTTTAAAGGAACTGACCTTTTTATTCTGGAGGATAGACACTGCACCAAACCTTCCTGCTCTTGCAGAGATTATCTCAGATGCAGGCCACTATTCTTGAACAAAGATTCAATAAGGTTAATCTTTTATAAAACTGCTAAACAACACCAAATTTCCCCACTTCTTTCTTCACTCTCCAATCCTGGACTGTAAAGGTAAATCAAAGATACCCTAAACAAAACTGGCAGCGATTGGTGAAACTGCCGGCACAACGATTTTACCTTACAGTAGAAGGTAAAACTCTACTTTAAAACGAAACTGCATCATGAGACAAATACACAGCAAAACTACAAACTAACAAAGTAACTGATGAACCAACCAACACAAAACTTCTGCTTCACAGCAGGGCTTTCCTCTTTTATATCTGTTTGAACAGGCCATCACATGACCTTACACTGGCGGGAAAATTATATCACCCACCATCAGAAGACAATTAACATCATGCTCACAAGATATTCAATTACATCATGCTTATAAGACAATCACAACATACCCACAGAGTATGTAACACCTCCCTCCAAAAAAAGGAAAATTTTGGTCTGTTAGGAACAAAATTTTAACAACTATTTACAAAAAAATACAAATGTATAAAATCTACAACATGCTCAATATACGTAGAATTATCATACAGCATCCTCCAAACTACTATACAGTAGGAGTGTTACAAATATTAAAATACCATTCTGTAAAAAAATTACATTGTACATTCAACATCTAGATAGACAGTCAGCAATCACATTATCTTTGCCTTTAATATGAGTTATCAAAATATTATATTCCTTTAACATCAAACTCCAGTTTAGTAACCTTCTATTTTTGTTTTTCATCTTACTCAAAAACACTGACGGATTATGATTGATGTAAACTATGAGTGGTTTCTGAGTTGTACCAACATACACATTAAAGTGTTGTAAAACCAAAACAAGGGATAATAATTCCTTTTATATAGTTGAATAGTTTCTTTGATGCTCATTAAATCTCTTAGAAAAGTAAGCTACTGCTTGCTCAACCCTGTCACCCTCATTCCTTTGAAGTAATACTGTTCCTGCAGCCCCATCACTAGCATCTACAGCCAATGAAAATGGTTTTTCAATGTCAGGTGCCCTGAACACAGGTTGATGACATAGCATAGTTTTCAATTTGTCAAATGCCTCCTGACAAGGCTCTGGCCAAACAAACTTTTCACTTTTTTTCAAGAAGTTAGTTAATGGAAGGGCAACGTTAGCAAAATATTTACAAAATTTACGGTAATATCCTACCATTCCCAAGAATCTTCTGAGAGTCTTTTTACCAGTTGGAATGGGTACCTCTAAAATTGCCCGAACTTTTGCCTGAACAGGAGCTAACTTACCTTGACCCACAACATAACCAAGATAGGACACAGTGGCATGACCAAATTCACTTTTAGCTAAGTTAATAGTTAACTTAGCTTTTGAAAGCCTTTCAAATAGTTTCTCCACCGCAGTAATATGTGCTTCCCAAGTATCATTTCCTGTAACTAAATCATCAATATAGGCATTTGTATCTTTTAACCCATGAATCACAGAATTAATCATCCGCTGGAAAGTCCCTGGGGCATTCTTCATCCCAAAAGGAAGAAAATTATATTCATATAACCCAGATGGGGTTACAAATGCAGAAATCTCTCTACCTCTATCCATCAATGGAACACACCAATAACTTCTTAACAAATCAATCTTTGTAAGGAACTTTGCTTTCCCCACTTTATCCACACAACCATCCACCCTAGGGATTGGATATGCATCAGTTCCTCTAACTCTAGGCCCAAACACCATTTCAAAAGAACTAAAACCTATGGATTCCTGCACTAACTCCGGTATTGCAAATACAAGTAAATATACACCCTCATCCCAATCCTTTTCATTTTCCACACAATACATCCTGATCATGGTTTTGAGAGTAGAATGGAACTTCTCCAAGGCTCCTTGCAATTCTGGATGGTATGCAGATGAAGTAATCTGTCTTGCTCCTAGCTTATAAACTATCTTCTGGAACAATCCAGACATAAAATTACTACCTTGATCAGATTATATTTCCTTAGGCAACACAAAGTAAAGAATTTTATAAGAGCCTTTATTACAGTTTTAGCCATTATATTCCTAAGTGGTATTGTCTCTGGAATCCTAGACGCTGTGCACATGATGGTCAGCAAATATTAATATCCAGTTTTAGTTTTTGGCAATGGGCCCACACAATCTATAATAATTTTAGAAAATGGTTCACCAAATGCAGGAATAGGTTGCAGAGGGGCAACGGGAGTAACTTGATTAGGTTTACCCACAATTTGACAAGTATGATACGTTCTGCAAAATGTCGCCACATCTTTTCTTAAACCAGGCTAGTAAAAATGTTTAAAAACCTTGTTCACAGTTTTCTTCACATCTTGATGTCCACCCAAGGGCATAAGATGAGCCAAAGTTAAATTCTCATTCCGATAAACTTTAGGAACTACTACCCGGTGAAAAATTTCCCATTCCCCACTTGCAGGAATTGTAGGTGATCTCCACTTCCTCATTAACACTCCATTCTTGAAATAATATCCTACTGGCACCTTCTCAATTTCACTATGGGGAGAACTTGTTCTTTTAATTTGTTAATCTCAGGGTCTCTACTCTGCTCTGCTATCATCTCCTTCCGAGACAGGGGCAAATCTTCATGGTCAGACTTACGACAAGAATCTTGATCAAACAATGAAGATAAAAAAGTTTCTGACACATTCTCAAAATTTGAATCCCGAGTTGAGCAGTCATGGGTAACAGACCCAACCTGCACATAATCTTGTTAGCCATAGCTCGGGTTACAAGACAGGAGGAATCTATGTTAGAATCCATCTTTATTTCCTCAGAGATGGGCTTTATTGTCAAATGCACTTCAGGAAAAACTTATTCATCTGCTAAGTCATTTCCTACAAATGAAGAAACATCATTCATAGGTAAACTGGGTTGTAGTCCTACTTTAACAAGTCCTGTAAATTACTCTGACCTTAAATTTACTTTATGCAAATGTACAAGCATAAGGGCACTCCCAACACCTCGTATATAGTTCACCTCACCAATGTCAGAGTCATCACTAAACTTTAGAACACTGTCTAACATAAATGACTGTGAAGCTCCACCATCCCTAAAGATTTTTATTGGCACTGGAGTGGATCCCTCTTTCAAGGAAACAAATCCTTTGGTTATAAAATGATTATATCCCTTCTTAACTTGGTCAGACTCTGACAAAGCTTCATTTGTATGTCTCAAATTCTGAATTTACAGGTTGTTCAATATGTTGCACACAAGCATCTGGGACTGCCTCCTTCTCCTTCCTCTTCAATCAGAAACAGTTAGCTATTACCAAGGAGATGGTGGTGGACTTTAGGAGATCTAGGCCTCATATGAAGCCAGTGATCATTAATGGAGAATGTGTGGAGCAGGTTAAGACCTACAAGTATCTGGAAGTACAGTTAGACGAGAAGCTAGACTGGACTGCCAACACAGATGCCTTGTGCAGGAAGGCACAGAGTTGACTGTACTTCCTTAGAAGGTTGGCGTCATTCAATGTCTGTAGTGAGATGCTGAAGATGTTCTATAGGTCAGTTGTGGAGAGCGCCCTCTTCTTTGTGGTGGCGTGTTGGGGAGGAAGTATTAAGAAGAGGGACGCCTCACGTCTTAATAAGCTGGTAAGGAAGGCGGGCTCTGTCGTGGGCAAAGTACTGGAGAGTTTAACATCGGTAGCTGAGCGAAGGGTGCTGAGTAGGCTACAGTCAATTATGGAAAACTCTGAACATCCTCTACATAGCACCATCCAGAGACAGAGAAGCAGTTTCAGCGACAGGTTACTATCGATGCAATGCTCCTCAGACAGGATGAAGAGGTCAATACTCCCCAATGCCATTAGGCTTTACAATTCAACCGCCAGGACTTAAGAACTTTTTTAAAAGCTATTATTAATGCTTTTTGAGATAGTGATTTAGATGCATATCTTATTTTTTACTGAGTTAAGTATTGTATGTAATTAGTTTGGCTACAACAAGTGTATGGGACATTGGAAAAAAAGTTGAATTTCCCCATGGGGATGAATAAAGTATCTATCTATCTATCTCTATCTATCTATTACGTGATCAGGTTTCTTACAATAATTACACATAGGACCAAACTGTATTTCCTTCGCATGTTTCCCTTCATCTTTACCTTTCTCACTAACTTCTGATTTAATTTCTGGTTTACCTTGGCTCTCTGTGCTATTTTTCCTTTTAAAAATTCTACCCAGAGGAGATTTACTCTTATGGATTAAAGCATACTCATCTGCTAATTTAGCAGACTCCTGCAGTGTATCAGTGTCCCTCTCATTTAAGTATGTCCTTACTTGAACAGGGATGCACCTTTTAAATTCCTCCATTAAAATCAACTCTTTTAAGTTATCATTTTTCCCATTCACATTTTTAGAGGAAAGCCATCTCTCAAAACACACAGTTTTATCATAGACAAATTCCATGTAAGTTTTTTCCACAGACTTCTTCAAATTTCTGAATCTTTCTCTATAAGCTTCCGGAACCAGTTCATATGCTTTCATTATTGCTGCTTCACAATATCATAATCAAGTGCTTGCTCAGCAGTTAAAGCTGTATAAACTTGTTGTGCCTTGTCTTTAATTACACTCTGTAACATCACTGGCCATTTCTCTTTCGGCCACTCTGAAATCAGAGCAACAGTTTCAAAATGTTGGAAATACTGGTCCATTTTTGTTTCATTAAATGGAGGAGCCAATATAACTTCCCAACTAGCAACAAACTGCTTCTTAGAACCAGAGGACTAATTCTCCATCTTTAATTTCTCTATCACTTGTTCAAACTCCCCCTTTCTGTCTGTTTCTCTAGCTTCGAATTCCTTCTGTTTATTTGCAGCTTCTGACTGACTTCATTCCAAATCAACTTCTAATAGTTTCTGTTTTAAAGCAGCTTCTACTCTAAGATTTTCTAACACCACCTGACCCAGGTGCAACTGGATCACTGCTTTACTTACAAGGAAGCTATCAATGCCACTTCATCAAGAACTCCTGAATTTATATAGCATTCCGCAATTTTCCTCTGAATTACCAGCTTTGTTGTAATGTTCAAAATTCCTTTACATTCCAACCTTCCAGGAATCTCGGATACATCACCTTTTTTCGCCTTCACTAATACCTCCAGGTCTGGCGATAGCATAAACTCGTCAATATTCATTGCTGCCGAATACCACCCACAGACCAATCAAACAAAAGAATCAGGTATTTCCCTTTTCCAAATCAGACTGATAATTAAACAAGCATTTAAGCTCATAATCAGAACAATCCTGGGCGAGCCCCCAATTTTTTTACGTGTCCAGCAACTATGAATATATAATTGAGTCAAGTTTTATAAAGAAACATAAACATTTATTAAGCTCTGCTCAACAATACGGAAAAGTATTCAAATGAGTAACTTAACTGGAAGTTAACTGCTATACAGCAACTCTGGAACAGTTCTTAAAGTGGTAAATTCGAACACTGTCTTAAAGTGGTAAATATGAACACAGTCTTAAAGGGGTAAATTCAAAAGTCCAAATAATTTATAGTCAATTAGGAAAGATTTTCCTGAAGTAAGGAATTCTTCAACGTTGTGAGGTTACTGCTGATCCCAGCTGAAATATGCCTCGTCTGAAGGATTCACGACGAAGGAAATAGAACGGTTTAAAGGAACTGACCTCGTGCTGTGGCTATACGGCATTGAGGCGCGTCCCCTGGGTGGTGGATGGGGGATCCCGCATCTGAGGGGTGCACTGGATAATATGGAAGAAGGTGCCGTGAACCAACATAGCCTAGGAGAAGGAACTCCGATTCCAAACCCGGGTAGGTAGGACTCATTAGCCTTAGATGGCAGCCTATCTAGGAGAGGGTAAACTCTGATTTCAAACCCGGGCAGGTGGAGCTCATTAGCATGGAAATGCCATCACCTAGGGGAAGGTGACCCCGACAGAAAACCCCTGGTCCTCCAGGTTGGGGGTTGTGCAATGGGCTAACAACCCGTTCATGTAAAACAAGCAATTGTTACAGAAACCGTCAACAGATTGTCAACCACTTACCCAGATCTCGGGAAAAGCAGGGCCCCATTCAGGAGGCTGACGACGCGCTGCATCCAAACCCATCAGGAAGCTGCAGGGCTGACAACCCTCCTTCACCCGAGGAAAACCAAAATGGAGGTTCCAAAGCTGCTCTCACAGAAGAAATCTATCCTAATCGGAACATGGAATGTGAGATCGCTTTGGGAGACAGGTAGGTGTGCACAGGCAGTGAAGGAAATGAACCGATACCTCCTCACACTCCTGGGCATGTGCGAAGCAAGGTGGAATACTTTTGGTGAGACCAAACTGCAGACCGGAGAAACTCTGCTCTATTCCGGCAAAGAAAAAGAGGAAGACCCACATGAGGCTGGTGTGGCCCTGATGTTGTCCAAAGAAGCAGCCAGAAGTTTGTTAGAATGGGAACCAGTGTCCGACCATATCATCACAGCCAGGTTTGAGTCCAGATTCCAGAAGGTATCCATTATCCTGTGCAACGCCCCAACTAACAATGCAGAGGAAGAAGAAAAAGATCTCTTCTACACCCAGCTTCAAGCAGTAGTTGGAAAGATACCTAAGCAAGATATGTTGATCGTCATGGGAGATCTGAATGCCAAAGTAGGCAGTGATAACACTGGCAGGGAGAGAGAGATGGTCCAGAATGGTTTGGGGAATATGAATGAAAATGGAGAACTCCTTACCGACTTCTGTGCCTTCAACAAACTGACCATTGGAGCTACCCTCTTTCCCCACCGACACTGCCACAAGATAACCTGAGTCTCGCCTGACCATCAAACAGAGAACCAAATTAATCACGTCATAGTCCGCCAGCACTGGAGAAGTTCATTGCAAGATGTGAGAGCCAAAAGAGGAGCAGATATTGGATCTGACCACCATTTGGTTGTTGCAAATCTGAAGATGAAGCTGTCAGCCAAGAAGAAGCAACAGAACACGCGAATAAAGTTTGATGTTAGAAAATTACAGACGGAAGAGAACAAGAAAGATTTCCACATTGCCTTGCAAAACCGCTTTGGGGCTCTTCAAATAGAGGAACAAGATGAGAGAACAGCGGAACACGCATGGATTACCTTCAAGTAGGTTACTGTAGGAGCCTGCGAAGAAGTACTGGGAAGACCACCAGTCAACAGTAAACCTTGGATCAGGGACGAGACATGGCAGAAGGTGGAGGAGAGGAAAAAGCTCAAACAGGAGTTGAATCAGGCCAGAACCCGGCAACAGAAACAAATCGCCACCAACAGGTACAGCGTGATGGCCAAGGAGGTGAAGAAACAGCTCAGAAAGGACAAGAGGTCATACTTCAATGAAATAGCAGAAATAGCGGCCAGTAAAGGGGACCTCAAGGCACTCTACATGACAACTAAACTTCTGAGAGGGAAGAAAAGCAATTTCAACAGACCTGTTAGAGACAAGACAGGCCACCTGCTCACTTCGGTTGAAGATCAGCTGGCGAGATGGAAGGAACACTTCCAGGAAGTATTGCATAGACCACCACCACAGAACCCACCTGACCTGGAGCCTGGAGACCCACTCAACATCAATATAGGTGAAACCACCAATCAAGAAATTTGAAAAGCCCTGAAAAGCCTGAAGAACGGCAAGGCTGCTGGAGAAGACATCATTCCTGCAGAAGCATTGAAAGAGGGTGGAGAGGTTATGGTGGACCATTTGCATATACTGCTGAATTTGATATGGAGAACAGGAGAGATCCCATCAGATTGGAAGAAGGGTCTCCTTGTGAAGATGCCAAAATCTGGAGATCTTTCACTCTGTGGTAAGTGGAGGGGGATCACCTTGTTGTCCATTCCTAGCAAAGTTCTCACCAGGGTCATCTTGGAGCAGATGAAAGACGCCATTGACCAGAGACTTAGAAATGAGCAGGCACGGTTCAGGAAAGAGAGATCATGCATTGACCAGATAGCTACACTTAGAGTCATTGTGAAGCAGACAATAGAATGGCAAACTTCGCTATATGTGTGTTTTATTGATTTTGAGAAGGCATTTGACAGCCTGGACAGAAAGTCAAAGTGAAGCATCTTACGACACTATGGTGTACCAGAAGAGATGGTGAATATCATCAAGCAGCTTTATGATGGCTTCTCATGCAGGGTCATCCACGATGGGAGACTGTCCGAAGAGTTCCTGGTCACTACTGGAGTCAGACAGGGATGCCTGCTGTCACCTCTACTTTTTCTTGTGGTACTCGACTGAGCTATAAGAACAGCCTATGCTGGCTCAGAGAGAGGCATCCAGTGGACGTTAACAGGGAAATTGGAAGACCTGGTATTTGCAGATGATCTTGCTCTTCTCTCACACCGGCTTCAAGATATGCAGAAGAAAGTAGATTCCTTGGGAGAGACCTCACAGCGAGTAGGCCTTAAGATCAGTCAGGAGAAGACCAAAGTTCTACGCATTAATAACAAACAAGAGGAGCCATTACGGATTGAAGGACAAATAGTTGAAGATGTAGACAAATTCACCTACCTCGGAAGCAAAATCAGTAAATCAGGAGGTACAGATGAGGACATCAGAGCAAGGATCGGAAAAGCCCAACATGCCTTCACAACCCTGCGACCTATTTGGAGATCTATGGCCATCTCTGTCAAAACTAAGCTCCGTATATTCAGCTCCAATGTGAAAGCCATCCTGCTATATGGATCCGAAACATGGAGAATCACTAAACCAGCTGCAACAACATCCAGACCTTTCTCAACAAATGCCTCTGGCAGATCCTCCACTTCAAGTGGTACGAGAGAGTGTCAAACCTAGACCTATGGATGAGAGCAAACCAAGAGCCCATTGTATTCCAGATAAGGAGGAGGAAGTGGAGATGGGTCGGCCACACCTTGAGGAAGAGCCAGTTGAATGTCACTTGACAATCACTCGAATGGAATCCACAAGGGAAGAGAAGAAGAGGTCACCCAAAGCAAACCTGGAGGCGTAGGCTTTTGGATGAACTGAAAGCTGCCGGCCAAACTTGGGAGACTGCAAAAACATCTGCTAGAGATTGCAGAAAATGGAGGACATTTGTTGAGGCCCTATGCTCCATAAGGAGCGAAAAGGATTAAACAAAGGAACTGACCTTTTTATTCTGGAGGATAGACACTGCACCAAACCTTTCTGCTCTTGCAGAGGTTATATCAGTTGCAGGCCACTATTCTTGAACAAAGATTCAATAAGGTTGATCCTTTATAAAACCACCGAACTACACCAACTTTTCCAACTTCTTTCTTCACTCTCCAATCCTGGACTGTAAAGGTAAATCGAAGATACCCCAAACAAAACTGGCAGCGACTGGTGAAACTGCTGGCACAATCATTTTACCTTACAATAGAAAGTAAAACTCCGCTTTAAAATGAAACTGCATCATGAGAGGAATACACAGCAAATCTAAAAACTAACAAAGTAACTGACGAACCAACCAACACAAAACTCCTGCGTCACAGCAGGGCTTTCCCATTTTATACCTGTTGGAACAGGCCGTCACATGACGTCACACCAGCAGGAAAATTACATCATGTGGCTTTACACTGGTGGGAAATTGCATCACCCCACCATCACAAGGCAATTACATCATGCTCACAAGATGTTCAATTACATAATGCTCATAAGACAGTCACAACATAGCTACGGGGTATGTAAAACTACCAACAACTGGTATTTAGCTTTCTTAAGCTCAAATGCCTCCTCAATCCAGTCACTGTCAATTCTACCATGACCACCTGTTTCGAAGTTTCTGACAGAATAACCATGTGATTATGATGCAATGAATTCGGAGAACTTTAATTGCTTGTGCCAAGATCCTTTTAGCTTACTTTAAACTTTCCTAGCATTTCCTTCAAGATTCAGCATTCAAGTTGATTTGTTATGTATACGATGAAACTTACAGTGAAATGCCTTGTTTACATTAACAAAAGCCCCAGACTTCCAACTCGATACCTGGACCTTGATCCTCGGCATTGTTCTTAGGATGCACCAGTCACCAACACTAGGCCTTGAGCTACAGCCTCACTAGTTTGCAAACTCAAGGGGTCATTGGAACACCTTCCTCCCGCTCACACAGAACTCTGACCCAGAATGTAGCTTCTGCATCTCTCTGGGACCTACAGATTTTTCTTGTTCCCCTCTTGCCCTTTCTGTTCATTCCCATCACCTCTATCTGAAACCATACCCCCTTCCGTTCTCCTATGGTACACTCTTCTCCAACCATCTTCATCCGTTTACCTTTTCCACCTATCACCTGACAGCTTGTACAGTACTCCTTCCCCTCACCCCAACTTCTTATTCTGGCTTGACACCTCTTCCTTTCCGGTCCTGATTAAGGGTTTTGAATTGAAATGCTGACTTTTGGTGCCTCACCACAGATGACCCCGAATCTGCTGAGTTTCATAAGACCATAAGACATAGCAGCAAATTAGGCCCTACAGCCAATCGATCTGCTCTGCCATTCCATCATGGCTGATTCCAGATCCCACTTAACCCCTTACACCTGCTTTCTCGCCATATCATTAGGTGACATGACCAATCAGGAAACAGACAACTACCACCTTAAATATACCCGCGGACTCCACCGCAGTCTGCGGCAGAGCATTCCACAGATTTACTACTCTCTGGCTAAAACAGTTCTTCCTTACCTCTGTTCCAAATGGTCGCACCTCAATTTTGAGGCTGTGCGCTCTAGTTTTACTCCCACCATAGGAAACATTCTTTTCACATCCACCCTATCTAGTCCTGTCAACGTTCATAAGATCATAAGAATTATGAGCAGGAGTAAGCCATCTGGTCCATTGAGCCCACTCTATCATTCAGTAAGATCGTGGCTGATCTGGCCATGGATTCATCTTCATTTACCTGCCTTTTCCCCATAAACCTTAATTCCCCTACTATGCAATAATCTATCCAACTTAGTCTTAAAAATATTTACTGAGGTAGCCTCTACTGCTTCATTGGGCAGAGAATTCCACAGCTTCACCGCTCCCTGAGAAAAGCAGCTCTCCCTCACCTCCGTCCTAAATCTACCTCCCCAAATCTTGAGGCTACGTCCCCTAGTTTTAGTCTCACCCGCCGGTGGAAACAACTTTCCTGCCTCTATCTTGTCTATTCCTTTCAAAACAGCATATTTTTCTATACGATCTCCTCTTATTCTTCTGAATTCCAATGAGTACAGTCCCTAGTGACTCAGTCTGTCCTCGTAGTCTAACCTCTTCATCTCTGGAATCAACCTGATGAACCTCCTCTGCACTTCCTCCAAAGCCAGTATGTACTTCCTCAAGTAAGGAGACCAGAACTGCATGCAGTACTCCAAATGCAACCTCACCAAAACCTTGTACAGTCGCAGCATAACCTCCCTGTTCTTAAATTTATTCCCTCTAGCAATGAGGGTTAACAATCCATTTACCTTCATGATAGCCTGTTGCATCTGCAAACCAACCTTGTGTGATTCATTCACAAGCACTCCCAAGACCCTCTGCATGGCAACATGCTGCAATATTTTTACCATTTAAATAATAATCTACTCTTTCCTTTATCCTTCCAAAGTGGATGACCTCACATTTACCAACATTGTACTCCATCTGCCAGAACCTTGCCCATTCGCTTAACCTATCTATATCTCTCTGCAGACTCTCCATATATCTTCTGCACAATTTGCTTTTCCACTTAATTTAGTGTCATCAACAAACTTGGATACATTACTTTCAGTATCCTCTTCAAGATCGTTAATGTATATTGTGAACAGTTGCAGGCCTAGTACTGACCCCTGTGGCACACCTTTCACCACCGATTGCCAACCAGAGCAATACCCATGTATCTCAACTCTCTGCTTTCTATTAGTTAACCAATCCTCTATCCATGCTAATACATCACACCCAACTCTATGCATCCTTATCTTTTGGATAATTCCTTCTATCTTATCTATCTTCTGACCCACAAGTTTGCTTAGCACTGTCTCTTTCGAGATATCTATTGTATTGAGGTCCTCACCTCACATTGCATCCATAACATCTCTCTTTGGCATGTTAGATGTGTCCTTCACTGTGAAGACCGGCACAAGATAGTCATTAAAAACCTTGGCCATTTCCTCATTACCCAATATCAATTCCCCTTTCTTGTCTTCCAAGGGACCTACGTTCACTTTAGCCACCCTTTTCCACTTAGAATTAGAAAAAACTGTTACTATCCGTTTTTATATTTTGTGCTGGTTTATTTTCATATTCTAGCTTCCCTTTCTTTATTGCTCGATTGCCCGCTTAGTGGTACATTGTTACTTTTTAAATTTTTTCCAGTCTTCCTGTTTCCCACTACTCTTGGTGACTTTATATCTACAAATTTTTAGTTTAATGCATTCATTTATTTCCTCAGTTATCTAAGGCTCACTCTCCCTACCCTTACTGTCCTTGCTTTTAACTGGAATATGCTTTTGTTGAGCACTGTGAAAAATTTCTTTGAAAGTTCTTCCACTGTTCCTCAACTATCACACCGTATAGCCTGTGTTCCCAGTCCCTCATCCCATTGTAGTTTCCATTGTTTAGGCATAATACACTGGTTTTAGATCAAACTATTGCACCCTCCATTTGTATGAGAAATTTAAGAATACTGTGATCACTCTTTCCAAGATGATCCCTAACAGCAAGATCGCTAATTTTACCTCTCTGATTGCACAGGACCAGGTCTAAGATAGCACATTCCCTGGTAGATTCAGTAACATGCTGTTCAAGAAAGCCATCATGGATATATTCCATGAAGTCCTCAAACTTCCTTGACCAACATGTGCAAGTTGAAGTCCCCTATGATAGCTACTGTCCCATTCTGACATGCCTCAAATATTTCTCTGTTTATTGCCTGTGCCACTGTAAATTTATTATTCAGTGGCCTATAGACAACTCCCACCTGTGACTTCTTTCCCTTTACTACTCCTAATCTCTACCCAGATGGATTCAACTTTCTGCTCCTTAGATTTCATATCGCCTTGAACACTCTGATCTCATTTCTAAATAAAAGGGCTACCCCACCTCCCTTTCAAGTACAATGCCCTTACACTCATTGTGCTTTTAATATCTTGTAATCATTTACTCTTTTGCAGTTGACTTTTCTTCACTCCGCTCTTACTTTACTCTTTTTTCTCTGTTGCTTTTTCTTTATCTTTATCTACACTTTTCTTTTTCACTTTATCCTTACTCCTCCAATCTGTTGAATCCACTCCCCTTCTATTTAGCTTAAAGCCCTATCCACAACCCTAGTTATGTGATTTGCTAGAATCCAGGTCCCATCATGGTTCAGGTGGAGTCCCATTGATGCAGCTCCTTCCTTCCCCAATACTGGTGCCAATTTCCCATGAATTCAAACCCACTTCTCCCACACTAATCCTTGAACCATGCATTTAACTTTCTAATTTTTTTGACCCTATGCCAATTTGCATGTGGCTCAGATAGTAATCCAGAGATCATCACCTTTCTGGTTCTGCTTTTTAATTTAGTCCCTTGCTGTTCAAATTCCCTCAGCGGAACCTCTTTCCTCATTCTACTTATAACATTGGTACCCACATGGACCACGACAATGGGATCTTTCCCCTCCCACTGCAAATTCTACTGCGGGTCAGATAAGATGTCCTAAACCCGGGCACCAGACACGGAACACAGCCTTCTATCTTCTATCCCGCAACAGAGAACTCTGCCTATTCCCCTTGCTATGCTATCCCCATTTACCACTACATTTCACTTCTCTCCCCCTCATGAACTACAGTTTCATAGTTAGTTTGTTCATCCTTCCTACAACCCCACCCTCATCCACACAGAGAGCAAGAATCTTAGACCTGTTGGACAAACTCAAGGGCTGAGGCTCCTCCACCACTGTCTCTTGGATCCCACTACCCACCTCACTCACAGTTACACCTTCTTGTCCCTAGCCACAGACCGAATTTGAGACGGCTGATCTAATGGGTGTGACTACCTCCTGAAACAGAGAATCTGGGTAACTCTCCCCCTCCTTGATGTGCTGTAGTGTTTGAAGCTCAGATTCCAGGTCATCAACATTGAGCCTGAGTTCCTCGAGCACCCAACACTTGCTGCAGATGTGGTCACCAGGAAAACAATGGGGTCCACCAGCTTCCACATCAAGCAGCTACAGCACATCACCTGATCCTGCATAATTCCTACTTTATTTAATTAGCTATAAATTAGTGACTTTTTATTCAACTATTACAACAGTCTTACCTGCTACCTACTTCTGCCTCCTCACTGAAACCTCTTGAGCCTTTTTTAAACTTTACTCTCCGACCTATGTGAAGGTCTTTCTCTCTCTGCGAATCAATTGGTCCCCTGCTAATTTGGTCAGTTTCAATGAGATTCTCCAACATTCCTGTGAATTCTGGTGAGTACAGACCTAAACCTGGCAAATGCTCCTCCATGTTAACCCTTTAATTCCTATAATCATCCCCATAAACCTCCTCTGGACTCTCTTCAATGACAACACATCCTTTCTGAGATATGGGACCCAAAACTGTTGACAATATTCTGTGTGGCCAGGTTAGCATTTTATAAAGCCTCTGCATTATCTCTGTGCTGCCTTTATGGCAGTTATTTAGTTTATAATATTTTCGCTTAGTAATTTGTTAGCATTTTTTTAGTTAAACTTAGAATTGTTTAAATCAATTTATTTGTCTGTAATACATCGCGGCTGCGATGACGTCACATCCGGGTTCGCCGCGTCTTGTGGGAAAATACCGGTTTGAGATAAACGCAAGGGTGGGGGTCGCTCACATGTGCCGCCACAGCGCTGGTTAAGTTTTCTCTACGCACCAAAGACACAGTGAAAGCAACGCTGTAAGTCATTAGATAATCGATATGTTGAGTTAAAATGTTAACGCCGATTCTGTTAAAAGTAACGACGGTCGATAAGGTTTATGTTTTCGTTAGTTAAAGAGTCGGGATAGTTTGTATTGAAGTGTATTTAAAGCAGTCAATGGAGCAGCTAGATTCTGACTGTATGCTGCACTTTAATGTAATGTAGTTTTACCTTTGCAAGTATTCACAATGTAAATGTGATATTTAGAAGGAAACAAACACTGTACCAATCTTGTATTGTTTTATCAACAGTTTTCACCACACGTTAATGTGAAGAGTGAACAGTAAATGGTTAATCTTACTGCGACCTTGTTTTCATTGTCTCCGGTTTATCTCGACATTTACCTCGGCGTTACCCGCAGGCCACTTGCAGACCAGCAAATTCCATAACAGATGTACGCCCTCAGTCGTGTACCTGCGGACATGTTCCCTCAGCCCGCACGCCACTTGCAGACGAACCCGTAGCACGGTATTTCGCATGACGGGATCTCGTCACTTCAGGACTATACCAGTTCAACGATAAACCTGAAAATTACCGTGCATGGCACTCCACATTCACCAACGCTATCGACGGAGTCCAGCTCAGAGCAACCCAGGAGTTGGATCTTATGGCAAAATGGCTGGGAAAAGAATCATGTGAACAGGTGAGACGCATGCGTTCAGTGTACATCAACAAACCCGAGCTAGCATTGAAGAAAGCATGGGAGAGACTTCAGGAGGGCTATGGAGCCCCCGAAATTATTGAGGCGGTGCTATGCCAACGTTTGGGAAATTTTCCTAAGGTGTCAGCCAAGGACCACACCAAGCTAAGAGAATTCGGAGATTTACTCATGGAGATTCAAGGCGCCAAAGAAGATGGCTACTCAGCTGGTCTAGTATACCTAGACACTCCAACCGGGATTAGACAACTCGTGGACAAACTTCCATTTGGGCTGCAGGACAGGTGGTTGTCCGTTGCCTCAGATTACAAGGAAGAACACGAAGGTCGATTTCCTCCCTTCGAGTATTTCACTAGGTTTGTGTGCAAGGAGGCGAAGAAGCGAAATGATCCTAGCCTCATAGGTCCAGGAAGCAGTACAATTTACACCAAGCCAGATAAATCCACTTCGAATAATTCCAACATTATTAAACCAGTCTGAGTGCTTAAGACCGAAGTCTTTACAACTAACAACGACCCTAGCAAGAATTGTCCATTGCATAACAAAACCCACCCCCTCAAGGAATGCAGAACGTTTAGGAAAAAACCCCTTGAAGAGAGGAAGGCCCTCCTCGAGGAGAGAAGAATATGTTTTAAATGCTGTTCCTCGACCTCTCACTGTGCTAGAGAGTGTGCGATCGCTGTGAAGTGCCCGGAATGTAATAGCACTAATCACGACGGGGCCATGCATCCTGGCCCGTTACCGCAAACCGACAACGCTCCTTCACCTCCACAACAGGACGGCGGGGAGGGAGAAGCTCACTCCAGGACAACCATTGTCAGCTCGAGCTGTACGGAAGTTTGCGGTCAAGCTCAGGCAAGCCGTTCTTGTTCAAAGATCTGTCTCACTAAGGTGTACCCTAAGGGAGCCAAAGACAAGGCCATCAAAGCCTATGTAATTCTGGACGATCAGAGCAACCGCTCGCTAGTCAGTCCAGAGTTCTTTAACTTGTTCAACATTGAGAGTGAGCAGTTCCCATACTACCTTAGAACTTGCTCAGGCAACATGAAAACTTACGGAAGGAGGGCCGAAGGCTTCCAGATCGAGTCCCTGGATGGTAAAGTCCTCATCTGTCTCCCTCCACTCTTAGAGTGCGAGAAAATCTTGAATAACCGCACTGAGATCCCGACGCCAAGTGCGGTGCTACACCAACCACATCTCCACCACATCGCCAAACACATCCCAGAGCTGGATCCAGAAGCAGAAATACTCCTGCTATTAGGGAGGGATGTTCTCCGGGTACACAAGGTTAGGCAGCAAGTCAATGGACCACACGATGCCCCCTTTGCGCAACGCCTGGATCTGGGCTGGGTGGTGATAGGAGAGGTGTGCCCTGGCAACATAGACAAATCAACGGTTAACACACTCAAGACCAATGTGCTAGAGAGTAGCCGCCATTCGATTCTTCAACCCCACACAAGTTCCATGTGCGTCCAGGAAGCACCACAAGGCTTTAACAAGCGCAAAGTAACTGACGAGACGCTGGGTCAGTCAGTCTTCGCCCAAAAGGAGCATGATAATAAACTTGCTCCATCGGCTCAAGACGCCATCATCTTAAAAACAGAGGACACCAAGGTCTTCAGAGACAAAGCAAATAGTGGGGTCGCCCCACTACCTTTCAGAGAACCACGCCAGTGCTTGCCAAACAACAAAGAGCAGGCAGTCAAGCAGTTCACGTCCTTGCAAAAAACCATGAAAAGGAAACCTGAGATGCAGCAACGCACCCGATCGACCCACGAGGTACTGGGCACACTAATGGCAGAGGTCACCACCATTATAAATGCATGACCACTCCTACCCGTGTCTTCTGACCTGGAAAACCCCTTCATACTCTCGCCATCAATGCTCCTTACGCAGAAGGCAGGAGCTGCCCCTCCACCAGGGGACTTCTCCGATAAGGACCTGTACACAAAGCAATGGAGAAGGAACCTTCAAGTTGGAGATTTAGTCCTGCTCAGGGACAAGCAAATCGCCCGCAACTGCTGGCCAATGGCCAGAATCACTGCCACATTCCCTAGTAGGGATGGACATGTCAGGAAAGTCGAGTTGAAAACTACCGACCAAGGCGATGTGAAAATTTACCAAAGGCCAGTTACAGAAGTCATTCTACTTCTACCTAATGACTGATTTAGAGACTGAAGTTTGTATTATGTTCATTGTGACCTTACGAAGGTCAAGCGGGGAGTGTGTTGCCTTTATGGCAGTTATTTAGTTTATAATATTTTCGCTTAGTAATTTGTTAGCATTTTTTTAGTTAAACTTAGAATTGTTTAAATCAATTTATTTGTCTGTAATGCATCGCGGCTGCGATGACGTCACATCCGGGTTCGCCGCGTCTTGTGGGAAAATACCGGTTTGAGATAAACGCAAGGGTGGGGGTCACTCACATGTGCCGCCACAGCGCTGGTTAAGTTTTCTCTATGCACCAAAGACACAGTGAAAGCAACACTGTAAGTCATTAGATAATCAATATGTTGAGTTAAAATGTTAACGCCGATTCTGTTAAAAGTAACAACGGTCGATAAGGTTTATGTTTTCGTTAGTTAAAGAGTCGGGATAGTTTGTATTGAAGTGTATTTAAAGCAGTCAATGGAGCAGCTAGATTCTGACTGTATGCTGCACTTTAATGTAATGTAGTTTTACCTTTGCAAGTATTCACAATGTAAATGTGATATTTAGAAGGAAACAAACACTGTACCAATCTTGTATTGTTTTATCAACAGTTTTCACCATACGTTAATGTGAAGAGTGAACAGTAAATGGTTAATCTTACTGCGACCTTGTTTTCATTGACTCCGGTTTATCTCGACGTTTACCTCAGCGTTACGTTACACCCGGGCGAGAACATTACAATCTCCTTGCTTTTATATTGTACTCCTCTTGAAATACATGCCAACATTGCATTTGACTTCTTTACCACAGACTGAGCCTGTAAATTAAGCTTCTGGGTGTCTTGCATGGAGCCTTCTGAGAGACCCTTTTCACCTCTGATGTTTGAACCTTCTTCCTAGATAATAGTCTGCACTATTGCTCTTTTTACCAAAATGCTTTATCCTACATTTCCAATATTGTATTCCATCTGCAACTTTCTTATCTATTCTTCCAATTTGCTTAAGCCCTGCTGCAATCACATTGCTTACTCAGACAACCTACCCCTCCGCCTATCTTCACATCATCTGCAAAATTTGCTTCAAAGCCATCAATTCCATTATCTAAATCACTGACAAACGATGTGAAAAGCAGCAGTTCCAATACTGACCACTGAGGAACACCACTACTCAACTGCAATCAATTAGAAAAGGCCCCTTTTATTCCTGCTCACTGTTTCCTGACAGCTATGCCTTTCTCCAACAGCCTCATGTGTGGCACCTTATCAAACTCCTTCAAAAATTCCAAGTAAATGACATCCACTGCTTCTCCTTTGTTCACCCTACTTGTTACTTCCTCAAAGAACACTAACAGATTTGTCAAGCAAGATTTCCCTTCACAGAAACCATGCTTACATTGACTTAATCATTTTTCTCCAAGTACCTTGAAACCTCATCCTTAATAATAGACTCCAACACTATCCCAGCCACTGAGGTTAGGCTAACTGATCTATAATTTCCTTTTTGTGCCTTCCTCCCTCCTGTAAGAGTAGAGTGACATTTGGAATCTTCCAGACCTCCGGGACCATGCCAGACTCAAGTGATTCTTGAAAGATCATGACCAATGCATCTGTTATCTCTTCAGCAACCTCTCTCAGGACTCTGGGCTGTAGTCCATTTGGTCGAGGTCCACCTTAAGACCTTTAACTTTGCCTTGCTCTTTTTCCTTTCCAATAGCAATGGCACTCACTCCTCCTGCCTGACTCTGACAGACCTCTGGCACACTGCTTGTGCCTTCCACAGTAAAGATAGATGCAAAGTACCTATTAAGTTCATCTACCATTTCTTTGTCCCCCATTACTACCTCACCAGCATCATTTTCCAGTGGTCCAATATCAACTTTATCCTCCATTTTACTCTTGATATGTCACGTACCCTTTGACCGGGATAAGAACCCGCAGAAATGGAAAACACTTTGGAGTCTGTTATTACTAGTAACTAATAGTGTTTATTAGTAACTTAGCAATACAGTACTATAAAATGCAAATATATGAAACAGGTTAGCAAAAGTGTGGAAATAGGAGCCAAAACCAGGCTCTTTCAGAGTTAGGAGTAAATGGATACAGTCTTATGATATGATGCAGAGTCCAGTTCAGTTCAGGACAAGGTAGTTGTTTGAGTATCGTTGGAGAGAGAGAGAGAGAGAGGTGATGAGAGGTGATGCCGTTGTCGTCGATCTTCCCGTTGTCTTTCTGTTGTGGTCACCGACTATGACCATATCATGTACGACCGTTCTTGAGTGGTGGACCTGTCACCCAGGCGAGGTGGACACACAAACAGTTCCCCACCAGTTGCACCTTTACACACTGTGAACCACTGATCGGTTTCCCCGATTGATCCTCCAAAACCCCCACCTTCACGTGGGTGCACAAAGCTCGTTCAGTGTCCCATGCTATGTTTGCCTGTGTCTTAGCAGACCTTTTTATCTCCACATGCTGGACACCGGCTGTCCATCAACCGGCTCTGCCCTGCTGTCTCTGCAGGAATCTTAACAAGCAGGCAAAAAGTGTCCTTGGAGCAAAGGTAAATAATTAGCCGAAGAACCACAACATTAAATCATGTTTCTCTCTCTCTCTCTCTCTCTCACATCTGCGCTGGACGCCTCCCGCTCTCTCTCTCAATAGCAGCTCAGGTCAATAGGGTCAACTCTGGACCCCATCTCAAACTCAGTTTGCCCATCACACCCCCCTTTTTAGGAAATTTTTACAGGGGTAAAAATTTAAACTTAAATATACATTACAGAGTTTAATACAATACATATGTGATTATCATGTAGTACATTACAGAAGTGTATACAAATACTAATATCTATTTCACTTTTAAACTTAACATTCAGTCAATCTACCATGATATTGTCTTTACCTTTCACAAGCTTTTTTACAAAAGAAGTCAAATTCCTGCAAAACCAGATCCTGTTATCGAAAGTGGCATTTGGTCAACCATTGTCCCTTTTCCACTTCAAACAGAACACTTAACCATCAGGTGATCAGCGTGCTTACCAGCTTGGATAAGGCCTTCATAGACTCCCTGCACAGGTGCTAGCTTATCACCAATGTTTTCCAAACTAAGCCCATTTGCTGAACTTCCAAATAACTCTTTAATTTTAAGCAAGTCATTAATTTTATCTTCAGGATCTTTAATTCTATTAGTTTCCATAATAACACCAGCAGATGATCTCTCCAAATCACAAACATGAACAACATCACCAAGTTGTTAATCTTTAAATTCCAAAACAAACTGTAACAGACTAGTAGGCACCTTATTACCAAACTACTGTCTCTCCAACAAGGTCAACGGTCCTGAAACCAATCCCGACTTTAAATTTACTTTATTCAGAAGTCCAGTAACACTTTTCTCAATATCTTCACTAAAATTCACCTCACCAGCTTTTATCGCATCACTAACTTTTAGAACACCTTCTAACACAAGTGACTGAGAATCCTCACTTTCCACTGATACCAAGGTTAACCCCTTACTCACTGAACCAAGTCCATCTGACACAAAAGGACTGCATTCCTTTTTAACCAAGTCAGACCCCTCAGACTTTAACTCAGTCTCAACACAAGGTTCAGTACCCTGTGAATCCACAGGTACTTCATCAACCTGAACACAAGCAATCCGGACAGCTGCCTCTTCTAGGCTTTTAATACCAGTCCCAGTTTCAAATTCCAGGTTCCCCTGATCCTCCCAGCTACTCTCTGGGAAACTCCCATCCAGAGTAAACTCAACCTTGTGGGTTAAAACAACCTCGTCTGCCAACCCAGCAGACTCCCGTGAGGTAGTGGCATCTTTTCATCTCAGAATGCCCTTACATCATCAGGAACACACTTCAGTTCTTCAATTACAACTATCTCTTTCAAGCTATAAAAATCACCAGGATCCCACACTGTCCACAATGACTCGGGAAAATGGTTCCCCGAAAGCGGATATCAGTCAGAGGGGTGCCCTGGGGATGGCCTAATTCGGCATTCCCACCACCTGGCACGTGTGACACCTTATACAATAATTAACAATATCTCTCCTCATATTTGGCCAGTAGAATTCCTTCATAACCCTATGTACAGTTTTCTTTATTCCAAAATGTCCACCTAGGGTTATCTTGTGGGCCAGGTTCAAAATTTCATCCCTATAAACTTTTGGAACCACCACCAGGTGTACAATCACCCAATCTGCATTTGCGGGCACTGTAGCTGGCCTCCACTTTCTCATTAACACTCCATCCTTACTGTAGTATCCCACTGGCTCATTTGTAATTTCTTCCTTAGAGAGAGCTGTCTCTTTTAAAGCCACAATTTCTGCATCTTTGCTCTCTTCCTTCACAGATTCTTTCCTTGACAAATATAAATCTGCCTTGTCCCCTTTACTGTCCTCATCCTTACTATCCTTTAAATCCTGTTGGTACAGAGATGGTAAAAAGGTCTCAGATAAATCAATGTTTATCTCAGCAGCCTTTTTCAACATGCTTCTGGTTACTGCACAAGCGGGATAAACTTCAGAATCTATGGGTGGTTCCTCAGCAGCTGCAGGCTTGCTCGTTAGCTGAACTGCTGAGTACACATCCCCACCTGCAAAGTCATTACCGAGTAAGACATCCACATCGTCCATCAGCAGTTCAGACCGCACCACTATTGTGACTGGTCCGGATACTAAGTCACATTTCAGAAATATATTATGCAAAGGTATGGCCTCTGTCCCTTTTCCAATGCCTTTTATCCACTTACTTCACCAGTCTCTGTCTCAGCACTGAATTCCAACACCTTCCTTAGGATTAATGATTGACAAGCCCCAGTGTCTCTCCAGATTCTCACTAGAACTGGGGTTGATCCCTCCTTTACAGATAACAACCTGTTTGAAATAAACCTCTCGCTTCCTTCCTGAACGCGGTCTGACCCCTCCTTCCTTAGCAGTATGTTAACCGGCTCCATACAGGCAGTCGGGGCTGCTGGCGTTCCTTTTCCTTTCTCTTTTCTTGGAGCAAAACACTTAGGCGCTATGTGACTGGCCTTCCCACAATTAAAATACGTTAAACTAGGGAACCTTCCTCCCGACTGTTTCTCGTCTTCTTTCTCTTTTCCGCTAGTCCCCTGCTTAAATTTCTGACTTAGCCAGTAGGCTCTCTCTATTATCCCTACTACCCCTCTGGTAGCTCTTACTCGCAGAAAACTTTACCTTGTGAGTTAAAGCGTACTCATCTGCTAACTTAGCAGATTCTGGCAGGGTCTTAGCCTCCTTCTCATCTATGTCTGTCTGTATGTTGTCAGGGACACAACTTATAAATTATTCGATTAGGATCAACTCCCTCAGGTGGTAAAAATCCTCATCCACCTTTTCTGAAGCGCACCAACGATCAAAATACACACACTTCTCATAGACAAACTCCACAAACGTTTGATTCCACTGCTTCCTTAAGTCTCTGAACTTTTGTTGATATGCCTTGGGCACTAACTCATTAGCACTAAGTATAGCCTCTTTCACTTCATCATAATCATCTGCGACTTCCTCAGACAACACTGAATACGCTCTTTGAGCCTTTCCCTTAAGTACACTTCGTAACAACACAGCCCACTTATCTCTCAGCCACTTCTGATTCATGGCCACTTTTTCAAAATGTAGGAAGTACCTATCAATTTCTGCCTCCTCAAGTGGAGGTACCAACCTAATTTCCCGACTAACATTCAACCTCTCCCCACGGTCTGCCACCAGATCCTCACACTGTCATATCTTCCTCTCAAACTGTCTCTGTCTTTCCTTTTCTTCTCTCTGTTGCTTTGCTTCTTCCACCTCTAACTTAAGTCTTTCTAGCCTGATCAGTTTCAAATGCACCTGGACCTCTCCTTTCCTTATAGGAAAGTGTTCTAACACCTCTGCCTCAAATTCCTTCACCATGACATAATATTCAGCTAATGTCCATTGTATTTATACCTTTGCCATCCCCTTCTTGACCTCTGTGAGTTTCAAGGCCTCAACAACTGCCCACAACTCATCCTTTTTAGCTTTCCGTAAGCCTGCCGGGTCTGGTCTTGCCAGAAATCCCGCAAAATCCATTTCTGCCGTGTTCCTCTAGTTTTCCACACAACCAAATCAGATAAGGGAATTTACCCCAATCAATTCAACAAGCCCCCACAATTTGTCGTTCAAATTCCGGGTGAGCCCCCAATTTTGTTACGTACCTCTTGACTGGGTTAAGAACCAGCAGAAATGGAAAACACTTTGGAGTCTGTTGTTACTAGTAACTAATAGTACTTATTAGTAAACTAAGCAATACAGTACTATAAAATGCAAATATATGAAACAGGTTAGCAATGATATATACAGAAGTGTGGAAATAGGAACAAAAACCAGGCTCTTTCAGAGCTAGGGGTAAATGGATACAGTCTTATGATATGATGCAGAGTTCAGTTCAGTTCAGGTCGAGGTAGTTGTTTGAGTATAGTTGGAGAGAGAGAGAGAGAGGTGATGAGAGGTGATGCTGTTGCCTTCGATTTTCCCATTGTCTTCCTGTTGTGGTCACAGACTATCACCATATCACGTACGACGGTTCTTCAGTGGTAGACCTGTCACCCAGGTGAGGGTGGACACACAAACAGTTCCCCACCAGTCACACCTTTACACACTGTGAGCCACTGATCAATTTCCCTGATCGATCCTCCAAAACTCTCACCTTCACATGGGTGCATAAAGCACATTCAGTGTCCCATGGTGTGTCTGCCTGTGTCTTAGATGACCTGCTTTTTATCTCCACATGCTATACACCACCTATCCATCAATGGGCTCTTGCTGGATTCCTGCTGTCTCTGCAGGAATCTTAATGAGCAGGCAAAAAGTGTCCTTGCAGCAAAGGTAAATAATCAGCCGAAGAACCACAACATTACACACACACACACACACACACACACACACACACACACACACACACACACACACACACACACACACTGGAACCCCCTCTCTCTCAATAGCAGCTCAGGTCAATAGGGTCAACTCTGGACCCCATCTCAAACTTGTTTTGCCCATCACAGATATAACTGAAAATAACGTGGTATCCTGCTTTATATTATTGGCTAGTTTACCCTCAGATTGCATTTTTTCCCTTCTTAGAGCTTTTTTAGTTGCTTTTATTTGGATTTTTAAAGCTTCCCAATCATCCAATTTTCAACTCTCTTTTGGTACCTTATATGCCCTTTCTTTGGCTTTTATACAGTCTTTGACTTCCTTTCACAGCCACGGTTGCCTACCCCTGTCAATTAAGAACTCTTCTTCTGTGGGATATATTTATCTTGCAGCTTGTGAACTATTCACAGAAACTTCAGCCATCTCTGTTCTGCTGTCATTCCCATCAGTATCCTCCTCCAATCCACCTGGTCAAGCTCCTCTCTCGAGCCTCTGTAATTCTTTTTTTATTCCATTGTGATACTGATACATGTGACTTATGCTTCTCCTTCTCAAATTGCAGTCTGAATTCAATCATATCGTGATCACAATCTCCAAAGGTTTCCTTTACATTGAGCTTCCTAATAAGATCTGGGTTATTACAAAAGACCCAGTCTAAGATGGCCATTCCTTGAGAAGGCTCACGCACAAGCAGCTCTAAAAAGCCATCATATAGGCATTCAACAAAATTCCTCTCTTGCGATTTGACACCAACCTGATTTTCCCAATTCCCTTGCATATTGAAGTCCCCCATTAGAATTGTGTCATTACCCTTATTACATGCCTTTTCCAGCTCCTTTTGCAATCTCAACCCCACATCTTGGGTAATATTTGGAGGCCTATATATGATTTCCATAGTGAGTTGCAATTTCTTAACTCCACCCGCAAAGCTTCAACATTCTAGTTCCAGTTCCTCTGGCATTTTGTGTGTTCCTCTGAATTTCCAGAATCTCTTGTGTTTATTTTTACACTGGGTGTTTTATGCTGACTTCCATCAGCCATTTAAATTTCTCATCTACAATCACTGAGTTACCTGATGTACTGAACATGAATTTACATGTGTTTTCTCCCCTTAACCTGTCTATTCCTCCTTTTGGGATCAAAGACATAAGGTATTAAATAGCATTATGTTAGAACATGGAAGAGTACAGCAGAAGAGTAAACCAATCAACCCACAATGTTGTGCTGAACCAGCTGAACAGCAAATCAGAAACACCCAAACACTGCCCATAATGTTGCACAAGGTTCACATTTCAACTTCCAGCAGTTCTTAATCTTCCAGTGTTTATCAGTTTCACTGCTATTTTTATCACTTTCTCTGCTATTCTCACTATTTTGCCCCTTCTAGCAAATATTTGAAGTTACCCTTGCTCTACTTTCTATTCTATTCTTAAGCATCTGTGGAAGAATGTACTTATGCATAACCTTTCCTTAGAGAATGTTACAGCTATACAATGTTACAGCTTCAACAATAATGACCAATTAGGTACAATGAAAATCACTATTAACTGACAAATACTGTTATTGGTTCAGTTAACAACAAGCACATGAAGTTACAAAACTAAGTACCTGTGCACACACTACTGGATTTCCCTGACACTCCCTGAACAGTCAAAGTAGGAAAGATACTACCTGGGACAGGATTCTATGATGGCCAGGTATTCCTCTTGATCCCATTGTAATCTCCATGTTTCTGACATGGGGTTATCCGCTTCTGCGATGGGTATTCTCCAGAGTTAGGAACATAGAAAACCTACAGCACAATACAAAACCTACAGCCACAAAGTTATGCCGAACATGTCCTTACCTTAGAAGTTACTAGGCTTACCTATAGCCTTCTATTTTACTAAGCTTCATGTACCTATCGAAAAGCCTCTTAAAAGACCCTATCGTATCAGCCTCCACTACCGTTGCTGGCAGCCCATTCCATGCACTCACGACTCTCTGAACAAAAAAGAACTTATCCCTGACATCTCTTCTGTACCTCCTTCCCAGCACCATAAACCTGTGTCCTCTTGTCACAACCATTTCAGCCCTGGGAAAAAGCCTCTCATTGATCCACACGATTAATGCCTCTCATCAACTTATACATCTCTATCAGGTCACCTCTCATCCTCATTCACTACAAGGAGAAAAGGCCAAGTTCACTCAATCTGTTCTCATAAGGCATGCTCCCCAATCCAGGCAACATCCTTGGAAATCTCCTTTGCACGCTTTCTATGGCTTCCACATCCTTCTAGTGAGGCCACCAGAACTGAGCATAGTACTCCAAGTGGGTTCGGGCCAGAGTCCTATATAGCTGCAACATTACCTCCCAGCTCCTAAACTCAACCACAATTGATGAAGGCCAATACACCATATGCCTTCTTAACCACAGAGTCAAAGTGTGCAGCTGCTTTGAGCATCCTATGGACTCGGACCCCAAGATCCCTCTGATCCTCCACACTGCCAAGAGTCTTGCCATTAAAACTACCGTAGATTCCGGATTTTAAGCCGCTACTTTTTTCCCACATTTTGAACAACTTTGAACTTTGCGGCCTTTAAAACGGAGCGGCTAATACATGATTTTTTTCATGCCGCCTCGTAAACATTTTGCCTCATAACAGTAGACCAATAAAATTGATGAGTAGTTCACAGAGGTCCAATGAAATTGTACGATAAATCAAGCGCACTTTCACAATTAAATTATTGTAAATCAGTCATTTGTACTCACCCTCATCAACATGGAAAACACTCGAAGCATTGTGCTGCCTTATGGCAGTTATTTAGTTTATAATATTTTTGCTTAGTAATTCATTTTCTAGTTAAAGTTAGAAGAGTTTTAACTATATTTGTTTACTGTACTACATCGCGGGATGCTATGACGTCACACCCGGTTTCGCGGTGTCTTGTGGGAAAATGCCGTTTGCGAATAAACGGAAAGGTGGGGGTCGAGCGGCGGAGCGAAACGCTGCTTTTAAGTTAAAGGCGATCGATAACTTTTCCTGGTAGGCTGCAGTATATATATTTTTTACCAGTCGTTAGGAGATATTGGAATGTTGTTCAGTAAAGAAGTATACGCAACGTATATTTAAAAGTAGCCGCGTTACGGGCACGGTTCGAAAAAAAGCATTTGCAATATGTATTTGTTTTTGTTACCATATGGATTTAATTAAAAGTTAAAAAATCCTCACGTGTAATATCTTTCTGTGTAAATATCTCATATTACAACGTGGGACACCTGCGGCCGAAAATCCGGTGCGGCCTAAAATCCGGTGCGGCCTTTACAATTAAAAAATTGATTTTATTTCTAAAATTAAAGCCAGCGGCTTTTAATCAGGTGCGCTCTGTAGTCCGGAATCTATGGTATATTCTGCCATCATATTTGACCTTCCAAAATGAACCACTTCACATTTATCTGGGTTGAACTCCAGAGAAATTCTCAGTTCTCAGCCCAGTTGTGCATTCTATCAATGCCCCGCTGTAACCTCCGACAGCCCTCCACACTATCCACAACACCTCCAACCTTTGTGGCTTCAGCAAACTTACTAACCTATCCCTCCACTTCCCACCCAGGTCATTTATAAAAATCATGAAGAGTAAGAGTCCCAGAACAGATCCATGAGGCATACCACTGTTCACCGACTTCCATGCAGAATATGACCCATCTACAACCACTCTTTGCCTTCTGTGGGCAAGCCAGTTCTGAATCCACAAAGCAGTGTCTCCTTGGATCCCATGCCTCCTTACTTTATCAGTAAGCCTTGCATGGGGTACCTTATCAAATGCCTTGCTGAATTCCATATACATTACATTAATCCATATACACTACATGTCACTGCCTGTATCTCGGCATCCTCCATTCTTATCCTTTTCCTTATCAGATCAATCTATAATCTCATAATTTTGTTCGTTGAGGCTGATTGACTTCTCTGGCTCAAGGCCCCAAGTAGTATACTTGGGCCTAAGACAACTTATTTTGTTCTTTCCCAAATCAACCTATTTCAAACCAGTTTAGCCAGGTCAGCCAAACCTTGGCGCATGGTTATGTCATAACACTGGTGGTTCTTTCTACAAACTGAACAAACAGCTTCTTGTTAGGAAATAGACTCTCATTTAAATAATTGTCATTTCTGAAGATTAAGCTAATTATACTCAGTTACACAAACTTCTGGTAATCTCTCAATGAAATGGGATATTCTTACCATTTTAAATAAACAATTTGCAAATATGTTCATTTACTTTCTAATCTCACTCCTATTTTACTTAATTTCTTGTTCTTAGATTATAGTTTCTCTCATCCCCGTTTCATTTAGAAATTTATTGCTGGGTTATTCTTTCTTTTGCATGTAAAGCTTCTCATTATAGGAAGGATGTGGAAGCTTTCGAGAGGATGCAAAGGAGATTTACCTGGATGATGCTGGAATGGAGAGAATATCTTATGAGGAGAGTTTTAATGAACTAGGGCTTTCCTCTTTAGAGAGAAGGATGAAGAAAGGCGACTTGATAGAAATGCCAAAAATAAGAGGCATAGATCGATTGGAAAGCCAGAAACTTTCTTTTCCAAGGATGCAAATGGTTAATACAAGGGGCATACCTTTAAGGTGTTGGAAGGAACATACAGAGGGATATCAGAGGCAGGTTTATTTTTACACTGAGTGGTGGGTGCATAAAACATGCTGCCAGGGATAGTGATAGAGTGACTAGCACCATTTAATATACTCTTAAAGGGAACATGGATGAAAGTAAAATGAAGGATGAAGCAGGAGGGGAAAGTTAGATTGATGTTGGAGTAAATTAAAGGGTCAATACACACCTTGGGCTGAAGGCCTGTATTTTGCTGTTCTGTTCTAAGTTCCATGCTCTATGTTCCATGAATATTTTTCCCTGACCAAACCTATGGTCAGCGACCTCTCCATCCTCTGCTAGGCCTCCCTTCCCAACATTTCTTCCTGAATGTCATAGATGCATCTTGTTACATTAAGTGGCTCCACTTAATTATAAATGATTTCTGCTAATGGTGACGAAGATGGAATATTCAATGTATAAGACAGGTATCTAAAGTTTCTATCGAGACTCAACAAGCTCCAAAAAATAACCTTCATTATGAACTCCTAAAAGGTGGTATCAGAAAATGAATAGAGTAATGCTACCAATTCAGAAAATATTGTTTTTATTGATACAGAGCTCCAGCAGGATTATTCAATGATACAGATTCTACCCCAGTAGAAAACCACATCCTCCTCCAAAAGCAGTGTTTCCAATCTAAAGCATCTGATCAACACAAGAAGTTAGGCAACAAATTTGGACAGGATATACGAAGAAGGTCTTCCATTTGTCTGGGAATGATTATAGATATCTCAGAAAATCTTCAATCTAATCTGCAACAATAATACCTCAGAATAATGTAAAAGTTCAGCAGCTGTATTGTCCGTATGTTATTGTCGCTACTGGAAATCTCTTTTTGTATTTCTTCTCCACAATATAATAAATAATCCCAATAATCAAACATACAATTACTGCCACTACAACTGCAATCCATATACTGTGCAGAACCCGTACTTTATTGTCCTCCAATTCATCAGGCAAAGGCACAAAGAAAGAAGAGCTGGCAATGTTGGACATCTCGGAAGACTGATTATTTTCGTCATAAGCACATAGAGCAAAATAAAACGTGGTAGTGTTTTTAAGTTCTGTACTTCCAATGGCAATTGTAAATGATTCCTTGGAGCCATATGGTTGTGGTTTCAAACTTGTCAAATTAACCTGTTCAGCTCCTGAGAAACTGTCCCGTAGCTGCAGCAGTTTCTCACTCATTCTCATCTCATAGTAGGAGGCTGATAAAGAAAGGAAATACTGTAAGTGATTGTATTGACATATTGAATGGTATCGGATAGATGTGAGAATGTGGTGAGTACCTTTGCAGCTGATCGGTTGTGTGGTAAATTAATTGGGCTTCCTGTGTGCAGAAAGCTCTCTCTTTTTGTGCGGGCTTTCGAGTGCATATGTTTCCATCTTGGCGGGCCAAGTTCGCTGCTCCCACATTGGAAGTTGCCCACTATGTGCAGTGGCTAACATGACTCAGTAAAAACATTTAATCAGTTGTCAGTGTTTCTCCAAGCATACATAACCACTTGTGACTGACTTGCCACTTTGATATCATTCTGCAACCTTTTTAATTCTTGTTTCAATGTCCTGGTAAGCAACTTAGGATATTTTGCATTCAAGTGAAGTTGTCATTACAAATCAGAACAATGTAATGCATTTTAATTTTGAAACCTTATCTGTTGAATTATTTCCATTCCAGTTCAGTATATTCAGATTAGATTAGCTTTATTTGTCACATGTATAATCAATTACCAAAACATACAGTGAAATGTGTCATTTGTGTCAATATCAAATCAGCGAGGATTGTGCTGGGTAGCCTATAAATGTCATTACATCACATGTTCACAACTCCCTAACCCTGACCATATGTCTTCAGAATGTGGGAGGAAACTGGAGCAGCCAGAAGAAACCCACACAGTCACAGGGATTACATACACAATCCTTACAGGCAGGACTGGGAACTGAATCTTATTTTCCATGGTTTTTGACTGGCTGTGGTCTTCAATACTCACAACATGGTCATAAAATGCACTTCAATTACGAAAAGGTGCTGACTCAGGTGCTACACACACAAAATACTGGAGGAGCTCAGCAGGTCAGGCAGCATCTAAGGAAGAGTCCATGTTTTGGGCTGAGACCCTTCTTCACAACTGAGAAGGAAGGGGGAAGATGCCGGAACCAAACGGTTAGGAAAAGGAAAGAGGCTAACTGAAACATGATAGGTGTATCCAGGTGGGTGGGAAAGATCAAGAGCAAGAGAAGAAAGAATGTGATAGCAGAGGATAGTGAAGAATAGGAGAAAGGGAAGGAGGAGGAGGCCCAGGAGAACTAATAGGAAGATGAGAAGAAATTAAAGGTCAGAGGGGGAACAGAGGAAGATTTGAGGGAGATTTGTTCACCGGAAGGAGAAATCCATATTCATGCTATCGGGTTAGAGACTTACCCAGACAAAATAAAAGTTGTTGCTCCTCCACCCTGTTCTGCGGCTTCATCTTGGTCAAGAGGAAGCCATTGATCAACACATCAGGACAGGAATGTGAGTGGGATTTAAAATGTTTGGTCACCAGGAGGTCCTGTTTGTGGTGCATGCTGTGGAGGTGCACACCAAAGCAGTCCCCCAATTTACAACAGGTCTTACCAGTGTAGAGGATGCTGCATTGGGAGCACCGGACACAATAGCCAACCTCAGCAGCTTCCCAGTTTGAAGTGTTGCCTCACCTGGAAGGACTATTTGGGGCCATGAATGGAGGTGAGGGAGCAGGTGAATAGGCAGGTGCAGCACTTAGACTGCTTGCAGGAATAGTGCCTGGAGGGGGATTAGTGGGGAGGGACAAACTGACAAGAGGATTAGTGGGGAGGGACAAACCAACAAGGGGATTATTAAGGAGGGATGAATTGACAAGGGAATTGCAGAGAGTGTGAAACCTGCAGAAGGTGTAATGTTGGGGGAGGGGGAGGGTTAGGGGTAAAGATATGTTTAGTGCTAGGATCTCTTTGGAGATGGCGTAAGTTTTGGAGGATAATATGTTGGATGTGGAGGCTGATGGGGTGGTAGTTAAGGGCTATTGTGGCATTGGGAAGATGGGGTGAGTGTGGATGTAAGGGAAATGGAAAAGAAATGGGAGAGAGCAGTATCAATATTAGTGGGAGGGTTACCCCATTTTTTAAAGAAGGAGGACATATCTGATGTCCTGGAATCAAAAGTAACACCCTGGGAAGAGATGTGGTGGAGGCAAAGAAACTGAGAAAGTTGAATAGCATTTTTACAGATGATAGGGTGGGAAGTGTTTCATCCAAATAACCTTGGGAATCAGTAGGTTTATAAAAGATGTCAGTGGACAGTATGGCTCCGGAGATGGAAACATAAAGATTGAGAAAGGAGAGGGAGGGATCAGAGATGAATTGTGTAAATTTAAGTGCACAGTTGAAGTTAGAGACAAAGTTGATAAATTTGACAAGCTCAGCATGAGTGCTTGCGCCAATTCAGTCGTCAATATAGCAAAGGAAGCGTGGGGAAGTATAATAGGGAAAGGCTTTGGAGTTTGGAGAAAGTGGGAGGACCCACCTTCTGAGTCTTGAAGGGCTCTGGACTGAAAAGTCGACTATTTACTCTTTTCCATAGATGCTGCCCAACATGCTAAGTTCCTCCAGTTTTCTGTGTGTGCTGCTTTGGATTTCTATCACCTGCAGACTGTCTTGTGCTTGAGACAGGAACTATTGGTAAAACCTGCCAGGAAGACCACTACAGATATGCAGTTAAAATTGCCACATTGAAGCTGTGTGTATGAACAGCAGGTGTTGGGAAGCATTTAGAACCTGTATTTCCCCATCTGGAATCTATCTCATTGTGAATATGTAAAATCCTTTAAACTAAAATGTGATCATTGTGTACCTAATTCTAACTACTGAAATAATGTTTGACCACAAGGAATCTAATTCATATGAGATTATAAGACATCGGAGCAGAATAGGAACCATTCAGCCCACTGGGTCTGCTCTACCATTCCATCAAGGCTGATTACGGATCCCACTGAACCCCATATACCTACCTTCTCGCCATATCCTTTGATGCCCTGACTGATCGGAAACAATCAGCTTCCGCCTTAAATATATGGATGGACTTGGCCTCCAATGCAGTCTGTGGCAGAGCATTCCACAGATTTACTACTCTCTGGCTGAAAATAGTCCTCCTTGCCTCTGTTCTAAAAGGTCGTCCCTCAATTTTGAGGCTGTACCCTCTAGTTCTGGACACCCCCACCATAGGATTACTGCTGCCATACTCTTCAGTTCCCTACCGTTCTGCACTAGAGGGTCAGACTTAATCCCAGAGGCACAACTGTTGTTTCCCTCAGGTACGTTGTTCCCCATCAACAGTACTCAAAATGGAGTACTTATTGTTGAGGGGAAAGGCCACTGGATGATATCCACTACTTGACATTCGACCTTTCCTTTCCTGACAGTCACTCATTTATCTTTCTCCTCTAGATTTGGAGTGAGGGGCCCTGTAGCTCATGTCTATCATTGTTTCAGTTTCCCAAACAAGCCAAAGGTCATCGAGCTGCAGATCCCGTTCATGATTTGGTAATGATAAACATTTTTCTTCAGTTTACACATATTTCATTGAAAGTGTGGAGAGAAAACGTGGGTACAGGACTTTATCTTGCTAAGCAGCCTCGTGTGGCACCTTATCAAATACCTTCTGAAAATCCACATAAATGACTTTGACTTATTTTATCATTAGTCTCCAAATACCTCAAAACCTCATCATAATAAACTCCAACACTTTACCAACTACTGATATTAGGCTATCTGGACCATAACTTCTTTTGTCTTCTTCTCTTCGTAAAGAGTGGAGTGACATTTGCAATCTTCCAGTCCTCTGGGACCATGCCAGAATCAAGTGATTCTTGAAAGATCATGACCAATGCATCCATTATTTCTACTGCAACATTTCTGGACTCTAGGATGTAGTCCATCTGGCCCAGGTGACTTACCCACCTTAAAACTTTTGACTTTGCCTCTCACTTTTTCCTTTGTAGTGGCAATGGCACTCATTCCTGCTCCCTGACACTCACAGACCCCTGGCACACTGCTAGTGTCTTCCACAGTGAAGACTGATGCAAAGTACCCATTAAGCTCATCTGCAATTTCTCTGTCCCCCATTACTACCCCTCCTGCATCAATTTCTATTGAAATATCAACTCTCACCTCCCTTTTACTCTTTATATAACTGAAAATACTTTTGAGTATCTTGCTTTATAGTATTGGCTAGTTTGCCCTCCTATTTAACCTTTTCCCTTCTAATTCCTTTGTAGTTGTCTTTTGTTGGAATTTAGAAGCTTCCCAAACATCCAACTTCCCACTCACTCACTCATGTGCAACACATCCCTTTTGTACAGGGCCCCTCTGCCCCAGAAGAGGTCCCAATTATCCAGAAATCTGAATCTCCAATTCTTCAGCCATGCTTGTACCTGCCACCTCATTCTATTCCTATCCTCATTGTCACGTGGTGCTGGCAGCAATCCTGATATTACTACCCTTGAGGTCCTGTTTCTCAGATTCCTTACTAACTCCCTGTATTGTTTTCAGGACCTCCTTCCTTTTTCCTGTTGGAACCAATATGCACCACAACCTCTGGTTGCTCAGTTTCCTTTTTCAGGATATTGTGGACATGTTTAGAAACATCGCAGATCCCAGCACTTGAGAGGCAAACTACCATCCATGTTTCTTTTTTGCATCCACAGAATTGCCCATCTGTCCCCTGACTATAGTCTCCTGTTACTATTGCCATCCTCTTAGGTTCCCTACCCTTCTGAGCCACAGGGCCAGACTCAGCGGCAGAGACACAGCTGCTGTTGCTTCCTGCAGGTGGGATCCACGCCACCCCCACAGGACTTAAATTGGACTACTTATTGTTGAGAGAGCCCGCCACACGGATGTTCTCCACAATCTGACATTCTCCCTTCCCTCTCCTGACAGTCATCTATTTGTCTGTTTCCTGTAGCCTTGGGGTGACTATTTCCCTGTCACTCCTGGCTATCACTGCTTCACTTTCCCAAACAAGCTGAAGTTCATTGATCTGCAGATCCCGTTCATGATTTGGTAACATTAAAAAAAAATTTAGTTTACATTTATATCTTTGAAAGTGTGGAGAGAAAATGAGGTATATTGTAATGTCAGCTGTTATATGATGATTAGTGCAAATCTTTCATTCTCAAATAAAGACATTTGATTGTAGAATAAGGAATTCTGTTACATTTAGGGGCAGTATGGCAGTATAGTGGACATTGTAAAGCTATTACAGCTCCAACGACTGGGTTCAATTCCACTGCTATTTGTGAGGAGTTTGTATGTTCTCCCTGTTTCCTCTGGGTGCTCTGATTTCCTCCCACACTCCAAAGACATATAATGAATTAGCAGTTAATTTGTCACATGGGAGTAATTGGGCAGTGTGGGTTTATTGGGACAGAATGGCCGGTTACTGTGCTGTATCCCCGAATAATTTATTTAAAGAAGTCATTCACTGGTGTTTCTTGCTTTATTTGTTCTTATTCTTTCATCCTGGGGAATGTGTTTTCATTGTGTCAAATCTCAGCTGGGCAGCAGATTTGTCAACTATCTGATCACTTCTTTGCTGGGAAGAAAAATTCCATGTAGGTTATTAAAATGCAGTGTTATGATACCAGCCCCCTCCTTTGTGAGAATTGCAAGAGCCCTAGTGAAAGGGGGGTCAATGACCCGAGAGAGAGAGCAAGAGAGAGAGAGAGACAGGCCGAATGGACACAGGAAATGGAAAGACAGCGACGTGCTGGATACCGCATTCCACTGGGACAAAAGCTGGCGACTGTGGCATTGTTCTCAGGAGACACCTGGGAACTGCAGACGTGCCAACTCGCAGGGACATTGTAAAGCCCTCGGGCAAAGTGGGCTGGTTGAGAGAGAGATTGCATCACCTGCAACCTGATTGACACCTGAGATCCCGTGAGGCAGTATAAAGAAGGGTCTGAAAGAGGACGACCCTCAGACGCACCAAGGAGACACCAAGAAGCACGATACCGCTTCCCGTGGGAACGGGAAGCCATTTTGAAGGAAGCCACGTGCGTTAAATTCCGAATGCGGAGTTTGTGGCTAGAACTAACAACGGGGAAGATCGCTCCCCTGATTCCACGGATGTTTTGGGCAAGTTTTTCCGTTTATCTCTCTCTCTCTCCAACACGTGAAACCAAAAAGGGAAAAGCCTGCAGACTTCAGAGTGACTCTTTATATTTCCAATTGGACTCAGTATTATACCCTAGACAACGAAAGAGCTTATTTCTGAGTGATTATTAATGTACCTGCGTTTTAGATTGAGTATTGACGCATGTTATCTGAATGTTTGTATTAACCTTAATTTTTGTGCCCCTTTATTAATAAAACTTTTGAAAATAGTACCATTGGACTTCAACTGACATATCTATCTTTGCTGGTAAGTGAAACCAGTTACTGGTTTCATAACAGCAGGAACATTTACCTGTTCCTTGATCCAGGTCTGCTCCTGGTGCTGTCCACTGCAGCTCAATTTTGTCTTTATCTATGGTTGCATGAAGGTCTGTGACTTTGCACGGTGGGAAGTTGACGATAGGTGCTCCTGGAGGTATTGAAAGTGCTCCTCCTGATTTCACCCTGCTGAAGATTCCTATTTGAGCCACAGAATCTTCTTTACTAACTGGAGGCTTTGGAGGATTTAAGTGAATAACACCTATTTAGAAGGAAAGAAACCAGAATTGAAATTGAAATTAATTTATTCTTGAAAATATGTGCTGAGGTACAATGAAAACCTTATTCATGCAGACCAATTCATTAAACAGTTTATTAAAATAATATCAATATAGAATAGATTGTAACAGGAATAGAGAAAGTGCAGTGCAGGTGAACAATAAGGTGCAAGATTGTGAGGTAGACTTTGAGGTCAAGAGCCCATTTTATTGTATTAGGTAACCATTTAATACTATTATAACAGTAGGGTTGAAGCTGTCTTGAGCCTGCTGGCATCTACTTTCAGGGTTTGCATCTTTTGCTCAATGGAAGAGTGGCAAAGAGAGGGGAGATGTGAAAGATACACATCTCCAGGGTCCAGACCATATGGATTGAACTATGGTTGAACCATGGATGCCTCCGGCACCTATTTGTTTCTGATTGGGGGAGAATTGAAGAGTAGAACCTCACTGCTTCCTAACAGAGTGAGGGGCAAGGACACTTAGACAGCCTTCTCCTCAAGTTCTTCTTGTTGTTGAGGAATAGCAGGTTGAAGGTACACAAGCTAAATGATATTTAATCTGACACTTTCTCTCTGATACCTTATGTTAAAGGAGAATGAAGGTCGACTGGCAGCACTTGAAAAGGAAAACGAAAAACAGCAACGGCAAAATTCAGAGCTTACTGAAGCTGGGTAACAGAGAGATTGCAGAATGAATTCTTTGGAAACGAAATTCACTTTGACCACTCATACATTGAAGCAGTAGAAATCAAGGTTATTGATTTGGAGAGTCGCAGTCACAGACAGAATTTGTGAATAATAGGACTCAGTGAAGACATTAAGAGCTGGGATCTTACTACGTTTTTTTCTTAATTCTTAATGGAGGTCTTTGGCTCAGAGGTTTTTCCTTCTCCTCCTGTACTCAACTGTGCGCATCGGGTGCTGAGACCCAAACTGTCAAAAGAGTTAAAACCGCGCTCTGTGATTCTTCAATTTCACTATGTGAACACTAAGGAGCACTTAATTCAAATTGCTTGTCAGAAAGGAATTATTGAACAACAAAGTCTTAAGTTTCGTCTGGTTGAAGATTATTGTCCTGAGGTAATGCAAGAAAGATTGTGTTTTAAATTGGTGATGTCAGAATTATATCAAAAGAATTTCCAACTGGCTTTGCTATACCCCACTAGTCTAAGGGATGTTCTGCCTGATAAATCGTTTAAATGGTTTAAATCCATGGATGACGCACAACAATTTCTTGAGGATCATTGTTTGAGCTCGGATGTCTAATAAATTTACCATTCCTTTAAGGTTTGTATACAATTGATTTATTAGTTAATAACCAGCTTATAGATTTGGACATTTTAAGTTTGTAGAACTTTGCCCTTGGGCTGATTCTTCTGGTACTTTGTTTTGGCGTATGTATGTTCATAATGTTTCTATGTTAAAGTTCCTTTCTTTTTCTTTTATTATTTTACTTTTTTAATTTTAATTGTTCGCTTTTGAAAATTATTAAGACTCTGACTCGGTGATCATTTGTTTTTTTCTTGAAATATTATTAAGATTGTATTCTGCTTCATTTTTTAAGACCTTGTCTTTTAAAATGGTCTGCAAATGGTTGATTTTTTTCTTAACATGTGTTTGGCATTCTTTTCGCAATATTTTGACTATGGGTTTTTTTTTTAAACTTTTTTCAAATTTTGGAGACTTGCCCTGAAGAGAGATGGGTGTAGGGAGGTTCTTAATTTTCTGTATCTATTTCAGGTGGTATCAATCTTCATCCCGAAATCTTTTTTTGATATTATTGATTCTAAAATTTCTTCATGTATATGGCAGAATAGAAATCCCAGGTTAAGTAAGAAACCTTTACAGAAATCAAAAAAGGAAGGCGGTTTGGCTTTGCTGAATCTTAGAGTTTATTATTGGGCAATTAATATTCAATATTTAACGTTTTGGACACAAGAGTTGGATGAAAATCAATGTCCACGGTGGATGAACCTCAAGTGGGAGTCTGTACAGGGTTTTCATTGGCTTCTATTTTAGGGGCTGCACTTCCCTTTGCAATTACTAAATTGAATAAACAAATGATAAATCCAATAATTAAACATACAATACAAATATGGTTTCAATTTCATAAATTTTTGGATTGAATAAATTTATCTTATCAAGTTCTATTATATTTAATTTTTTCCTTTCAACCATCTAGAATTGATCAAGCTTTTATTTTATGGAAAACAAAGGGAATAACATGTGTTCGTGATTTATTCATGGACGATTGTACTATGTCTTTTCAACAGTTGTCTAATAAATATAATTTGCCTAGATCACACTTTTTCAGGTATTTAGATTAGAAGCTTTCTGAACGCTACTTTACTTACCTTTCCGATATCACATCAAATTGAAGTTACAGAAAAAATTTAAAGTTTAAATCCATATCAGAAGAGTTTAATAGCATTTATTTATGAATTAATTATGAAAATACACTTAGGTACTTCTGATTAAATTAAGAATGAGTGGGAAAGAGAACTTCATATAACTTTATCTACAGAGAAATATGAGAAAATTCTTCAACTAGTTAATACTTCTACAATGTGTGCCAGACGCGCTTTGATACAATTTAAGGTGGTTCATAGGGCTCATATGTCCAAGGATAAGTTAGCTCGCTTTTACTGCCATATAAACCCTGTCTGTGATAGATTTAATTCTCATCATGTCCTCGCCTAGTTCCAGGGTCCGAGCCTGAGTCATGACCCAGGTACTGGGTCCTTGTGCTATCTCTGGCTCGGAGTCCAAGCGCAGGATCCTGATTCCCAGATCAATGTCCTGGTTCTGCTATCCTAGTCAAGTCCTAGCCCAGGCCCGGAAGCGTCTTGTCCAGGGCCTGTGTCATGTCCAGCATCCTTTCTTCCTCACTTCCCTTGTTTCCTTCTCATGCCTAGTCCTGTTCCTCGTAGTTTAGTGTCTGTGACTTGCATTTGGGTCTGCTCCCAATCCCCCCCCCCCTTATGACACTATGTTTATTCATTTGAAAATTAATAAAAAGATTGAAAAAGAAAGAAGCAGAAAACACAGGAAGCTTCTCAAAGAATCAAGCAATGTGCTCTGTTCATCAACTAGAGGTGTTATCACTGTATTTCTCCCTCTACAGGTGTTGCTTGAACAGATGAGAGCTTACATCATTCAGTTCTCTTCTCATTCTCTTGACCTACCCTGCATTTCTTCTACTTTTTTTTATTTTATCCCCCTGATTTTTATTTCTCCCCATTGCTTCATAATTCCATTCTCCATCTCTGCCATCTTATTCTCATTCAATCCATGGCATATTCCTGCCTGAAGTTCATAAATTTCCTCTAGAGACTTGGACACAAGGATCGAAGTTGACACAGACTAAGGGCATGCTGCTCTGTCAGAGTTACTGCTTGCCTGATGGGATTGTACCATAGTATGGATCAGGAGGTATTTTAAAATTCCGTTGAACTTAATTTAAGATAAACTAATACATTTGGAACAAAAGAGGAGTCCCAGTAATAGTAACAATGAAGTTGTGAGATCCTCAAGAATAATTTCTTTCTCAGTATTGTCCTTCAGGACAGGGAACCTGTCATCCTTCTGGAATTTCAGATATTATTCTACAAAAACACTAGTGTACTTTAAAATCACGTTTTACAGTTTTACACAGTTCATAGACAGCATTGGAAACAAGGCTCCAGTAATTACACAAATATTCTTGAAATATTCTATACACCACACTCCTTCCCACTTACCTATAAATTCCAACTCATTTCAATTAGACCAATAGCATATTTTCAGAGTTTTACTGTAGGAACCAATGTTTTGGAGTGAAGGAGGATGAGGGGGTGACTTGACAGAGGTTTACAAGGTGATAAAAGGCATAGAACGAGTGGATAGCCAGAGACCTTTTCACAGGATGTAAACAGCTAATACAAAGGGGCATAATTTTAAGGCGATAGGATGAAAGTACAGAGGAGTTATCAGAGTTAGGGTCTTTACACAGAGAGTGATAGATGCATGGAATGCCCTGCTAGGGCTGCTGATAGAGGCAGATACATGAGGGACATTTAAGAAGTCTTAGATAGGCACATGAATGATAGAAAAATGGAACGTTATGTAGGCAGGAAGGGTTAGATTGACCTTAGAGTAGATAGAAAGGTCAGTACAACGTTTTAGCCTGATGGACCTTTATAATACTGTAGTGTTCTATGTTCGATGTTCTTTCTAAATCTGGACACACCAGACAGTATCCACAGCAGCACATTGTAGACAGACAGTGAATGCAGGTGGAGTTGTGGGATTGTGTTCTTCCTGATGATGAATGACTGGACAAACACAGGCAAGATTGCCAGAGGAATGGGCACCAGTTCACAAAGCAAGCATACAATTCAATGGCTCACCCTGACATTACATCATAAACCAGGGAAGGCTTAGATGGATGTAAGTTAATGAAGACAAATGGCACTAGCACAGTCAGCATGGACAAGTTGGGCTAAAGGGCCTGTTTGCATGTTGTACAGCTCAATGATTCTCTGACACTGTAATGATAAACAAACCTGTGTTGTCTTATTGTGAAATCCTAATATTTATTACCATTTTCTGTGTATCCTGGTATGTACATGGCACTCCCATCTGTTCTGTTTGTCTTCGTGGTAGACCCTTCCTTTCCCTTTACCCGCACTTTGAAGTTGTATCTTCCATGTCCAGTAGCTGGCAGGAAATACTTAGAGTACACCCCATCATTGCTGACAATATCAGCACCTAAAAGTAAGTAAAGGTCAATGATTTTCAGCTGAGGAGAGAATGCAACACTAATAATACAATTTGTTTAAAAGCTGCCTATAGAAGTTTCCTAATCTCATCTCATTGGTAGTCCATTATGATGTCCTCAGTATATGATCAGGTCAAGAACAAACTTCAAATTTTAAATGTTTTCATTGCTGTGTATGCTGACAAATGTGAGATACTTCTAAGGCAACATTCAAGAATGGCAATTTTTTCATTAATTTCTCTGTTCCAACTCATCCACTGAACGCATACAGTAAAAAAGCCCTATGGCTATCTTGAATATTCATCATCGGTCAAGTCCAATACCAAATTTATTTTACATGTTTATGATGTACATGTGAGAAATTCTATTTCTCAAAGAGAATTTTATATGACTTACCTGAACCATTATCTAAAAGCTCCATTTCTTTTGTAGGACCCGTGGGTGCTTCAACAATGATTATCACTCTCGCAGATAAGACTGGTAAAAATCCTTGGGAGACTTTCACATAAATAAGCACTGGACTAGTGAGATTCTTTCTGGTGATTTTTGTGTTGACTGTGACAGGGTGAACTTTCTCATCCATTGCTCGGGATGTTACTATAACTGTTAATTGTTGCTTATTTCCAGGATTCCTGATACTGTAAGTCCAAGTTCCATCCTGGAAGATGATTATGGTTAGTTCTATGATAACCAAAGGCAGGAATAACTTCTCAGTGATATTTAAAATCATAAATACTGGATACGTGGTGTGACTGATTATCTCTGTGATTGGCAGCATTGAGAAAGTTGTGGTGAGTCATTATCTTCAGTGCTGTAAAGATACTATAAGATCATAAGACAGAGGAGCAGAATTAGGCCATTGGGCCCATCAAGTCTATTCCCTTATTCCATTATGGCTGATTTATTATCCCTCTCAACCCTATTCTCTTGTCCTCTCCCCGTAACTTTTGATGCCTTTGGTAATCAAGAATCTATCAACCCCTGTTTTAAGTGTACCCAATAACTTGGCCTTCACATCCATCTGTGATAACAAATTCCACTGATCCACCCCCCTCTGGCTAAAGAAATTCCTACTCGTCTCTGTATCAACAGGATGTTCTGATGTCATGGTTTTGAAGGGAATTTAATGCAAATAAATGTAGTTCAGAAACCTAAATATATTAACCAGCATTCTGCTAAATCCAGGCCCATTTCCTACCACTACTCTTGTCAGTTTGCAATGTCAGAATGGTAATGGCTGGTAATGATGCCAATAATACATCATGTTGGAAGAGCAATATCACATGAAAGAATTACAAAGTGATATAGCTCAGAAACAGCATCTTTGACCCATCAAATATAAACCAACCATCAAGCAACCATTTTACACTAACCTCAAATCCTATTTTATCTTCTTCTCATTCCCAACAACCTTTCAAAGTCTAACCTTATGACCCTGCTGTGAGAGGTGGGAACATGTTAAGGCTGGACGACAGGGCTCTGGTGAAGCTGTACAGGACAATCCCCTGTACGGTGGATACAATGGATTACAGAAACATTGATGAACTCCAACCATACTGTACCATCAACTTTGTGAGAAGAGGCTCAACATCGAGTGAGCACATGATACAGCACAGGGAAAGTCAACAGGACTCAGCACAGCCAGCAATTCTTTTATCACCAAAGTACCTGTAATGTGAGAATCATGTACAAGACAGGAAAATAGCAAATGAAATGAAAACAGACAAACTGGCAATTCTTGGACTGAGTGGGACAAGATGGAGGTCGTCTGCAGAGACTTGACTATGACTAACAGGATAAATTTCATCTACTCAGGCCATCAGAGCAATGATGCACTACACACAGAGGGTGTAGCCTTCATGATGATGCCAGAAGCATGCAGAACAATGACACGAGAAGCCATCCATTCCAGAATCATCACTGCTAGGTAGAAAACCATGCACTAGAAGATAACAACTCAAGTTATCCATTGTTGTGTATCAACAAACAACGCTAATGAAGAAGACAAAGACGAGTTCTACAGTTCTGTCAGTGGAATCATCAGCACAGGGAAGGAAAAAAGACCTGACCATGGTCATGGGAGATTTCAATGCCAAAATATGCAAGGATAATGCAGGATATGAACATGTAATGCGAAAACACAGTCTTGGAGAAATGAATGAAAATGGAGAACAATTGGCTGAAACTTGTGCTATCTTTAAGCTAATTATTGAAAGAAGCTTATTCCTACACAACTAAAGACACAAGGCAACATGGATGTCACCTAACAAGGTAACAGAGAACCAAATCAACCATGTATGCATCTCAAAGTTGTTTCAAAGATCACTCTATGATATAAGAGTGAAACGTAGAGGAGATGCTGAATCAGATACCATCTTCTGATCACCAAAGTATCGATGAAGATTAAAAAAAATCCTATGCACCATCCAATCAGTGACAGGAGTACAATGAGAGCTACTTGAAAGACAAGGAAACTGCTCAGAGATTTGCCCTCACACTTTGCAACAGGTTCCAGGCACTTGAAGACCTTGATATCAAAGATGAATGGAGTGCTGTCAAAAGGCACAAAATGAAACTTGCAAAGAAGTTCTGGGGAAAAGGGACATTTGAGCTCAAGGAGTAGACTACACAAGAAATGAGGGAAACAATCAGTAAGTGGGAACACTAAAAGAAAAATACAACAGAAGCAGAACAAGGAATGAAAAAGCAGAGGCACAAAGAGAGCGTAACAGATTTCCCAAGGAAGTGAGGAGAAACAAGGAAGGCAGAGGGCGGCTGTAGATGATTCGTATTCTGCAAGGAGGTCAGTAACCAGTGGCGATCCCCAGGAATGTGTTCTGGGACCTCTCCTCTTTGTGATTTTTGTAACTGACCTGGATGAGGAAGTAGAAGGGTGGGATAGTAAGTTTGTTGATGACACAAAGGTTGGGAGTGTATTAGATAAGCTGGAGTGTTGTCAGAGGTTACAGCGCATCATTGATAGCATGCAGAACTGGGCTGAGAAGTGGCAGATGGAGTTCAACCCAGATAAGTGTGAAGTGGTTCATTTTGTTAGGTTGCATTTGAAGACAGGATATAATGTTAATGGTAAGACTCTTGGCAGTGTGGAGGACAAATGAGATCTTGGGGTCCATGTCCATAGGACACCCAAAGCTGATGTGCAGGTTGACAGTGTTGTTAAGAAGACATATGGTGTCTTGACCTTCATCAACCGTGGGATTGAGTTCAGGTGTCGGGAGGTGATGTTGCAGTTATATAGGACCCTGGTCAGACCCCACTTGGAGTACTGTGTTCAGTTCTGGTCATCTCACTAAGGAAGACTACAGAGTGCAGAGGAGATTTGCAAGGATGTTGCCTGGATAGGGCATACCTTATCAGAATAAGCTGAATGAACTTGGCCTTTTCTCCTTGGAACGACAGAGGGTAGGACATGACCTGATAGAGGTGTATAAGATGATAAGAGGCATTGATCATATGGATAGCCAGAGGCTTTTTCCCAGGGCTGAAATGGCAAATACGAGCGGGCATAGTTTTAAGGTGCTTGGAAGTAGGTACAAGGGGGATATCAGAGGCAAGTTTTTCACACAGGGCAGTGGGTGTGTGGAATGCACCACCACTGGGTGGTAGAGATAGATGCAATAGGGTCTTTTAAGAGACTCTTAGGTAGGTACATGGAGCTTAGAATAATTGGGAAATTCTGGGCAGTTTCTAGAGTAGCTTACATGGTCAGCATAACATTGTGGGCTGACAGGCCCACATTTTGTAGATTTCTATTTCTCTCTGAAACATTGAGATGGACAAGAGAGAGCACATGAACATCTTTAAATTTCAAGCAGAACAATCCTCATTAAATAGTAAAATGAAGGAACTGTACGATACAACCAAGGAACTAGCTGGCAACTTCAACCAGATCAACACCCAAGTGAAGGATAAAAATGGATATCTCATACTAAAGAAGATGAACAGCTCTAACAGTATATATTTTCTTTATCTCTAAGAGTGTCATAGGTTTTAGGGAGAAGACAGGTTAAAGGAAAATTCAAGCCACCATGATTAATTAGCTGAGCAGACTCAATGACCCAAATGGCCTCATTCTGCCCTCCAGAACCTTCTTTAATTCCAGAAGCACCAGCAGACTTAGATGCCAACTGTGCCAAGCTATCAATGAAGGAAATCATACAGGGAATCAAGAGTTAAAGTCTAGAAAAGAAGATGGCCCTGTCATTGGATCACCAGAGACATTAAAGGTAGACCCTAAAGTTTCAGTAAACATCCTATACACTTTGTTCTGCAACACCCTGTTGAAACTTATGAAACATGGAATATCACAGAAATGTATCAATATCACCAGGAATTCCTGCAACATCATGTCATGCAAAGTCATACATGCAGGGTAATTGTCAGAAAGCCACACTCAGCTTGGAGAAACAACACCTTATATTCTGTCTGGCTAGCCTCCAACCTGATGGCATGAACATTGATTTCTCTAACTTCTGTTAATGCCCCTCCTCCACTTCTAACCCCATCATTCATTCATTCATTCATTATTTTCCCTTTTTCTCTCTTTCTTTTTCTCTCTCTATCTCTCTCACAATCACTCCTGCTCTCCATCTCCCTCTAGTGCTCCCCTCCCCCTTTCTTTCTCCCTAGGCCTCCTGTCCCATGATCCTTTCCCTTCTCCAGCTGAGTATCTCTTTTGCTAATCAACTTTCCAGCTCTTAGCTTCATCCCACCCCCTCCTGTCTTCACCTAACATTTAGGATCTCCCCCTCCCCCTACCACTTTCAAATCTCTTAATATCTGTTCTTTCAGTTAGTCCTGACGAAGGGTCTTGGCCCGAAACGTCGACTGTACTTCTTCCTATAGATACTGCCTGGCCTGCTGCATTCCACCAGCACGTTGTGTGTGAAGTTAGATAAGTCACCGGGACCGGATGAGATGTACCCCAGGCTACAGTGAGAGGCAAGGGAGGAGATTGCTGATTCTCTGGCAATGATCTTTCTGTCACCAATGGGGATGGGAGAGGTTCCAGAGGATTGGAGGGCTGTGGATGTTCTTCCATTATTCAAGATAGGGAGTAAAGATAGCCCAGGAAACTATAGACCAGTTCTTGGTAAGTTAATGTAGAAGATCCTCAGAGGCTGGATTTATGAATATTTCAAGATATATAATATGATTAGGAATAGTCAGTATGGCTTTGTGAAAGGCAGGCCGTGCCTTATGAGCTTGAATGAATTTTTTGAGGAGGTGACTAAGCACACTGATGAAGGTAGAGCAGTAGATGTAGTGCATACGGATTTCAGCAAGGCATTTGACAAGGTACCCCATACAAGGCTTACTGAGAAAGTAAGGAGGTATGGGATCCAAGGAGACATTGCTTTGTGGATCCAGAACTGGCTTGCCCTCAAAAGGCAAAGAGTGGTTGTAGACAGGTCATATTTTGCATGGAGGTCAGTCACCAGTGGTGTGTCTCAGGGATCTGTTCTGGGATCCTTACTCTTTGTGACTTTTATAAGTGACCTGGATGAGGAAGTGGAGGGATAGGTTAGTAAATTTGCTGATGACACAAAGGTTGGGGGTGTTTTGAATAGTGTGGAGGGCTGTCAGAGGTTACAATGGGACACTGATAGGATGCAAAACTGGGCTGTGAAGTACCAGATGTTGTTCAACACAGAAAAGTGTGAAGTGGTTCATTTTGGTAGGTCAAATATGATGGCAGAATATAGTATTAATGGTAAGACTCTTGGCAGTGTGAAGGATCAGAAGGATCTTGGGGTCCAAGTCCATAGGACACTCAAAGCTGCTGCGCACGTTGACTCTATGGTTAAGAAAGCATATGGTGCATTGGTCTTCATCAATCGTGGGATTGAGTTTAAGAGCTAAGAGGTAATGTTACAGCTATTTAGGAACCTGGTCAGACACCACTTGGAGCACTGTGCTCAGTTCTGGTCACCTCACTACAGGAAGGATGTGGAAACCATAGAAAGGGTGCAGAGGAGATTTACAAGGATGTTGCCTGGATTGTGGAGTATGCCATATGAGAAAAGGTTGAGTGAACTTGGCCTTTTTTCCTTGGAGTGACAGAGGATAAGAGGTGACCTGATAGAGGTGTAGAAGATGATGAGAGGCATTGATCGTATGGATAGTCAGAGGCTTTTTCCCAGGTCTGAAATGGCTAGCACGAGGGAGGACAGCTTTAAGGTACTTGTAAGTAGGTACAGTGGAGAAGTCAGGGGTAAGTTTTTTTACGCAGAGTGTGGTGAGTGCATGGAATGGGCTGCCAGCAACAGTGTTGGAGGCAGACACGATAGGGTCTTTTAAGAGATTCCTGGACAGGTACATGGAGCTCAGAACAATAGATGTCTATGGGTAACCCTAAGTAATTTCTACAGTAAGGACATGTTTGGCACAGCTTTGTGGGCCAAAGGGCCTGAATTGTGCTGTAGGTTTTCTATGTTTCTATGTTTCAATGTTCAAAGGCGTACAAACTGTGCAAAAACAATAGAGAAAAATAATAAATAAATGAGCAACAAATATCGAGGACATGAGATAAAGAGTCCTTGAAATTGAATCCATAGGTTGTGGGAACAGTTCAATGATGGGGTAAGTGATGTTGAGTGGAATTATTGCATCTGGTTCAAGATCCTGATGGTTGAGGGGTAATAATTGTTTCTGAACCTGGTGCTGTGGGTCCTGAGGCTCTTATATTTTCAGCTTGATGGCAGCAGCAAGCAGAAAGCATGGTTTGCTTTCTGTGTCCCTAATGATGGATGCTGAATTTCTGTGAGAGCGCTCAAAGTAAATTTGCTCAAACTGGGGAGGGCTTTACCTGTGATGGAATAGGCCATATCCACTACTTTTTGAGGGAATGTCTGTTCACAAGTGTTTTGTTTTCATACCAGGCCATGATAGAACCACTCAATATATTCTCATATAATCTGTCAAAATTTCTGTAAGTTTTAGATGTCATGCCAAATCATTACAAACTTCTAAGGAAGTAGATTTAATGCACTTACCTGCTGGGCCCTGGAGAAATCCTCTGAAATGCTGACCAAGGAACTTAACATTGCTGTGCCTCTCCACTATGATTCCCTAATGAGGACTGGCTCATGGACCTCCAGTTTCCTCCCCCTGAAGTCAATAATAAGCTCTTTGCTACCTGACATTGAGCAAGAGGTTGTTGTGGCACCACTCAGCCAGATTTTAATCTCCCTCCTCTAGGCTGATTCGTCTTCACCTTTGATCTGGCCAGCAGTGCGTGTCATCAGCAAACATGAATGAGGCATTGGAGTTGTACTTAGCTTCTCTGTCATAAATGTTCAGCAAATGAAACAAATGTAGTGTGATAAACATAACTGTATACACTAGTCCAATTTCATCTGTAGATTAGAAAGTGTATGGCAGTAAACAGATAACACTCAGTCAATAGAAACAAAATGAACATGACCAAATAATGGACATTGACCGTCATGTTAACAGAAAGTAAAACCAGAAAACTCTGTGGAAACTGGACAGGTCCATCAGCATTGGTGAAGAAAGAAATAGAGAATCTTTTAAATAGGTAGATGAATACCTGTGCAGTGCCTTCAATTTCGAGCCGTGCGGTTTGTACGTTCTCTTCTATGATCAAGTCATTGTTGCTGTATACCTTTCCATTGGGGTCACATACAAATATTTGTGGTGTGGACACCTCCCAAGTGAACACAAAGTGTGTGTTGTTTCCAACAGTTTTATCAACAACAATTGAATCATTAAACCAACTGTTTCCATCAACACTCCTTCCTGTACTTTCAAGCTAGGAACGAGGAAATAAGCATATTTTATTACATAGCACTTGGTAACATAAAAACAATAGGACATTAATTGTCTAAGGTAATCAAACCTGGATTGACTGTTGATTAATGTCACCATCTCCTGATACTAATTCAATGAATGCATCAATTAGTCCATTTGTGTCCACGTTGTCAGTGGCTGCAAACTGTCGACCTCCTATTTAATGGAAAATGAAAAATAATCCATAACTCAGATATTATCCATGGTTTCCTCTTTTCTTCCTGATCAGTCCAACCGTCACTCTAGTTATCCTCCTGCTTGTCACATATGTTCAAAGTGTCATTTCATTATCAAAGTATGTATGCAGAATACAACTCTGAAATTCATCTTCTCCAGATAGTCATGAAATGCAGAAAAATTATGGAGTTGTTCAAAGAAAACACATCAACAACCCCCCACCACACACAAAATGAAGAAACAACAAACCCTGCAAACTCCAAATCCCTTCAACTCACCGTCAATTGTAAACTAAGATATCACCCACAAGGAAATAAAACAATGATAATAACATCAAACCCCCACCTTCCCTCTCATATACAATAAACTAGCAGGTCGCCCAGTTGGAATAAAAACAGCAACAAGAACATCAGACTTCAAATCCCAAACAACACCCCCCATCCGCATACAAAAACAAATGTGTCACCAACGCAGATAAACAGCGAGAAGAACACCAAACCCCAAACCCCTAGCCCACAAATTAGCAACAAGAAAGTATATGGGCAAAATTCAAGGAAAAAAACACATAGAACCAAAAGATACCAATATGACCTACAGTTAGATTGAATAACAGTTCAACCCACAAATTGCACCGTTCAACCACTCGCTCACCTCTGGATTTGCCTCAATGTTTCACTTTTTCTCAATGCTTTTATTGGCAAGAAATGTAGCTCATCATGGCCCCAAGTCTTGTTTCTGATCTTCTCTTCGAGGTAGCTCATATTCGTGCTCCTCTCCCAGAATTTTCTGGTATAAAACACCTTGGGATGTTCCTTAATCCTGCTAGCCAAAATCTCTCAGGTCCCCTTCCAGCTGTCCTTGGTCCATTCTTAAGCTCTTTTCTGGCTACCTTGTAACTCTAGAGCACCTTGCTTCCTAAACTTAAGTAAACTCCTTTCTTCTTCTTGATTAGACATTCCACCATCTTTTGTTAACCGTAGTTTCTTCAACTTGCTATCCTTACCCTGCCTCAATGGGACAAAACTATCCAGAAACCTATGTAAGTGCTCTCACCACTGCCTGTAAGGAGTTAGTATATTCTCCATGTGTCAGCCTGGGTTTCCTCCAAGTGCTCCCACAGTCCAAAGACATACCAGTTGGTATGTAAATTAGCCATTGTAAATTATCCTGTGATTAGGCTAGGATTAAATAGGGGGACTTGTGGGTGGCGCAGCTCAAAGGGCAGTAAGGACCTATTCTGTGCTATATCTCAATAAATAAATTAGAAAAGCAAACTCCGCATTTCTGTTGTGCATTTCCCTGAGTAAATCTTTTCCTATTTTCTACTCCCAAGATTCTGCCTATTAGGATCAAAATTTTCCCTCCCCAAGTAAGTACATTCCCATGCTCCTATCCTATCCACGACTATGTAACGTCAGAAAGTTGTCATCGCTCCTCCAAAATGCTTGCCCACCAAAAGATCTGTCACCTGACCAGGTTCACTACCAAGTACCAGGTCCACTATGGTCTATCCTCCAGTCAGCTTGTCCACATATTGTGCTAACAATCTGTCCTGGACACACCAAACAAATCCTGCCTCATCAAAATGTGTTACACTTCAGAGGAGCCAATCAACGGGGGGAAGGTGAAGACACCCATGACAACAGCCCTGTTATCTTTGCACCTTTCCAAAATCCTTGGTATCTGCTGCTATTGGGGGGTCTGTAGAATACTCCCAATCGCTCCATTCTTGTTTCTGATTTGCACCCATACTGACTCAGTAGACTATCCTTCCACAACGACATTGCTTTCTGCCACTGTGAAACTATCACTAATTAGCAATGCCATCTCTGTTACCTCCCTCACTGTCGGTCTGAAAGACTAAAACCCCAGAATATCCATTAGCCATTCCAGCCTTTATGACAGCCACCTTTCTCTAATGGCCACAACCTCATAGTTCGATATACTGACGCATTCTCTAAGTTCGTCACCCATGTCCTCAGTCTTCCTGCATTAAAATAGACACATTTCAACCCATCCAACAAACTGCAATTATGCTCTATCCACTGCCTCCCAATCTCGCTACACACTGCATTTACCTTTTTACCAATCTCTTCATCCTCTGATCTATCACTATGCCATCTCCACTCACTGTAAAACTAGTTTAAACCCATCACAACAGCTTGAGCAAACCTGCCCAGAAGAATACTAGTCACCTTCATGTAGAAAAAGTTGAAAAGATCTACTAAATAGATTAAGCTTTATTTCAACTGTGGTGGTGACAATGTCTATCATTCTCTTCTATACAGATGTGTGGATTTAACAAGACTTTTTGGGTAAGTGTGCTGCCATGGATGAAGATTCTTTACTGCATAGAAGACAAAAGGTTGGAATAAAGGGGTCTTTTAAGCTAGAGAGACATAACTAGAGAGTCTGCCAAGGATCAGTTGGTGGTCATCAGTTATTTTGATTAGGTTCATAACTTTGATGAAGGGACAATGGGACTTCTGTGGTCTTGTGTAGGAATCACCAAAAGTTAGCAGACAAGTGCAGCAGGTCATTAGAAAGGCAACCCGGTACAGTGTCAGCTGTATGATTGGAGCTCAGTTCTCACCACAGTCTGTAAGGGCTTAGAACTTCCTTCTTGTGACTACGTGGGCTTCCTCCAGGTGTTCCAGTTTCCTCCTATTTTCCAAAGACGTACAAGTTCGGGTTAATAAATTGTGGTTTGCTATGTTTTGGCAATTCTTGCAGGTTGCTGCCAGAACATAGAACACACAACAGTTCATGCCCTTTGGCCCACGATGTTCGGTCAACCTTTTCACCACTCAGACTGTGTTGGAAATTAATGCAAATAATGCATTTACTTGCATGTTTCAATGTTTTGATGGACATGGGAGAAATAAAATCCTTATTCTTAAAATGAGTCATTCACCTTTAGTACAAAAGGAACAGAGTCTATAAATTGAATGTATTACTACAATTGTGTCATCCCTCCTCACTGGTGAAGATCTCCACCCCTGGTGAATCTCTGCCCCATCTCCAAATATGTTCTCACACAGTTTATCCTGTTGCTTACTATCTGGCTACTTGTTGCTGGTTACCTGTCTTTGCTGAGAGCTGGTCTAGATCCTTGGCTGCACTTGGCCCTAATGCAATTGTGTGGATCATGGCTCTACTTTGTTCCACCTCTGTGAAACAACTGTTAATACTGTTGTCCTCTCCATCCGTAAGCAGAATAATTTCATCACCATTTGTATCTTCATCATCACCACGAAGTACCTGCAAGACAACGAGTTGCCAACAAGTTGAGTAAAATGTAATCCCTGAAAGGAATGTGTTAATGAAGTTTTCCAGACCTACCTGAAAGCCAGATCGAACCCCCGCACAGATATTCGTTCCCCCTCCAGTTGTTGTTGGTAGCAACTTTATAAGTTCCTTCCTCACATCAGCATTTACAATCTTTTTTAAATATGCTTTAATGCTTGCACCAGAGTTAAAAGTGACAATTCCAACTTGTGATTCCAACTTGATGTGCCACAAGAATATCACAGCAGCTTGTCGAAGCCTGCCAATGCGATTTTCCTGTTCACCAACATAAAGCACAAAGTATGATGTAAGATTAATCTCAGCCCCATTTAATGGACTAGACAGTGCTGGATACAACTGAATATCACTGCCTTTATATGTAAACCATGAAGCTGTGACCATTCTGCTGGAATCAAGCTGTTGTTGCAATTCAGCCCCACATTACTGGATGAGCAAGTGACCAGCACATTTACCTATTTGGTAAAGTAGAGGTCAACATCCCCAGAGTGTGGAATGTTCATTCGGTGCTGTTTTCAAGGTTCCTACTGCTGTCTACAACTAAAACTGGATCAGCTTATTGTGATTTTCATAAATTGTCCAATGCAATTCAATTCAAGGTTGTTGATTATCATTCTTTAATAAACAAGCATAAAATAGAACAAAATGACTGTTACTCTGGATTTGATGCAGCATAAAAACATAATAAATTTAAACATAAAAGTAATCCAATAAAACAGACTGTTGAATATTTTCTGCATATACTCAATTAGCTTATATGCATAGACTGTATGTACATTAAGTGAACACTAGGAGCAACACATTGTTTCTTTGGGTTAAACTGTGCTCCAATGCAAACCTCGTTCTCTTGTTTATGACGTGAGAGTGAACAAGGAATATTGGTTTGAAGTTTAACTTAGTTAACACAAGTCTCCCTTGGCAAGGTCAGGCTTCTGTCCTAGAAACAGAGGTTATCAGTAAGTCCATTGGTCCCTAGAAAGTGAGTATCAAGCACAAACTTTGGCTTAACTTTTGGTCTGACCACATCCATGAAATGCTATCTAAACACTCCTTGCCTCCTGTACTCTCCTCACTGATCCTAATGTTGCTCCAACCATCCATATGGTCTGAGAGGAGCTACAGCTGATAAAAATGCTGCAGAAATTGTCCTTTTCCATGATCTCAGGAACATGACATTCCACTGACTGCCAGCACTACCCTTGCAGTGGACCAGCAGAGTTGAGGAAAAAGGCAAAATCCTACCTTGCCTTAGCCCATTGCTGCTCACCAACCTCACTTGCTCTTGCTGTTCACCAAACCCGGCACTTTGACCTACTGACAGTACCTGGTGATCTCTGCACCATTATACACTGAAGGTCTGACAAGCAAACACAGAAAGTTGTCCATTTTATCCAAGTATTCCCAGCTTCTGGTTGAGGGATCAGGTTGGGTAAATTCAGTTTGTGATAAGAAAGGGTCTCGGCCCAAATCGTCAACTGTACTCTTTTCCATAGATGCTACCTGGCCTGCTCAGTTCCTCCAGCATTTTGTGTGTGTTGCTTGGATTTCCAGCATATGCATATTTTCTCTTGTTTGTGGGTAAATTCACATACAACGTGTAGCTGTTTGGAATGTCTAAAGAAGTGTCCTCAGCATAATAAAGATGGCCACACTGTCCTAAGAATCTAATTGTTTTGAGTCTCTGCATTATTCATGGCTGGTTAGCAATGAAACACTCTGGTTCCGTCGACTGCGTAAGTCTAGGGAAGACAATCTCTGGCTCCACCAAACTTGTGAGATTGAAGTGTGAGCCCTCCCTGAAACCCCCTGTTTGTGTGGATGCAGTGTGATTTATTACTCTGTTACGAATAAGTACCACAAAATAGCAGACAGTACACCACATACAATTAAACAATTTAGCTTTATAATTCTTAATCTGCCTAAAGGGTTGGAAAAGAAAAAGCAATAAAAAAGAAAAGAGCCCATTTTAGTGGAACAGTCTAACGTGCACGTTGGAGTTCACGGTTTCTCCTTCGCTGATCTTCCTTCGATCTCCCCAGGCTTCACTGGATCATGGCCCCACTCTGGGTTGAGTCCTATGACCTCTTCTCTCCAATGTCTTCTCCCTTCACCTCCCACCAAACACAAGACCCAGCTCACTGCGGTGTCAGGCACACAACACGACAACACACTCCCTTCATTGGATGGCTCACATTTCAAAGCCTGCAATATCTCTAACCATAACCCAAACACTGACTCCACAGAAGTACCGTTACGTTAGCTATGAAACCTTTCCCAGGGTGTTACAGCTAAAAATTAGATTGCCTTCATATCCACAATGCTATTCTACCATTGTCTACCCATTGGATTATAAACCATCACTGACCATCTGAGTCCAAGGGATGGTCCTACGTTCTGAGTGGTATTAATCAATTTAGATTGGAAGAAATAAAGGAAAGAAAGAAGTAACATCGGCTCAAGTAAAAAGATGGGAAAGCTGCCTGTGATCATTTACACACATCAGCCAAAATCTCACCCCATCACTAAGTGAATGTTGTCTCTTAGTCCAACAGGAATGTTAAACCCATTTAAACATTTTGCAAAAATTTGAACCAAATAGTCTCCATATGTTTGTTTCTACTCATATGCAGTAAATGAAAGTGAAATGTTGTAAACAAGATATTGTAGAGCTCCCACACCATGACCTCTCTTCAATGATCAAAAATCAAGAATCAAAGATCAACTTTATTTACCATATAATTGACATGTTTGAGGAATTTGCTGTGGTGTAGTGGTCAGGCCACAACATGCAACAAAAATCAGCAATGTTCAACAATGAATATCAGAATGCATTTACAATGTCATTCTCTTGTTACCCTTTCTACACATTGCATTGAGTGGCCTTATCATAAAAGATAGATAGATAGATAGATAGATACTTTATTCATCCCCATGGGGAAATTCAACTTTTTTCCAATGTCCCATACACTTGTTGTAGCAAAACTATTTACATACAATACTTAACTCAGTAAAAAAAATATGATATGCATCTAAATCACCATCTCAAAAAGCATTAATAATAGCTTTAAAGACCTTACCTGACTCATGCTTCCTGATACATCAAGGACTAAGCAAAGTACACGGTCTTTGGCCTGTAGAAATGTGAATGTTGGGATGGTTGAACCAGTGTAGGGTGAAGAAATGCTTCTAAATTCTTCCGAATGGCTGATCACATCCCAAGTGCTCCTGCCATTGCACATTCTATTCTGCATGTTGGGTGCTTCCCTGTTGTGGGTCTTGTCAGTGCAGAATTCAGCTGCCTAGAAAAAAAAATGTGTTAAATAGATGAGCAGCCAGAAGGAGGTCCTCACCTGAAGGTTACAACTGATCTCTGAGAGCTATCAAAGAGTAGTAAGGGGATTATTCCCAGTTTATACCTGATATTTATCTTTCAATCAACACCACAAACAACAGGTCACTTGGTCAAAGACAAAAATATGCCCTTTGACCTAACATGTCCATGCAGCTTTTTGCCCTTTTACAATAAACCCATTTGCCCCCATCTGAACCATATTCTATTTAAATCTCTTTTTACGTGTCTAACATGGTGTATTTAAAGTGGAGTTTGATAGATATTTAAGGTGTCAAAGGTTATAGGGAGAAGGCAGGAGATGGGGTTGAGAGGGAAAAACAAAGAGCCACGATTAAATGGCAGAGCACAGTCAATGGGCCAAATGACCTCATTCTGCTGCAATGTCTTCCAATCTAATGGTCCTATCAGACTTCCCAAAATGTTCAGGATTATGAGTTAGGGAATATTCTCTTGGGATAAAATGGATGCTTGTGTTAAGGATTCTGACCTACCCTGCTCAATTTGAAATGTTGATTGGTAGTCCATGCCTGGACATCATTCAGGAGTGCTTTGATGGCTGAGAGTAGAGTCACATTGAACAATGTACAATCATCAGCAACAAGGTTAAGGTCATCGATGCTGACAAATTTCCAACTGTTTGTATCACCATCTGATATGAAGATACCAATGCATAGGATTGGAGAAAACTGCAGAGGGTTATGGAGTCAGCCAGCTCCATCATGGATACAAGAAGATCAGGAACAATCTCCAGAAAGTCATCTCACATGCGAAGTGGCAATTCCAGACCGAACCTGAATCAGAGGATGCTCAACAGATGTGGAAGGGTTTGAATGCTATCAACTTCTATAAAGTTAAAGCAAATGGCATGTGTGACAAAAGGATCTCACTCCCAGATGATCTCCATGCATTTTGTGTTCACTTTAGAGTCATAGAGTCAGAGAAAAGTATAGCAGAGAAACAGGCTACTTGGCCCATCTAATCCATGATGAAACCATTTAAACTGCCTACTCCCATTGATGTGCATTGGGACCATATTCCACCACATGATCCAATGTACCTATCCAAACTTTGCTTAAACATTGAAATCCCAATGCACCACTGATGCACACTCTCATGACCCTCTGTGTGAATAAGTTTTCCCTCATTGCCTTAACTTTCTCACCTTTCACACTTAAGTCATGACCTCTGGTTGTAGTCCCACCGCACGTCAGTGAAAAATGTCTGCTTGCATTACCCTATCTGTAACCCTCATAAATTTGTAAACCTGCATTAAATCATCTCTCCATCTTCTATGTTCCAAGCAATAACATCTAAATGTATTCATTCTTTCCTTTTACTTAGGTCTTGATCCTTGTCAACATCCTTTTAAAAATTCTCTGTACTCTTTCAACATTATTTACATCTTTCCTGGAGGTCGGTGACCAAAACTGCATGCATTACTCAAAATTAGGCCTCACCAATATCTGATACAGCTTCAACATAACTTCCCATCTGCTATACTCAATACTTGGATTCATGAATGCCAATGTGCCATATGATTTTTTAATGAAACCTAGAACCTGTGACACCACTTTCAATGAATTATGGACCTATATTCTCAGATCCCTTTGTTCTACCACACTCCTCAGTGCACTACCATTGACTGTGTAAGACCCACCTTGGTTGGTCCTATCGAAGTGCAACATCTTGTGCATGTCTGTATTAAATTCCATCTGCCATTTTTCAGTTCATTGTCCCAACTGGTCCAGATCCTGCTGCAAGCCATGATAGTCTTCCTCACTGGCTGCAACACCTGCAATGTTAGTGTCATCTGCAAATTTGCTGATCTGGTTAACCGTATAATCATCCAGATCATTGATGAAGATCACAAACAACAATGTACCCAGTGCCAATCCCTGCGGCACTACATTAACTACAGACTTCATTTCAGAGAGGAACCATCTATTACCGCACTCTGGCTCCTCCCACAAAGCCAATGCCTAATAGGAGCAGAATTAGGCCATTCAGCCCATTGAGGCTACCCTGCCATTTCATCATGGCTGATCCATTTCCCTCCTCAGTACTATTCTCCTGATTTATCCCCATATCTTTCATGGTCTGATTAATCAAGAACCCATTTCCCTCCAACTTAAATACCCCCTTCTGTAACTGAATCCTCGATTTCCTCACTTGCAGACCCCAGTTCATTTGGATTGGTAGCAGCATCAGCTCCACAGTCAATGTGAGCACTGGTGCACCAACAGGGTCTGTGCTTAGCACTTTATGCTTATGACTGAGAGGCTAAGTACAGCTCCAATCCCATATTTAAGTTTAGCCACTGTTGTTGACCGAATCAAAGGTGGTGATGAATCAGAATAGTGGAATTTTGAATGAATAGAGGTGCACAACAACCTCTCATTCATGTCAGCAAAACCAAAGAGCTGATTATTGACAAGAAGAGGAGGAAACCAGATATCAGCGGAGGTAGAAACCAGATGATTTGACAGATAAATGTATGGCTGAGAACCAGTAAGGGTAGAAACAGATGATTTGGCAGATAAACGTTGGGTGAGAAGCTGCTGCTAGGGTCAGGGCTTCAGATTCTTGGATAATTGGGATCTCTTCTGGGGGAGGTATGACCTGTTCAAAAGTGAGGGGTTGCACCTGAACCTGAGGGGTTCAATATTCTCATGGGCAGATTTAAAAGAGCTGATGGGGAGAATTTAAACTAATTTGGCAGGGGGTGGGAACCAGTGTGAAGGGATATGATGAATGGTAAAAAAAAATAAAGACAGCCTGCAGTCAGATTGTCAGGAAGGACAGGCAGGTGATGGGACTTAGTTACAGCCAACAGGCTGAGCACCAAATCATTGGAATGCAGATTCAGAAAGGATAGCAAATATGGTACTCAAGATTTTGTATCTAAATACACTTAGTATAGGAAATAAGGTGGGTGATCTTGTTGCAATATTACAGATTGTCAAGTATGATGTTGTGGCCATCACTGAAGTGTGGCTGAAGGATGGTTGTAGTAGGGAGCTGAATGTCCAAAGTTACATGTTATATTGAAGGCAGATAGGGTGCTATGGCTCTACTGGTAAAGAATGGCATCAAATTAGTTGAAAAATGTATCATAGGATCGGAAGATGTTGAATCCTTGTGGGTTGAGTTAAAGAACTGCAAGGGTAATAGGACGGTGATGGCATTTATATACAGGCCTCCCAACAGTGGTTGGGAGGTGGATCACAAGTTACAACAAGAAACTTGGGAAAATTCGGTTGGTTATGGATCTCAAGAGAGTGAGTTTGTTGAATGCCGAAGGGATAGCTTTTTAGAGCAGTTTGTTGTTGAACCTACTAGGGGGTCAGCTATACTGTACTGGATTGGGTGTTATGTAATGAACTGGAGGTGATTAGGGAGCTTAAGGTAAAAGAACTCTTGGGAACCAGTGATCACAATATGATTGTGTTGAACTTGAAATTTGATAGGGAGAAAGTAAAGTCTGATGCAGCAGTATTTCAGTGGAGTAAGGGAAATTACATTGGTATGAGAGAGGAGCTGGCTAAAGTCAATTGGAAGGAGCTGCTGGCAGGGATGTTAGAAGAGCAGCGATGACATCGGTTTGTGGGAAAAATGAGAAAGGTGCAGGACATGTCTATTCCAAAAATGAAGAAATCCTCAAATAGTAAAATAGTACAACCGTGGCTGACAAAGGAAGTCAAGCTATTGTAAAATCAAAAGAAAGAGTATACAACAAAGCAAAATTTAGTGGGAAGATAGATGATTGGGTATCTTTTAAAAACCTACAGAGAGCAACTAAAAAAATCATTAGCAGGAAAAAAACTAAATATGAAAGCAGGCTAATATCAAGGTGGAAAGAAAAAGTTTTTACAAGTATGTAAAAAACAAAAGAGAGATTAAACTGGACATAGGACTGCTAGAAAATGAGGCAGGTGAAATAATAACAAGGGACAAGGAGATGGCAGATGAACTAAATAAGTATTTTGCATCAGTCTGTAAAAGATACTAGCAATGTGCCTGATGTTGTAGTGTGCGAAGGAAGAGTGGTGCAGTTACTATTACAAGGGAGATGGTACTCAAAAAGCTGAAAGACCTAAAAGTAAGTAAGTCACCCAGACCAGAGGAACTGCACCCCAGGGTTCAGAAAGAGGTAGTGTTAGGATTGTGGTGGTACTGGAAATGATCTTTTAAAAATCATTGGACTCTGGCATGGTGCCAGAGAACTGGAAAATTGCAAACATTACTCCACTCTTTAAGAAAGGAGGAAGGCAACAGAAAGGAAATGATAGACCAGTTAGGCTGACCTCAGTGGTTGAGAAGATGTTGGAGTCAATTGTTAAGGATGAAGTGATGGAGTACTTGGGGACACAGGACAAGATAGTACAAAGTCAGCATGGTTTCCTTCAGAGAAAATCCTGCCTGACAAACCTGTTGGAATTCTTTGAGGAGATTACAAGTAGGATAGATAAAGAGGATGTAGTGGATGTTTCATATAGGGACTTTCAGAAGGCCTTTGTCAAGGTGCCACACTTGAGACTGCTTACCAAGTTAAGAGCCCATGGTATTACAGGAAAGTTACTAAGATGGTTAGAGCATTGGCTGATCAGTAGAAGGCAGCAAGTGGGAATAAAAAGATCCTATTCTGGTTGGCTGCCAGTGACTAATGGTGTTCTCCAGGGGTTGGTGTTGGGACCACTTCTTTTTATGCTGTATGTCAATGATTTAGATGATAAAATAGATGGCTTTGTTGTCAAGTTTGAAGATGATACAAAGACTGGTGGAGGAGCAGGTAGTGTTGAGGAAACAGGTAGGATGCAGAAGGACTTAGTCAGTTTAGGAGAATGGGTAAGAATGTGCTAAATAAAATACAATGTTAGAAAATGCATGGTCATACACTTTGGTAGTAGAAATAAATCTGCAGACTATTCTCTAAATGGGGAGAAAATCCAGGAATCTGAGATGCAAAGTGACTTGGGAGTCCTTGTGCAGAACACCCTGAAGGATAACTTGCAGGTGGAGTCAGTGGTGAGGAAGGCAAATGCCATGTTAGCATTCTTTGCAAGAGGTCTAGAATACAACAGCAAGGAGAGGATGCTGAGGCTTTACAAGGGATTGGTGAGGCCGCACCTTGAGTATTGTGAACAGTTTTGGGCCCCTCATCTTAGAAAAGATGTGCTGGCATTGGAAAGGGTCCAGAGGAGGTTCACAAGGATTGATTCCAAGAACAAAAGGGTTATCATATGAGGAACATTTGATGGTTCTGGGTCTGTACTTACTGGAATTCAGAAGGACAAAGGGGGAATCTCAGAGAAACCTTTCAAATAAAGAAAGGCCTAGATAGAGTAGATGTGGAAAGGATATTTCCCATGGTGGGAGAATCTTGGACAAGAGGGCACAGCCTTAGGATAAAAGGGCACCCTTTGAAAAACAGAGATGCGGAGAAATTTCTTTAGCCAAAGGGTGCTGAATTTGTAGAATTTGTTGCCACATGCAGCTGTGGAGGCCTGGTTGTTGGGTGTATTTAAGGCAGGGATTGATAGGTTTTTGATTGGACATGGCATCAAAGGTTGCAGGGAGAAGCCTGGGAACTGGGGTGGAGGAGAAGTTTAAAAAAAAGTATCAGCCATGATTAAATGATGGAGCAGACTTGATGGGCGAGATGGCCTCATTTTGCTCCTATGTCTTTTGGTCTTATATCCATGGGCCAGTCCTCATCAGCAAGGTCCCCTTGGATCCCATGCCTCCTTACTTTCTCAATAAGCCTTGCATGGGGTACCTTATCAAATGCCTTGCTGAAATCTATATACCGTACATATACTGCTCGACCCTCATCAATGTGTTCAGTCACATCCTCAAAAACTTCAATCAGGCTTGGAAGGTACGACCTGCCTTTGACAAAGCCATTCTGACTATTCCTAATCATATTATGCCTCTCCAAATGTTTATAAATCCTGTCTCTCAGGATCCTTTCCATCAAGTTAACAACCACTGAAGTAAGACTCACTGGTCTATAATTTCCTGGGCTATCTCGACTCTCTTTCTTGAATAAGGGAACAACATCTACAACCCTCCAATCCTCTGGAACCTCTCCCATCCCATTGATAATGCAAAGACCATTGCCAGAGGCTGAGCAACCACCTCCCTCGTCTCCCACAGTAGCCTGGGGTACATCTCATCTGGTCCTGGAGACTTATCCTACTTGACGCTTTCCAAAAGCTTCAGTGCATCCTCTTTCTTAATATCTATATGCTTAATCTTTTCAATCCAACATAAGTCATCTCTACAATTGCCAAGATCTTTTTCCCTTGTGAACACTGAAGAAAAGTATTCATTAAGTACATCTGCTATCTCCTCTGGTTCCATACACACTTTTCCACTGTCACACTTGATTGGGTCTATTCGCTCACGTTTTATCTTCTTTCTCTTCACATATTTCTAGAATGCCCTGGGGCTTTCCTTAATCCTTCTCACCAAGGCCTTCTCATGGCCCCTTCTGGATCTCCTAATTTCATTCTTAAACTCCTTCCTGCTAGTCTTATAATCTTCTAGATCTCTATCATTACCTAGTTTTTTGAACCTTTCGTAAGCTTTTCTTTTCCTCTTGTCTCGATTTTCAATAGCCTTTGTATACCACGGTTCCTGTACCCTACCATCCTTTCCCTGTCTCATTGGAACATACCCATGCAGAATGCCACGCAAATATCTGCTGAACATTTGTCACATTTCTGCCATACATTTCCCTGAGAATATCTGTTCCCAATTTATGTTTGATAGTTCCTGCCTGATAGCCTCATATTTCCCTTTACTCCAATGAAACACTTTCCTAACTTGTCTGTTCCTATCCCTCTCTAATGCTATGGTAAAGGAGATAGAATTGTGATTGCTATCTCCAAAATGCTCTCCTACTGAGATACCTGACACCTGACCAGATCAAGTACAGCCTCTCCATTTGTAGGCTTATCTACATATTGTGTCAAGAAACCAACTTGAACACACCTAACCAACTCCACCCCATCTAAACTCCTTGCTCTAAGAAGGTGCCAATCAATATTTGGGAAATTAAAATCTCCCACCATGACAGCCCTGTTATTATTACACCTTTCCAGAATCTGTCTCCCTATCTGCTCCTCAGTGTCCCTGTTACAATTGGGTGGTCTATAAAAAATACCCAGTAGTGTCATTGAACCCTTCCTGTTTCTAACTTCCACCCACAGAGACTCAGTAAACAGTCCCTCCATGACTTCCGCCTTTTCGGCAGCCATGACACTATCTCTGATCAGCAGTGCCATGCCCCCACTTCTTTTGCTTCTCTCCCTGTCCTTTCTGAAACATCTATAGCCTGGCACTTTACATTCCTGCCCCTGAGCCATCCAAGTCTTTGTAATGGCCACAACATCATAGCTCCAAGTACTGATCCACACTCTAAGCTCGTCCACTTTTGTTCATGATGCTTCTTGCATTAAAATAGACAAATCTCAAACCATTGGTCTGAGCGCATCCCTTCTCTATCACCTGCCTATCCTCTCTCTCGCATTGTCTCCAAGCTTTCTCTATTTGTGAGGCAACAGCCCTTTCCTCCGTTTCTTCAGTTTGATTCCCATCCCCAGAAATTCTAGTTTAAATTCTCCCCAAGAGCCTTTGCAAACTGACCTGCCAGGATATTGGTCCCCCTTGAATTCAAGTGACAACAAACCACAATACATGTCAGATGAATTCTGATTGTTCATGAAGAAAAATGGCATCAGACATTTCAAGTCAGCTCCTCACCACCCAGCAACAAATGGGTTAGCTAAAGTCACAACAATATCCATGTACCTATCCAAATGTCCCCCTTAAACTTTCACCTTTCACTCTTAACCCATGACCTTGGGTTGTAGTCCCACCCAACCTCAATGAAAAACCTGCTTGCATTTACTCAATCTATACCCCCTATAATTTTGAATACATCTATCAAATCCCCTCTCAATCTTTTATGTTCAAAGCAATAAAGTCCTAACCTATTCAATCTTTCCTTCAGACATGACAACATCCTTGTAAATTTTCTTTGTACTCTTTCAAACTTATTTACATCTCTCCTGTAGGTAGCTGATCCAAAATGCATACAATACTCCAAATTAGGCCTCACCAATATCTTACACAACTTCAACATAACATCCCACCTTCTGTACTCAGTACATTGATTTATGAAGGCCAATGTGCCGAAAGTTTTCTTTATGACCCTATCTGCTTGTTGTGCCACTTTCACCAACCCTGTATTCCCAGATCAAAAAGCCTCAGTGCCGTACCATTCACTGTGCAAGACCAACCTAGTTGGTCCTTCTGAAGAGCAACACCTTGCACTTGTCGGTATTAAATTCCATCAGCTATTTTTCAGCCCATTTTCCCAGCTGATCCAGATCCCTCTGCAAGCCGTGTTAGCCTTCCTCACTGTCCACCACACCCCCAATATTGGTGTTGTTTGCAAATTTTCTGACCCAGTTAACAACATTATCCATCCGATTGTTTGATATACTGTAGATGACAAGCAACAACGGACCCTGCACTGATACCTGTGGCACACCACTAGTCACAGGTCTCCAATCAGAGAGGCAACTATCTACTGCCACAGTCTGGCTTCTCCCTCAAAGCCAATGTCTAATCCAATTTTCTACCTCATTTTGAATGCTGAGCTACTGAACCTTCTTGACCAATCTGCCATGTGGGACCTTGTCAAATGCCTTGCCAAACTCCATGTAGGCAATATCCACTTCCATGCCTTCATCTGCCTTCCTGGAATCTTCCTTGGATAACTCTATAATGTTGCTTAAACATCCAGTGGAACAAAGGAAATTACAGAGGTATGAGAGAGGAACTGGCCCAAGTTGATTGGAAAAGTAAGCTAGATGGAGGGACAGTAGAGCAGAATTGGATGAAATTCCTACAAGAAATAAAGAAAGTGCAGGAAAAATATATTCCAAGAGAAAAGAAAATCATGAATGGAAAAATGGCACAAATGTGGCTAACGAGAGAGGTTAAGGCTAAAATAAAAGCAAAGGAGACGGTGTACAAGGAAGCAAAAATTACTGGGAAAACTGAGGACTGGATGACTTTTTAAAAACTTACAGGAGGAAACTAAGAAAGTCATTAGGAAAGAAAAGATGAATTATGAAAGGAAGTTGGCAATTAACATGAAAAAGGATACTAAGAGTTTTCTTAAATATATGAAAAGTGAAAGAGTGACAAGGGTAAATATAGGACTGATTGAAAATGATGCTGGAAGAATTATAATGGGTAACAAAGAGGTGGCAGAGGAACTAAATTAGTATTTTACATCAGTCTTCACAGTGGAAGACATTAACAACATATCTGATAGCCAGAGGTATCAGGGAATAGAAGTAGGTACGGTCAAAATTACTAGAGAGAAAGTGCTTGGGAAGCTAAGTGGACTAAGGATAAATAAGTCTTCCGGGCCAGATGAGGTGCATCCACGGGTTCTGAAGAAGGTGGCTTTGGAGATTGTGGAGGCATTGGAAATGATCTTCCAGGAATCAATAGACTCTGGCATGGTTCCGGAGGACTGGAAGGTCACAAATATAGTTCCACTGTTTAAGAAAGGAGGGAGGCAGCAAAAAGAAAATTACAGACCTATTAGTCTGACATAAGTAATTGGAAAGTTATTGGAGTCAATCCTCAAGGACGAGGTTATGAAATACCTCAAGGTACATGACAAGATAGGCCCAAGCCAACATGGTTTCATGAAGAGAGGATCCTGCCTCACCAACCTATTGGAATTTTTTGAGGTAATCACAAATAAAATTGACAAGGGAGAGGCTGTGGCTGTTGTGTATTTGGATTTTCAAAAGGCCTTCTATAAGGAGCCACATAAGAGGCTGCTTAATAAGATGAGAGCCCATGGAATTACAGGAAAGATATTGGAATGGGTGATAGGCAGAAAGCAAAAGATGGGAATAAAGGGATCTCATTCTGGTTGGTTGCTGGTTACTGGTGGTGTTCCACAGGGGTCGGTGTTGGGGCTGCTTCTTTTTATACTGTATATGGATGATTTACATTATGGATTAAATGGTTTTGTGGCTAAGTTTGCAAATGACAGCAAGATAGGTGGAGGAGCAGGAAGTGTTGAAGAAATGGAAAGGTTGCAGAGAGACTTGGTCAGTTAAGGAGAGTGGGCAAAGAAATGGCAGATGAGATACAATGTTGAGAAATGTACAGATGTACATTTTGGAAGAAGAAATAATCAGGCAGATTATTATTTAGATGGGGAGAAAATTCAAAAATTGGAAGTGCAAAGGGACTTGGGGGTCCTCGTGCAGGATCCCTAGAGGTTAACCACAAGGTTGGGTTTGCAGTAAGGAAAGCGAATGCTATGTTGGCATTCATTTCAAGAGGAATAGTGTATAAAAGTAAGGAAGTATTGATGAGGCTCTATGGGGCACTGGTGAGACCTCATTTGGAATACTGTGTGCAGTTTTGGGCCCCCTATCTTAGAAGGGATGTACTGATGTTGGAGAGAGTTCAGAGAAGATTTACAAGGATGATTCCTGGAATACAGGGGCTAACGTATGAGGTGTGTTCGTCGGCTCTTAGACTGTTTTCATTAGAGTATAGAAGAATGAGAGTGGATCTCATGGAAACATTTCAAATGTTGAAAAGGTTGGACAGAGTAGATGTGGAAAGGCTGATTCCCTTGGTAGGTGAGTCCAGGACAAGAGGCTACAGTCTTAGAATTAGACGGTACCCATTTAAAATAGAAATGAGGAGAAACTTTTTTAGCCAGAGGGTCGTGGATTTATGGAATTCGTTGCCACATACAGCTGTGGAGGCCCAATCATTGAGGATTTTTAAGGAGAAGATTGATAGGTATCTAATTAGTTAGGGTATCAAGGGATATGGGGAAGAAGTCGGAAATTGGAACTAGATGGGAGAACAGTTTAGCTCAGGGTGGAATGATGGAGCAGACTCGATGGGCCAAATGGCCTACTTCTGCTCCTTTGTCTTGTGATCTTGTGACCTCCCACACACAAAGCCATGCTGAATATCCTTAATCAGTCCATGTCTACCTAAGTACTTATATAACTTCCTTTGGAATACCTTCCAATAACTTTCCCACATTGATGTCAGACTCACTGGCCCATAATTTCCAAGTTTAGGTCTTGAGGCCGCATGAACAGTGGATCATTAGTTATTCTCCAATCCTCAGTGCTACCAAAGACATGCGAAAGCTCACTTGGAGCCTGAGAGCAAATAAATTCAAGTGAAGCCATCATAAATAACACTCTTTTTTAAGTAAGTTGTGATAAAGTCTCACCACAAACAATGAAGAAATGAGCAAAGTAAATTTGTGGGATGTGCCCTGCTGTTGCATTACAAAATCAACACACTTGGAGTTGGAGCTGGCTGGTTGGAGTGAATGATTCGGAGAGGAGAAAATAGGACAGGAGTTCCGATGCCCAACCAACTAACCAGTATACGAGGGTGGAACACTCGGTGGAACACCGAGCTGAATCAGAGAGATTGAGAATGGGTTTTTCGGCAGCGAAATCCAGGTCCAAAGCAAATTGATGGGCAGCATGTTCAAGGCCCAGAGTGATTTGCTGTGCTGTGGCCTGGATCCTAATACAAGGGCACAATCTGCTGTTTGGACAATCTAAATGTCAACCCTTATAGACTGGAAGGGCAGGGTGTTGAGAGCCAGGTGTGGCTGGATCATTCTGGGTGCTGAGTCAATTTGGAGAGGTTGAGAATGCTTCCTTCGGCAGTGAAATTTAGACCCAGAGCAATTCACCAGCAGCGGGGTCTGGATCCCAGTGCGAGGTTCGGACAATTTAAATGCCGGCACAGATAGGCTGAGAGCTTCTCTCTCTGCAATGCTAAGGCTGTGAGACTGCCCCCAGATGCTGTGCTTCCTGTCTGCGAACTTTGTGGGGATTTGCCCTGTTAACATGATGAGCTGAATGCCAAGGTTTTGAGCCTACTCCAGGCTTCTTATTTATTTATTCATTTATGGGACGTGGGCATCGCCACTTAAGCCAACATTTATTGCCCATTCCTAGTTGCCCTTGAGAAGATGTTGATGATCTGCCTTCTTGAACCACTGAAATCTCTGAGGTGTAGGTACACCCACAGTGCTGTTAGGGAGGGAATTCCATGATTTTGACCCAGCGGCAATGAAGGAACGGTGATATGCTTCCAACTCAGAATGGTGAGTGACTTGGAGGGGGATTTCCAAGAGGTGGTGTTCCCAGGTATTTGCTGTTCTCGTCTTTCTCGATGGTAGTGGTTGTAGGTCTGGAAGTTGCTGCCTGAGGAACTTTGGTGTGTTGGTGCAGAGCATCTTGTAGATTGTACATACTGCTGTAACTGCTCAATGGTGGAGGGATTGGATGCTTGTGGAAGAAGTACCAATCAAGTTGACTGCCGTGTACTGAATGGTGTCAAACTTCTTGAGTATTGATGGAGACACGCTCATCCAGGAGAGTGGTGAGTATTCCATTCCTGACCCAAGCCTTGCAGATGGTGGACAGGCTTCAGGGAGTCAGGAAGTGAGTTACGCACCACAGAATTCCTATCCTATTGCCTGCTCTGGTAGCCACGGTGTTTATATGGCTGCTTTGGGTATTTGGATCTAAGGAATCAATTTGGTTTAGAACGCTGTTGTTGCTGCTCACTTCTACTGTTTATACAATCTGTTTTGTGGGGTTTTTTTCTCTTTTTCTCTGCACACTGGGAATTAGTCTTATTTTTATTAATTGGGTTATTTTGGGTTCCTTGCATTACAACTGCCTGTATGCAGACAAATCTCAAGGTTGTATTATTTATATATTAAAATAATAAATGCCCTCTGAAACTTTGAAACTTTGGTACCTCTCCTGTCACTAAAGAGGATTTAAATATCCCTTATGTAATTTGTTTATTTAATTTTTTCTTCTGTTTTACAACTGTACAATTTGATACCTTCTGCACATTAGTTATTTCTCCATTTTTCTTTGAGTGCAGTTTGTCATTGACACTATTGCACTTCTTTTTGTTTTCTGTGAATGCCTGCAAGGAATTGAATCTCAGGGCAGTGAAATATAGCTACTTGGATAATAAGTTTACTTGGTCTTTGAATAGAGGACATCTTCAAAGAGTGGTGACTCAAGAAGACAGCACCCATCATTAAGAACCCTCACTCTGGAGAACATGCCCTCTTCTAATTATTACCATTCAGGTGGAGGTTCAGGAGCCTGAAAAACTGCACAATATTTTAGGATCAGCTCCTTCAACTCTGTCATCAGATTTCTGAATGTTTCATGAACACATGAACAGTACCTCAACATTTGGCTCTTTTTTTTCAATATTAATTATTTATATATTATATTGTAATTTGTGTTTTTCATAACATATGTCAGTACTAATAGTCTCTGTCCTGAACTCTGTCCTGTCCCACTTGGAAAATGTTGCCTTATATGGCAGGATGCTGTTTATCGACTTCAGCTCAGTGTCTAATATGATCATCCCTCAAAAGCTGGTGAGTAAACTGTCCTCGTTGGGACTTAGCATTTCTCTTTGTAACTGGATTTTGGACTTCTTGACACAAAGGCCACAGACAGCAACACCCCTAGCTCCATCACACTGAGCACTAGCGCCAATACCCACCCACATGGCTGCATGCTCAACCCTCTGCTGTTCACACTTCTAACTAATTTTTACAGGAGCATACAGTGACCAGATGCATCACCATCTGGTATTGGAATTGCAAGGCACCTGGCCATAAGACCTACAAAGGATTGTAATGACTGCTGAGAAGATCATCGGGATCACTCTTCCACCCATTTGAGATAATTATGAAGAGCGCTGCATATGCAAAGCTCTTAGCATTGTCAAGGATCCCTCTCACCTATCCCACCATCTCTCTGACCCCTACCATCAGGCGGAAATTAGGACAGCAACTGTTAGGATGGAAAACAGTTTCTCCCCCTAGGCCGTGAGATGACTGAACTCCCTGCTACAAACCAGGTCTCATCACATATAATGCGTCAGTAACATTAAGTGGCTTACTTTTTGACCTGTGTGTTGTAAGTGCACCTTACGCCAGATGTTAATCTTCTGGAGTATATTTTGGTATTTGTTAGTTTATTTGTGGTAATATTACTTTATGTGTTCTGTGTGAGTTATATGTAGTGTGTGGTTGAATGTGGAGGAATATGGTTTAGTTTAGCGAGATATACATGTATACAGTTGAATAACAATAAACTTGAACTGGAAGCAATAAACCTGGTTCTGAAGCAGCTGAATTCAGGCTGGCCTGGGATATTGCACTAGCCTACAAATTACCCAGGACATCTTTAGCAAGCAGTGTCTCAGAAAGGCAGCATCCATTATTAAGGACCTCCAGCACCCAGGGCATGATCTTTTCTTACTGTTACCATCAGATAGCAGATACAGAAGCCTGAAGGCACACACTCAGTGATTCAGGAACAGCTTCTTCCCCTCTGCTATCCAATTTCTAAATGGACTTTGAAGCACTGGGCACTACCTCACATTTTTTAATATGCAGTATTTCTGTTTTTGCACATTTTAATTATCTTTTCAACATATGTAATTGATTTACTTGTTTATTTATTATTATGTTTTATTTTATTTATTATTATTTTTTCTCTCTCTCTCTACTAGATTATGCATTGCATTGAACTGCTGCTGCTAAGTTAACAAATCTCACATCACATGCCGGTGATAATAAACCTGATTCTGATTCTGACGATGCTCTGCAATGATCAACTGTAACTAATACAATGAGCTGCAGGTAGAAAAGTTCATCATCGGTGGGGAAAGCAGTCCGGTGACTCCACTTACATTCTTCAATCCTTGATTATACATTATTGACGATGATGTATCCTGGTTCTTCTCTGGATAAAATGTACAATATCCATCTGGCAATCCTGTCTTTTTATTAATGGTACAGCGTGAACAGTCACCACCACTGCAATCTTTAATAACTCCTTTTATCACCTTTGAACACCTGAAAGACCAGTGACAAAAATAAATCAGATTTGTTTCTGAGTGACGTTTATATCATTAACCATTGAGTAATTGTGTGCCAGCTTTATTAGAAGAGGCTGAGAATTGGAATTTCCCTGAGGTGGAAGGTATACATAGAACACAGAAGAGCTCAGCACAGAAACAGACGCTTCAGCCCACATTGTCACTGCCAAACATGATGCCAAATTAAACAAATCCCATCTGTCTGCACATGACTTCTACCCCCTCCACTGAGGTTGGGTGGGATTACAACCAGAGATCATGAGTGGAGGGTGAAAGGTGAAAACTGTAATGGGAACATGAGGGGAAACTTCTTCACTCAGAGGGTAGTGACAGAGTAGTCAATGCAAGCTTGATTACAATGCTTATGAGAAGTTTGGAAAAGTACAGGGATGGTAGGACAATAGTTATGGAGCAGGTCGATGGGAAAAGGCAGTTTCAATGGTTCAGCATTGACTAAATGGGCCAAAGGGCCCTTTTCTGTGCTGTACCTTTCTGTGATTCTATGACTCTAAATTTTATGGTGCAAAATTTAGCTTGGTTGGGGAAGGATGGAGGGGAATAAAATATGATATGCAAAAAATTAATTTGAAGTGCCTCACCTTGTTGCCTCAATGATTTCATCTTCAGATCTGTAAAAGGGCATCTGATCATCATATTCATTAAATACACCCCACTGGAGGTGGGCCCACTCATGAACAAATGTTCGTCCTGTAGGAAAAGAAGTGTATTTGTTCAATGTAATGCATTAATTTTAAAAATTTTATTTTGAGATATAGCACAGTAACATCATCTTCTGACCGAACAAGCCTGCACTGCCCGATCAACCCTTGCAAACAACCTACAAACCCTCACAGCTTTGGAATGTGGGAGGAAACCACAGTGCTTGCAGGAAACCCAATCAGTCACAGGAAAAGTTTACAAACTCCTTACAGACAGCAGCAGCATTTAGTAAGGAGATAATGCAGAAGTTTATAAGACACTAGTCAGGCCTTGCTTGGAATATTGTCAACAGTTTTGGGCCCTTTATCTCAGAAAGGATGTGCTGTCATTGGAGAAAGTCCAGAGGAGGTGCATAAGGATGATTCCGGGGAATGGAGGGGTTAACATATGAGGAACGTTTGGCAGCCTTGGGGCTATATTTGCTAGAACTTAGAAGAATGCGGGGGATCTCATTGAAGCCTACCGAATGTTGAAAGGACTAGATAGGGTGGATGTGGAAAGGATGTTTCCTCTGGTGGGGGTATCCAGAACTAAAGGGCACAGCCTCAAAATAGAGGTGCGAACTAGGATGAAATATTTCAGCCAAAGAATGGTGAATCTGTGGAATGCTCTGCCACAGACTGCATTGGAGGCCAAGTCTGTGGATATATTTAAGGTGGAAGTTGATATTTTCCTGATTGGTCAGGGCATCAAAGGATATGGCGAGAAGGCAGGTGTATGGAGTTGAGTGGGATCAGGATTCATGATCAGCTATAATGGAATGGTGGAACAGGCTCGAAGGGCTGAATGGCCTAATTCTGCTCCTATGCCTCATGGTCTAAAAATAGCTTAATCTAGATAACTTTATCCTAAAGCAAGCTAACACTAGGGTGCTAATTTGCTGGAAAAAGACTGAAAAACCGAAAACCATTTTTACTCACTGTCAGTCTCATCCATTCTCTGACAATGAAGATAAAGATCAGCTTCATTTATCACCTGTACTTTGAAACATACAGTGAAAAGTGTCATTTTGCTTCATCCGAAGATGTGCTGGGGCAGCTCATATGTCTCACCATGCTTGCTGCACCAATACAGCATGGCCACAACTCACTAACCCTAACTGTACATCTTTGGAATGTGGAAGGAAATTGGAGAAGCAGAGGAAACCCATGCAGTCTTGAGGAGAATATACAGACTCCTCACAGACAGCAGAAAAATTGAACCCGGTTCGCTGGCATAACAATAGAGTAACATGCAGATTGTTAACAACACTTTTCAGAATGTTTAGTTATTGGTATGATATTTCTCATATCTCTTATTTCTATAAAATGGAAAAAGGCCATTTTACCCTTTGTGTCTATGCTAGGTCTCAGATGAATAACATCAGTATTTCCCCATTCCCAATCCACTTCTCACATGCCCGTCATACCGATCAAATCCAACCTTATTCTCTGCAGTTGGAGGTGTGTGTGTGTGTGTGTGTGTGTGTGTGTGTGTGTGTGTGTGTGTGTGTGTGTGTGTGTGTGTGTGTGTGTGTGTGTGTGTGTGTGTGTGTGTGTGTGTGTGTGTGTGTGTGTGTTTAGTGAGGGGGATGGGAAAGGAGTTCCTTTCATTGTTCGTGCCTGGTGTATGTTGTCTCCGTGTTGTACTGCTGAACGTTGTGGGTCAGCTTGCTATGTTGGCCTCAGAATGTGTGGTGACACTTACAGGCTGCTCCCTGCACATCCTCAGATTGTTATTTGTTAATGCTAAAGACACATCTCACTGTATGTTTCGATGCATATGTGTTTAATAATAAAGAAATCCAAATCTAAGTCCCATCACCTACCTAGATTACTAACATCAGTCCCATTCCCCATTCATCTAGCTTGTACCTTATTAACACCCAGCAACTCCAGCGTAATCCCCCTGACACCCACCAAACAAAAGTGCAATTTCTGCATTGTAATGCTTTTATTTTCTGTCACTAAAAATCACATTTCTGAATGTTTAAATACTGCAGTGATATGTCTCATTTCTCTTAAGGGGAGATTTGGCCCAGTGAGACAGCACCGGCTCTCAGATTAGCACCATTAGTATTTCCACATCCCTGATCCACTTTTCCATGTCCTAGTCAAGCCCCCCTTCAACTCCAACCTTATTCTCTTGTCACCCACCTCAATAAAGGGTGGTTTATATGTGGTCACTTAACTTACCACCCAGCACAAGTTTTTCACCAAAATCTCTGACTTCCTACTTTTTTCCGGGTTGCTGTCACAGTAAACCACTAGACACAGCTTCATCGGATTCAAAACATATGCTGCAAAGATGTTAATTTACCTTTTTTGCCATAAACTTCAACCAGACTGTCGTTTTGTAGGAAGTTCGGCGTAAGATGAATGTTGCGGCCCTTCTCCCCACATCCTCCAAACTGTGAGGTGTATGGAGTGTCTCCATAACGAGGATTAGGTTCAGCAATGATCACATTTGCCTGTGAAATATAATTGCCCATTTCCATGTGAAAATCATTGTAATAATTATACAGTGCACAATGTGCCTGTCAGAATAAAAGTAAAGATAACAAGTGTAGGGCACTTTAGTTTTCTGTACATATTAAGGCCCTGGTTAAGGAAAAAAAGGAGGTATAGGCAGGCAGGAACAAATGAGGCACTAATGGAATATAAGAAATGGAAGCGAACACTTAAGAAAGAAATCAAGGCTAAAAGAAGGCATGTATTTCCTCTAGCAGACAAGATGAAGGAGAATCCTAAGGAGTTCTCCAGATATGTTAAGAACAAAAGGATTGCAAGGGACAAAATTGGTTCTCTGGAAGACCGAAATGGTTATCCATGCATGGAGCTAAAGCACATGGGGGTGATCTTAAATGAATTCATTGCATCTGTATTTACTCAGGAGACGGACACAGAGTCTACAGAAATGAGGCAAAGTGACATCTACTTCATGGACCTTGCATAGATTACAGATGCAGAGGTGTTTGCAATCAGACCCTATGGGAGAAGAGGGTTGCCTTTCCAACTGGAGGCCTGTGTATAGTGATGCGCCACAGGGATTGGTGCTGGGTCCTTTGTTGTTGTCATCTATGTCAATGATCTGGATGATAATATGGTTAACTGGATCAGCAAATTTGCAGATGACACCAAGATTGAGGGTGCAGTGAACAGTGAAGAAGGCTATCATGACTTGCAGAGGGATCTGCATCAGCTGGAAAAATGGGCTGAAAAATGGCAGATAGAATTTAATGCAGACAAGTGTGGGGTTTTACACTTCAGCAGGACCAACCAGGGTAAGTCTTACATGGTGTACGGTAGGGCACTATGGAGTGCGGTAGAACAAAGTGATGTGGGACTACAGGTCCATAATTCATTGAAAGTGATGTCACAGGTAGATAGGGTGCTAAAGAAAGCAATTGATTTTCACAAATCAATGCATTGAGTGCAGGACATGGGATATTATGACGAATTGTGTAAGATGTTGCTGATGCCTAATTTGGAGTAGTGTATGCAGTTTTGGTCACCTGCCTGTAGGAAAGATGTAAACAAGAATGAAAGAGAACAAAGAAAATTTACAAGGATGTTGCCAGGTCTGGAGGACCTGAGTTATAAGGAATGATTGAATAGGTTAGGACTTTATTCTTTAGAATATAGAAGATTGAGAGGAGATTTGATAGAGGTGTACAAGATTATGACGGGTGTAGATAGAGTAAATGCAAACAGGTTTTTCCACTGAGGTTGGGTGGGACTACAACCAGAGGTCATGGGTGAAGGGTGAAAGGTGAGCAGTTTAAGGGGAACTCAAGGGGAAACCTCTTCACTCAGAGGGTCATGAGAGTGTGGAATGAGCTGCCAGCACACATGGTACATGCTAGTTCGATTTCAATGTTTAAGAGAAGTTCAGATAGCTACCTGGACAGAAGGGCTATGTTCTGGTGCAGGTCAATGGGACTAGGAAGTTCAAATGGTTTTGGCATGAACTAGGTCGGCTGGCTGGCCTGCTTCTGTGCTGTATTTTCTTATGACTCTCTGAATCGTCTAGCCATTCCTTCCCACATAGTCCTCCATTTTTTATTATCCATGTGTCTATCTAAGAATCTCTTAAATGTCACCAATGTATCAGCCTTTAGCACCACTGCTGTCAATGTGTTCCACACATCCATAATGCTCTGTGTAAAAACTTACCTCTTCCCACTACGCACTCCTCCAATCAACTTACAATTCTGTTGCTTCATATTAACCATTATTGCCTTTGGAAAAGTTACAGTCTGTCTGTCCACTCTGTCTATGCCTTTCATAATTCTATGCACCAGTCTCAAATCACATCTCATTATCTTTTGCTTCAAAGAGAAAAGCCCTAGCTCGCTCAGCCTGTCCTCATAAGACATGCTCTCTGATCCAGACAGCACCTGGGTAAACCTCCTCTGCACCATCACTAAAGTTTCCACATCCTTCCTATAATAAGGGGACCAGAAATGTACTGTATGCAATACTCCAAGAGTAGTCTAACCAGACTTTTATGGAGCTGCAACATTACCTCAAGGCTCTTAAACTCAATTGCCTGACTGCGGTGGCACAGTAGCAAAATAGTTAGCACAACACTTTATAGTACCAGTGACTTGGGTCCTATTCCCACTGCTGCTTATACGGAGTTTGTACATTCTTCCTGTGAGAAGGGCAGAGCTTTGTGATGATGATGCTAAACGGTGACTCCTTTGCTTGCATCTTCGGAAACAACTCTATTTCTATCTTTGATATCTCTTTTTTTTCCCTTTCATGGTTCATTTGAAGACCCTGAGCTGGAGTTACATGCTGACTTCGGTTCTTTGCGGGAATGGGACCCACTCTTAGGGCTTCATGACTGGCCGGTTTTCAATATGCCAAGGACACGGCCTAGGAAACTAGCACGCCTTTGGGGTGCCGGATTTTCATGTCTCTGGAGGCGGGCTGGTTCCGCTGATGACTGCTGCATCGTGGGAGAACACAGAAGATTGGAAGGAGTGGCTTGCTGCTGGCTATGTACCCAGAGACCTGAGTTGGGCGCAGGGCTCAGAAAATGTGACATAATAGACTTTTAGCACCATAAATCAGTGAGCTGCTTATTATATCTCCCATCTCAGTGTGAAATGGGGACATCTCTTTCTCCCTTATTAGGGAGAGAGAGCCTGTGGTATGTCAAATACCTGGTGAATGAGTAGTGTTTGGAGGTACTGCAAGACTGTATCTTTATTGAGGCCTTGCAAGCTTGAGTGCTCAGTGGAGAGCGCCAATGAACGTGGTTTCAGTTTTTTAACTGCATTGAATTTGTAGTTTCTAAATGACAATAAATTGAAATTCAATTAAATGCTTTTTGCTGGTGGGGTGGAGGGGATTGTAGCTTTGCTGCTACTTGTGTGTGGGAGGGGGTCTGGTGGGAGGGCTTTGGGGTTCTAGTATTTACTGTCATTCATTCTTTTTGGCACTCCTGTTTTCATGGATGTTTGAGAGAAAAAAATAATTTTAGGATGTATATTGTATGCATTTCTCTGACGTTAAATACACCTGTTGAAACCTATTCAAACCTATTGACTGAGTGTGCTTCCTCCCACAGTGCAAAGATGTACTGATTGGTAAGTTAATTGGTCATTGTAAATTGTCCCATGATTAGGCTAAGTTTAAATGAAGGGTTGCTGGGTAGCATGGCTTGAAGTGCCTAATCCGTATTGTATCTCAACAAACAAACAAAGAAACAAGTAAATAAATAATGAAGGCCAACACATCACATACTTTCTTAACCATTCTCTCAACTTGAGCAGGAATGTTGAAAGATTTATGGACGTGGATCCTAAGATCCTTCTGCTCCTCCCCACTGCTCATAATCCTGCTGTTCGCTGTCATCCTCTATTATGATTTCAAGTTTGAACTTCCAAAATGCATAACTTAAAATTTTTCAGAATTGAACTCCATCTGCCACTTCTCACTCAAGCTTTGATTGCTATCAATATCCTATTGTAACCTACAACAACACCACCAACCTTTGTTGGATGGTCAATAATTGGTCAGCAGGGATAAGGTGGGTGAAAGGCCCACTTCTATGCTGTTTAAATCTATGGCTTTAAGTTGTTCTTGTCATTTATATTTGGCCTCTCTGTAGTAATGGAGGAGGTTAATGACAAACAGGTCAGTGTCAGAGTGGAAAGGAAAGTTAAAATGACATGCAGCTGGAAACTTGTGGTAGCCACTGTGGACAGAGTACAGGTGCTCGGCAAAATGGTCATCTGGTCTCTGCAGACAGACTGATGAACACCTCCACCTATTAATACACTCCAGCACCACAACATCCACAAAATGCTGGAGGAACTCAATAGGTCAGACAACATCTGCGGAAATGAATGTTTCAGGCCAAAAACTTTCTTCAGGACTGGAAAGGAAGGGTTAAGATGCCAGAATAAAAAGGCAGGGATAGAGGAAGGAGGATAGCTAGAAGTCAGGTGGGTAGGAAAGGTAAAGGGCTGGAGAGAAAGGAATCTGATAGGAAACAAGAGAGGAGTGCAGTAAAAAGGGAAGGAGGAGGGGACCCAGGAGAAATGATAGACAGGTGAGAACCAGTAAGAAGCAGGAATGAGGAATAGAAGGACAGTAAAGGCAATTTTTCTACCAGAATGGGAAATTGATGTTCGTGCCACTAGGTTGGAGGCTAACCACACAAAATATAAGGTGTTGCCTCTCAATCCTGAGGATGGCCTCATCGTGGCACAAGAGGAGGCCATGGAACAACAATTTGGAACAGGAATAGAAATCGAAGTTAAAATGTTTCGCTGCTGGGAAATTCTGCTTCTAGTGCTTGATGAAGCGGTTCCCCAATTTATGATGGATCTCATCAATGTGGAGGAATCTGCAACAGGAGCACTGGACACAATAGGCGACTCCAGCAGATTCACAGGTGAGTTGCTGCTTCGCATGGAAGGACTGCTTGCGACCTTGAATGGAGATGAGGGAGGAGGTGAATGGGCAGCTGTAGCACTTTGGCCGGTTGCAGGGATAAGCGCCTCTGCCCCCTACCCCACCTTTTTATTCTGGCATCTTCCCCCGTCCTTCTCAGTCCTGAAGGAAAGTCTCAGCCCAAAATGTCGATTGTTTACTCTTTTCCAGATGCTGCTTGGCCTGCCGAGCTCCTCTAGCATTTTGCGTGTGTCAAAACTTGAATCTTATTTTCACCAGTGTAAGAGGCCACATCACAGGCAGTGAATGACCAGGTTGGAAGAGGGATAGGTGTGGATTACAGGAAGGTATTCGTAATATTTTAGATGTATCTTATGAACATTTGGATTGCCACAGACCTAGTGTCTGTAAATGGGATTGCTATATAGTTGATGTGGAGCTTGGACAAGATTGAGGGTCCGTTTCTGCATCTATAACTCTATGATTCATTGTCAATAAATTTTTACAGGCCACACTCTGTAACTGTAAACTGGAACAAAAAGAATGGACAATTAAATCACCAAATTACTACCAGCCTTGTTTCTGGAGTACATAGAACGTAGAATAGTACAGCACAGTACAGGCCCTTTGGCCCACAATGCTGTGCCGACCCTCAAACCCTGCCTCCCATATAACCACCACCTTAAATTCCTCCATATACCTGTCCAGTATTCTCTTAAACTTCACTAGTTTATCTGCCTCCACCACTGACTCAGGCAGTGCACTCCACACACTAACCACTCTCTGAGTAAAAAACCTTCCTCTAATATCCCCCTTAAACTTCCCTCCCCTTACCTTAAAGCCATGTCCTCTTGTACTGAGCAGTGGTGCCCTGGGGAAGAGGCACTGGCTGTCCACTTTATCTATTCCTCTTAATATCTTGTACATCTCTATCATGTCTCCTCTCATCCTCCTTCTCTCCAAAGAGTAAAGCCCTAGCTCCCTTAATCTCTGATCATAATCCATAATCTCTAAACCAGTCAGCATCCTGGTAAATCTCCTCTGTACCCTTTCCAATGCTTCCACATCCTTCCTATAGTGAGGCAACCAGAACTGGACACAGTACTCTAAGTGTGGCCAAACCAGAGTTTTACAGAGCTGCATCATTACATCGCGTCTCTTAAGCTCTACCCCTCGACTTATGAAAGCTAACACCCTATAAGCTTTCTTAACTACCCGATCTACCTGTGAGGCAACTTTCAGATATCTGTGGACATGTACCCTCAGATCCCTCTGCTCCTCCACACTAACAAGTATCCTGCCATTTACTTAGTACTCTGCCTTGGAGTTTGTCCTTCCAAAGTGTACCACCTCACATATCTCTGGATTGAACTCCATCTGCCACTTCTCATCCCACTTCTGCATCCTATTAATGTCTCTCTACAATCTTCAACAATCCTCTACACTATCTACAACACCACCAACCTTTGTGTTGTCTGCAAATGTGTCAACCCACCCTTCTACCCCCACATCTAGGTTGTTAATAAAAATCACAAAAAGTAGAGGTCCCAGACAGATCTTTATGGGACACCATTAGTCACAACCTTCCAATCTGAATGTACTCCCTCCACCACGACCCTCTGCCTTCTGCATGCAAGCCTATTCTGAATCCACCTGTCCAATCCTCCCTGGATTCCAGGCCTTCTGACTTTCTGAATAAGCCTACCGTGTGGAACCTTGTCAAATGCCTTACTAAAATCCATGTAGATCACATCCACTGCACTAACCTCATCTATATGCCTGGTCACCTCCTCAAAGAACTCTATCAGGCTTGTTAGACATGATCTGCCCGTCACAAAGCCATGCTAACTGTCCCTGATCAGACCATGATTCTCTAAGTGCCCATTAATCCTATCTCTAAGAATCTTTTCCAACAGCTTTCCCACCCCAGACATAAGGCTCACTGGTCTATAATTACTCAGACTATCCCCACTACCTTTTCTGAACAAGAGGACAAAATTCGCCTCCCTCCAGTCCTCCAGTACCATTCCCGTGGACAACGAGGACTTAAAGATCCTAGCCAGAGGCTCAGCAATCTCTTCCCTTGCCTTGCGGAGAAGCCTGGGGAATATTCCATCAGGCCCTGGGGACTTATCCATCTTAATGTATTTTAATATCTCCAACACCTCCTCTCCCTTAATATCAACATGCTCCAGAACATCAACCTCACTCATATTGTCCTCAACGTCATCAAATTCCCTCTCATTGGTGAATACCGAAGAGAAGTATTCACTGAGGACTTTGCTCACTTCCACAGCCTCCAGGCACAACTTCCCACCTTTATCTCTAATCGGTCCTACCTTCTCTCCTGTCATCCTTCTGTTCTTCACATAATTGAAGAATGCCTTGGAGTTTTCCTTTACCCTACTCGCCAAGGCCTTCTCATGCCCCCTTCTTGCTCTTCTCAGCCTCTTCTTAAGCTCCTTTCTTGCTACCCTATATTCCTCAATAGACCCATCTGATCCTTGCTTCCTAAACCTCATGTATGCTGTCTTCTTCCACCTGACTAGATTTTCCACCTCACTTGTCACCCATGGTTCCTTCACCCTACTATTCTTTATCTTCCTCACCGGGACAAATTTATCCCTAACATCCTGCAAGAGATCCTTAAACATCGACCACATGTCCATAGTAATTTCCCTGCAAAAACATCATCCCAATTTACACCCGCAAGCTCTAGCCTTATAGCCTCATAATTTTCCCTTGCCCAATTAAAAAGTTTTCCTGTCCTCTCTGATTCTATCCTTTTCCATGATAATGCTAAAAGCCAGGGCCAGAGTATAATGCAGAGACTAAAACAATGTGTTATGAAACAAAACTTATCTCATTTTGATAACACTAATTCTGGCAGCAAAATTATTCACTGCAGAGTATCTTTTGTTTTGTCAAAAAGGGTATTCCATGATTTGTAATCCTAAACAGTCTGAGAAATTTGATACAAAATCAGCTACTTCCCTCAAGCCGTCAGACTGGTCAACACCTCCACCCATTAATTAACCCACTCCACCACCCTCAACCTTCACAACACACACAACAGTCATTCCTTTCCACAGCCCCTCAACACACTTCAAACCACCCCTCATGACTTTTACTTTTATATTGTGTTTTACAGGATTGCTTTTACAATTATATTTATTCTATTTTATGTGTATTGTGTTTTTATATGCTTCATCAGATTTGAAATAACAATCATTTTGTTCTCCTTTACACTCATTTACTGAAGAATTACAATAACCAATATTAAATCTTGAGGAGCAACGTTTGGCTATTTAGCCCATTGAGTCTGTTCTGCCATTTGAGGGTTGGTGAGTCGTAGATCCTGGACAGCGAAGACCTTCATTTGCTTGTGTGGAGACTGAAATTTGAAAATTGAAGCCTGAACGTCAATCAGAAAACCAGAAGTCAAAGCGTAATGGCCGAAACCTAAAGAGTAGAGACTGGAGACCCAGTGATGCAAGGCCTGGGCTTGGGGTCCCATCACTGGCTTGGGTGGGGATCAATACAAAAAACTGAGGCCTGAATGTGGATCAGAAAACCAGAAATCAAAGACTGCTAGCCAAAGTCTGGAGTCTGGAGGACTGTCCATGTATGTGGATGGAAGGGAGAGAAGAAGGGGGCTTGTTGTGGTGTTGTCTTGTTGCCCTGTGGTGTCCCATGATGTTTTGCCAAGCATTGTGGGCAGGCTACGTTGGTGCCAGAATATGGGATGACACTTGAGGGCTGCCCCCAACATACCCTTGGATTGTGTTCATTGTTAATACATTACACTGTCTGTTTCAATGTACAAATGATAAACAAATGAATCCAAATATGAATCTGAATCTGGATCAGGAACTAGGCCACAATTAGTGTAAAAGGACCACAGGAAAAGGGAACTGTGTGAACTTAACAGGAGAGTGGGAAATAAGGTGCTATTGAATTTAAAGAGATCACATCAGAGTCCCGGTGTGTTAAGGAGGAAGGCAGAAACCAGGACTGGGTAAGTTGAAAGGGAGGGGGCAGAAACTGGGTTTCAGTACAGTGAAAGGGGGCTTTAGACATGAGGCACCGGGGAGGATAAAGAGGCACAGGAGAAAGGATTGTAGTATATCCAAAGGTGTGCAGGAACTGGTGTCCGGTTGAATTGAATGGAGAACAGAAATGGGGCACTGGTGAGTTTCGGGGGGTGGGGGGGTTGTGAAACTTCACAGTTAGCTGATGCTGAACCATCAGGATTTCTGAATGATTGAGCAGCAAATTACTGGTGTTATATTGTATATACATCAGTCTTTCTCTTCACCTGTAACTTGCTGTCTATTCAGCAGGTCCATCTACATCAGTGTACATTATCACCCTCTCACACTTTGCCACTCCTTCGTCCATAAATTTATAAATGTTATCCAACACATGCATTTCAGTATTGAACCCTGGGCAACTAGATACTAGCTCTCTACCATTATTCAATCTGATATACAACCATTTACTATCATATCACTCTCTGATTTCTTTGTTCTTACCTTCTCATATGATTGATTAGTTGGTCTTTGAACCAAGCTGGAGTTATATGGCCAAGTTTTGGGCAAAAGGATTTTAATATCTGAAAAATAGAGCTGCTGTTTGGTAGCTTGATGCAGGTAGGAGGAGGCTTCAATCATCATTGCCTAAAGGAAACTCAAGTTTAAAATCAATGTCTCATTCTATTTTAATTATCATTCCAGAGCAATTACAGGCACATATTCTTTTAACCCTTCCTCCTGTCATCAAATCTTAACTTCAAGGTAACATCATTGACATAAAGCAACAGATATGAATTCATTTTAGATCTTACCTGGATTTTTTTAGGAAGCTTCTCATCATATGGGATACTTGGGTTAATTGCAATCACAATGTCTCTGTATCCATTATCCACCACATGTATTCCACAGCTCCTCTCAACGTAAACACTTAGGAGATAGCTGAAGACCACGGCAAAGTTTTTCCGCAGAACAATCATTGTACTGAAGTTTTGCTCTACTCCACTCGCTTCCTATGCTTACAAAGACACCTTTGCCCAAGATTCAGAAAAAATGAATGAAATTTTAAACCCTCAGCACAAAAAAATGTATGAAATTGGCTCAGCATTTCTAATTTGTGTTAGTCTTTCATCATCAGCAAATCTTAACATAACAAGCAATTGCATCAGACATAGAGCTACAAGAATAGGTCATCATGGAATTAACCTAAGCAAAACCCTTCTGTGAGTAACAAATTCAACTTGCTTTGACTTTTCTCAGGTTTAAGCTGAGAGGACCTGAGGAACATTATGTACTGTAGATGGAATAGAAAAGGTAGGTCTTTCTTGCAATGGATAAGCTGTGAGCAGATATTGTGGAGGGATTTAGCCCTGAAGGAAACAAGAACAGATGAAGAGACTTTGAGTCATAAAGACATTGAAAAGTTCAGCAGAGAAACAGGCCCTTCAGCCTACCTGGTCTGTGCTGATCTATTAATCTGCCTACTCCCATCGAACTGCACTCAGAACATACCCCTCCTATCCATGTACTTAACCCAAATTTCTCTTGAAACTTGAAATTGAAGAAGTTCCTCCTCGTGTTCCACTTCAGTATTTTTCCTTTAACCTTTATCCCATGACCTCTAGTCGGAGTCTCATTCAATGAAAGTGGAAAAGGCCAACTCGCATTTACACTATCTCTACCCCTCATCATTTTGTATACCTCTATCAAACCTCCTTTGATTGTCCTATGGTTTATAGAATAAAGTCCTAACTTGTTTAACTATTCCTTATAGCTCAGGTCCTCAAGTCCCAGCAAAATTATTGCACCATCTGTAACCAATCTAATGGCTTTTTCCACAAAGCCAATGTCTAACCAATTTACTACCAAGCAGCTGAAAGTTCCTGAGCAATCTCTCATGCAGGACCTTGTCAAAGATCTTGCTAAAATCCATGTAGACAACATCTACTGAGTTGTCACAATAATATTAATGGTAACTCCCTCAAAAACTCTCTGTGAGATGTTTTAGACATGATTGATGATACTTAAAGCCATGTTGACTATCCTTAATCAGTGACCATCCATTCAAATACTTATATATCTGATCCCTTAGAACGCCTTCCAATAACTTTCCCACTACTGATGTCAGGCTCACCAGCCTAGAATTTTATGACTTATTTTTAGAGCTTTTCTTAAAGAACAAAACATTAGTTATCCTTCAACCCTCCAGTACTTCACTTGTTGCTAGGGCCCCTACAGTTTCAGCCATGTACATTGACAGAATTTTATTTGACCAAAGATTTAAAAGTGATGAGGGAATTACTTTTCCACATAGTGAAATGAACTGCCAAGTGATAGAATCAAAGAGGAATATTAGCTTTATTTTTCACATGTAGATCATAACATACAGTGAAATGAATTGTCATTTAAAAGCTATAAGGCAAGAAAAGATGAACTATGAAGGTAAGCTAGCCAATAATGTAAAAGAGGATAGATACCAAAAGTGTTTTTCAGATATATATAAAGAGTAAAAGAGAGATGAGAGTGAACGTCGGACCACTGGAAAATGACTGGAGAGGTAGTCATGGGAGAAAAAGAAATAGTGAATGAATTGAATAAGAATTTTGCCTCAGTTTTTTTTTGTGGAAGAAAGATCAGAAATGCAGGAGTGTCTGGGGGCAGAAGTGAGTGTTGTTGCCATTACTAAGGAAAAGTGCTTGGGAAACTGAAAAGTCTGAAGGTAGGTAAATCGCCTGAATCAAACAGACTACACTGAAGGTTCTGAAAAGGGTACCTGAAGAGATTGTTGAGGCATTAGTAATTATCTCTTAAGAATCTACAGGTCCTGGAATGGTTCCAGAGGCCTGGAATTTTGCAAATGTCACTCTACTCTAGGTAGAGAGGCAGAAGAAAGGACATTATAGGCCAGCTATCCTGACTTTAGTTGTTGGAAAGATGTTGGAGTCTATTATTAAGAATGAGGTTTTGGCATACTTGGAGGCACATGATATAATGGGCCAAAGTCAGCATAGTTCTCTAAAGGGGAAATCATGCCTGATAAATCTGTTGGAATCCTTTGAAGAATTAACAGACAGGACAGACAAAGGAGAATAAGTTGATGTTGTTTATTTGGATTTTCAGAAGGCCTTTGACAGGATGCCACACATGAGGCTGCCTAACAAGTTAAGACCCCATGCTATTTTAGTAAAGGTATTAGCTCAGATAGAAGATTGGCTGACTGGCAGGAGGCACAGAGTAGAAATTAAGTGGGCCTTTTCTCGTTGCTTGTGGTAACTAGTGTGCCACAGGGGTCAGTGTTAAGACCACTTCTTTTCACATGAATTAGGAATTAATAGCTTTGTGGCCAAGTTTTCAGATGATGCAAAGATAGGTGAATGGAAAGGTAGTGCTGAGGAAGCAAGATGTCTGCAGCAGGACTTAGGCAGATTCTGGGAATGGGCAAGAAAGTGGTAGATGGAACATGGAACCCTGAGCATTTTTATTTCCGTAAATGTTGTAAGCATGTAATGCCGTAAGCATTGTTGGGTTGGAGATTGACATAGATTCATAAAGTAATCTAGAACAGAATCAAGCCCTTTAACCCAACCTTTCCATGCCATGCAAAGTGCCCACCAAAGCACTTAGCCACATTTGACCCATATCCCTTGCAACTCTTCATATCCATTAAACTTTTAAATGTTGTTATTGTACCTATCTCAACTAATTTCTCTGGTGTATATGCACCACCCTCCAAAGTTGGCTCTTAGACACTTTAAAGTCTTTCTTCTCTCACTTTAAATCAATGCTCTCAAGCATTTTATTTCCTTCCCAGGGGAAAAAGACTGTGTGCCTTTATCCGGTCCTTGTCCCTCAAGATTTTATACGCTGTCAAAACCTTTCTACTCCCCAATGCCCCAATGAATAAAGACTTAGCCTTCCCAATCCCAGCTACATCCTTGTTAATCCTCCTTGCACTCTTTCAAACTCAACACCGCCTTTCCCATAACAGGCAACCAAAACTACACACAATTTCCAAAGTGTGGCCACACCAGCATCTTGTACAACTGCACCATAACATCCCACCCAGCTCCTATACTCTGTGCCATGACTGATGAAAGCTAACATGCCAAATGCCTTCTTCACCATTCTATCTGTGACACCAACTTCAACAAATTGTGTACTTAAACTCTGAGGTCATGGACAGCTACATGGATGAAATAAAAATGGAGGGCTATGTGTGAGGGAAAGGTTAGATTGATCTTAGAATAGGTTAAAAAGCACAACATTGTGGGCTGAATGTACTGTACTGGCTGTTCTAAGATACTCAATACTCCCTGTCTATTTATTGTACAAGTCCTATCCTGATTTGATCTGCCAAAATGCAATACCTCATATTTATCTGGATTTAAATCCATTGGCCATTCCTTGGTTTGCTTGCCAAGATGATCAAGATCCCATGTGATTTTTGATCACCATCTTTACTATCTGCAACACCATCAATGTCATTTTTTTTTTGGAGAAGGGAGTCAGAGCCTCACGTCTTAATAAGCTGGTAAGGGAGGCGGGCTCTGTCGTGGGCAAAGTACTGGAGAGTTTAACATCGGTAGCTGAGCGAAGGGCGCTGAGTAGGCTACGGTCAATTATGGAAAACTCTGAACATCCTCTACATAGCACCATCCAGAGACAGAGAAGCAGTTTCAGCGACAGGTTACTATCGATGCAATACTCCTCAGACAGGATGAAGAGGTCAATACTCCCCAATGCCATTAGGCTTTACAATTCAACCGCCAGGACTTAAGAACTTTTTAAAAGCTATTATTAGTGCTTTTTGAGATAGTGATTTAGATGCATATCATATTTTTTACTGAGTTGAGTACTGTATGTAATTAGTTTTGCTACAACAAGTGTATGGGACATTGGAAAAAAGTTGAATTTCCCCATGGGGATGAATAAAGTATCTATCTATCTATCTATCTATCTATCTATCTATCTATCTATCTATCTATCAGAGGATCAGAATGGGTGTGCGGTGGGAGCCATTTTGATTTTTTCCTTATTCTCATCGGAGCTAAGAGAGGCGGTACTGCGCAGGCATGTGACATCGGGCAGTGAAGCAGGGAAAATTTTAAAAGGGCAGAAATTCTGAATCGGGTTTCATTTGGAGGAAGAAGTCGGAGGATCAGAACGGGAGTTCGGCAGGCACAGCCTTAAACAGCGGGCAGCGGTGTGAGCCAGGTGCAGAGTGAAGGCTTAAGAGCTTTGGCTCAACGGGCTTAGGTGGAAACGAGCGAGGCAAGATAGGTTTCAGTTTCAGTTTTTCCTGTTATTTGAGGAAAGGGGAAGTATGAGTGTGAGGGCAGCTTGTTGTTCTCGGTGTTGGATGTGGGATGTCCTGGAGTCTCCTAGCCCCCCCCCCCCCCCCCCAGACGTCCACATCTGTGCCAGGTGTGCCGAGCTGTGGCTCCTAAGGGACCGTGTTAGGGACCTGGAGCTGCAGTTCAATGACCTTCGTCTGGTCAGGAAGAGTGAGGAGTTGATAGAGAGGAGTTACTGGCAGGTGGTCACACCGGGGCCACGGGAGGCAGACAGGTGGGTCACGGTTAGGAGAGGAAAGGGGAAGAGTCAGGTACTAGAGAGTACCCCAGTGGCTGTACCCCTTGACAATAAGTACTCCTGTTTGAGTACTGTTGGGGGGGGGGGGGGACAGCCTACCTGCGGGAAGCGACAGTGGCCATGCCTCTGACACAGAGTCCGGTCCTGTAGCTCAGAAGGGTAGGACAAGGAAGAGGAAGGCAGTAGTAATAAGGGACTCGATAGTTTGGGGTCAGATAAGCAATTCTGTGAATGTAATCAGGAGACCCTGATGGTAGATTGCCTCCCTGGTGCCAGGGTCCGGGATGTTTCTGATCACGTCCAAGATATCCTGAAGCGGGAGGGTGAGGAGCCAGAGGTCGTGGTCCATATAGCTACCAATGACATAGGTATGAAAAGGGAAGAGGTCCTGAAAGGAGAATATAGAGAGTTAGGAAGGCAGTTGAGAAGAAGGACCGCAAAGGTAGTAATCTCGGGATTACTGCCTGTGCCACTCGACAGTGAGAGTAGGAATGGAATGAGGTGGAGGATAAATGCATAGCTGAAGGATTGAAGCAGAGTGCAGGGATTCAAGTTTCTGGATCATTGGGACCTCTTTTGGGGCAGGTGTAACCTGTACAAAAAGGACGGGTTACACTTGAATCCTAAGGTGACCAATATCCTGGCGGGAAGGTTTAATAGAGCTGTTCGGGAGGGTTTAAACTAATTTGGTAGGGGGTTGGGAACCGGAATGATGGAGCGGAGGAGAGGGAAAACAGAAATAGATCTAAAGTAGTGAGCAGTAAGGATGTCAAGAAGGACTGGCAGGTGATGGAGCAAATTTGCAGCCGTTGGGATGAGTTGCATTGCAATAAAGTTGCAGTGCAATCAAAGCAAAAAGTACTAAATACTGGACTTAAGGTGTTATACTTAAATGCACGCAGCATAAGGAATAAGGTGGATGATCTTGTTGTACAGTTACAGATTGGCAGTTATGATATTGTGGCCATCACTGAGACGTGGCTAAAGGATGCATGTCTCTGGGAGGATAGGCAGGTAGGTAGAGGGGGTGGCGTGGCTTTAATGGTAAGAAATTATATAAAATCATTAGAAAGAGTTGACACAGGATTGCAAGCTACAGAATCTTTATGGGTTGAGCTAAGAGATCGCAGGGGTAGAGGACATGGATGGCAGTTATCTGCAGGCCTCCAAACAGTTGCAGTGATGTAGACTACAAATTACAACAGGAAATAGAAAAGGCTTGCCAGAAGAGCAGTGTTATGGTAATTGTAGGGGATTTTAACATGCAAGTGGATTGGGAAAATCAGGTCGGCACTGGATCTCAAGAGAGAGAATTTGTAGAATGTCTACGAGATGGCTTTTTAGAACAGCTTGTTGTTGAGCCCACTAGGGAATCAGCTGTACTGGATTGGGTGTTGTGCAATGAACCAGAGGTGATTAGAGAGATTGAGGTGAAGGAACCCTTAGGAGGCAGTGATCATAACATGATTGAGATCACTGTGAAATTTGAGAAAGAGAAGCTGAAATCCGATGTGTCGGGATTTCAGTGGAGTAAAGGAAATTACAGTGGCATGAGAGAGGAACTGGCCAAGGTTGACTGGAAAGGGATACTAGTGAGAAAGACGGCAGAGCAGCAGTGGCTGGAGTTTATGCGAGAAGTGAGGAAGGTGCGAGACAGATATATTCCAAAGAAGAAGACATTTTCGAATGGAAAAAGGTTGCAATCGTGGCTGACAAGAGAAGTCAAAGCCAAAGTAAAAGCAAAGCAGAGGACATACAAGGAAGCAAGAATTAGTGGGAAGACAGAGGATTGGGAAGTTTTTAAAAGCTTACAAAAGGAAACTAAGAAGGTCATTAAGAGGGAAAAGATTAACTATGAAAGGAAGCTAGCAAATAATATCAAAGAGGATACTAAAAGCTTTTTCATGTATATAAAGAGTAAAAGACAAGTGAGAGTAGATGTAGGACCGATTGAAAATAATGCTGGAGAAATTGTAATGGGAGATGAGGAGATGGCGGAGGAACTGAATGAGTATTTTGCATCAGTCTTCACTGAGGAAGACATCAGCAATATACCGGACATTCAAGGGTGTCAGGAAAGAAATATGCGCAGTCACAATTATGACAGAGAAAGTACACAGGAAACTGAATAGTCTAAGGGTAGATAAATTTCCTGGACCAGATGGAATGCACTCTCTTGTTCTGAAGGAAGTAGCAGTGGAGATTGCAAAGGCATTAGCAATGATCTTTCAAAAGTCGATAGATTCTGGCCTAGTTCCGGAGGACTGGAAGATTGCAAATGTCAATCCACTATTTAAGAAGGGGGCAAGGAAGCAAAAAGGAAATCGTAGACCTGTTAGCTTGACATTGGTAGTCGGGAAGTTGTTGGAATCGATTGTCAAGGATGAGGTTACAGAGTACCTGGAGGCATATGTCAAGATAGGCAGAACTCAGGATGGTTTCCTTAAAGGAAAATCCTGCCTGACAATCCTAGTGCAATTTTTTGAGGAAATTACAAGTAGGCTAGATGAGGGAGATGCAGTGGATGTTGTGTATTTGGATTTTCAGAAGGCCTTTGACAAGGTGCCACAGATGAGATTGCTAAACAAGATAAGAGCCCAGGGAATTACAGGAAAGTTACATACGTGGATAAGGCATTGGTTGATTGGCAGGAAACAGACTGGGAATAAAGGGATCCCATTCTGGTTGGCTGCTGGTTACCAGTGGTGTTCCACAGAGGTCCGTGTTGAGGCCTCTTCTTTTTACGTTGTATATCAACAATTTCGATTATGGAATAGATGGCTTTGTGGCTAAGTTTGCTGATGATACAAAGATAGGTGGAGGGGCCAGTAGTGCTGAGGAAACAGAGAGTCTGCAGAAAAACTTGGATAGATTGGGGGAATGGGCAAAGAAGAGGCAAATGAATTACAATGTCAGAAAATGTACGGTCATGCAATTTGTTAGAAGAAATAAACGGGCAGACTATTACTTAAATGGGAGAGAATTCAAAGTTCTGAGATGCAACGGGACTTGGGAGACCTCGTGCAGGATACCCTTAAGGTTAACCTCCAGGTTGAGTCAGTGGTGAAGAAGGAGAATGCAATGTTGGCATTCATTTCTAGAGGAATAGAGTATAGGAGCAGGGATGTGATGTTGAGGCTCTATAAGGCACTGGTAAGACCTCACTTGGAATACTGTGTGCAGTTTTGGGCTTCTTATTTAAGAAAGGATGTGCTGACATTGGAGAGGGTTCAGAGAAGATTCATTAAAATGATTCCGGGAATGAGAGGGTTAACATATGAGGAACGTTTGACCGCTCTTGGACTCTACTCCTTGGAGTTTAGAAGAATGAGGGGGGACCTCATAGAAACATTTCAAATGTTGAAAGGCTCGGACAGAGTGGATGTGGCAAAGTTGTTTCCCATGGTGGGGGAGTCTAGTACGAGAGGACATGACTTGAGGATTGAAGGGCACCCATTCAGAACAGAGATGCGAAAAAAAATTTTAGCCAGATGGTGGTGAATCTATGGAACTTGTTGCCACGAGTGGCAGTGGAAGCCAAGTCATTGGGTGTATTTAAGGCAGAGATTGATAGGTATCTGAGTAGTCAGGGCATCAAAGGATATGGTGAGAAGGTGGGGAAATGGGACTAAAGGGGAGATTGGATCAGCTCATGATGAAATGGAGGAACAGACTTGATGGGCCAAATGGTCGAATTCTGCTCCTTTGTCTTATGGTCTTATCTGCATACCTATCAAACAATGATTATGATTCAATTCCTACCGCTGTCTATAAGGAGTTTGTAAGGTTTACCTCGCAACTGCACATTCCAAAAACATACAGTTAAGGCTGGTGATTTGTGGGCATGCTATGTTGGCTTCGGAAGTGTGGTGATACTTGTGGGCTGCCCCCAGCACAATCTAACTGATTTGATTTGATACAATGTGTTTCATTGTAGTTTTTTTCAATGTTTTGATGTACATGTGATAAATAAGTCAAAGTTAATTTTTTATCATAGAACAGTTCTATGTCCGATGTCCTAACTTTGAGATCCACATTGTAATTTTAGAAATTCTGTTGTGCAGTGCATATAAACATTGAACCATGTGATAGAGAGCATGTCCTGCTTGGTCCAGAGTCCCTGATGATGGATGCTGCTTCACATCTACAGGAAACATTCACACAGAAAAGCAGCATCCATCATCAGAGACCTCTACCACCCAAGACACGTTCTCATCTCACTGCTGCCATCAGGAGGAAAGTACAGAAGCCTCAGGACTCTCGCAACGAGATGTAGGAATACCTCTCAACCATCAAGGTCATGAACAAAAGTGATGACTTGACTCAACTTTACTTGCCGTTTCATTGAACTATTCCCACATCCAATGGATTCATTTTAAAGAACTCTTCATCTCACGGTCTCAATATTTATTGTTTATTTATATTATTGTTTCTTTTCTTTGCATATGCACCAATTGTTGTTTACTGGGTAAAAGCATTAATTTGGCAGTCATTCATTGATTCTGTTATAGATTGATTCTGTTATAGTTACTATTCTGTAGATTTGTTGATTATGCCCACAAGAGAATGAATTTCGGGTTTGTCAATTGCAGTACATAGAACTACAATGTTGTGGCCTTTACTGAAACTCGGTTGAAAAGGGGCAGGAATGAGTGATTAATATTCCAGGTTTTTGAAGTTTTAGAAAAGATAGAAGAGGAGGTAAAAGGAGGGTGGGGAGGGAGTTGCACTACTAATCAGGGACAATATCACAACTGCACTCAGGGGAGACATAATGGAGGGGTCAGAAACTGAGTCCATTTGGGTGGAACTCAGGAATAAGCAGGATGTGATCACACAAATGGGATTGTACCTCAGACCCCCTAATAGCCACCAGGACATTGAGGAACAGATATGTAAGCAGATTAAGGAAATGTGCAAAAGTAACAGGATTGTTTTCATGAGGGATTTCAGCTTCCCTAATATAAACTGGGACCTTCTTAGTGTAAGGGATTAGATGGGGCAGAACTTGTTAAGTGTTTCCAGCTAGGCATCTTAAATCAATATTTGGACTGTTCAATGAGAGGAAAGGCTGTACTGGACCTGATGTTGGGTAATGAGCCTGACCAGGTGACTGACCTTACAGTGGGTGAATGGTTAGGAAACAGTGACCAAAAATCATTAACTTTCTGGATAGCTATAGATAAGAATAGGTATGGTTCTTGTGGGAGAATGTTAAAAAGGAGTAGGAAAAATTACAAGGGCAGTAGGCAGGAACTAAGATATGTTAATTGGAACCACCTTTTCTCTGGCAAGTCTGTGTTAGACATGTTGAACGTTTAAAGATCAATTGCACAGAGTAGAGGAAAGGTATGTAAAGGGGGGGTTGTGGGGAGTAAGTTTATTACTCAGAGTCATGAATGTCTGGAATGCACTGCCTAGTATGGTGGCTGAGGCAAATACATTGGATACTTTTAAGAGACATTTGGATAGGCACATGGATATAAGGAAGATCGAGGGTTTTGGACATGGTGAACATAGGATGGATTAGTGTTTGGTGTTTTTGATTTGCTTTTTAGCTGGTTTGGCACAACTCTGTGGGCTGAATGGTCTGTTTCTGTGCTGTAATGTTCTGTGTTCCATGGTGAAAACTATGATTCTAAGATTCCATCTATTTTAAAAGAACATTTTTACAAATGTCTTTTTCTTGAATAAATTAGAGGTTGTCTATTAGCTAAGGTACCTCACCATAAGCGATACTTAAAATGAGTGCAATTGCATAAATCTGATTGCTTTGCTGAAGCATCTGAATGTCTCTTAGTCTTTTTGTGTGTTAATAACAAGTTAGAGTCATAGAGTCATAGAACTCTACAGCACAGAAACAGGACCATCAACCCATTTATTCCGTGCTGAGCTATTCATCTGCCACATCCCATTGACCTGTAACCACGCCATAGCCCTCCACACCCCTCCCTCCAAATACCTTTTGAAATTGTTCTTAAAAGTTCAAATCAAATCTGTATCCACTACTTCTATTGGGAGTTTGTTCCACACTCTCAACACCCACTGAGTTAAGAAGTTCCCCCTCAGGTTCCGCTTAAATATTTCACCTTTCAACCTTTACCTGTAACCTTTAGTCCTAATCTCAACTAACCAAAGTGGAAAAAAATCCGCTTGCATTTATACTAACAATACATTTCTTAATTTTGTATGCCTTAATCATATCTCTCCTCGTTCACCTATGCTCCAGGAGATAAAGTCCCAACTTATTCAGTCTTTCCCTATAATTAGGTTCTCAGGTCTTGGCAACTTTTTCTTGGTGCTCTCTCAACCTTATTTTCTTTCCTGTTGGTAGGTTGCCTTGCCTTGCCTTGCCTTACGCCCTTAACCCCTGGTGGAGTCGTCCGGACGCTGTCATGTCAAGCTTTGCACCAGTCTGTTCCATCTGTCGTGGTTGTGTGCCAGAGCCTGGGTCACTGCAAATGTTTTCCCTGTCCATTCTTTAATGTTGTCCATCCATCTTTTCTCTGTCGACCTCTCCTTCTTTTCCCCTCCACAGCTCCACAGAACAGTCTTTTCAAGGCCACTGGATCTTGTTACGTGGCCGTACCATCTCAGCTTTCTTTTTTTCACCATTGTGAAAAGATCTTCATGGGGGCCAATGTGGTGCTGGATGGTCTTGTGGACCTGTTCATTTGTGATGTGGTCCAAGAATGAGATGCCCAAGACGATGCGATAGCATCTCATTTCCAATGTCTATAACTTCCTCTGTAGCTCTTCTGTGAGGGTTCGTGTCTCACATGCATACAGAAAGATGGAGAATACCAATGCATACAGGAATCTGATCTTGCACTTCATGGTGATGTTGCTGTCCCTCCATATTGTTTGAGTTTTGATAGTACAGTTACTGTCTGTGTGGTTCTTGACGGGACTTCTGGTCTTGATCCTTCATCACTGATGATTGCCCCCAGGTATTTGAACTGCTGCACTGTCTCAAGTTTCTGACCATGGACTGAAATGTCTGTTGTGATGGCACCACTGGCATTTGCCATGAGTTTGGTTTTCTCAGCACTTATCTCCATTCCAAACTTTGTGGAGACTCTGTCAAGATGGCTGACCAGGTTGGCCAGTCCGTCCTCTTTTCCTGCAAGTCCATCAATGTCGTTGGCAAATCTTAGGTTTGTGATGTTCCTCCTTCCGATACTGACTGTGCCCACATGATCTTCAAGGACAACACTCATGATCCGTTCAAGGAAGATGTTGAAGAGAGTGGGGGAGAGGACGCAGCCCTGACCAAATCCTACAGAGGTAAGGAACCACTCCCCAATGTGCCCTGAGCGAGTACTGCACTGGTTGCTTTGGCATAAAGCTGATGGATTGTATGAATCAGCTTCTGCCCCGTGTTGAATTTCTTCATGGTGGCCCATAAGGCATCATGCCAGACTCTGTCAACCGCCTTCTTGAAGTCTATGAAGACATGGTAGAACTCTCACTGGTGCTGAAGGTGTTTCTCACAGAGGGTGTGGAGGTTGAAAATCTGCTCAGTGGTGCTTCTGTCCTTACAGAAGCCAGCTTGTTCCTCGGCAATGATCTCTTCTGCCTGAGGTCTCAGTCTGTTCAAGATGATTCTGAGCATTACCTTACTTACATGACTATAGTTCTGGTAGGTTACCAGAACTATACTCAGTACTTTAAATTTGATCTCAATGTAACTTCCCAACTCCTGTACATAATACTCTGGGTAACCATCTCACTGTGAGCTCATAACGATTTAGCTATTACTCTGAATGAAAACAAAGAGAAACAATGATGAAAAGGGCATTTCCAATAAATGAACAGATCTAGTGTAAATATGATTCGGGTAAACACAAATAAATGTTTGAATATTTCTTTAAGGGAATGTATGACTACTGACCCCACACCCATGCATATTTACTTTTCTCCAGAATAAATTTATATTAAAATCGACTAAGTATTTTAAAGTACAAATAAATAAGGAAAAGGGCCCATCATATACATATATTGGTCTATAATTTATACGTAATCATTGGAGTTCATGGTTGTATAATCAATCTAGACTGCTTTACTTTGTATACTGGTGGTATCAAAATGGTTCTGCCCCGAAAAAACAAGTCCAAGTGAAACATAAATAAAAGTCCATGCAGCATCCAAGGAAAAGGCTTTGAACTTTCTCTAGTGTTGTGTGCTAGCTAACTAACTGAACGTTTTCTACATGTTCTCTGTGAATCCTCTGCATGAGGATTTTCTGACATCCATTTCTGTCCTTCCAAATGGGTCCTGTGAGTGTTTCACTGTTCTTCTGCTATCCCTGTTGTTTTGCCACTTTCCTTCTTTCTTCTTCTCTCACTAGAAAATCTCAGCAAAGTGTTTGTCACAACCAAGGATTCAGCAGTGCAGCAGATACAGCAATTGCACTTGTGAATATGCATGTGTCAGCTAATAATTACTTAGTTGAGATGATTTTTGAATTCCATTCTTCGCGTCATAGCACGTGTCGAGACTTGAGCAAAGCACAGCAACGTTTCGCTGCCTGCTTGCTTTCAGCCTTGCCTGGGAAAATAGGACAGTCGAGTCACCTGACTCTGAAGACTAGCGATATTTGTTTTATATTTAGTTATTCCTTTCAGCCGCAAGGTTGGCTTCATTTTCCATGTTTTATTTTCCCCCTAACTCTGTTTGCATCAAAACTATTGACCTGCTTCAATGTTTCTCGCTCCATAATTGGCCCATATCTGAATGCAGTGACAGTGTTTTGCTCAGTTGCAATGATCAGAATTTGGAAAACAAAACAGATTAACATTTACCCTTAGAATGTTGAATAGTGAAACATAAAGGTCTTTTGACAGTTTTACAGAATTCCTGTAAGCTAAACAATTGGCTTTTCTGACAATAGATAGATAGATAGATAGATAGATACTTTATTCATCCCCATGGGGAAATTCAACTTTTTTTCCAATGTCCCATACACTTGTTGTAGCAAAACTAATTACATACAATACTTAACTCAGTAAAAAATATGATATGCATCTAAATCACTATCTCAAAAAGCATTAATAATAGCTTTTAAAAAGTTCTTAAGTCCTGGCGGTAGAATTGTAAAGCCTAATGGCATTGGGGAGTATTGACCTCTTCATCCTGTCTGAGGAGCATTGTATCGATAGTAACCTGTCGCTGAAACTGCTTCTCTGTCTTTGGATGGTGCTATGTAGAGGATGTTCAGAGTTATCCATAATTGACCGTAGCCTACTCAGCGCCCTTCGCTCAGCTACCAATGTTAAACTCTCCAGTACTTTGCCCACGACAGAGCCCGCCTTCCTTACCAGCTTATTAAGACGTGAGGCGTCCCTCTTCTTAATGCTTCCTCCCCAACACGCCACCACAAAGAAGAGGGCGCTCTCCACAACTGACCTATAGAACATCTTCAGCATCTCACTACAGACATTGAATGACGCCAACCTTCTAAGGAAGTACAGTCGACTCTGTGCCTTCCTGCACAAGGCATCTGTGTTGGCAGTCCAGTCTAGCTTCTCGTCTAACTGTACTCCCAGATACTTGTAGGTCTTAACCTGCTCCACACATTCTCCATTAATGATCACTGGCTCCATATGAGGCCTAGATCTCCTAAAGTCCACCACCATCTCCTTGGTCTTGGTGATATTGAGACGCAGGTAGTTTGAGTTGCACCATATCACAAAGTCCTGTATCAGTTTCCTATACTCCTCCTCCTGTCCATTCCTGACACACCCCACTATGGCCGTGTCATCAGCGAACTTCTGCACATGGCAGGACTCCGAGTTATATTGGAAGTCTGATGTGTACAGGGTGAACAGGACCGGAGAGAGTACAGTTCCCTGCGGCGCTCCTGTGCTGCTGACCACCGTGTCAGACCTACAGTCTCCCAACCGCACATACTGAGGTCTATCTGTCAAGTAGTCCACTATCCAATCCACCATGTGAGAGTCTACTCCCATCTCCGTTAGTTTGTGCCTTAAGATCTACTTAAACTCAGTTCCAGCTATCTCTCACTCTAACAAAACATTCCTTGCCAAGAGAAATTTGGAGAAGTACATAGATGGGAAAGGTATGATTGGCCATGGTCCAGATGCAGATTGATGGGAATAAGCACGGTAACAGTTCGGCATGGACTCATTGGGACATAGTGCTCCATAACTCAATGAATCTATGATAAAAAACGTGATTCTGATTTTGAATCTGATATAATGTCAAACGCTAGGCTATCACAATAATTTGTGAATCTATTGAAGAGACCCCAACAGGATTTAGTCAGCCGTGTTCAGATTGGTTCTGCATTAAGTTCCAACTGAAGCATGGTTGCTATAGTGTCAAAACAGCTTCTTGTGCCCATAGCTCAGGTCATACAGCTTGTGTTTCACCAGGATCTGACAGGATCAGCCTTGGACAGTGAGCTGTTAACTAACCAGGACCTGGCATCTGACAACTTCTCACTTGGTTTGAAAATAAAAAGAGAAACAAAACCCATCTGTCTGAAGATTAGAAACTTGAAACAACTACTAGTAAGAACATTACTCTACCATATCTGCAATCTCAGTATCCGGTGCAGCAAGGCTGGAATGCAAAGAGGAATCACAATGGGCATGCATGCAGAGAGTGTGTGGCATTTCAGTAACTATGGTAACAGATTTCCATCCTACAAAATTTACATGCTCCCTGTGCTATCACTGGTTCAGGGACACTAAGTTACAGTGTGTCTGTGCAGGGAATGGGACATCTTACACCATTACTGTCTCTGTTAGATATTTATGTTTATTGCAGTCAATTTATGCCTGACATCATTGGACAACATTCCCAATGATGACTGGAATTGACACATTAGGTATTGTTACGAAGGATTAACTACTCTGATGGGCAGAAGGGTGCAGGGTTGCCCATGTCCCCCTCCCCTGGGAGAATTACAAACCGTTACTGTCACCAGGCTGCTAATGAGAGAGAAAGAGATGGAACAAAAACATACTGGGACTGGAACATTTGCTTCAGATAAGGGAGAGATAACACAGGGAGAAAGAGACTTGTTGTTCCACCATATTATGACTCCTGAAAGACTTATGGCTTCGGAGAAGGATTGTTTACTTGGTACCATTCTGTTCATTAAAATTCCTCAGTGGACAGCCGGAGTGGGCTGGTTTGATGGGCTAAGCCATTCAAAACTGATTGACACCTGAGACCCTGTGAGTAGGGATAAAAGTGAGGTCTGGGGAGACACCCCTCAGACGCACCAAGAGACACACTAGTGAGCACTGCTTAAGTGTTGGAACCCACAAGAAGGTGTGGGGGCATCGGAGTCTGAACGAAGGATCGGTCAATTTCAACTCACAGTGTTTATAGCGAGGCTGGTGGGGGCTTGTGTGTGTGTCCACCCTTGCCTGGGTGACGAGTCGACCATAGAAGAACGGTCTAGCTAAAGGACAGAGGGGTCATACCTGAATGGCCACAACAACACATCGATGGATCAAGATCGTAAAGGAAGGTTTGACTGACTGTCACTGTTTGATCTCTCTCTCTCTCTCTCTCTCTCTCTCTCTCTCTCTCTCTCTCTCTCTCTCTCTCTCTCTCTCCCTCCAATGGTAACAACAAAGGAACCAACAACTACCTCAGCCTACATGAACTGAACTGAACTTTATACTTTCCCATGATAATTCCTTATCCCCTAGACAATGATAGAGCTTATTTATTATTGATTATTACTATAACCACACTTTTAGGTTTAGTATTGCTAACGTGTATTATCTGTATATTTGCATTGTTGATATTGATTTGTATATTTTACTAATAAACACTGTTTTGAAAATAGTACCAGACTCCAACGGACACTTCTGTTTTTGCTGGTAAGACACCCAGTTACTGGGTACGTAACAAATTGGGGGCTCATTTGGGATTTGATACCAAATTGGGGGGCCAGTGAATCGGACTATAAGTCCATTATTTGTTCTGGTTGCATGGGTAACCAGACAGGAAACCAGTAAAGATGGATATTGATGAATTTATACAAAACCTGACTTTGAAGGCGCTAGAGAGTGCCAAAAAGATGGGCTCGGTGAATATTGCGAAAGGTTTAAATCTCCCAGAGGTGAAGTCATCAATGAAAAAGTGGGAGATACAGAGGGCTATAGACCAGTATTATATATCCGAGGATATGTTCACACCTGATGCATTGAACCTGTTCCCTGAAAAGAAACCAGTTGTTGGGGTGGCTCAGTTAGAGATGGAAAAAATAAGGTTGGAGACGGAGAAGAGGAAAATGGAGTATGAGATCCTGCTAAAGGAGTTGGAGGTGAAAAGGGAGAAAGAAAAAGCTGAGTTGGTTGAGAAGCAGAAGCAGAGGGAGCATGAACTTAGGTTAAAACAGCTGGAAGCAGAGGAGGAAGAAAGGAAAGCTGAAAGGAGGAAAGAGGAAGCTGAAAGGCGGATGGAGGAGGAAGAGAAACAACGGCAGTTCAAGAGGGAGAAATGGCAACATGTGGGTGCAGGGCAGACCGAGAGGAGAAGTTTAATGTTAGTAGGGAGTTTAGGTTAGTACCTCTGTTCGAGGAGACGGGTGCTGATAGTTACTTCTTGCATTTTGAAAAGGTGGCAGTGAATCAGAAGTGGCCCAGAGATCAGTGGGTGGCGTTGTTACAAAGTGCAATTAAAAGGGAAGGCTCAACGGGCATATGCTGCATTGTCCATGGAAGAGTCTGAGGATTATGAGGAAGTAAATGAGGCTATCCTTCGGGCCTATGAGTTGGCACCTGAAGCGTATAGACAAAAGTTCCGAGATTTAAAGAAACTGTGGAATCAGACATATGCAGAGTTTGCCTATGAGAAGGTTGTGCTCTTGGATCGCTGGTGTGCTGCAGAAAAGGTGGAGGAGGATTTCCATCATTTCAGAGAGTTAATTCTGATTGAGGAATTTAAAGGTTGTGTTTCGGATAATATCAGGATGTATCTGAATGAGAAGACGAATAAGTCTATATCGGAATTTTCCAGGTTCGCAGATGAATATGCCCTAACCCGCAAGACAAGGTTTTCCTCAAATAAGAGTTACCAGAAAGGCAGTAGGGACGGTAAAGAAAGTCCACTGGCTAAGGTAGAGAATAAGCTGGGAGCTAGTGGTAAAGGTGAGGAAGAGGACAAGCAGGCTGGCAGGAAGGTTCCTGGCTTGACCTGTTATAATTGTGGAAAGGTTGTTCATATTGCATCTAAGTGCTTTGCTCCGAAGAAGGAGACAGGAAAAGGGAAAACGGTAGTCCCTACAGGGTGTATTGAGTCAATCAGCAAATCGACGAGGAAGGCAAAGGTAGATGGAGTATGAGAGTGGCGTCAGAAATTTATTTCAGAAGGGACGGTGTCTGTGAAAGAAGGAGAGACCCCAGTTCCAGTGAGAATCCGGAGAGATACTGGGGCTGATCAGTCATTGATCCTAAGTAAGGTGCTAGATTTTGGTCCTGAAACTGGAGAGGTGGTATTAAGAGGTATAGGAAAAGGGACAGAAGCTGTGCCTTTGCATGGGATCATTTTAAAATGTGACCTGGTATCTGGACCAGTCGAAGTAGGGGTGCGGTCAGAATTACCGAGAGATGGCGTGGACGTCCTTCTTGGTAATGATTTAGCAGGTGGTGACGTGTGTTCAGCAGTGAAATTAATGAGCAAGCCTGTGAGGGCGGAGGACACACCCCTGGATTCTAAGATCTATCCCGCATGCGCAATCACTCGCAGCATTTTGAGAAAGGCAGCTGAGAAAGAGGACAGTTTAAATGAGTTCAGTGTTGATTTGGCTGAGACATTTTTACCGACCCTGTACCAAGAGGGGTTAGAGGATAGTAAAGCGGAGAATAGGGAGGTGAAAGAGAGCAATGGAGAGGAGGTAGACCTACCCTTAGCCAAGAGAGAATGTATAGAGGCACAGAGTAAAGATGAGAAACAGATAAGGCAGTTAGAAGGTCCAGGGTTGGACATGGATGATCTGTCTAGCTTGACAGAGCAGTTTGAAGTTGAAAAATTTAAATGTGTTCCTGGTAATGATATAAGGGCAGTCCTAGATGAAAAGGATGCCATTACCTTGAAGGAGTCTGCTGGGTTAGCAGATGAAGTTGTTTTAACCCACAGGGTTGAGTTTACTCCGGATAGGAGTTGCCCAGAGAGTAACTGGGAGGATCAGGGGAACTTAGAATTTGAAAAAGGGACTAATATTGAAAGCCTGGAAGAGGTAGATGTCCCGTTTGAGGATGTGAAGGACGTGGAGCCACAGGGTACTGAACCTAGTATTGAAACTCAGAAAGAGGCTGAGGTATCTGATTTAGTTGAAAAGGAATGCAGTTCTTTTGGGTCATATGGACTTGGTTCAGTGAAGAAAGGGTTAACCTTGGTACCAGTGGAGAGTGAGAATTCTCAGTTGTTTGTGTTAGAAGGTGTGTTAAAAATTAGTGAGGAGATGAAAGCTAGTGATGTGAATATTATTGACGGAGAAGGGAAAGGTATTGTTCCTAAATTGAATAAAGAAAATTTAAGGTCTGAATTGGTTTTAGAAACAGTAACTAGGCTGAAGGAACAATGGCTTGTTAACAAGGTGCCTGTAAATCAATTACAGTTTGTTTTGGAATTTAAAGATAAACAACTCGCTGATGTTATTCAAGGATGTGATTTGGAGAAACAGAATCAAAAGTGTTGTTTTGACAAAGAGGGATCACTTGCAGATGTTAAACTGAAAACTAATAGAATGAAGGGTCCTGAAGATAAAATTAATGACTTACTCAAAAATAAAGAATTGTGTGGAAGTTCAGAAAATGGGCTAAGTTTGGAAAACATTGGTGATAAGATAACTCCCATGAAAGGAGTATGTGAAAGCCTATTCCACACTGGTGAGCAAGCTAACTATGTGAGAGTTAAGTGGAAAAGGGGCAAAGGTTAACAAAATGCCACGTTAAATAACAGGTTCTGGTTTTGAGGGAATTCGACAAAGCATGTAAAAAATAAAGACAACACCATGGAAGATTGAATGTTAAGTTTAAAAGTAAAATAAAGATTAGTATTTGCACAAACTTCTGTAATGTACTACAGTATAATCACACATGTATTGGTTCACACTTTGTAATATACACCTAAGCTAAGAAAATAACCCCTTTAGTTTTTTTTGCTGACAAAAAGAAAAAACCAGGAGATTATTAAATTGGAGTCTGATGCTACAAGAGTTTGATATTAAGATACACCATATTAAAGGAAGTGACAATGTAATCGCTGACTGTTTATCTAGATGCTAAGTGAAGATATATCTGTATTGCTTTATAGTTAAGAACACTTCTGTATTTTTTGCTAAACTCTGTAATCCTGTAAAACGCTGTTCTAGTTAATTTTCGCCTTTGTTGAAAATTCCTAGAAGGATGGGGGTGTTACGAAGGATGAACAGCTCTGATGGGCAGAAGGGTGCAGGGTTGCCCATGTCCCCCTCCCCTGGGAGAATTACAAACCGTTACTGTCACCAGGCTGCTAATGAGAGAGAAAGAGATGGAACAAAAACATACTGGGACTGGAACATTTGCTTCAGATAAGGGAGAGATAACACAGGGAGAAAGAGACGTTGTTCCACCATATTATGACTCCTGAAAGACTTATGGCTTCGGAGAAGGATTGTTTACTTGGTACCATTCTGTTCATTAAAATTCCTCAGTGGACAGCCGGAGTGGGCTGGTTTGATGGGTTAAGCCATTCAAAACTGATTGACACCTGAGACCCTGTGAGTAGGGATAAAAGTGAGGTCTGGGGAAACACCCCTCAGACGCACCAGGAGACACACTAGTGAGCACTGCTTAAGTTTTGGAACCCATGAGAAGGTGCGGGGCATCGGAGACTGAACGAAGGATCGGTCTATTTTAACTCACAGTGTTTATAGCGAGGCCGGTGGGGGCTTGTGTGTGTGTCCACCCTTGCCTGGGTGACGAGTCGACCATAGAAGAACGGTCTAGCTAAAGGACAGAGGGGTCATACCTGAATGGCCACAACAACACATCGACGGATCAAGATCGTAAAGGAAGGTTTGTCTGGCTGTCACTGTTTGATCTCTCTCTCTCTCTCTCTCTCTCTCTCTCTCTCCCAACGGTTACAACAAAAGAACCAACAACTACCTCAGCCTGCATGAACTAAACTGAACTTTATACTTTCCCATGATAATTCCTTATCCCCTAGACAACGATAGAGCTTATTTATTATTGATTATTATTATACCCACACTTTTAGGTTTAGTATTGCTAACATGTATTATCTGTATATTTGCATTGTTGATATTGATTTGTATATTTTACTAATAAACACTGTTTTGAAAATAGTACCAGACTCCAAAGGACACTTCTGTTTTTGCTGGTAAGACACCCAGTTACGGAGTGCGTAACAATACTAACACTAAATATACATCTTAAGCAATAAATATCAAGAACATGAGATGAGTCCTTGAAAGTGAGTCCATAGATTGTCCACAGTTCAGTGATGAGGTAAGTGAAGTTGAGTGAAATGATTCCATCTGGTTCAGGAGCCTGTTGGTTGAGGGGTAATAACTGTTCCTACACCTAGTCGTGTGAGTCCTGAGGCTCCTGTACCTTCTTGATGAAAGCAGCAATTAAACAGTAGAGTTTACAGAAAATCTCTGCTTATTAGAAAAACATGCAACAATTATGTATAGTCAATAATAAGAGATAACTCACGTCTCTCCTTCCATTCACGGGATTCAAGAGCAATGACCAGATGTCCAGTCTCAACCTGACAAATTCTTTTGCAGCTGTTACAGACTTGGTCAAAGTAGAATTCCAACAATCTTGGCTTTATACTATCAAGCGAACATGACCAGAATGCAAAGGAAATTACTGCCTGTGATATTTATGACAATAGGATAATCTTGGCATAACACCAATGATGCAATTCCACATCCAATCTACAATTTCGGCCTTTACAGTGTATATTAACCCATTAAAGCCAGTGTATCATTATTCCACATGGTATAACTGTGACAAACACTTTGGACAACAGTGAATTAATCTACTTAACAGCAGTTGGTCAGGCTACAGAATGCATATTCATTGCCACGTGGGTGCACCAAATGTGCTGGACAAACATAGAAACATAGAAAACCTATGGCACAATGCAGGCTCTTTGGCCACAATGCTGCACTGAACATGTACATGCTTAGAAATAACTGATGGTTACCCATAGCCCTCCATTTTTCTAAGCTCCATGTACCTATCCAGGAGTCGCTTAAAAGGCCCTATCGTATCCTCCTCCACCATCATTGCCAGCAGCCCTTCCATGCACTTACCATTCTCTGCATAAAAAACTTATCCCTGACATCTCCTCTGTACCTGCTCCCCAGCACCTTAAAACTGTATCCTCTCGTGCTAGCCATTTCATAACAAACTGAGATTTGTTGTAAATCTCCACTGTACTAGTTTGTTTTTTACACCAATATTAATTAGACCTGAAGCATGCAATAAATGTCTGTGCTGACATAATACTCCATAATACACAGTTCTTTTAGCATCCAGATATCTTTTGATCTCAGCTATGAATATACTCAGCAAGTGTGCTTCCAGAGACCTCTTTGATAAAATATTGACAAACCACAAGATAAGGCATAGTCTTCCAATCACTGTCTTGAATGCCTAACCAGTCATCTTAAGAATGACCTCAGTTTCTAAATAGTTAGATATGAGAAATATCATCCCTACAAAAGAGCTTGATATGCTTCAGTGATCACCTCCAAATTATTCTGAATTCTACACAATATATTCCCAGATCAGTTACTCTCTCATCTTTGGTTTACTACCCATTCCAGGAATTATTCTTGTGATCCTTCATTCAATGCCTTTTACCTCATTTATCCTTCTTTATGTAATGAGACCTGACCTGCTCATGTGGCCTTATTAACACCCTAGTCAGGATAGCATGCAAAGACTTTCACTGTATCTCAGTACCTTCCCTTGTATAATCAGTATCTCAGATAAACCAATTCTCCTACCTCATTGTAATAAAGAACTGAAGTCTTGTTACAATAAAGCCAAAGTATTGTGTGCTTTCTGAACAGCTTGCTTCATTTGCACATTATCTTTTGTGATTACTTATAAGAGCCCAGGTGTGTCTCTCTCTCTCTCTCTCTCTCTCTCTCTCTCTCTCTCTCTCTCTCTCTCTCTTCTCTCTCTCTCTCTCTCTCTCTCTCTCTCTCCTCGCTCTCTCTCTCTCTCTCTCTCTCTCTCTCTCTCCCTCCCTCTCTCTCTCTCTCTCTCTCTCTCCCCCTTCTCCCTGTTCCCGGCTACCAAAATAGATGATGTCATATTTTTCCAGCCTATTTTTCAACTATTTTTCCTCACCCATCCAACTGATTTATCTACATTTCACTGAAGCCTCTTACCTTTCTCCACAAACCACATGCTTGATCATCTTTTCATCATTCACAGACTTGGATATATTACATTTTATATGCCAAATAGATGTTCCAAATCAGTGATATAGATGCAGGCCCTATCACTGATTGATATAATACCACAGCAGTGGACTAGTCACAGCCTTCATTTATTCCCATCCTTCATTTTCAGTCTGTTAACCGATCGCCAATCCTCACCAGCATCTTACATGCACTCAAACTTACCTTATGTGGTGACTACAGTATTTAGAGTTTCAGAATGTATTGACATCTTTTGTGTCACCATATCCATTGACAGGTTCCCCTTAATCCAATTAAACTCAAAAAACAGATTGATTAAACATTGGTTCCCTTTCAGAAACCCTTGTTGACTCTGCTGAATTCTATTATTTTTTCTACATGCTTTTGCAACCATATCCAGCTGTTTGCTCATTGCTGATCTAAGGTTGACCAGATTACAGCTCTTTCTTTTCTCCCAAACTTCTTTTGTATACAGTAGCAAAACATTTGCTGCCTCTGTTCTTTGGGGGCCATTCTGTATTCCATTTAGTTTTGGAAGATAACAAACAGGGCACTTATTTCCATGGCTGCCTCTTTTTTTACATTGAGATGCAAGTTATCAATCCCATGAATTTCTTTAATTTTTTAATGAGTCCCATTTCCTTTCAATTTCCCCTTCTATCCCAACTTTATTGTTCTTCATTATTTCTGGGAGTTTTCTTTGACCTCTTCCTTGAAAGTACACACAACATATCAATTTAATTTTTCTGCCATTTCCTTATTTCACAATATATCAATTATCTAAGTCTATAAAGTAGCTTCTTTCTCTTTTGTGTTTACATCCCTGCATGGGTACAAAAAAAATTTGTTTTCCTGTATCTCCCTAGATTACTCTTATATTCTACTTCCCTAGATTACTCTTATATTCTACTTTTCCTTTGCTACCATTTATTGGTTCTCTGCTGAAATCAAAGATCCTGATAGAATCAGAATTAGGTTTAATTGTCACTGACATATGTTGTGAAGATTGTGTAATATTATTTCCTGTACACAAGTGTAAAGGAGAACAAAACAATTTACTCTGGATCTGATGTAGCACAAAAAAACAACATGAAAGATGAGGAACACAATAATAATTTTAAAAAAATACAAATACATAAGATAACTTATATACATACTAGATTGATTATATGCCCATAGAATGACAATAAGTTGGACATAAGGTGACTGACAGGAAATAATAAAGTAGTGGTGGAGTTAGTGAGTGGAACTGTTGATCAGCCTTACTGTTTGGGGAGAAATAACTGTATTTGTGAGTCTGATAGTCCTGGTGTGGATACTATATAGCCTCCTTCCTGATGGGAGTGAGAAAAACGGTCCAAGAATAGGATGGGTGTGATCCTTCATGGTGTCACTGGCCCTTTTCAGGAACCTGTCTGTGTACATGTCCTAGATGGTGGGTAGGCTGGCACTGGTGATGCATTCAAGTTTGTCAATCTATGTTCATCTTGTTTTTTAGACTGGAAAAGATCAGTTTATATCCCAATTCCTAAGAAAGGAAATGTAAAAAGAATGTTCAAATTATTAAGCAAATTCACTAAATTTCACATGTTTCAAGGTAATGCTAAAGATCATGCAAGCAAGACTCCAGCAATATATGGAACAACAACTGCCAGATGTACAAGTTGGTTTTAGAAGAGGCAGAGTCACCAGAGATCAAATTGCTAACCTACACTGGATAACAGAGAATCGAGGGAATTCCAAAAAAGTATTTATCTATGTTTTATTGACTACTCTAAAGCCCTTGACAGTGTGGATCATAATAAACTATGGCAAATCCTTAAAGAAATGGGGATACCTGGACATCTGATCTGCCTTATGAGAAACTTGTACTAAGATCAAGAAGCAACAGTTAGAACTGAACACGGAACAACAAACTGGTTCAAGATTGGGAAAGGAGTACAATAAGGCTGCATACTGTCATCTTATTTAATCTATCTGCTGAACACATCATCAGGAATGCTGGTCTAGAGGTCTCAAATGTTGGAATCAAAATTGCCGGATGAAATACTAACAACCTCAGATATGCAGATGATACCACTCTAATGGCTGAAAGTGAGGAGGATCTGAAGAAGTTTCTAATCAAAGTGAAAGAAGAAACTAGCTTATTGCTCAATATTAACACAACCAAGATTATGTTGACCAGCCCTATTAACCCCGTGGTAATAAATGGAAAGGAAGTGGAAACAGTGAATGCTAAAAGGAAACAGCAAGTGAGAGGAAGAAAGCAAGAGACCATCACATGTAGACACCTACCTCCAGCAGCAATGAGCAAGATGCTGGTAGACAGCACAGAACACCACTTGCCTTCAGCACTCACCTCGATGGTTTCAATCTTCCTCAGTACTTTAATCGGTGAGATTGGTGAGAAGTGGAGTCAATCATGATCTCCAGGCTTCTGGGCCTCAAGAAGCCATTTTGCTCGAAGCCTCACGGAAGTGAAAGAAATTGTTTTGTGAACTGTCCGGAAGCTATTGCCTTTGGCCGCATTGTTCACTGGTTTTATCTTCTTCCAAACATCAGGATATTGATTGTTTGACTTGTATTATTTTTGTAGGTATTTATTTAACTCACTTCCTCAGTTCCAATGAACTGTTTCCCAGAATTTCTGAAAGGTTTGATATGTCCTCTATGAAAACTAAGTATAAAATATACTATAAAGTATAAGTATAAAAACAGGAAAGAAAGTGCCAGTTGGTACTTCCTTACTAACTCCAAAAGGATGTGATTTATTTTATGAGACTTTTTCATTTTAAATACTGAATGAACTCATAACTGTCAGTTTCTATCCTACTCTGATACACTATTTGACTTTATGATGTATCCACCATCATACACCATTATCTGCCAGCATCCACCAACGTCAAAGACTCCCATGCTCCAGACCATGATCTCTTTTCATTACCACCATCTGGTAGGAGCCTTAGGTTTCACACAGTCATGTTCAAGAACAATTATTACCCTTCAACCATAAACCTTCCTGAATCTGTGTGGATAACTTCACTCACCAAAGCTCCAAATTGATTTCACAACCTACAGAATCACTTTCAAAGGTTCTACTACTCACGTCCTCAGTATTATTTACTGTTTTATTTGCACAACTTGCTTTCTTTTGTAGAACGGTTGTTTGCCAGTCTTTAGTTATATTTTTTTCATAAATTGTATTGTTTTTTTCTTTATCTTCCTGTAAATGTCTGCAGGAAAATGAATGTCAAGGTGACATATGGTAACAAACGTGCACTTAGATAATAAACTTACTTTGACTTTGATTTAATTCTCCCTGCATACTTCTGAGGGAGAAGCCCAAGAAAAGAGTGCATTAACACCCAGATAAATACTGCAGTTGATATAATGTACCACCATTGGATGCACACTATTAACGTTATATGAAAATGAATTCAGCACATCATAACATCTAAGTTGCAGAGATATGAGGTTGAAATTTTTGGTTGTTCTTTCTTCCATGGTTATCTGGTTATTTCAGTTCCCTTTCCAGGGCAACATATTATTGTTTTAGTTACTTGCAAACTATGAGCATTTAAAAATGTTAGAACTACTGTCCGAATTAGAAACATAAACCTAGAAAACTTACAGCACAATACAGGCCCTTCGGCCCACAAAGTTGTGCTGAACATGCCTCTACCTTAGAAATCACTAGGCTTACCTACGGCCCTCTATTATAGTAAGCTCCATCTATCTAACTAAAAGTCTCTTAAAAGACCCTATCATATCCACCTCCACCACTGCTGCCGGCAGCCCATTCCACTCACTCACCACTCTATAAGTAAAAAACTTACCCCTGATATCTCCTCTGTACCTACTCCCCAGCATCTTAAAACTGTGTCCTCTTGTGGCAACCATTTCAGCCCTGGGAAAAAGCCTCTGACTATCCACATGATTTAAGCCTCTCATCATCTTATACACCTCTATCAGGTCATCTCTCATCCTCCATCGCTCCAAGGAGAAAAGGCCAAGTTCACTCACCCTATTCTCATAAGGTATACTCCTCAATCCAGGCTACATCCTTGTAAATTTCCTCTGCACGTTTTCTACGGCTTCCACATCCTTCCTGAAGTGAGGTGACCAGAACTGAGCACAAGTACTCCAAGTGGGGTCTGACCAGGGTCCTATATAGCAGCAAAATTACCTCTTGGCTCCTAAATTCATTTCTACAATTGATGAAGGCCAATACACAATTAACCACAGAGTCAACCTGTGCAGCTGCTTTGAGCGTCCTATGGACATGGACCCCAAAATCCCTCTGACCCTCCACTCATAATCTGCCATCATATTTGACCTACCAAAATAAACCACTTCACACTTAACTGGGTTGAACTCCATCTGCTACTTCTCAGCCCAGTTTTGCATCCTATCAATGTCCCGCTGTAACCTCTGACAGCCCTCCACACTATCCATTTGTGTCATGTTATGTACCCGTGACACGTGACAGTGGTACCCTTGTCACGTGACTGGGGTTGAAGTTATACTGGACATGAGGTAATGGTCTTGTGATGGTGGAGTGATGTCATTTTCCCGCCAGTAGAGGTCATGTGACAGGTTTTTTTTACAGGGTATAAAAGGAAGACCCACCCTGTCAGGTGGGGCAGTTCGTGGCGGAATTTGCCAAGATGACTTCATGTCACTGCGTGATTTAATGTGATGACGCAGTTTAGTTAAAAATGAAGTTCTATATAATGCCTAAAGTTTAAAAGGTCATTGCTAACGGTTTCTTTGCTAATGGAGAGTGCAGAAAAGTTTGGAAGATAAAGATCGAGGAAAATCGATTTTCGACGGTGGATTGATTTCGACCTTGTTTGATCCTCATTCGGAAGGATTTCATTTACTATTCTCGTGTTAGTCTCCGCTGGAAATAGCGGGAGATTGAGAATAGTGTGGAAGGAAGGTCAGTACCTTTTAAACCGTTATATTTAATAAAATTCGACGTGGGAAAGTTCGACGCCGGGGAATCGAAGGACATCGATGTGGTAGAGAATTTACATCGCTTTAAAAAGTCTCTCCTTTTAAAAGTACCGTGAGCTTTTGAACTTACGGCATATCGTTCTAAAGAACTGTTTTTTTCAATACCGCTTTAAAGACTGTTTGGACTGCAAAGCTATTAAGAACTGTTTGAGCAGCTGCCCAGCAGCTGAGTTCCGATTACGTTTGGGTTTGTTTACTTTTGAGGGGGTTTGTTTTCAGTGTTTAATAAACGTGTTATTTGTTATAAAAACCCTTGCCTATCTCATCTATATTTACTGTTGCCTGAATACGTAACAGTCATCAACAAATTTACTAACCCATCCCTCCACTTCCTCATCCAGGTCATTTATAAAAATCACAAACAGTAAGGTTCCCAGAACAGATCCCTGAGACACCCCACAGGTGACCGACCTCCATGCAGAATATGGCCCGTCTACAACCACTCTTTGCCTTCTGTGGGCAAGCCAGTTCTGAATCCACAAAGCAATGTCCCTTTGGATCCCATGGCTCTTTACTTTCTGAATAAGCCTTGCTTGAGGTACCTTATCAAATGCCTTGCTGAAATCCATATACACTACATCTACTACTCTTCCTTCATCAATGTGTCTACTCACATCCTCAAAAAATTCAATCAGGCTTGTAAGGCACAACCTGCCCTTGACAAAACCATGCTGACTACTCCTAATCATATTATATCTCTCCTAATATTCATAAATCCTGTCTCTCAGGATCTTCTCCATCAACTTACCAACCACTGAGTTAAGACTCACTGGTCTTTAATTTCCTGGACTAGCTCTTATCCCTTTCTTGAATAAAGGAACTCTCCAATCCTCCGGAACCTCCCCCACCCCTATTGATGATGCAAAGATCATCACCAGAGGCTCAGCAATCTCCTCCCTCACCTCCCACAGTAGCTTGGGGTACATCTCATGTGGTCCCAGTGACTTATCCAACTTGATACTTTCCAAAAGCTCCAGCACATCCTCTATATATTGTATAATTTTTCCTGATTGACAGATCCGCCTCCTCCTCTAATCCATTTCAAGTCATCTTGAGAAGTGGGTGTACCCTGCAGATCTATTACTTGCATTGCAGGAAGTTGGTAGAGCAGTCCTCAGTAAAAAAATGACTCTCACCCTGGGATCGCTAATCTACTCTCTCTTGAGTGTTTGCATTATCAAATGTTCCAAGGTTACATTGGTCAATAATGGATATAGAAATATTGTTTTTGCTATAAATCCTAGTCTCCAATATAATCCCAAACTGATTGAAAACATTCAGGTGAGGTGATTAATTTTGTTACACTGTTTTATTCATTGTATGCTAATTGCATTAGGTTTCTCATCTTGGAGTTTACAATTTGGTGAGAGTTAAAGATATATTTATGTTCCTTTTCCCCCTCCCTGGGTGATTAAAATGCATTTATTTTCAATCCTGAATTTACTTTGCAGGAAATGATGACTGAAGCCTCGTCCTACCTCTACAAAGCTACAAAACATCAACTTTACTACTCAGATGTAAAAATTCTGCTGCCTGCTGTCTGGCCATTGAATTCAAGTCTGCTTCAGAAACCAACTACTCAGTCATATGAGAAGGTATGAACAGAGTGATGAGAGACCAAAACTGTTCTCAGTGACTTTCCAACACTGGAACTTCTTATAAAAATTTCGGTTCACACTTGTGAGTTTCGGTGGTGGAGCAAGAGACATTCCGTTGAAAAACCTAACAAAACAATTTCCAGAGATGTTCTGACAAATATAATCTCTGCCCCAGTTAACAGTCTGTTATAGAGTCACAGAAATGCCCCACTAATGTAAAAAAAATAGTGCAAATGATTGCAAAATGTTCGGTGCAGACTCAGTGAGCCAAAAGAACTATTTCTATGTCGTATGACTCTATGAGTCACATTTAGATAACTGCTGTGAGGAGTAAATTGAATTCTGAAATTTTTGCTGGGGCACTGGAGACAGATTTTTTTTCCCTTGAAGTATTCACACAATTGTTATACATTCCTTTATTTGCATATTTGATATTTTTGTCTTATCTATCTGGAAGTCTGTTGCAGACAAACATAAAAGTATTGATACCTGAGCTGAAGGTTTCTGGAACTGTAATTGGGTTCTTGCTCTTTGATGACATGAGGCTGTTCTGGAATCTGGCAGGAATGTTGTGGCATGCCTATTGTTTGTTAAACTTAAGAGAATGAATTGTGACTAGCTGATGACTTTTTGTGGAGTGTGTATAGAGTTTCACAAAATTGGGAGTCTGCAAATGAGGGTGGGCAAGTCGCAGATGGTTCAGGTACTGGCAATGAGTATGGCTGGGTGAGATCTGGGAGTCAATGAATTTCAACAACTGTGTCTATGCAGGATTCAAAAATTTGTGCATTTTGTGATAAGAAAAATGCTTGGCATATAGATATTACCAGTGAAGTAGCCTCAATTCCAATAATATTATTGACATACCGTGTTAGAGAGCTTTTTGAATTGTGGAGTATTAGATACTTGAAAGGAAGATCTTAGTCATAGCCAGATAACACAGAAACAAACCATTTCAGCTTACCATGCCCATGCTGAGAACAATGCCTATCTATGCTAATCTGAGTTGCAATATCATTGTATGTGTTTCCTTTCCAAGTACGGGTCCAAACACCTTTTAAGCATAGAATTGTAATTGCCTCCACTACCTCTTCTTGCAGCCAGTTCAAAATATTCACCACAGATCTCCTTTAAAAATGTCCCCTCTCACTTTGAATTTGTGCCTTCTAGTTCTAGACTCCTCTGGGAAAAAAATATTTTGCTATCTGTCCTATGTACGGCTCTTTTAATTTTATAAACCCCTATAATGTCACCCTCAGCCTTCTGTTCAACTGAAAAAAAGCTCAGTCTACCTTATCTATTCTTATAACTACAGACTTCCATTCCAGGTAACATAGTGAGAGGCATTGGTCGTGTGAATAATCAAAGGGTTTTGCCAGGGCTGAAGTGGCTAACACGAGAGGACAGAGTTTTAAGGTGCTTGGAAGTAGGTACAGATGAGATGTCAAGGGTAAGTTTTTTATACAGTGAGTGGTGGGTGCATGGAATGGGCTGCCGGCAACATTGGTGGAGGCGGATGTGATAGGGTCTTTTAAGAGACTCCTGGATAGGAACACGGAGCTTAGAAAACTAGAAGACTATCAGTAACCCTAGGTAATTTCTGAAGTTAGTAGGTGTTCGGCACAGCATTGTGGGCCGATAGGTCTGTATTATGCTGTAGGTTTTCTATGTTTCTAACAACTTGGTGAATCTCTTCGGTGCTCTCTTTATAGCTACCACATCCTTCCTGTAGTATTGCACCAGAACTGTACAAATGTGGCTCAGGTTCCAAATCGTAAGCTCAAATCCTCAGCCTGCGAAGGCAAGAATGCCAAGAATAGCATGATCACTGCCTTACATATAAACATCATCACTTTCAGAAAGTTATGGGCTTGCATGCCAGACTCCCTCTGTACATCAATACTCCTAAGATCCTGCCGGTTACGTTGCATGTCCAACTAGATTTTGACCTCTTATCTGGCTACTACTTCTCAACTTACTTTTAAACTTAACTATGTCCCATTGTATCCTTAGACAAGCTTCCTCACCATAAACGACTCCACCAATTGTTATAAGAGCATAAAACATAGGAGCAGAATTAGGCCATTCAGCCCATCAAGTCTGCTCCGCCATTCCATCATGGCTGATCCCGGATCCCACTCAACCCCATGTACCTGCCTTCTTGCCATATCCTTTGATGCCCTGACCAATCAGGAAATGATCAACTTCCACCTTAAATATACACACGGTCTTGGCCTCCACTGCAGTCTGTGGCAGAGCATCTCACAGATTTACTTTCCTCTGGCTAAAGAAATTCCTCGTTACCTCTGCTCTAAAGGGTCACCCTTCAGTTTTGAGGCTGTGCCCCCTAGTTCTAGAAACCTCCCATGATAAGAAACATTCTCTCCACATCCACCCTATCTAGTCCTTTCAATGAGGTCCCCTGCATTCTTCTAAATTCCAGTGAATACAGGCCCAAAGCTGCCAAATGCTCCTCCTATGTTAACCCCAATGTCTAATAACACATAATGTGTTAAGTCCATAACACATGAGACATAGGAGAGGAATTAAGCCATTTGACCCATTCAATCAGCTCTGCACCTGTGTCATCTGCAAACTTACTGATCGCACCTTCTATATTCTCATTCAAGTTATTTTTATCTATTACAAATAACTAAAGTCCTGGCACAGATCTCTGTGGTCTTCTGGCTCCTCACTCTTGGCTAACAAAGGCACAAATTCTCTGTTGGAGGCTCAGCATTTCCTTTCCTTGCTCCCTTGGAGATCCTGGAAAGAATCATTTAAGCCCTGGGGGATTTCCGCCACCTATTTTGCTGCAAAATATCTAGCACTTCCTTCCCTTGCTCCCTTGGAGATTCAGGGATAGAGTCATTTAAGCCCTGGGGGATTTCCACCACCTATTTTGCTGCAATATGTCTAGCACTTCCTTCTTCCTGATGCAAATGGGCTTCAGAATATCAGAATAACCGTTAACTCTTCATCTTCCACATCCTCCTCCTTGGTGAATACCGATGAGAAATTTTCACTTAGAATCTCCCTTATGTCATCTGGCTCTAAATAGATGACACCCAATCTCCACACCCAGATCACAAACAGCAAGGCCAGTCAGCAAGTATGCAGCAGGAGGCTGGTTCTGTTTGCCTTCCACTGGCTCACGCATGTTATGATACTTATAAAACTGCTAAACTGCAGAGAGGCAAGAATGCATGAAGTCTACAACCGGGATCGCTATCTACCACCAGAGTTCTATTAAAGTCCTGAAACTTATAACCATATAACAATTACAGCACGGAAACAGGTCATCTTGGCCCTTCTAGACCGTGCCAAACGCTTACTCTCACCTAGTCCCACCGACCTGCACTCAGCCCATAACCCTCCATTCCTTTCCTGTCCATATACCTATCCAATTTTTTCTTAAATGACAATATCGAACCTGCCTCTACCACTTCTACTGGAAACTCGTTCCACACAGCCACCACTCTCTGAGTAAAGAAGTTCCCCATCGTGTTACCCCTAAACTTTTGCCCCCTAACTCTCAACTCATGTCCTCTTGTTTGAATCTCCCCTACTCTCAATGGAAAAAGCCTATTCACGTCAACACCATTATCCCCCTCATAAATTTAAATACCTCTATCAAGTCCCCCCTCAACCTTCTATACTCCAAAGAATAAAGACCTAACTTGTTCAACCTTTCTCTGTAACTTAGGTGCTGAAACCCAGGTAACATTCTAGTAAATCTCCTCTGTAGTATCACTATTTTGTTGACATCTTTCCTATAATTCGGTGACCAGAACTGTACACAATACTCCAAATTTCGCCTCACCAATGCCTTGTACAATTTTAACACTACATCCCAACTCCTATACTCAATGCTCTGATTTATAAAGGCCAGCATACCAAAAGTTTTCTTCACCACCCTATCCACATGAGATTCCACCTCCAGGGAACTATGCACCATTATTCCTAGATCACTCTGTTCTACTGCATTCTTCAATGCCCTACCATTTACCATCTATGTCCTATTTTGATTAATCCTACCAAAATGTAGCACCTCACACTTATCAGCATTAAACTCCATCTGCTATCTTTCAGCCCACTCTTCTAACTGGCCTAAATCTGCAAGCTTTGAAAACCTACTTCATTATCCACAACGCCACCTATCTTAGTATCATTTGCATACTTACTAATCCAATTTACCACCCCATCATCCAGATCATTAATGTATATGACAAACAACATTGGACCAAGTACAGATCCCTGAGGCACACCAGTAGTCACCGGCCTCCAAACTGACAAACAGTTATCCACCACTATTCTCTGGCATCTCACATCCAGCTACTGTTGAATCCATTTTACTACTTCAATTTTAATACCTAACGATTGAACCTTCCTAACTAACCTTTCATGTGGAACCTTGTCAAAGGCCTTACTGAAGTCCATATAGACAACATCCACTGCTTTACCCTTGTCAACTTTCCTAGTAACCTCATCAAAAATTCAATATGATTTGTCAAACATGACCTTCTACGCACAAATCCATGTTGACTGTTCTTAATCAAACCCTGTCTATTCAGATAATTATATATACCATCTCTAAGATTACTTTCCATTAACTTACCCACCACAGACGTCAACCTTACAGGCTGATAATTGCTAGGTTTACTCTTAGAACCATTTTTAAACAATGGAACCACATGAGAAATCTGCCAATCCTCCGGCACCATCCCCGTTTGTAATGACATTTGAAATATTTCTGTCAGAACCCCTGCTATTTCTACACTAACTTCCCTCAAGGTCCTTGGGTATTCTGTCCCAGAGATTTATCCACATTTATATTCCTTATATTCCTTAAAAGTGCCAGTACTTCCTCCTCTTTAACCGTGATAGTTTCCATAACTTCCCAACTTGTTTCCCTTACGTTACACAATTCAATATCCTTTTCCTTAGTGAATACCAAAGAAAAGAAATTGTTCAAAATCTCCCCCATCTCTTTTGACTCCACACATAGCTTTCAACTCTGATTCTCTAAGGGACCAATTTTATCCCTCACTTCCACCCAAATAGTCTCCCTAGATGAGCCCTCTAATCTATCCTGCCAAAGCACCACTGTAATATTTTCTCTGACAAGCAATGCAACATCTCCCCCTCTTGCCCCTTCGATGTTTTCACTCCTGAAGCAACGAAATCCAGGAATATTTAGTTGCCAATCACACCCCTCCTGCAACCATGTTCCACTATTAGCCTCAACATCATATTTGTAGTATCAATCCATGCTGTAAGCTCATCCGCCTTTGTTACAATGCTCCTAGCATTAAAATAAATGCATTTAAGAAATTCTCCACCACTTACTCTTTGCTTATCCCTGATGGTGCAAAGAACTTTACTATCTTCTTTTTCTTCCTTCTCCCCTACATCTTCGGTCTGAGTGCTCCCCGTCTCTATCACCTGCCTATCCTCCCTCACACACTGTCTACAAGCTTTCTCTATTTGTGAAATAACCTCCTCTCTCCTAGTCTCTTCAATTTGATTCCCACCCCCCAACCATTCTAGATTAAAGTCTCCCCAGTAGCCTTAGCAAATCTGCCCTCCAAGATATTGGTCCCCCTAGGATTCAAGTGCAACCTGTCTTTTTTGTACAGGTCACACCTGCCCCAAAAGAGGTCCCAATGATCCAGAAAATTGAGTCCTTGCCTCTTGCTCCAATCCCTCAGCCATGCATTTATCCTTCACCTCATTCCATTCCTACTCTCACTGTCGCGTAGCACAGGTAGTAATCCCGAGATTACTACCTTTGCAATCCTTCTTCTCAACTCTGTTCCTAACTCCCTGTATAATCCTTTCAGGACCTCTTCCCTTTTCCTACTTATGTCATTGGTACCTATATATACCATGACCTCTGGCTCCTCATCCTCCCACTTCAGAATATCTTGGACATGATCAGAAACATCCCGGACCCCGGCACCAGGAAGGCAAACTACCATCTGAGTCTCCTGACTGCATCCACAGAATCGCCTATCTGACCCCCTAACTATTGAGTCCCCTATTACTACTGCCTTCCTCTTCCTTTCCCTACCCTTCTGAGCTACAGGGCCTGACTCTGTGTTGGAGGCACGGCCACTGTTGATTTCCCCAGGTAGGCTGTCCCCCTCAACAGTACTCAAACAGGAGTACTTATTGTCAAGGGGTACAGCCACTGGGGTACTCTTCCTCTTCCCCCTCCTAACTGTGACCCACCTGTCTGCCTCCCGTAGTCCCGGTGTGACTACCTGCCTGTAACTCCTCTCTATCAACTCCTCACTCTTCCTGACCAGATGAAGGTCATCAAGCTGCAACTCCAGTTCCCTAACACGGTCCCTTAGGAGCTGCAGCTTGGCACACCTGGTGCAGATATGGATGTCCGGAGGGCTAGGAGACTCCAGGACCTCCCACATCCGACACCGAGAACAGCAAGCTGCCCTCACACTCATAATTCCCCCTTTCCTCAATTAACAGGAAAAATTGTAAACTAAACCTATCTTGCCTCGCCCGTTTCCGCCTAAGCCTGTTGAGCCAAAGCCCTTAAGCCTTCACTCTGCTCCCAACTCACTCCGCTGCTCGCAAAATGATGCTGCCCACTGTATAAGGCTGTTTTCCTTTTAAATCTTCCACGCTTCACTGCCCGATGTCATACGCCTGTGCAGTCCCATTTCTCTTAACCCCAATGAGAATAAAATATTGAGATGGCTCCCGCAGCACTCCCAGACTTCCTTCTCCGAATTATTTGGAAAGGAAGTTCAACTCGCTTTTCCTAATAGTTTTGTAGCATTTCTAAGTGATAAGTAGCTTAGAGAACAAATTGTTTCTGCTAAGTCTGACATATTTTTTCCTGTCAGATCTAATTGGAAAAACTAAAATTATTAAAACAGCTACAAGGAATCTCAATCATCCAAAGAGGCTATTACTGCTTCCTTGGATAATTCAAACATTTCAGCAGCAATATTGGAAGTGGTTAGTTCATGAAATTTCCTTCACTGGCCACTCTTAAAATAAAATTGCAAGATGATGATCTGATTATATATCTTGATCATTTGAAATATCTGGAAATTGATACGGAATTTCAGTTCAGAGACCTGCTGGAGATGCATATTCCAGATTGGGTGGTGGATTCATTTGGGGTGAATGTGAATGATGTTGACATCACATTACAAGAATGTCTTATTAAGCTGCAGAGTGATATAACAGCTCAAGCAAAATTGAAATGCAAAACTTCTGGATAACTTGTGATATTCAAAATAAGTTTCCTCAGCTCTGGGAGAAAGCAAAGTTGTTTTTAATTAGATTTAGTTAAACACTTCTACTACAATTGAAGCTTGTAGCAGTCTTGATGTGAAAAGAGGTAATCTTCGATTATCTTTAACCTAGTTGCAACCAGTTATTCAAACGTTCACAAGCTTGCATCAGTCACAAGGATCTCACTATATATGCAAAGTAACAATACTAAGTGCTTCTTCGTCACTAGTTGAAAGCATATTATCTACATTAAAAGTATCCTATTCAGCGTTTTGAAATAATTGTTTTATTTGTCATGTACACCTGTAACATTGTATTTAACATTTAATAATACCTATAACCTCTTAAGACATAAATATTGACTGTACATTACAATGATTACTACAGCTGACCAAAAGAAACTTTAACAACTAACTGAGACTATGGAGGATGGAGGCCACAGAGGAAAATGAAAGTCACAAGTGGGCCACAAGAAGAAAAAGGTTGAGACCACGGTTTTAAAGCACTAACATGAGAACCTACATTACCTTTGACTTCCTGAAAGCTTACAGAGCTATGATCACTGCCCACAATTGCTGCTGATACATCAATCATTTATCTATTCTTATTCCCTAAAATAAGATCAAGTACTGACACATTTTGCTTCAGAAAACTTCCTTGCATTTTATGAATTTCTCCTCATGTAATCCCTTTGCACCAAGACAATCAGAACCAATACTGAGAAAGTTAAAATCTATTACTACAGCAACCCTATTTCTTTTCCACCCCTCTGCGACCTACCTGCATATCTGTTTTTCTAATTCCCACTGACAATTGGGAGGGTTCTCATTTCTCGTTTAACACGGACAGAGTGAGTGCTCTTTTCTTATTCCTAATTTCTACCCATACAGCATCATTCACCTATCCCTACCTGCAGAATTTTCTGCCTGGGAAATGCCATTATGCTCACTAAAATTCGCAGTGAACAGCCACTCCACCATTGCATCTTCTATAATGCTTCAAATATCTATACCCAGCAGTGTTGAGCTTTCAGACCTGCCTGTCACTCAACCACATTTCTGTAATTGCAATAACATCATAATCTCGTGTCCCATTCAAAATCTTGGAATGTTAAGTAAGAGTTAGTCCTTTAATAGAACACAGCAAAAGGATCAGGAGCATTTTGGCATCTGGCAACTAGGAGAAGGACTTTGAAAGATTCAAAATTGGTTAAGTAACACACACAGAATGCTGGAGAACTCAGCAGGCCAGGCAGCGTCTATAGAAAAAGTAAACAGCAAATGTTTAGGGCCAAGTAACGGTATATCCATTATGCAAATGTAATCATTCATTTCAAGAGGTCTAGAATACAAGAGCAGGGATGTGATGCTGAGGCTTTATAAGGCACTGGTGAGGCCTCACCTTGAGTACTGTGAACAGTTTTGGGGCTCCTTATCTCAAAAAAGATGTGCTGGCATTGGAGAGGGTCCAGAGGAGATTCACAAGAATGATTCCAGGAATGAAAGGGTTATCATACAAGGGGTGGTTGATAGCTTTGGGTCTGTACTCACTGGAATTTAGAAGGATGAGGAGGGGAATCTCATCGAAACCTTTTGAATGTTGAAATGCCTAGACAGAGTAGATGTGGAAACGATGTTTCCCATGGCTGGGGAGTCTAGGACAAGAGGGTACAGCCTCAGGATAGCGAGACATCCATTCAAAACAGAGATGTAGAGAAATTTCTTTAGCCAGAGGGTGGTGAATTGCAGGTTAAGACCTACAAGTATCTGGGAGTACAGTTAGACGAGAAGCTAGACTGGACTGCCAACACAGATGCCTTGTGCAGGAAGGCACAGAGTCGACTGTACTTCCTAAGAAGGTTGGCGTCATTCAATGTCTGTAGTGAGATGCTGAAGATGTTCTATAGGTCAGTTGTGGAGAGCGCCCTCTTCTTTGTGGTGACGTGTTGGGGAGGAAGCATTAAGAAGAGGGACGCCTCACGTCTTAATAAGCTGGTAAGGAAGGCGGGCTCTGTCGTGGGCAAAGTACTGGAGAGTTTAACATCGGTAGCTGAGCGAAGGGCGCTGAGTAGGCTACGGTCAATTATGGATAACTCTGAACATCCTCTACATAGCACCATCCAAAGACAGAGAAGCAGTTTCAGCGACAGGTTACTATCGATACAATGCTCCTCAGACAGGATGAAGAGGTCAATACTCCCCAATGCCATTAGGCTTTACAATTCTACCGCCAGGACTTAAGAACTTTTTAAAAGCTATTATTAATGCTTTTTGAGATAGTGATTTAGATGCATATCATATTTTTTGCTGAGTTAAGTATTGTATGTAATTAGTTTTGCTACAACAAGTGTATGGGACATTGGAAAAAAAGTTGAATTTCCCCATGGGGATGAATAAAGTATCTATCTATCTATCTATCTATCTATCTATCTATCTATCTATCTATCTATCTATCATTGCAACGTGCAGCTATGGAGACCAGGTGTACTGAAGGCAGAGATTGATAGGTACTTGATTGTATGGCATCAAAGGTTATGGGAGAAGGCTGGGAAATGGGGTTGAAGAGGAGAAGGAAAAAGGATCAGCCATGATTGAATGGCACAGCAGACTCAATGGGCCAAATGGCCTAATTCAGAGCCTATGTCTTATGGTCTTATGGTCTAAATGAGAATGAAATAATTGTAACATCATTTGATGCAGAACAAAAAAAGCAATAAGATAAAGAACACAATAAATATAAATATATAATAAGACAGCTTACAGACACAGTTTGAATGTATGTACATAAAGTGATGATAGGCACAGGCTACATGTTAAAAGGGGACGTTGGGAGCAGACCCAAGTGCAGGACACAGACACAGAGGTAGTATAAACAGATCCGGGTTTATTGATAGTTACTAGGAAGGCCAGGGAGCGAGGACAAAATGTCAACGTGGACATAAACATTGGATAACAAACTGGTAAAACCTGGACTAGTACAGACAAGGAACCTGGACTTGAACTTGCCTTGGACTTGACTTGGACTAGGAACCTGCACTCAGACTCGACTTGGACTAGGAACCTGGAGTCGGTCTCGACTTGGGCTCGGACCTTGGACCTGGACTTGGACTCGGAACTTGGATCTTGACTTGGACTTGGAACTTGGACCATGAGTTTGGACTTGGACTGGACTTGGACCACAAAAAGACAGAATACCCAACTTTGAGTAGCAGCAAATGGCCAGACCTACTCAGCTGGAAGGACTTGGACAATGAGGAGACAGAATACCCAACTCAGAGTAGCGTCAAATGGCCAGACCTACTCAGCTGGAAAGCACATGGACAACGAGGGGACAAAACCACATGACGACAGTCCATTCGTATGTTTGCTTGGAGTGGCAGTAAACAGCCAGCAAGTTTCAGCTTGCCATGAAAACAACAGAATTTGTACCTTACTCGGAGCAGCAGCAAAACAGCCGGCAACTCAGCTGGACACGAAAATGTCTGAATTTGCTAAGCAGCCACAGGCACCAAAGCAACTAGTGTCCACGAATCTCAGCGGTCCCGGAATGAGCAAAGCCACAGTGGCTACAGTGAGATGACTGGTTTCTGATGACATGCTTCTTGTGACGGTTCAGCAATCACCGCAGTAAATCGGAGCCTTTTATGTTGCCGGCACGAAATGAAGATCAGGTGCCTTAATCAAGGCACCCGACAGGACACGGGGAAAAGGAAATAACTGGAATGAGGAATCCTCAGACTGGACCATGACACTACCTAGCATGGGAAAGCATGGGTAATTAAGCTCTCGGCCCTCAAATGCAGTGAAGGAGAAGAAATGTGTCTATCAGTATATTGGAACCTGTTGAGGATCCAGAAATATTAAGAGATGGAGTTGGATGAGGGTGGTAAAGAAGAGCAAATCAGAGATGAAGGGAAAGAGGAGAAAATAAGCTATTCTGAAACTTTAGGCACTCTGGTACTAAGGTCTTGAACTTAGCATATGTGCAGTGTTGATGTTGCCATTCATTTCTTTTCATGTGCAGGGATTATTATATGGAAACATGCAATTTCCTTTTCATAGGCGAATGTGATCATTGCTGAGCCATACCTTAAATATGGAGATGCCCCGTACACCCTGCAGTATGGTGGATGTGGTGAGAAGGGGCGGTACATTCACTTCACCCCAAACTTCATGCTAAATGATGAAATGACCTCCGTTTATGGTCCAAAAGGTAAGATAATTTAAATAAGCCTGCATTGATTAGCATGTATTTTGAAAAATGAATTACCCAAGGGACATAAGAACAAGTGCCTGAAGTATCTTCCATCAATCAATGATATGATTGCTGAAGCCCATTGACAATCCCAACTGAAAGTCAGGCTTGATTGTCACACCAAGCTCTACAAGGCCTAGAAATGGACACTATATTTCTGAATAACAAAGATATTCAGCACAGCGCATGATTTTTTAAAAGTTTTTATAGAATCATATAGCACAGCAATAGGTTGTTTGGCTCAACATGACAAATTAGTCTAAGCATTTAGCCTGTATCTCTCTTAACCTTTCCAATCCATGAATCTGTTCAAATGTCTTTTAAACTGTGTAATTTTACTTGCCACAACCTCCTTTGGCTGCTTGTTCCATATGCCCACCAGACTTTGAGGACCTGCCCTTCTGGTCCTCAATAAATCAAACTTATGCCCTCTAATTTTAGACTTCTCTACATGTGGAAAAAGACTTTGATTATGTATTCTATCCATGCTTTCATGTGGTTTATATCTCAGCCCTTCACCTCCTTCGCTGATCTCTGACAGGATCTCTGTAATTTTTTTCTTGCTTCCCACAATGAAACATTACACACCTGGTCAGTCACTAAGAATTTTCCACCTGTAGAGACTTGCCAATACCTCTTTCACTATGACAATATGATTGAGTTCTGAAGAAAGGTCTCGATCTGAAATGTCAACTGTTTATTCATTTCCATAGATACTGCCTGGCCTGCTGAGTTCTGCCAGCATTTTGTGTGTGCTATTCTGTATTTCTGGCATCTGCAGAATCTCTTGTGTTTAAGCTTTTAGTAAAATGTTGTCGGAGTAATTATGGGCCATGAGCCAATGAGTAATGTATGAATATTTTCATTTATTAACTTTAATTACTTTAAATCCTTCACACTTCACACTTGCAACCTGATATTGGTAGCAACACACGCAAAATCATGGAGAAATTCAGCAGGCCAGGCAGCATCAATGGAAAGTGTAAGCAGTTGACGTTTTGTGCCGAGGCCCTTCATCAGGACTGGAAAGGGAGAGGAGAAGTCAGAGTTAGAAGGTGGGAGGAAGGGAGGAAGAAGTACAAGGTGGTAGGTGATAGCTGAAACCAGGAGTGGGGGAGGGGGCAAAGTAAAAAGCTGGGAAATTGATTGGTGAAAGAGATAAAAGGCTGGACAAATGAGAATCTGATAGGACAAATCCCAGTAAGGATATGTGGCTACGTTTGCAGGTCTGGGTGAGCATATGGTCAGAGTCAGAGAGGCAAAGAGATCATAGAAGGGGTGCAGTGAGAGACAGTATCACTGAGCTCTCATTGAAGGGCGGATTTAAACTTCTTTAGGGTAGGATTCACAGAAGTAGTAGTAGTATTACAAACACGAGAAAATCAGCAGATGCAACACACATGAAATGCTGGAGGAACTCAGCAGGCCAGGGAGCATCTGTGAAATAAAGTAAGAAGTTGATGTTTTGGGCGAGATCCTTCTTCAGGACTGGAGAAAAAAGATGAGCAGTCAAAATAAGAAGGTAGGGGTAGGGGAGGAATATATATATTTTGATTCCCCATCAGTCAAGTCAAGTTCAGTCAAGTTTATTGTATCTGTGTTAGTATAGTAACAGGTACAATGAAAAACCCTGCTTGCAGCAGCATTACAGAACGTGGGTGCTGACAACCTGGAGTGGATGCTTGCTGGCTAAATGAATAGCCAAAGTTGTTGCTGTCATTAGCTACGGCAAGTTCTCAGTTAAAACTATATTTCACTGCAGAATTACATGGGAATGAGAGGATTTTCAACTGATTTAAGCATCCATTTGAAAATGTCACCAGCACAGGATTCCGAGTGCTTGAGGGAAATTTGCTAGCAAGAATGGTGAAAGTGCCCATCAAAAGATATTTCAAATTTAGATTATCGAACAATCCAAGCTTGAAATATCCGTACTTCGATGGGCAAATTGTGGATGCTTGATCAGCTCCCGCTAAAGCTCTCTTATCTTATGAATACAGCTCACATTTGATGAGTCAACTTTTGGGCAAAATAACTGCCTATTTATTTTCATGATGGCAGAGAAAGAACTTCTTATCCTATCAAAAGCATTTTGCCTTTACAAGCAAGTTATGTCAACATTGAAATTGGCAGAATATTCCTGTTTCTAATTCACAGAATTTCAAAGCACTGATTAAATTTTTTTTTTTTATTGTTTTTTTATAGGGAGAGTATTTGTTCATGAATGGGCCCGTTTCCGCTGGGGTGTGTTTAATGAACATAATGACTTGATGCCATTTTACAGCTCCAACAATGGAACCTCTGAAGCAACAAGGTATGGCAAATCTAGCTTGTATTTGGTCATGTGGATATCCCTTCTCAAGATTATGATACATCAAAAGGAAAAAACTTACAATTCTCTAGCAACTTTTTGTAGAAATGCAAGTTTTTAAGTACAGACATGCAAGCAAAGAAGCATGGGATACTTGGGAAACTTGGCTGCATGGAATCAGAATTGGCTAGCCCACAGGAGGCAGAGGGTGATGGAATGCATTCTGCGTGAAGGTTGGTGACCACTGATGTTCTGCAGTGATCTGTTCTGGAATCCCCGCTCTTAGTCATTTTTATAAATGGCTTAGACAAGGAAGTGGAAAGGTGGGTCAGTAAGTTTGCAGATGACATGAAGGTTGGTGATGTTGTGGATAATGCAAAAGCGTGTTGTAGATTACAAAAGAGTTTTGACAGGTTAGAGACATGGGCTGAGAATTACCAGATGGAGTTCTATACCGAAAGGTGCAGAGAGAGGCTTTCGAAAGTCGAACTTGATGGTACAGTACAAAGTTTGTAGGAGTATTTTTGGCAGTGCAGCAGAACAGAGGGATCTTCAGGTCCAAATCCATAGATCCCTCAAAGATGGTGCTCAAATTGATAGGTGGTTGAGAAGGTGTATGGTATGTTGACCTTTGTTAGTAGGGGGCCCGAGTTCAAGGACTATGAGGTAATATTGCAGCTCTATAAAGCTTTAGTTAGACTACACTTGGAGTGTTGTGTTCAATCTTGATCACGTCATTAGAGGAAGGATGTGGAAGCTTTAGAGAGGATGAAGTGGAGATTTACCAGGATACTGCCTGGATTAGAGTGCATGTCTTATGAGGAAAGCAGGATGGGAGGTGACTTGATAGAGGTGTATAAGAAGATAAGAGGCATTGATAGAGTGGACAGCCAGAGCATTTTTCTTCAGTGTGAAAGTGATTATTATAAGTGGACATAACATGATTGGAGGAAAGTACAGGGGGTATGTCAGAGGTAGGTTTTTTACACAGAGTTAGCAGTGCATGGTATATGCTGCCAGGGGTGGGTGGTGGTAGAGGCAGATACATAAGAGACTCCTGAATAGGTACATGGAGCTTAGAAAAATAGAGGGCTATGGGTAACCCTGGGTAAATTCTAAGGTAAAAACATGTTCAGCACAGCACTGTGGGCTGAAGGGTCTATATTGCACTGTAAGTTCTCTATGTTTCTATTCAAGAGTCTCTTAGATAGACACATAGATGAAAGGAAAATGGAAGGCTAAGTAGGGGAGAAGGATTAGATTAATCTTAGAGAAGGTGAAAAGGTTTGCATAACATTGTGGCCCAACGGGCCTGGCTTACTATTCCAAGTTTTAACTTTCCCAATTTTAGTATGTCCCAAGCAGCTTTACAACCCATAATATACATTTTTGCATACACTGTTGTAACGTAAGGAATATAGCAGCCAATGTTGCACAAATCTTCTCTCACAGGTAGCAATTTGATAATGATATTTTTATCTGTTTTAAGTTATGTTGTATAAAGCACACAAGGTCATCAGGTCATAAAAGAGAATGCCCCTGCTTTCCTTCTAATCTATGCCATGGGGTCTCTTATCCCGGTAAACAGACTGAAAAGACAGCCATGTCCTCAGTTTAGTGTATGTGCAGCCTGCTAATGTGCATTTGTTGAAAAGATAAAGACATTAAGTTGAATGGTTTGATTGTGGTTTTCAGAATATCATGGACAGGAATGATTAGTAGCAACAACTGCAAACAATAGGGCAAATTTCATCTCAGCTAATAAAAGGTGTCAAATATTTGGAGGGTTTAAGTGTAGGCTGAGAGTTCCAATGGAAGAATAGGCTGGAAATGAGGAGACCTATAAACTGGCTATCTCTTATATTTTCTGAAGAAATTGTCAAAACTACAGAAATATGTAAACACATGCACTTTTATGCTTATTATTATTATGACTTTCAGATGTTCACTCAGCATAAAAGGAACAATTGCTGAGTGCAAAGGAAGTTCCTGTTCAACATGTACCATTGATCAAAGTACAGGATTACCAAATAAGGAATGTAGATATTTCCCAGAGAAAAATCAGCCATCATCATCTTCAATAATGTACCTACAGGGATTACCAAATGTAAGTAGAGCTACCAGCAGCTGTTTTCTCAACTAATTGGCCAGGTTGTTATTCTCATTTATCATGACTGAAGAAATTGGTGGCCCTTGTAAACATACCTAATGTCTGGGGATTTACTGCTGAATTCAAAAAGCCAAATCTGTCAATATTCACTTCATTCTGGAAACCGAATGGAGTCCAACGTTGGGGTCCTGTCTTGGTGGAATCTCACAACATTACACTGAGGTACTATCTCTCAGTTCTTACATCAGGTATAGTCTGGAGTGTGATCTAAAATCCCATGGATTAGGGTGGGGACTCTTGAGAGAAATCAGTGGCATTAACTACCAAAGTCTGTCAAATGTGTTCAGGAAAGCCTCCTTAGTCTGTACATAGAAATCCCAGCTAGAGAGAGTGTGATACTAGATGTCCTATTAAGGAATGAGACAGGACAATGTGACAGAAGTTTGTGTCTGGGAGCATTTAGCATTTAATGATTATAATGCTATTCGTTTCAAGGTAATTATGGAAATAGATAGGGTCTGCTCCATGGGTTGAGATTCTAAATTGGAGAAAGGCCAATTTGGATGGTATCAGAAAGAACCTGGCAAGTGTGGACTGGGTACTGGCTTTCTGGCAAAACTGTACTTGGTAAGTAGGAGGCCTTCAAAAATGAAATTCTGAGAGTACAGAGTTTGTTTGTTCCTTTCAGAATGAAAGGTAACGATAACATGTTTAGGGAACCTTGGTTTTTGAGAGATATTGAGACTCTGGAAAAGAAAAAGGAGGTGTATAGCAGGTATAGACAAGTAGAAACAATTGAGAGACTTGAAGACTATAAGAAATGCAAGAGAACACTTAAGAAGGAAATCAGGAATGCTAAAAGTAGGCATGAGGTTGTTCTAGTAGATAAGGTGCAGGAGAATCCTAAGGTCTTTACAGATACAGTTATAGCAAAAGGACAGCAGGGGACAAATTTGGTCCTCTGGAAGATCAGAATGATAATCTACGCATAGAGCAGAAAGATTTGAGGGAGACCTTAAATGGATTTTTCCCATCTGCATTTACTCGGGTGATGGATACAGAGCCTACAGAAATAAGGCAAGGTAGTTAGGAGCTCATGGACCCATACAGATTTCAAAGAAGGTAGTGTTAGCTCTCTTGAGGAAAATTAGGGTGGATAAATCCTGAAGGCATAACAAGGTGTTCTCTTGGACCCTATGAGAGAGTAATGTAGAAATTGCTGAGGCCCTAGCAGAGATACTTAAAATATTGTGGCAGGCATTTGGTCCATAATGACAGACAAGGAAGGTCATTAAGCTCAACAACTGTTTTATTGTGATAAACACCAAAACAGACTGGGTGCCAGAACTCAGAAAGAAACAGCTCAGTTTCATACAGACAGGGAGGTGACCATCACACGCATTGGTTACAGTCAGAGAGACCCACAAATACACAAGTCAATCACTGTATAACCCAAGCTAAGATGTAACAATAAATGAACTTGAACTTCCCACCATAATCCCATGAAAGCATTTCAACACAAGAACAATAAATAGAGCTGGTCATTAGAAATGCGGGGAGTGGACTGCTGACTACGTCCCTCCCCCCGGAGCATCATCACACTGCCCCCTACCGAATCTTGGTGGTAATTGACGCTGCCGCCTGGGGTGCTGGTGAGGGGTGGGGGGGTAATTCTGGAGCAGCCCACCCTCCTCCAGTGGAGGGACTGTTTGGTGAGGCACTTCCTTCGACCTTGCTGGGTCACTGGTGGCCAAGGACCGATATGGTGCCAGCCAATCCCAGTGCAGCATGACTGCCTTCTGCTGCTCAGGCAACCACGTCCGACATAGAACGTCGAAGATGCAGTCGAGCACCACTCCCAGTCCAATCTAGTGGCATCCTAGCTTGGCGGATAGTCCCTTCTTCTGGGAGGGGTGGTAGACCCATGCCTGGTCCATCACAGTAAAGCCTTGCCCCTGGCTACAGGCATCATCAGCCGGTTCTTGGCTGCTGGGGGCCGAGCCACATCATGAACAGTCCGCAGATGCCTCCTGAGATGCTGCAGGTACTCCAACCTCACCTCTCCAGGAATTTCTGGCTCAGGAGGGGGCACAAACACCAGAACCACTGGCCAAAGCGCTGTGCCGAGCCCCCTGTTGCAGGCGTCTGTGTCAGCAAGGAAGGCACATGCTGAGTCGGGGTATACCAGCACCAGGGCCCGGGTAAGCGCAGCTCAGAGCTGGATGAGGACGGCAGCACAGGGGTTAGCTCAGGCGAAGGGCCTCCCGTTTTCGGTGACCTGGTGCAGGGAACTGGCGATGGTGGTGAAGTCCTAAAAAAATGACATAAGTATGATGCCAGCCCCAGGAAGCTGTGAACTGGGAGACATCACGGGGGATGGGCCATTCTCTGACCACCGCCACCTTCTCAAGATCCATCACCACTCCTTCCACAGTCACTAAGTGCCCCAGGAACTTTGTCTGGCAGTGCAGCAGGCAGCGTTTTGCAGGGTTGAGCTGCAGGTTCGCCTGGCGGATGGTGGCAAAGACCTCTTCCAGGATCCACAAGGCATCATTGAAAACGGCGGTGTACACAAGGGGGTTGTCCAAATAGATGATGCAGCAACTCTGTAGAATGTGAGCCCGCGCCCTCTCCATCAGTCTCTCGAAGGTGGCCGGGACGTTACACAGGCCAAATGGCATTACCGGGAAGTGCCACAGCCCTTGACCAATGGTGAAGGCAGTCTTGGGCCGGGCCTCTGGGAACAGTTTGACCTGCCATTAGCCACTGTGCAAATCGAGAGAGCTGAACCAGGTCAAACCCAGGAAGTAGTCTGGGGCATCATCAGTTCGGGCAGTGGTTAGAAGTCCTTCTGGGCCACGGCATTGAGACACAGATCCGCCATGATCCACATTTTTTCCTGACCGACGCTGCTGGAGCTGCCCACAGGCTATTGGAGGGCTCAATGATGCCAGCCGCTGCCATCTCTTCAGTGCACTGCCTGGTGTTTGGTGAAGGCCAGGCAATGGGGCCGCAGGCGGATGGACTGGGCATGCCTGGTGTTCGTGTGGTGTCGGAGCAGCCCCATGCACCTGCAGCCCTCATCGCTGGCAGTGAAGGTTTCGTGGTCCTGATCAGAGCCATCGCTGCTCCACTGCCACAGCTCTCACAGTGCCTGGACGGTCTCACCGGAGGACAGCTCAGATGTCACGCCACGTCGATGTGGTTGCTGATGACAGGGGCACGGTGGGCTGTGCCGGGATGATGAGTGGTGGTTGTCGCAAAACCCGCCTGGTTCCGCTTCCCGCAGCTGCCCTACTGGAGAGCCACGGCTTCAGCACTGAGGTAGAGTATTGCCCCCGGTACATCCACACAGGCTCCCAGTGGGACTGCAGGTCCAGCCCAATGATGCAGGACTCCCGGATGTCAGCTAGCTACACCACATGCTCCCCACTGCGATGCACAGCCACCTCTTCCCTCTCTCTGCACTCTCTGCACAGTCGCCAGTGACCGTAGCCAGCTGGACTGCCATCGTTGTCCTCCCAGGCTGGTCTGTGTTGGGGTGGATGCCCGGATGGATCATGGTGACAGTTGATCCCATGTCCACCAACGTACGGCACCTAATGCCCTCCACCACGCAGTCCGCATATAATTTCTTCATCCAAACGCCCCCCCTCCATGGAAGAGACAACAGAGGGATTCTTCTGGAGGTCTTGTGAATTGCTGGAACATCTCGGGAGAGCTAAAGTTGCTTCTACTCTCTCCACCTTAGCCAGTGCCTCATCCAGCGATGATGGTGATGTCAGGCAAACGTGCTAACGAAGGCACTCTGGCATCAGCAGCTTTATAAAGGTGTGGAGGGCAAGCTCTTCCTGGGCCACAGGAGGGGACTAGGGAAGCCAAGCCAAGCACAGTGGTGGATCTGTTGCAAATGTCACCAGGCTGCACAGTTCTTCTTCCATTGCTTTTTCCAACGGCCTCGGCTTGAAACACGACTACGAAGCCTCTGCAGTCACACTGCTCAGCCAGTATAAGCTCGAGTAGGGCCCATAGGCAACCCCTTCTGGTGCCAGGGTAAGGTGCAACACCATCTCGGTGGGGCTCCACCCATTGTGCTATGCCATGTTTGACTTACACCAGGTAAGGCTCCAAGCTGGTACTGTTGTGTCTGGAGAGCTTCAGGGAGGACCTTATGTCACTAATTGTTGAGGCCCATTGGTCTTCCTCTTGGTCTAGCAGCATCTGACATCCTGCCACGGCCGCAGCGTCTTGGGTTCCCCAGTGTGGGTGAAGTACTGCACCGTGTCCCCCAGTTCGGGAAGGCTGGGTACACTTGCTCTCAGGGCTCCCTGGAAAGGCATGATGCTCCATTCCCAGGTCCACGAAGCAGGTCCTGCCTTCATGACCCCAGCGCAGGGGAAGAACACTGCTGGATCCCTTGACTTATTCCCTGGGTCTTAAGGTACTCTGTCTATCGTCGTTGCTGTTCAATCTTGTTGACAATTTCACATCCCACTGCTGACATCATTGTGGCGAGCATTTGGTCAACAATCACAGACGAGGAAGCCTGTTAAACTCAACAACCATTTTATTGTGATGTACACAAAAACAGGTTAGGTACCATGAACCAGACAGAGAACACCTCAGTCTAATCCGGACAGGAAAGTGACCATCACACACCCTGGTTACAGTCATGGTGATCCCCAATTACACAGCAGATAACTGTATAACACAGCCTAAAATGTATCAATAAGTGAACGTGAACTTCCCAGCATAATCCCACAAAAGCATTTTAACAGAAGAACAAGAAAAAGTGATGGTCATTAGAAATGCGGGGGCGGGCTATCAGCCATGGCCACCCCCCCCCCCCCCCCCCCAGAGTGTCACAATATTCTTAACTATGGGTGAGGTGTTGAAGGAGTTGAGCATGGCTAAGGTTGAAATATTGTTTAAGAAAGCATCTAAGAAGAAGCCATGAAGAAGAAGGCTAGTGAGCATGACATTATGAATGGAAACGTTATTGGAAGGTATTCTAAGGGACCAGATATATAAGTATTTGAATAGACAAGGACTGATTACTGATAGTCATCATGGCTTTGGGCATGGTAGGTCAGGTCTAACTAATCTTATAGAGATTTTCTCATAGACCTGAGGACCTAAATGATATGGAAAGTTTGAAATAGTTTAGATGTAGAAGATTGAGGGGAGATTTGATAGAGGTACTCAAAATTAGGAGGTGTGTAGTTAGCGTAAATGCAACAGGCTCTTTCCACTGAGGTTCGGTTAGACTACAACTAGAGATCATAAGTTAATGGTGAAAGGTGAAATGTTTAAGGGGAACATGAGAGGGAACTTCTTGACTCTGAGGGTGGTGAGGATGTGGAATGAGTTGCCAGTGCAAGTGCATGCAGAGTCAATTTCAACATTTAAAAGACATTTGGATAGTTACATGGATGGAAGGGGTATGGAGGGTATGGTCCGGGTACAGATTGATGGGACTAGGCAGATTAATAGTTCAGCATGACTTGATATGCCAGAAGACCTGTTACTGTACTGTAACATTCTATGACTCTGAGAAGGCCTGATTAGAGGGAGAGATTGGTCATGCTAGATGCCAATTTCTTGAGGACAACCTAATAGACATGTGTGTGTTTATGAGGGGCATAGACAAGGTGGACAGTAGCAGGATTTTCCCCAGACATTGGGGATATAGTTTTAGGGTGGGATAAATATTTAAAAGGGATATGAGGGACAACCTTTTCATGGAAAGGGTGTTGAGTACGTGGAACAAGCTACCAGAGGAAGTGGTAGAGGGAGGTGCAATAGTATCATTTAAGAAACATTTGGATAAGTATTGGGCAGGCAGGGCTAACAGGGATATGAGCCAGATGCAGATAATTGTCAATAGCTTTGTGGGCACTATGGTCACCATGGACTCCTTGGGCTGAAGGGGCTCTATTGCTCTATTTCTCTATGACTCTATGACTTTTCTGTGCTCAAATTTCCAACTCATCTTTACCCTGCTCTGTCCTTTGAGAAACTTCCTCATTGTCCACAATTCCACCAATTTTTATATCTTCTTCAAATTTGCTAATCAGCTCACCTACAGTATATCTTTAACTAGATCATATCATAAATAACACAGATCCCAGCACTGATTCATGTAGAACACCGCTAGTTACTGACTTGTCGTCAAACATTGGAAGTAATAAGGACATTGCTCACTTCCTCTGTTTCCATGAATAAAATCCTTCTATTGTAATTGAATTATCCCACCTTTTCCTGTTACTCTCTTGGCTCCTAAAATACATGTGTTAGTCTGACTTGTTTGAGATATTTCATGATCACTTTCAGCCCTCCAAATTCCCCGTATTAGTTCTTTCTTGTTTCCGTAGCCAGCACAAGCTGGCCAAGTTAACACAATTTTATTTCTCAGTTCTGAGAATGGCTACAACACCGTAGTTTCATATACTAATCCAGGTTCTAAATTCATCTAACCTACTTGTTATTCTCCTTGCACTAAAATAAACATCTTTAGACTGCCTCCCTTGCCCTGTTATTAAATATCTGCCTGTAATTACTATTAATCCCACTTCAATGAACCTCAACCTTCATCACATTTATTCCAGCTGCCAATTTACTGCTTTCATTCCCATGTTCCTTTCAGTCTAGTTTAAACCCTTCTTAGTAGTATTATCAAACCCCTCCCCCACCCCACCCCACAAGGATATTGAGGACCTCAGATTTGTCTACACAATACTCTCCACCTGCCTGGAAGGTCTTACATTAAATTCTCCAAGATTTTACTATTTGCAGTTTTTCAATTAGCTTGATCTTATTAGTAGTTTTAAGCCAAAATGTCTTTTTCAATATTTTCACCTCTTTAACCCTGTAGCTTTAAATTTCCAGGTAGATAAATTCTGTGATGCTGAGACGCACAATGCCGAAGCACCCAACATGCAGAACGAAATGTGTAATTATGAGAGCATTTGGGACGTGATGAACAAGTCAGAAGACTTCAGAAACATTTCATCACCCCACACTGGTTCAGTCAAACCAAATTTCACACTTCTACAGGCCAAGTACCGAGTCGTTTGCTTAGTCCTTGATGTCTCAGGAAGCATGGGTTCGGTAAGGTCATTTATAATAGTCTATTACAATTTTGGGCTGAATTCCCTACCCTTGTGTGAGTTTCAGCAAGAACATGTCAAAGGTTGGCTGTTCTAATGACTCATCAAACTCCTCTCCACCACCTACAAGCTATGGATGTGGAGTGAGGTGATGGGTTTTCAGCTTGCACAAGTGTCTGTGGATTGAGCAACAATGAAGGAAAAATTAGACCCCATTGAGCAATGCAGGCTGCTTGGAAAAACCTAAATTTGCATTATTTTTTAAATTCCTTAAAATATGGAGTTTAAGATAAACAGGCTTTGCTGGACAAGGAATTTTCTTTTTCTGATATACAGGAGAATCGCATTGTCAGACTCCGACAAGCAGCTGAGATATTCCTACTGCAGATTGCTGAAACAGGATCACAAGTTGGAATTGTCACTTTTAACCATGATGCAAGCATTAAAACACAGTTAAAAAGGATTGATAATGATACCGTAAGGGAGCATCTTGTACAGCTGTTACCAACATCAGCTGGTGGGGGAACGAGAATCTGTGCTGGGGTTAGGGCTGGATTTCAGGTAAGCCTAGAATGTTGGGCCTTTTCTAATAACTTCAAGTGTTGCATTTTTTCCATGTTGGCTTCTGATTGTTGCAGGTACTTCATGGTGATGACAATGCTACAAAAGGTGATGAAATTATTTTACTGACAGATGGAATAGATAATCAAATAAGCACCTGCTTCCCAGAAGCAGAAGGAAGTGGAGCTGTAATCCACACCATTGCACTAGGACCATCTGCAGCTGAAGAATTAGAGCAGCTTTCAACCATGACAGGTAACTAGTGCTGAAAAATCTGCAATTATGTACCTGGAAACCAGGAATGCAAACATTTCACATGCTTATTTTAGGGGATTCCCCTTACTATTTGTTTTGATGCTATTAAAAAGTTTATGTTAAATAGCCAGCATAAAGTAAACAATGAACAAAGGAACTTCAAGCGAAAACATTAAAGTTGGAGTCCATACGAAGTGTGGAACTGGTGGGACTTCCTTTTTCCTGATTTTACTCCTGATCCTAACCCAGTTCAGCAATGGTAAGAAGGAAGTTGGCATCCTTCTATGATTCATTTGTGCATAAGTCAAATCACACAGATTTTTGTAAAGGTACAATGAAAGGATTACTCAGCTCACACAAGTTAGTGGAATTATATAACAAAGCATATAAAGCACGGAAATAAATATTATAATTCGCAAGTTAATGTACCATATATTTGCCCCAGCTGCTTAACTGACCATCTTTACCAGCTACTCAAGTCCTTCTGATTGTTGTCCCAAATCTTAGCATGTGTTGCTTTTCATGAGGTGGCTATTGGTAGTGAAACCACATTAACTGTGCACCCATAAATGCTCTCAACTGAATAGCTTGCTTGCACTTCCAGTTCAGACTCCATAATTTCATATATCTCCATGCAACAAAGCAGGAGGCCATTTTGGCCCATCAAACCAATGTTGGTTCATAGAGCAAATCCCATTTATGCACAGATTTCACTGTAGATCCAGGAGTTCCCAACCTGGGTCTCATGGGCCCCTTAGTTAACTGTAAGGCACCATGGCATAAAAAATGTTGTGAATTTCTGCTATAAGTGATTCTCCCCACATTGTATTCAATTCTTCCCAGAATCAGCCATTCACCTAAATACAAAGAGCAATTTATAATGTCCAATTAATCTACTGATCTGCATAATAAGGAGGAAACCACAGAATGTGGAGGAACTCATGTAGTCACAAGGAGAACATGCAGGTTCCATACAGAGAGCACCATAAGACAGGAATAAACTGAGGTAATTGAAGATATTGTGTTATAATATATATCGCCTCATATTCCAGTGAATGATGTTTCAGTCTTAAGGGGCTGACTCAGGTATTCATTTGTCATTTTGAACCCAATGTTTCTTACTTTTTCATAATTAATTTGTACTAAAATTTCTGAAAGCCAGGACTGAAGTTTTAAACTGTTTCAGTCCTAATTTGACGGATCTGGTTACAATTCACGATGCTTACTTGTTAATTTGTTAATTAGCATAGATCATTGTTATTACCCAAGTTGATCATAAAATTTGTCATTGTAATTTTGCAGGGGGCTTACAGTTTGCAGCAACTGATAACCTGGATACAAGTGGATTAATTGATTCTTTCACTGGACTAACATCAGGAAATGGTGACAGCAGCCAACAGGCCATCCAGGTTGGATTATCTATTAGTAAAGTCCTAGCTAGATTCCAATATTGTAGAAATAAATGCAACAGGCCAAATCGCCTAACCACTCCTGTTTCCAGGCCCTCATGTTTTAGACTTGGTCACTTCTGGAGTCACTGACCTCCATCTCAGCTGCTCCTAGAGTCCTTGGCCTACCCCTTAACTGCCCATGAGGCTTGCCGTCTTCACTTCCAATCCCACACTCAGACTCATGCCCTACAGAAAAACTTGTGAACCCAGGCCAATCATATGCCTGAATTGGACCAAAGATCTGTATTACATCTGGGAATGTGCCTTAAGGTTAAATTACTTAATGCGTTAATAGCATGATTTCAAGGTTTAAAATAATACTGAATTGCTTATGAAGATCAAAATGCTGCAGATGTTGAAAATCATACTTTAAACACTTAGCAGGGCCCGAAACTTTAACTTGATTTCTTACTCCACAAATGCTGGCTGACCTATTAACTGTTACCAGTATTTTCCTATTTTATTATTAAATGTGGGTTTTTTTTGCTATTTTATCTATCTTTTCTGCAACTCAACCACAGTTTTTGAAGTTCATCACATAATTTAGATGGGAACATTTCAGAGAATTACAATGCAATTATTCCCATCCTTTAAAAATTGCTTTTTGGTAAAATATGATATTGTTTGCTTCCAGCTTGAAAATTTAGGAAGAAACATCGGCAATGACACTTGGTTAAATGGCACTGTTGTTATCGATGAGACTATTGGCAATGACACATCTTTTATCATTACCTGGGAGACACAGACTCCTTATATTCTTCTGCATGATCCCAGTGGAAAGAGTTACAATAACAGTGACTTTACCATAGATGAGATTGTCCACACAGCTCGACTTAAGATTTATGGAACAGCACAGGTATGTTCTAAAATGCTTGCTAGAGTTAAACAGAAATGTTAACACTATTTCACTTTTTTCTTGAGGTTGAATAACTTGCAGGGTATTTCCAGTATTTTTGCTATTGCTTCAGTCATCTGCTTTCCGTTCTACTGTCTAAAAGCCAAACTCTTTTTCTTCTGGTTATATTATCTAAGTACAGCTTTCCTCTTGAAGTCCATTCTCCATATAGTTGTGTCAATATTATATACAACAGTGTTTATCTTAATGAACAGTGAGAACACAGTATGCCTCCCAACTTCCAAAAACCTTCAGTGGTAGTATTGTTGCCCTGGGAGATGATACCAATTTTAACTATTCTCTAGAATTTTTAATATTTTGTAGAGACAGCTTTTGCAGAGAGAGCACTTTTTAACTTCTGGGTTTTTTTTTACTTGTAAGCGCTTCTCTAGTGCTTAGAAATCAAATGACACCACAGAAACAGGACCATTTGCCTAATCTGTCCATGACAACCAAGATGTCCACCTAAGTTAGACCCATTTGCTTGCATTTGGTACATATCCTTCGAAAGCTTTCCTTATTATGTACCTGTACAAATGTATTTTAAATGTTGTTATTGTGACTACCTCAACCACTTTCTCTAGCAGCTAGTTCCATAAACACACCACCCTCTATGTGAAAATGTTGCCTCTCAGATTTGTTATAAATTTTTCCCCTCTCATCTTAAACCTATGCCTTCAGGTTTTTCATTCCCTAAACCTGGGCAAAAGTACTGTGTGCATTTACCCCATCTTTGCCTCCCATGATTTTATACACTTCTATAAGATCACATCTCATTCTCCTATGCGCTAAGAAATAAATACCTAGCCAGCCCAACCCTGTCTCTCACGTCCTGGCAACTTCCTCATAAAACTTTTCTCTACTCTTTTCAGCTTATCAGGATTGAAAGGTTATCATATGAGGCACGGTTGATGGCTCTGGGTCTGTACTCACTGGAATTTAGAAGGATGGGGGAGGGGTGGGCGATCTCCCCTCCTCTTCCTTTCCCTACCCTTCTGAGCCACAGGGCCAGACTCTGTGTCAGTGGCGCGGCCACTGTTGCTTCCCCCAGATAGGCCATCTCTCCCAACAGTACTCAAACAGGAGTATTTATTTTTAAGGGGTACAACCACTGGGGTGCTCTCTAGCATCTGCCTCTTGCCCTTCCCTCTTCTGACTGTTACCCATTTATCTGTCTTCCCAGGCCCCAGAGTGACTACCTGCCTATATCTCCTCTCTATCACCTCCTCACTCTCCCTGACCAGACAAAGGTCATCGAGCTGCATCTCCAGTTCCCTAACGCTGTCCCTAAGGAGCTGCAGCTTGACGCAGCTGGCGCGGATGTGGCCGTCCGGGAGGCTGGGAGTCTCCCGGATCTCTCACATCTGACAATGAGCACAGAAAACTGGCCCCACACACATACTTTCTGTCTGTATTCTGCACAGATAACCTACCTAGTCTCAACTCATTAACATCTAAACCCCATTGAGCCAAAGCCTTCCTACTCTGTCTCTCTCTACTCTGTCACCTGCTCCTCCGATGCCCACTCTGTAAAGCTGTCTCCTTTTTAAACTCTTCTCGTTGTTCTCACTGGCTGACCTCCATGCGTTCGTGCAGTCGTACTCTGATCAAACTGGTGAAGAAATACCGATGAGATTAGTTCAGTTGCAATAGACAGGAAATTGAAAGGAGTTTATACATTCCCACCATGATGGTGTGGGTTTCATCCAGGTGCTCTGGTTTCCTCCCACATTTCAAAGACATATGCGGTTAGTAGCTTAATTAATCACATGAGTGTAATTGGTGTGCAGGTTCATGGGCTAGATAGGCATGTTACTATGCTGTACCTCCAAATAAGTAAAAAATAAATACATTGTAACAGAATGCAGAGTAGATCAAGTTATAGAGGAAGCCCTTATGTCAGGGATGGCCAATCTATGACGCATGTGCCAAAAGTGGTGCATTGGATGATTAGAAGTGGCGCATTGCACCCCAGTGATAATAATAAAAAAGTAAGCCTACTCATGCAAAAAGTATTAACCAACAACCGATTTGTAGGAAAAAAAATCTGTAACAGGAATTCAAGTAGCTTAGAGCTAGAAATGGGTTTTACTGAGAATAAATCTAAAACTTAGCAATTATTTTTAGCAATTTTATTATTTCGTGTACATCTTTTGGTGAATATTATATTCTTTCACATTAATCTGCTTTCAATTTTAAAAAAATGTTCAATGAGTCAAACTAGGAAAGAAGGACTTTTATTCTGCAGTCGTTCCACAACTGTTCAATACACATTTGATACTTGTTTGATCTTGAGGCGCCAGGCATCTGCACCAGCGGTGCATCGCAGTATTTTTCCAGTAAGTTTACAATTGATTCTCGTGCGCTACGGAGTTGTGCTTTGTTCATCCTTTGTGAACATTTACAGTTTTGTACTTTTTCGAAAAAATAAGCCTTGCTTTTACATTCAGTTACCCATCACAGTGCAAAAGAAAATGAGCAAAAGAAAAGCAGAAAGTAATAGTAAGCGTGAATTCAATGAACAGTGGGGAAATGAGTTCTGATTTATAGTGGGTCTGTCAGGAAAACCATTGTGCATTGCTTGTGAAAACACTTTCTCACATAATAGAAGACATAATCTTAATAGACACTATAAAACACAACATCAGACTGAAATAGAAGGAAAACTGAAGCTAGTGCTTGAGTCTGAGTTATGGAAAGAATATGTAATTAAGAAAAAGGAAGAAATCAAAAGAAGACAAATATATTTGTTAAAAGTCTCATTAAGGTAAGTAATGTTTATCTTGTTTTTATATTAAATCAATATATCATGTAAAAATGCTAAATATGTCTTAACATATTTTTACAAGAATTGAATGGGGGTACAAGAGTTGTATGGCGCATCTGAACTATTGCATGAAAAAAATTGACACATGGAATGTAAAAGTTTGGCCACCCCTGCCTTATGTGTTGTAAGTATAACTTTGACCTTTTCTTTGCAGACTGGAACATGGATCTACAGCATCCTGAACCCTGGAGGCAATCAGGTTATAACAATCACGGTAACATCCCGAGCAGCAGATTCAGCAGTTCCACCAATCATAGCTAAGGGGTATATCAACAGAAAGGATTCCACCGGCCCAATAATTATTAATGTGGAAGTCAGTCATGGATTTCTACCAATCCTATATGCGAATGTGACAGCTATTATTGAACGTCCTAGTGGTCCTCCAATTGAACAGGTGCTTTCTGACGATGGCTTAGGTAGGATACATTTAATCTCCCTGTGAATAGAAAAGTGCAGTTCAATTGAACATAAAAAGACAGATATATCAAAATTTAAGTTCCTTTCCAAAGTGTATGAAAGATCGTATTGCAGGCACTTATAACATGAGTTGGGTTTAATGATCTTAACATGTTGATTGCCAAGCCAGTAAATTGGTCTCCAGAGGCCAGAACTTGCCCATGGGCCTGCCAAACATTCAAGATAAGGTTAGACTGATGTCCTCACATACCTTGGAAGTTTTCAGCTTTGTCAAGGAATGGTGTAATTTCAGTGAAAGGGTTTCCACTCTGGTGAAGCTCATTGTTTGCATTGAGGTAAGTATTGTGCCAGATCTAAACAGAATAAGAAAAAAAATTGCAGCAAGATTTCTGACCCAGGGTCAATGAGACTAATTTCTATTTCTCGTTTTGGGGATGTCATGATTTGGGGAAGAGGGGTAGTGTACTCAGCATTTCACATCTACCTTATTACCTCCATAGAACCCTCACCCTTTTGCTAATGATGTGATAGAGTCATAGTTATAGAGCATGGAAATAAGCCCTTCAGCTCAATTCATCCATACCATACAAGTAGACTACTTGAGCAAGTCCCATTTCCCCACATTAGGCCTATATCCCTCTAAATCTTTTCTGTGTCAATGGCTTTTGAGACCACCTGGACCTTGACCAATATGCTCAAGTCCTCTCTAGCCACAGGCAAAGTTGCAGGTGACTAGCAAGTAGGTAATGTTCTACCATTATTCAAGACTCCAGGGATAATCCTGGAAACTACAGACCAATAAGTCTCACATCTTTTTGTAGGGATTTACTAGAGAGAATTATTAGGGATAGGATTTATGAGCATTTAGAGAATAGTGGCCTAGGGGGAGTAAGCATGGCTTTGGGCACGGCAATATGTGTCATACTAACCTGACTGAGCTTTTGATGAGGTGACAAGGGTGATGGATGAAAGTAGGGCTGTGCATGTTGTTTACATGGATTTTAGTAAGTTGCTTGTCAAGATTCCTACGGGATGCTCATCTAGAAGATTACAATGCATGGGATCCATGCTAAATTGGCCATTTGGATTTATAACTGACTTGCCCGTGAAAGACAGAGGATAGTGGTCAAAGGAACATATTCTAGCTGGAGGTCTGTGGTTAGTGGTGTTCTGCAGGGATCTGCACTGTTTGAGATGTATATAAATGACCTGGATGAAAATGTAGATGGGTGGGTTAGTAAGTTTCATACAAAAATGGGTGGTACTCTGAAAAGCATAGAAGACTAGCAAAGAAAACAGTGTGATATAGATCAGTTGCAGATATGGGTGTAGAAGTGGCAGATGGAGTTTAACTCAGTCAAATGTAAAGAGACAGTACACTGATAAGGGCAAGACCCTTAACTGTATTGATGAGCAGAGAGATCTTTGTGTCCAAGTTCATAGCTCTCTAGAAGTGGCTGCACAGGTTGATAGGCTGGTTAAGAAGATGTATGGCATGCTTTATTAGTCGAGGCATTGAATTCGAAAGTCAGGAAGTGATGTTGCAGCTTTATAAAACTCTAGCTTGGCCACATCTGGAGTATTGCATAAGGTTCTGGTCGTCCCATTATAGGAAGGATGTCAAGGCTACAGAGGGTGTAGATGTGTTTTACCAGGATGCTGCCTGGATTAGAGGGCATGTGCTATACGAAAGATTGGATTGATTTCCCTGGAGCCACAGAGGCTGAGTGGAGATCTGATACAGATTAATAAGACCATGAGAGGCATAGATAGAGTAGACAGACAGGATCTTTTTCCCAGAGTTGAAATGTTTAATACCAGAGGGCATGGATTTAAGGTGCAAGAGGGTATAATGTTGAATCAGGTTTGTTGGTCTAGCAAGTGAGGCAGAAAATGCATTGACTTCGAATAGGTATATTAATTATTTATTTGAAAACAGTAAAAATTTGACCAAACATTCTTGTTCCTCAAGTTACAGACACAACCAAGCAGAATACTCAACAAACATATGTACATTCAACAAACATACTGAGTTAAAAGTACACCTTCACAAATGCAGAGTACATCTTCACAATGGTCTTGTCCTAAACAAAGGAAGAAGATAGCAAGCCCCTTCAATTTGCTATGTTATATACCCAGGATATTTGAAACTGGACACAGGGCAGCTATCCAATTGGAAAAGCAGCTGTAGTTTCTAAATTAACCAATCACAATGGAAATGACTTTCGATAACTAGAATAAGACATGCCTCCACAGGACAAGGAACAATTTCAAAGGAGCTATGAGGGGCCTGAGATGCACTGCCTAAAGTGGTGGTAAAGGCAGATGCATTTGGGACTTTTAAAAGATGTTTACTTTGGCATATAGATGTGAGGAAAATGGAAGAATACAATAGACAATAGACAGTAGGTGCAGGAGTAGGCCATTCGGCCCTTCTAGCCAGCGCTGTCATTCACTGTGATCATGGCTGATCATACACAATCAGTACCCCGTTTCTGCCCTCTCCCCATATCCCTTGACCCCGCTATCTATAAGAGCTCTATCTATTATGGACATTGTGTAGGCAAAGCGGATAAGTTAGGTTGCCTATCTAATTACTAATTTAGTTGAATTGACACAGCATTGTGGGCCAAGGGTCTGTTTTGTGCTGCATGGTTCTATGTTCTATAAAATTAATCTCAAGATAGTTTATGGTGACATATACATACATTGATAATAAATTTACTTTGAACATGGCAATGCAGTTTCACCACTGTCATGTATGGCTCAACACACCATTCCAACTCATATTCAGTGCCCTGATCAATGAAGGCAAGCATGTAAAATTCTTTCTTCACCACTCTGTCTTCCTGTTTTCCTACTTACAGAGCTCTTTGTACCTGTATCCTTAGGTCCCTCTGTTATAAACCACTTTTCAGGGCTTTGCCATTGATTGTGTAAGTTTTTCCCTGATTTTACTTACCAAAATGCATTTCCTTATACTTGTCCATCTAAAATTACATTTGACATTCTCTGGCAAATTTCCCATGGTGTTCCGGACCCACTTGTAAAGTTATCTAATCCTCTTCACTGTCCACTGCAACACCAACTTTTTGTGTCACCTGCAAACTTACTAAGCATGTTAAAGATGATAAACAACTGCGACCCAGCACCAATCCCTGAGGAATAGCACTGGTCACGGACCTCCATTCGGATTAACAACCCTCCACAAGCCCAATCTGTCTCCTTTCACTGAGCCAATTTCAGAATCAGAATCAGGACAAGAGGGCATGGCTTCAGGATTGAAGGACTTCCCCTTAGATCAGAGATTCAGGGCAAGTACTTTAGTCAAAGGGTGGTAAATCTGTGTAATTTGTTGCTGCAAGCGGCTGTGGAGGCCAAGTCATTGGGTATATTTAAGGCAGTGATAGATAGGTTCTTGATTAGCTAGAGCATCAAAAGGTATGGGGTGAAAGTAAGGGATTGGGGATGGCTGAAAGAATTGGATCAGTCCATGATTGAATGGCGGAGTAGACTTGATGGGACGAATAGCCTACTTCTGCTTCTATATCTTATGGCCTTATGGACATTATTTCCTTGAGCAAAGGAGAATGAGGGGAGAGGTGTACAAAATTATGAGGTGCATAGACAGTGTAAATAAAAGCAGGCTTTTTCCACCGAACACAGCAGGCCAGGCAGATCTATGGAAAAAAGTACAGTCAAAACCCTTCGGCAGGACTGGAAAAAAAAAGTTGAGGAATAGATTTGAAAGATGGGGGGAGGGGTGAAAGAAGCACCAGGCGATAGGTGAAACCTGGAGGGGGAGGGGTGAAAGAAACACCAGGTGATAGGTGAAACCTGGAAGGGGAGGGGTGAAAGAAACACCAGGTGATAGGTGAAACCTGGAAGGGGAGGGGTGAAAGAAACGCCAGGTGATAGGTGAAACCTGGAGGGGGAGGGGTGAAAGAAACACCAGGTGATAGGTGAAACCTGGAAGGGGAGGGGTGAAGCAAAGAACTAAGAAGTCGATGGGTGAAAGAGACAGAAGGCCATGGAAGAAAGAAGGGGGAGGGAGGAGCATGAGATGGAGGCGATGGGCGGGCAGGAGATAATATGAGAGAGGGACGAGGAGATGGAAAATAGTGAAGGATAGGGGGGTGGAGGCATTACTGGAAGTTTGAGGAAGCGATTTTCAAGCCATCAGTTGAAGCTTACCCAAACGGAATATAAGGTGCTGTTCCTCCAACCTAACTGTGGCCTTATCTTGCTTGGAGGAGGCCATGGATGGACATATCAGAATGGGATTAGGAAGTGGAATTAAAATGGTTGGCCACTGGGAGATCCCACTTGTTCTGGCAGATGAAGCATAGATGCTCAGTGAAGCGGTCTCCCAATCTATGTCGGGTCTCACCAATATACAAGAGGTCACACCGGGAGCACCAAACACAGAATATGTCCCCAACAGACTCACAGGTGAAGCGCTGCCTCACCTGGAAGGACTGTTTGGAGCCCTGAATTGTAGTGAGGGAGGAGGAGTAGGGGCAGGTAAAGCACTTCTTCTACTTGCAGGGGAAACTGCCAGGAAGGAGATCAGTGGAGAGGCATGAATGGACAAGGGAGTCACATAGGGAGTGATCCCTGCGGAAATCAGAAAGTGGTGGGGAAGGAAAGATGAGTTTGCTGATGGAATCCAGTTGGAGGTGGCGCAGGTTCGGAGAATTATGTGCCGGGCATGGAGGCTGGTGCAGTGGGAGATGAGGAAAAGAAGAGCCCTATCCCTGGTAACGTGGCAGGAGGATGGGATAAGAGCAGATGTGCGTGAAATGGAAGAGATGCGGTTGAGAGCAGTGTTGATGGTGGAGGAAGGAAAGCCCCTTTCTTTGAAAAAGGAGGACATCTCCTTCATTCTAGAATTAAAGGCCTCACCCTGAGCAGATGTGGTGGAGACGGAGGATTTGGGAGAAGAGGACGGTGTATTTACAAATAGCAGGGTGGGACGAGGTATAATCCAGGCAGCTGTGAGAGTCCATTGATTTATAATAGACATCGGTGGATAAACTGTCTCTGGAGATAGAGACAGTGAGATTGAGAAAGGGAAGGGAAGTGTCAGAAATGGACCAGGCAGGATTTCCTGGTGGTGGCTAATGGAGTAACAGCAATCTCCCATTGCTCCAACTGTAATTATCTTACTATTTCCAACCTGTCTTGAAACTTCCTTTTTAAGTGTGATATTTTTTCATTATGGCTACATTAAGAGGTGGCAGAGGTACTAAAAAGGATGATCCCCCTGCTTCTTCGGATACTATTATGGGTTTGCTGCAAAGTCATACACAAGAAGCCTCTGAGAAGTTTCAACAATTCAGCTCTGAATTTAAACTAATAGATGGTAAATTGGATTCTATTCAGCAAACTCTTAATGAACGCGATAAACGTATAAAAAATAATGAAGCAATGTTGTCGTTTCTGGAAACGGAAGTGGATGAACTGCAAAAGTTTTGTGAAAAGCAATCAAAGTCCAATGAAAAGTTAAGACAGAAGATTATAAACATAGAAAATAGAAGTAGAAGGAACAACCTACGGGTTCTGATCTCAAATAATTAATCGAAGGTTAATCCTATGGAATTCTTTGTAAACTTCCTGCAAGAATTGCTTCCAGAAATTTTGGCATCGAGCTCACAGGTCTCCCGTGTTTAGACCTCCTAACAGAGATAGACCAAGATCAGTAATAAGTTGTTTTCATGAATTTAAAACAAAGGAACTGTTAATACGTGAATCTCGTCGAAGAGGCATGACTGATTATCGTGGTTGTAAGATTAGAATTGTTGAAGATGACTCGCCTGAGGTTATGCAGGAACGTGCTAAGTTCAAAGAAGTTATGTTTGAGTTTTTTACCAAGGGTTTCAAACCCTCCCTTCACTATCCAGCTCATCTCAGAATCACACTTAAAAATGGTTCTTTCGAATGGTTTCATTCAACAAATGTTTTTAAAATCTGAAGGCGAGCTGTTTAGTTTGCCCTTACATGAAGACACAAGATTAAATGAGAAACTTTAATTCACAAATCCTGTCGAAGGGGCATGATTCGTTATAGGGTGGAATATTAAGATTCTCAAAGACTATTCACTTGAGGTTATGCAGGAATGTGCTAAGTTTAAACAAACTTAGTTGGAATTTTTTTTAACAAGGGTTTTAACCCGTCCCTTGGCTACCCAGTTTGACTGAGAATCTCATTAACGATGGATCCTTCAAATGGTTTGGTCTGAATGCTGAAGCATAAAGATTTTTTAAATTTTTTAAGCTAACTACTTAGCCTGTTTTTCCATGAAGATATCAGATTAAATGTTTACACAACACACACAAAATGCTGGTGGAACACAGCAGGCCAGGCAGCATCTATAAGGAGGAGCACTGTCAACGTTTCAGCCCTTCGTCCTGACGAAGGGTCTCGGCCCAAAGAGTTGACAGTGCTCCTTATAGATGCTGCCTGGCCTGCTGTGTTCCACCAGCATTTTGTGTGTGTTGCTTGAATTTCCAGCATCTGCAGATTTCCTCGTGTTTGCAGATTAAATGTTTAATGTCTTTCTGTATGAATAGATGTATCTTTTACTTTTGGTAAACCTTTGTAACTAATTTCCTTTTGTATTTTTGATGTACAAGAATTGAATTTCATGTTTGGACATTGTTTAGTCTAGGTCAGAATATAAACAACCTTGAAACTTATTGGAGCGATCACCAGGTTTTTTGGGGGGTTGTCTGTAGTTGTAGATGCCGGCTTTCTATTGGTCGGTTTTCTTTCTTTGGAAGATGGGCAGGGGGTGATTTTTTTTTCTCAGAAGCTGTTTTTGAATTCCTTTTAGCCAGTTTGTTGCTTGGTTACCATTTCTCAAGGTTTATGGATTGGTTTTAACTTACATTTTAACCCTTCCTTTAAATAATATTAAAAATGGACCAAACTATAAACTTACTCTGTTTTAATGTGAAAGGGTTAAATCACCCTGTTAAACATTATAAGATTTTAGCTTATATTAGGAAATTTAAGGTTCCTATTACTTTTTAAAAGAAACTCCCATACACAAATGAAATAATCTATGTTCTTGCAGCTGTTGGAACGGATTTTGTTTTCATTTGTCTTCTCAGGCCAAAACTAGCAGAGTATCGATTTTTATAGATAAAACATTTTACTTTGTCCAACATAAAGTAGTGTCTGATACTAATGGATGTTTTATTATAGTTTCAGGAAAACTAGACAATAAATTAATAGTATTTGCAAATGTGTATGCCCCAAATGTAGATGAACCTGGATTCTTTGAGTGTTTTTTTTGTTCCTACCAGATCTGAGAATTTATTCTTTGGTGATGAGAGGAGATTTTATCTGCTGGTTAGACCCAATTATAGACTGATCATCTTCTAAACTAGTGTCTCTTAATACATCTGCTTTGTTTATTCAATCTTTCTTTTATTGAAATGTGGTATTCTTAATATTTAGCGTTTCTTACATCCTTTAGATAGGGGGTACTTGTTTTTTCCCATGTTCATCATACATATTCCAGGACTGATTATTTTTTATTGAAAGTCAAATGATTTCACCAGTTCATTCCTGTGAATATAAAGAGATTGCTGTTTCAGATCATGCTCCTGTATTTCTATCTTTAAATCTCCCTGGTCTTCCTCAAACAAACAGAATTTGGCATTTTAATACAACTTTGTTATCTGATAAGGAATTTTTAAGATTTCTAGAGAGACATATTATTTTGTTTTTTGAAGAGAATAAAAAGGAAGAGACTTCTCATCTTATTGTATGGGATTCTTTCAAGGCCTATATGAGAGGACAAGTTATTTCTTACACTGTGAGTGTTAAGAATAAAGCTAATAAGGAAAGAATTGAATTAGCCAATCAATTGAAACAATTGGATCAAAAATATGCTATAGCTCCAGATCCTGTTTTATATAAAAGATGTGTTGAAGTTAAAACTAAATACGATCTTCTGTTAACATATCCAATTAAAACTGAACTTCTTAAAGATAAATAAAAAACACAAAATGCTGGCAGAACTCAGCAGGCCAGACAGCATCTATGGGAGGAGATAGTGATGACGTTTCAGGCCAAAACCCTTCATCAGGAGATAAAACTCAATTTTACATTCATGGAGATAAATCAGGCAAAGTATTGGTCAACCAATTAAAAACTTCTGTAGTTAAATAACAAATTAAAGAAATTTGCAAAACTAATGGTGATAGGACAACTGATCACTCTGAAATAAATGATACCTTTAGCGAATTCTATTCTAAACTTTATAGTACTGATTCCCCTAAAGATAATACTGTAATGAATAATTTTCTAGATCAATTAAATATCCCTGCACTTCCTGTAGATAATTGTAAACAGATGGATCAATCCATTTCTTATGAGGAGATTGCCGAGGCTATACATATATTACACTTGGTGGGGGGGGGGGCTCTGGGTCCAGATGGATTTTCTGGAGAATTTTACAAGGCTTTTTCTTCATTAATTATACCGCAATTACAGTTAGTCTTTTTGGACTCTTTCAAATTGGGTAGCTTGCCTCAGTCTTTCTATGAAGCCTCTATTTCGCTTATCCTAGAGAAGAACAAGGACCCAACTGAATGCTCTACATATAGGCCAATTTCATTACTCAATGTTGATACTAAAATTCTTGCTAAAGTTCTGGCTCATAGGATTGAAAATATTCTACCCTTTATTATTTCTGATGGTCAGTCGGTTAAAAACCGACATTCCCATTTTAATATACGCCGTGTATTAAATGTTATTTACTCAGAATGTGTGATATCATTAGATGCTGAGAAGGCCTTCGATCAGATTGAATGGAATTATTTATTTAAAACCTTAGAAAGATTTAATTTTAGGCCAGATTTTATTCAATGGATTAAATTACTTTATCAATCTCCTTTTGCTCTGGTTCTTACTAATTTTCAAAATTCCAAACCATTTTAACTTCATTTTGGAACTAGACAAGGCTGTCCATTGAGCCCTTTGCTAATTGATCTAGCTTTAAAACCCCTTGCCATTGCTTTTTGAGAATCTAATGATATCTATGGTATTTAAAGGAGATGTATTAATCACAAAATTTCGCTTTATGCTGATGATATATTGCTGTTTATCTGTAATGTTGAGACCTCGTTACCTTGCCTACTTTCTTTATTCTCCCATTTTAGCCAGTTTTCAGGATATAAATTGAACCTACTTAAGAGTGAATTATTTCCTTTAAATAATTTGGTATCAATTAATACTAATCTCCTTTTTAAAGTTGTAAAGAATCAATTTACTTATTTGGGTGTAACAGTCACTAAGAATTACAAACACATGTTTAAAGAAAACTTCCTTACTTTATTGAATCATGTAAAAAGGATATCATTAAACTGGTCACCTCTTTCAATATCGTTGATTGGATGAATTAATTCTATTAAAATGAATATTCTACCTAAATTTATATATCTTTTTCAGGCTTTACCCATTTTTATTCCTAAATACTTTTTTGACACTCTTGATTCTATTTTATCCTCTTATATATGGAAAAATAAAAGTCCTCATTTAAATAAAGTTCATCTTCAAAAGTCTAAAAAGTCTGGAGGTTTAGCCTTACCTAATTTTAGGTTTTATTACTGGGCAGTTAATATACGATTTCTTATGTTTTGGTTATACTATATTAATTGTGTAGACTGTCCAGTATGGGTCTCTTTAGAAGCTAACTCTGTTAATAAATTTTCTAATATTTCTCTTCTTGGATCCTCACTTCCTTTATCTGTAAGTGAACTAACTGACAATTTAGTAGTTAAAAATACTCTGAAGATCTGGATACAATTTAGAAAGCACTGGTTTATTGAGATTTTCCCTTTCAAGTCCCATTTATTCTAATTTTTTTAAACCCTCCATGACTGATTTAGTTTTTAAAGAATGGGACAGGTTGGGTATTAAATTTTTTTGGGATCTGTTTGTTGAAAACCTTTTTTCATTGAGCAATTGTCAGCTAAATACAGCTCACCCAAAAGTCACTTTTTTAGATATTTACAAATCAGAGACTTTTTAAGATCTCAATTATGCACATTTCCTATAAGCTCAGATAAGAACTTACTAGATGTAATTTTTAGTTAGACACCTTTGTGTAATGGTTCAATATCTAATATTTATGGTATGTTACTGGAGACGAGGAATGTTCCTTTAAATAAAATTAAGAATCTCTGGGAACAAGATTTACAGACATCAATATCTGAGAAAACTTGGAATGAAATTTTTAAACTGGTTAATACTTCATCGTTATGTGCTCGTCATTCCCTCATACAATTTAAGGTGGTCCATAGAGCTCATATAACTAAGGATAAGCTATCTCATTTTTATTTGGATATATCTCCCTACTGTGACAGATGTAATAATGGAGAAGCTTCATTAATTCATATGTTTTGGACTTGTCTGAATCTTGAAAAATATTGGAAGGAAGCTTTTCAAACTTTTTCTTTACTTTTTAAAGTCAATTTTAAGCCTAACCCTCTGACAGCCCTATTCGGTATTGTTGCAGGACAAGATATTAAGCTGAAGGCATCTGATTTACATATTTTGGCCTTTAGCTCTCTTATAGCTAGGAGGACACTTTTGTTTAAATGGAAAGATGTTTTTCCTCCTACTCATGCTCATTGGTTATGCGACGTTATGTCATGTTTGGGTTTAAAGAAGATTTGTTGTTCAACTTCTGAATCTCATCAAGACTTTCAAACATTGTGGGGACCTTTTCTGAATTATTTTCAAAACCTCCAATTTGTTGTTGAAACTCAGACGTTGGCTATTAACCTTCTTTTCTCCTTAATATACAGCTTCAGTCGTGGTAGGGGTTAGATTCTTTTTTTTGTAATAAATTAGAATATTTCAATATAACTATTGATTAACTTACATAAAAACAGGGTAATGAGATTGTTATTATGAACAGATATAATGTAGTTGGTAGTTTTTTAAAATCTTTTTTGACCTTTTATATATACTTTCTTGTACTCTGTATTCTTCTATGTAGAAACTAATAAAAAATTGGAAAAAGAAAAAGAAATGGACCAGGCAAATTTGAGGGCCAGGTGGAAGTTGGAGGCAAAGTAAATGAAATCGATGAATCCAGCACAGGTGTAGGAAGCAGCACCAATGCAGTCATAGTTATCGGATAGGAAAAATGCAGGACGGTCACCAGTGTAGGCTTCGAACACAAACTGTTCCATGTGGCCGACAGACAGGAAGGCATAGGTGGGACCCATGTGGGACTTCAAACATAGCTACCCCTTTTGTTTGAAGGAAGTAGGAGGACACAAAGAAGGAATTATTGCGAGTGAGGACAAGTTCCACTAGATGGAGGAGAGTGGTGGTGGAGGGGAACTGGTTGGGTCTGGTGACCAGAAAGAAACAAAGAAGTTTGAAGCCTTCCTAATGGGGGATGAAGGTGCATAAGGACTGGATGTCTATAGTAAAAATAAGATGATGGGGGCCAGGGAACCGGAAATCCTTAAAAAGATCAAGAGTGTGTGAGGTGTCACGGATGTAGGTAGGAAGGGACTGACCCAGAGGGGATAAAACAGAGTTGAGGTATGAAGATATGTGTGCAGTAGAAACAAGCTGAAACAATGGGTCTAGCTGAACAAGCAGGTTTGTGGATTTTGGGTAGGAGGTAGAAAAAGGAAGTGTGGGGGTGCAGGAACTATCAGGTTTGTGGCAGTGGATGGGATATCCCCAGAGTCAATAAGGTTGATGATGGTGTGGGGGACAATGGCCTGGTATTCCTTAGTGGGGTTCTTTTCAAGGTGTAAGTAAGAGGAGGTGTGTGAGAGTTAGTGCTGGGCCTCAGCAATGTAGAGGGCAGTCTGCCAGACTACTATAGTACCCCCCTTACCTGAAGGTTTGATAATGAGGTTAGGATTAGTGTGGAAAGCAGAGTGTTCAGAGGGAATGAGGTTGGAGTAGGAGAGAAGAGTGTTAAAGTCTAGACAATTAATGTCCTGTCAGCAGTTAGAAATGAAAAGGTCCAGAGCAGGCAGAAGACCAGGGCAGGATGTCCAGGAAGAGGAGGGTGGTTGAAGATGGGAGGAGGGGTCATTAGTGCGAGGTGGGGAGTCCTTGCCAAAGAAATAGGCTCAGAGACAGAGGCGGCAGAAGAAGAGCTCAGTGTCATGGCGGGCACGGGGAAATGAAAGTGAGGCTCTTACTGAGGACATAATGTTCTGTCTCAGAGAGGGGAAGGTTGGAGGGAATGGTTAAAACACAGCATGGATGAGGACTGGGATCGGAGCTGAAGGTGGTTGGTGGTGTCTGAAGAGAAAGGAGGTTTAAAGTGTTCAGGGATGGTGGGGTGAGAGGAAGGTGTAGTCTCTGAGGACCCAGGAGATGACAGTGGGACCTGAGAGAGATAGGATTGAGGAGTGGTGGTGGGGGAAGGAGAAACAGGCATTCTAGTGGCAGCATGTGAAAACCTGGCCTAGTGGGAATTGAACCCGGTTTGCTAGTACTGTAAAGCACTGTGCTAACCACTATGCTACTGTGCCCTGCTGAGTTTTGCCACATTCCTCCTGCACATTAACTATATCTGCAAATGTACCAAAGTTTTTAAATTTTACAAAACAAGTGCTGGTAGATGTAACTCATATATCTTGAAATCACTATGGACATGAATCCATGTCCTGCGACATTCTCCAGCACATGAAGTGCCTAGATGACAGAAGAAATGCATATGATTTAGTCACAGCAAAGTCACCACCTTGACAATCACCATACTCTGGTCTTTTCAACAGCTGGTCATAGATGAGATGTAACTGTAAGAAAATGGGCCAAGAGCAATTCATGTGACCCCTTGAACCTGCTCCCCAAATCAGCCAAAATTATTTTGTTTAATAACATCAAGCATCATGAAGCTGCTGTGGAACTCCTTGGGTTCCTCCTGTAGTCTTTTTAGCAGCTTTCTGTGAACGTACTCTAAATGTGATGAGTTAGATTTGCTTCTGTGCTAAACTTCTGTTTTTATGCATCAGTAGAAGACAGAATGAATGGGTTGCCTTTTAAGTGGGCTGCCAAGGCTTTTCTTTTATGTATTCATTTAAGGGATGTTGGCATCAAAGGCTGAACCAACACTTAATGACCCATTCCTAATTGTTCTTGAGAAGGTGATATTGAGTAATCTTTTTGAATCACCACAGTCCTAGAAATGAGTGTACACCCGCAATGCTGTGAATTGATTTAGTGAGGGTAGGAATCTCTATTACACTTATCGAACTAGCCCCAATGTTAGTGCAATATTGCAATTCTTTACTCTTCTCAACCTGAAACCATGTATTTTTCCTTGCCTTTAGGTGCTGATATTGTCAGGAACGATGGGATTTATTCTAAGTATTTCTTTAGCTTTAATGGAACTGGAAGATACAGTGTTAAAGTGCGTGTACAAGGAACAGCAGGTACTACAAGGATAACAATAAAAAAAGGACTGCTCATGCCAATACCAGGATATACAGAAAATGGTAATAAATATTTGGCAACGACAATTTAAAATTGCCAATTTCACAGCAAAATTTTAAGTAGTACATTAGCTATATTAATTCAATCCTCAGAATGTGTATAAAGTTCAAGGAAAATAATAGTATTTGCATGTGTGTAGGGGTTAGGAACCCAGGGCTAGGATTGTCCTGATGCATGTACTGATAGAAATATGAAGCTTTTTCGTCCCTGTAATGACAATTGTTTCATTTAATATATTGTCTAAACTGAACTGAGTGGAAATTTCTTCTCATAGAAGAAATAATAGAACAGAAGCAGTAGAAATTTATATTTAGTTACTAGTGCTAAACAGAGATTGGGTAGCAATAGACAATGCATTCTTCTCTCAATATTTGATCCCATTGATATAGATATTCCAAAATTTGTTTGTTGCTGCAACCACTGACAAATATCAACCCTGCTTTTCTTATGGTGTATATGTCTACAACTCTCCCAAGGAGGGCATAAACTTATAATTTGGATTGTTCATACCAGGATGATAAAACTTACTCCACTTAGTTCTGAAAGGGACTCAAGTTGTTTTCTTTATGTTTCATTAAATAGGAAAGATACAGAAGATGAATATAATCAGATTCTGTGTTTATGGGATTACTAAAGCTGCCATCTCTTTTACTTTAATGAAAAATACTTCTAATACCTTAACCCTTCTATTCTTAGAATACCATGCGGACTCCTTTTGCATTTTTTTCTGACTTCTCATCAATCTGTCTATCCAGATTCAATATTATACAATATGAGAAAGTGCCAGCCAGCTTAAGATTCATAATACGTGTACAACTATTCGTAGGGAGACTTTTTAAAAAAATATATAACCTACCAGCTATTTGGATGCATTATAGGTATACGGCAATGATGGAGAAATCAGTAAAATTGCAAATACATACAAAAGCATGGTCACCAGATTTAATTATGTGGCAATTGCTCAATCAGCTGCAGTTTAGGCAGGAATTGCCTTCTCATTTTTACTAAAGGGGAGGAGGTTAAGCATGCACTGTTAGGATTGAAGTGGTATGTTTTCTATTCTTTCCATTTAGGAAATATTGAGGTAATTCCACAACAGTCTCAGGCTAATAAAACACATCTTAATACCACATCAGGAGACTTCAACAGGGTTCAAGCAGGAGGAACAATTTCACTTCCGTCAGATCCTCCTCCTGTTGATTTTCCACCATGTAAAATCACAGACCTTCGAGCAACAATAGCTAAAAATGAAATTAAGCTGGAATGGACAGCACCAGGAGGCGACTATGATCAAGGTTCAGGTAATTGTTGCTTGGCTTAAGATACTTTAAAGGAAAGTATCTGTTTGCGAAGTAAATTAAAGAAACTATAGTTATACAACGAAGAAATAAGCTTTTTGACCCACAATGTTTACACTGACCATCAAGCACTAGTTTACACTAATCCTATTTTACTCTTTCCACATTCCCATCAACTCCCCTATCCCAGCACACCACTCCACAGTTTTTGTCAGTCATCTACAAACTAGGGGCATCTTATGGTACCAAATAATCTCCCCAACCTGCAGATCTTTGGAATATGGAAGGAAACGAACATCAAGAGGAAATGTTGCAGAGACAACATGCGAACTCCACAGAGAGCACTGCTGCACAGAGTTGAACCTGAATGGCTACAGCAGATCTTTTAGCTGTGTCACAGTGTTGATCTTCAGTCAATGATTCTGCTAGTTTTGAAGCTAGTACCTTTAATTGTCTCTAACCTGCTAGGAGATCAATGCTCTATCCATTGTACCACAGTTAATAAATTCTGATGGCAAATAGCACCAAGCCTCTGACACAGTCACAAACACCTCCTGCCATACTTAAAACGCATTTGTCAGATACTCACATGCATCCTACACACCATCTAATACAACCACACACATTAGAATAACACTGTAAATTTGAAGTGAACATCCAATGTTGAGTGTTGTTCATGTAGACAATAAGAGAGTATTTATTCACCTTTAAAAAAACTGGTCCTGGTTTATTGGTCTCTATTTATTATTGTCTCATGTAGCAAGATACAGTGAAAAGTTTGTCCCTCGTGCTATTCACACAGATTAAAGTCATTACACAGTGCTTTGAGGTAGAACAAGATAATGCCATAATCTTCTGCATGATGGGTGAGTGAGATGAGAGAATATCAAGGGTGAATCCGGTCTTTGTTTATGCTGGCTGCTTTACTGAGGCAGAGAGAAGTATAAACAGAGTCCATAGAGGGGAGATTGGTTTCCATGTTGTGCTGAGTTGTGTCTTCGACAAATTTCTGAAGTCTCTTGCAGTCACATGCAAAGCAATTAGCATACCAAAGTAACGCACACAAATATGCTGAAGAACTCAACAGGTCAGGCAGCATCTATGGAATATCAACGTTTCAAGCCAAGACGCTTCATCTCACAGACACCCAGGAATAATACCAAGCCTTTATTCTTCAAGATGGAATTATTTCTATAGTGCATCTATAAAAATTAGAAAGGGTCGTAAGGATATGCCAAATTTCTTCTTTATCCTTGCGGCTTTGACTGATTTTCATAAAACTTAGGACATTGTATGCCTTTTCCAATTGTACACAAAGACAAACATTTACATCCAGTTTTTTGATTTCCTTTTCTAGCATCTCGCTATGAGCTGAGAATGAGTGATAACCTGCTACAGCTAAGGGACAATTTCCCCAAAGCTCTATTAATTAATTTGACTGACATGCATCCACAACCATACGGCTCCAAGGAAACAGTATTTTTTCCTGAGAAACCAAGTTTGAAAAATGGTGCAACTGTCTACTTTGCTGTGCGTGCATATGACAAAAGCAATCATTCATCAGAAATGTCAAACATTGCCAGGGTAACTTTCTTTGTGCTTTTGGTTGAGCCTTTGGTTGACTTGAATGATAATTATGTACCAGCAAAGGCCTGGATTGTTGCAATTGTCATAGGTATTTTGGGTTTGGTTGCAGGGATAATTACTTTTATTATGCATGCAAAAAGGCCTAAGAAAATTTCTGCAGCTGCATAGTGCTTTCAAAGTCACATTAAACAGACAGCTCACTACTAAAAAGACTGATAATCAAAACACTTTATTTGCTTATAGATTAAGTACACAGAGGTTGGATTTGAGGAAAATAAACACTTTTGATATTTTTCCAGCATTTGCTCATCCCTCATCCCAACGTTACAACAATTGGAAGAATATCTGTGTAATTTTACCTACTGTCTATTTTTCATAGCCCTGGCTATAAACTGACCAGTTGGTTACACCAGGATGTGTGAGCACAGCTATTTTACCAAAACGGCACAAGAAATTCTGCCAATTCTTGTAAAGTTTGAATGGGGATGAGAAAATTATTGAAGTTTTGAAGAATTCCCTTCGTCTTATTTTCCTCATTTCCAAAACCTAATGTCATTTTTGAGTAAATTTGTGTGTTTTTAAAGGTGTGGAATCAGTAACAACAACTAATGTTTAGGCTACTTAATTTGCTGTATACAGATAATGTATTATCCACAATAAAAGCATTGTTTCTTTTCTATAATGTAAGCCACTACTCACGAAAAACCTGAAAATACTGGAAATACTCTGCAAGACATACAGCATCTATAAAGAGGGAAATAAAGTTGCTGTTTCAAGTTGAGAATCTTTCAGCAGTTGTCATAATTATTGTGTGTCTGATCACTGGGGTCACTATTTATACTAAGTACACAAAGATGGCAAAAGAAAGCTTAAGGATATTGCCCTCACAATAGGAATAGTAGAACATAAAACATACTGTTGAACATAGAACAGTAGAGCACAGTGTTGGGCACTTCAGCCCATGATGTCGTGCTGACCTTTTAACTGACTCAACAATCGATCTAACCTTCCCTCCTGCATAGACCATATCCCTCTATTTTTACTTTCATCCATATGCCTATCTAAGAGTCTTTTAAATGCCCCCAATGAATCAGCCTCTACCACCACACCCAGCAGTGCATTCCAGGCACTTACCACTCCCTGTGTAAAAACACTTACCTCAGATATATCTCCCCTAAAATTTCCTCCACTTACCTTAAAAGGAGGTCCTTTGGTATTAGCCATTGCCACCCTGGAAAAAAGGCTCTGGCTGTCTGTATTATTTATGCCTCTTACTATCTTATACTCCGCTCATCCTCCTTTGCTCTAAAGAGAAAAGCCATAGCTTGCAGAACCTTTCCTTATTAAATATGCTCTCTAATCTAGGCACCATCTTGTTAACTCTCCTCTGCACCCTTTCTAATGCTTCCACAACCTTCATATAAAGTGGCCAGAACTAAACTCAAACAAAACTCCAAGGGTGGTCTGACCAGAGTTTTATAGACCTGAAATATTACTTTGTGGTTCTTAAACTCAAGTTCCCAACAAATAAAGGCCAACTCATCACATGCCTTCTTAACCACTCTATCAACGTGCAGCAGCTTAGAGGGACCCATGGGCTTAAGCATCAGGATTCCCTTGTTCCTCCCCACAGCCTGTGATAAACTTTGTAATCTACTATCAGGTTCAGCCCTCCAAAGTGTATTACTTCACAGTTTTATGAATTGAATTCCATTTGCCATTTCTCACCCCAGCTCTGCATACTGCCAATGTTCCGTTCAAACCTACGGCAACCTTCTACACAGTCCATAATGCCACCAACATTCATATCATCTGCAAACTTAACCCACCCTTTCACTTCCTCATCTAAATCATTCATAAAAATCACAATGAGCAGAACAGATTCCTGTGGAATACCACTAGTCATTGACCTCTACACAGAATATGCCCTAATTACTACCATCCTTTGACTTCTATGGCAAGCTAATTCCAAATTCACACTGCCAAGTTTCCATGGATCCCATGCCTTATGACTTTCTGGATCAGCCTTCCATGGGAACTTTGTCAAACACCTTCAAATACACCATTCCGACTGCTTTCCCTTTAGCAATTTGCTTTGTGCCTGCCTTGAAAAAGTCAACCAGGCTCCTGAGGCATAATATGCCCCTCATAAAGCCATGCTGATTATCTCTAATAAAATTATACTTCTCCAAAAGCTCATGAATCTTGCCCCTAAGAATCTTCTCCATTGGTTTGCTCAGCATTGATGTATAATTACCAAGGTTACCCAAAGGAACAACTTTTGCCATCCTCCAGTCCTCTGGTACTAATTCTATATCTAGTGAGGACACAAACATCATGTTCAACACCCCTGAAATCGCATTCCTCACTTCCCATTGTAACCTGCAGTATATCCCATCTGTCTCCAGAGACTTACCTATCCTAATGTTTTTAAAAAGCTTCAACACTGCCTCTTTATAAACCTCAACATGCTCCTGCACATTAGTCCATTCCATGCTGACCTCACATTCATGAAGGTCCCTCTCACTGATGAACACTGAAACAAAGCATTTGTTTAGGACCTCCTCTATATCCTATAATTCTAGGCACGTATTTCTCCCATTGAAGTCTCAGTAATGACCTCTACTTTCTCAGGAGTCTGCAGAGATTCAGCATGATATCAAACCCCTTGACAAATGTCTCTCGATGTGTTGTGGAGAATGTATTGAATGGCTACATCATGGTCTGGTATGGGAACACAAATGCTTTTGAATGGAAAATCCTAAAAAAGGTAATGGACTCAGCGCAGTGCATCTCAGGTTAAGCCCTCCCAATCACTGAGCACATCAACATGAAACACTGTCATCAGAAAGCAGCATCCATCATCAAAGATCTTCACCAACCAGGCCATGCTCTTTCCTTGCTGCTGCCAACTGGTAGATGGAGCAAGTGCCTCAGGAATTGCACCACAAGGTTCAAGAACTGTTACTATCCCTCAACTATCAGGCTCTTATAGAAAAGAGGAATATTGCACTCATCTATTGAGATGTTTCCACAAACAAAGTTCTAAATTTAAGGACTCGTTATCTTGTTTTCTCATGCTCTTGTTATTTACTGCTATTTATTTATACTTGTATTTGCACAATTTGCTGTCTTCTATGCTCTTGCTCTTCTATTGATCCTGTTTACAGTTACTATTCTATAGATTTTCTGAGTATGCCCGCTGGAAAAAGAATATCAGGGTTGTATATGGTGACATGAATGTACTCTGATAACAAATTTTACTTTGAACTTTGTAATTCCACATATTAATTCATGTTCTAAGTTCATTATTCTTGTACTTTATACATCTCACATTAAAGTAACCACATTTCAATACACCCAACTGACTGTAAATATGCCTGATACACTGCCTGTCCTTCCTTATAGTCTCTCTGCAGGTTGCCTCTATCTTTACACCAACTGCACCATCCCCTGCCAACCTAGTTTAAACCCTCCTTAACATCTCCAGCAAACCTGCCTACAAGAACATTGGTCCTTCTCGATTGCAGGTTCAGCCGGTCACATTTATACAGATCACACCTTACCCAGAAGCCATCCCAATGATTTAGAAATCCGAAATCCTGCCCCCTGCACCAAATCTTCAGCAACGATTTCATCTGCCATAATATTCTGTTTTTATCTTCAATGGCATGTGACACAGACATCAATCCAGAGATTACTGCCTTTGAGGTCCTGCCTATTTTAGCTTTCTTCCTGTTTCCCTATATTTACTCTTTAGGGCCTCATCCCTTTTCCTAGCTCTGTAATTGGGACAATGTGTACATGACTCCTGGTTGCCTACCCTGTATCTTAAAAATGTTATGGACTTTATCCAAAAATTCCCTGACCTTGGCACCTGGGAGGGAACATACCATCCGGAAGTCTCTTCATGTCAACAGAGTCTCCTGTGTGCTCCCCTAACCATTGAATCCCCTATCACCACTAGCCTCCTCTTCTCCCACTTCCTTTCCGAGTCACAAAGGTAGGGACCTGGTGCGGTATCTGTTCCCCCCAAAAGTATCTAAAGCAGAAGTCTAAAGGAATAGCCAAGCAAGACACGGTTGATGGTGAATAATCCAATGCTTAGTTGGATTACATTTTAAACATATAGAGAACAGGCTGACAATGATCATGGCTACTATTCAAAAACTGGCAAAACCAGTCCCTGGGTCAGAATCAGAATCAGAATCAGGATTATTATCACTGGCATGTGACATGAAATTTGTTAACTTATGGCAGCAGTTCAATACAATACATAATACTGAAGAGAATAAATAAATTAATTAATTAAATGATCATATTGATGATGATGGCATCCATCAAGCTCGCGAATCCATCAAATAACTCCACCTCTCTCACTATAGTAACAAAGCAACTTTGTAATCAGTAGAAATCCAACAGTGTCTAAAAGTCAGACTCATTCTCCCAGCGTTTTAAACAGACAGTTCACAGAAAAAGTTAACTCTAGGGGTATATAACATGGCACTTAAATAATGGACCCAGGACAGATTCTCTGAAATGTTAACACAAAGTAATTTAAAGTTGCTGACCCTCTCCACATCTGATCTCCTGATTAGGACTGGTCATGGACCGCTGGTTGTCTCCTATTGAAGTCAATAATCAGTTCCTTGGTCTTCCTGACATTGTGAGGGGTTATTGTGGTACCACTCAGCCAGATTTTCAGTCTCCCTCCTATATGTTGATTCCTCACCACCCTTGATTCAGCCAATAATAGTGGTGTCATCGGCAAACTTAAACATCACATTGGAGCTATGCATAGCCTCACAGTCATAAATTTAAAACAAGTAGAGCAAGGGACTAAGCACACAGCCTTGTGGTGCATCTGTGCTGAGGGAGATTGTGAAGAAGATGTTGTTGCCAATTCAAACTGACTGGTGTCTGCAAATGAGGAAATTGAGGATCCAAGGAGGGTATTGAGCCCAGGACTTGAAGCTTATTGATTAGTTTTGAGGGGATGATACTATAAAGTGCTGAGCTGTACTCAAAGGAGAACATCCTGATGTATGCAGCTTTACGATCCAGATGTTCCAGGGTTGAATGAATGCCAATTAAATGGTATCTGCTGTTGACTTGTTGTGATGGTAGGCAAATTAGAGCAGTTACAAGTCACTTCTCAGGCAGGAGCAATATGTTCCATCACAGACCTCTCAAAGCACTTTATCACAGTTGATGATAGTCATTGATGCAGTTACCATGTTCTTCTTAGGCACCAGTATAACTGAAGCTTTCTTGAAGCTTGTGAGTACCTCAGACTACCAAAGCAAGAGGTTATTAATGATGTTGGTGAACAGTCTAGCCAGTTGATCAGTACAGGTGTCTAGTACTCAACCAGGTACACAGTCTGGGCTGGATAGTTTTGTTGGGTTCATCCTCCTGAAGCATATTCTCACATCAGCCTTAGAGACAGAAATCACAAGGTCATCGGGAGTTCATGAAGATGCCTTCATGTTTTGATGGTCAAAGTGAGCATAAGTGATCACATAAGTGATCACGGACATCTACACTACACGCTGCATCCACAAAGGAAACAGCATTATGAAAGACCCCACGCACCCCTCATATAATCTCTTCTTCGTCCTGCCATCTGGGAAAAGGCTCCGAAGCATTCAGGCTCTCACGACCAGACTATGTAACAGTTTCTTCCCCCAAGCTATTTGACTCTTCAATACCCAAAGCCCGGACTGACACCTTGCCTTACTCTCCTGTTTATTATTTATTGTAATGCCTGCACTGTTTTTGTGCACTTTATGCAGTCCAGCGTAGGTCTGTAGTCTAGTGTAACTTTCTCTGTATTTTTTTTATTACGTAGTTCAGTCTAGTTTTTTGTACTGTATCATGTAACACCATGGTCCTGAAAAACGTTGTCTCATTTTTACTATGCTCTGTGCCAGCAGTTATGGTCCAAATGACAATAAAAGTTGACTTGACTTTTAGGAGCGGGCAGCGTCGGTGCGGGCAGCGGAGTACGTGGGAGCAGAGTGCTGGGCTTTGGCTCAGCGGGCTTCGGCGCAAGGGGACTTCAGTGAGAGGAAATCAGTGAGCCTGAGTACGTGCTTGCTGAGGTAAAAAAGGTAAGGTCAGTAGGTACTTTTTTCATTTATTCTGACTAATCTGGGATCAGGTAATGGGGGAGACAGTTCGAGCAGTGGTGTGCTCTGTATGCAGTATGTGGGAGGTCAGGGTCAACACAGTTGTCCCTGATGACCACACGTGCAATAGGTGCATCCAGCTGCAGCTCCTATCAGACCGAGTTAGGGAATTGGAGCAGGAACTGGATGAACTACGGATCATTCGGGAGGCAGAGGCAGAGATAGATAAGAGTTATCGGGAGGTAGTCACACCAAAAAGACAAGAGGTAGGCAAATGGGTGACAGTCAAGAGAGGCAGGGGGAGCAGACAGAGAGAGCAGAGCACCCCTGTGGCCATTCCCATCAACAATAAGTATACCATTTTGGATACTGTTGGTGGGGATGACCTACCAGGAACAAATTGCACTGGTCCTGTCTCTGGTACTGAGGTTGGACCCTCGACTAGGAAGGGGAGGAGGGAAGAGAAGAGAGCGATAGTGATAGGGGATTCTACAGTCAGGGGGGCGGATAGGAGATTTTGTGGGGCAGATCGGGAGTCTCGGATGGTATGTTGCCTCCCTGGTGCCGGGGTTCGAGACATTGCAGATGGGGTGCAGGTTATTATCGAGAGGAAGGGCAAGAACCCAGATGTTGTGGTCCATGTAGGGACCAGCGACATGGGTAGGATGAGTGAGGGGGTCCTGTGTAGTGAGTTCAGGGAGTAAGGTGCGAAACTGAAGGGCAGGACCTCCAGGTTAACAATCTCAGGATTGCTACCTGTGCCACGTGCGAGTGAGGCAAGGAACAGAAGGATTATACAGATTAATACGTGGCTGAGAGGATGGTGCAGGAGGGAGGGCTTCAGGTTTTTAGATAATTGGGCTTTGTTCCAGGGAAGGTGGGATCTGTTCCGACGGGACGGTTTACACCTGAACTGGAGCAGTACTAACATTCTTGCAGGAAAGTTTGCTAGTGCTTCTCGGGGGGGTTAAACTAAATTTGCAGGGGGCAGGGATCCAGAATGCGAGAGAGGATAGCGAGATGACGAATAAAGGACAGGTGGGGACTACACGGTTCCGGAATATTAAGTGTGTAGTAGAGAAAGGTGAGGCGGAACAAGTGATAAGGAGGACTCATGTACAGAGGGATGGTCTGACGGAACATGGAGTTAAATGTGCAGAAAGAATAAGTAAATTTAGGAATGACAACAAAATTCAAAGGGCGTATAGCCCGATGGGAGTTTGGGGAGCTGGATTAAGCACAATAGGCAGCGAATTAAACAGAGAGAGGAGAAATGGGCTAAAAATTCTATATCTGAATGCACGAAGTGTCAGAAATAAGGCGGATGAGCTTGAAGCTCAGGTGTGAATGGGTAACTATGATGTTGTTGGGATAACGGAGACATGGCTGCAGGGAGATCAGACCTGGGAAATGAATGTACAAGGGTATACGTTCTATCGTAGGGACAGAAATGTGGGCAGAGGGGGTGGGGTGGCCCTGTTGGTGAGGGATGAGATTCAGTCCTTTGCAAGGGGGGACATAGGATCAGGAGAAGTAGAGTCTGTGTAGATAGAAGTGAGGAACAGTAAGGGCAAAAAGACCCTAATGCGTGTTGTCTACAGGCCACCAAACAGTAGCATGGATATTGGGTGCAAGTCGAATAGGGAGTTAACATTGGCATGTGGCAAAGGTAATGTCGCAGTAGTTATGGGGGATTTCAACATGCAGGTGAACTGGGAGAATCAGGTTGGTGCTGGACCCCAGGATAGGGAGTTTGTAGAGTGCCTACGGGATGCATTCTTGGAACAGCTTGTACGAGAGCCGACAAGGGACAAGGCTATTCTGGATTTAGTGTTGTGTAATGAACAGGATTTGATAAGCGATCTTGAAGTAAAGGAGCCATTAGGAGGTAGTGACCAGAATATGATGTTTTTATCTGCAATTTGAGAAGGATAAGGGCAGATCGGAGGTGTCAGTGTTGCAGTTGAACAAAGGAGACTATGGAGCCATGAGGGAGGAGCTGACCAAAGTTAAATGGATGGATATCCTAGCAGAAAAGACAGTGGAACAGCAATGGCAGGTATTCTTGGGAATAATGCACAAGGTGCAAAATCAGTTCATCCCCCGGAGAAGGAAGGATTCAAAGTGGGGAAAGGGGCCACAGTGGTTGACAAAGGAAGTCAGAGATTGCATAGTATTAAAAAAAAGGAAGTATGACAGATCTAAGGTGAGTGGGAGGACAGATGATTGGGAATTTTTTTTAGGAACAACAGAACTTAACTAAAAAGGCAATAAGGGGAGAAAAAATGAGGTACGAACGCAAGCTAGCCAGGAATATAAAGGAGGATAGCAAAAGCTTTTTAAGGTATGTGAAAAGAAAGAAGATAGATAAGAACAATGTTGGGCCCTTGAAGAATGAATTGGGTGAAATTGTTATAGGAAACAGAGAAATGGCAGAAGAATTTAATAAGTACTTTAGATCTGTCTTCACTAGGGAAGACACAAGCAATCTCCCAGATGTATGGATGGGCCAAGGACATAGGGTAACAGAGGAAATGAAACAGATTGACATTAGGAAGGAAACGGTGATGAGTAGACTGATGGGACTGAAGGCTGACAAATCCCCAGGTCCAGATGGTCTGCATCCTAGGGTAGTAAAAGAGGTGGCCCTGGAAATTGCGGATGCATTGGTAATCATTTACCAATGTTCCTTAGATTCAGGATCAGTTCCTGAGGATTGGAGAATGGCTAATGTTATCCCACTTTTTAAGAAAGGAGGGAGGGAGAAAACAGAGAACTATCATCCTGTCAGCCTAGCATCAGTAGTGGGGAAGATGCTAGAGTCCATTATTAAGGATGAAATAGTGGCATATCTAGATAGCAGTGATAGGATTGGGCCGAGCCAGCATGGATTTACCAAGGGCAAATCATGCTTGACTAATCTATTGGAGTTTTTCGAGGATGTAACCAGGAAGTTAGACAAGGGAGATCCAGTGGATGTAGTGTACCTTGATTTTCAGAAGGCATTTGATAAGGTCCCACATAGCAGATTGGTGGGTAAAATCAGAGCTCATGGCATTGGGGGGAAGATATTGACATGGATAGAAAACTGGTTGGCAGATAGAAAGCAAAGGGTAACGGTGAATGGGTGTTTCTCGGAATGGCAGGTTGTGACTAGTGGGGTGCCACAGGGCTCGGTATTGGGACCACAGCTGTTTACGATTTACATCAACAATTTAGATGAAGGCATTGAGAATAACATCAGCAAGTTTGCTGATGATACTAAGCTGGGTGGAAGTGTGACATGTGATGAGGATGTTAGGAGAATTCAGGGTGACGTGGATAGGCTGAGTGAGTGGGCAGATACTTGGCAGATGACGTTTAATGTGAATAAGTGTGAGGTTATCCACTTTGGGAGTAAGAACAGGAAGGCAGATTATTATCTGAACGGTGTAGAGTTAGGTAAGGGATTAATACAAAGAGATCTAGGAGTCCTTGTTCATCAGTCACTGAAGGTGAATGAGCAAGTGCAGCAGGCAGTGAAGAAGGCTAATGGAATGTTGGCCTTTATTACAAAGGGAATTGAGTACAAGAGCAAGGAAATCCTTTTGCATTTGGTGAGTCCAAAAATCCTTTTGGCCCTGGTGAGACCACACCTGGAGTATTGTGTGCAGTTTTGGTCTCCAGGGTTAAGGAAGGACATCCTGGCTGTAGAGGAAGTGCAGTGTAGATTCACAAGGTGAATTCCTGGGATGTCCAGACTGTCTTACACAGAGAGGTTAAGGAGACTGGGCTTGTACATGCTGGAATTAAGGAGATTGAGAGGGGATCTGATTGCAACATATAAGATTATTAAGGGATTGGACAAGATAGAGGCAGGAAATATGTTCCAGATGCTGGGAGAGTCCAGTACCAGAAGGCATGGTTTGAGAATAAGGGGTAGGTCATTTAGGACAGAGTTAAGGAAAAACTTCTTCTCCCAGAGAGTTGTGGGGGTCTGGAATGCACTGCCTCGGAAGGCAGTGGAGACCAATTCTCTGGATGCTTTCAAGAAGGAGCTAGATAGGTATCTTATGGATAGGGGAATCAAGGGATATGGGGACAAGGCAGGAACCGGGTATTGATAGTAGATGATCAGCCATGATCTCAGAATGGCGGTGCAGGCTCAAAGGGCCGAATGGTCTACTTCTGCACCTATTGTCTATTGACTTGAAAAGGCGTTGAGCTCATCTGGGTGTGAAGTATTGTACTGCTTGGTTTCACTCTGTAGGGTGGTGATAGCATTCAAGCTTTGCCACAGTTGTCAAGCATCTTTCAGTGATTCAGGTTTGGTCTGTGATTTCCACTTTACACACGAGATGGGTTTCTGGAGATCGTTCGTGATCACTTGAATTTAACTTGTACACCAGACCTGAATGTGACTGATCGGGCCTTCAAATAAATGAACATTCGGTGGCATGGTAGTGTAGCAGTTAGCATAATACTTTACAACACCAGTGATCAGTGTTCAGTTCCTGCCACTGACTGTAAGGAGTTTGTACTTTCTGCCCGTGACCACGTGGGTTTCCTTCAAGTGCCCTGGTTTCCTCCCACATTCTAAAAATGTACCGGTTAGGTTAGTAGATTTTTGGTGCCAGAAACATGGTCACACTTCAAAGTTCAAGGTTCAAGGTACATTCATTATCAAAGTATGCATGCAATATACATCTCTGAAGTTCATCTTCTCTAGATAGTGTTACGTACCCCATAACTGGGTTAACAGACCAGCAGAAATGGACTGATACGTTGGAGTCTGGTGGTACTGTAACTAAAGGTGTTTATTAGTAAACTAAGCAATACAGTATCAAAAATGCCAAAATACATAGAAAACAGGTTAGCAATAATAAAAACAGAAGTGTAGGAATAAGAATCAAAACCAAGCTCTATCAAAGTCTAGGGGTAAATGAATTGTCATAAAAGAATATAGAGTTCAGTTCAGTTCGTGCTGAGGTAGTTGTTGTTGTGTTGCACTTGGGGAGAGAGAGAGAGAGAGCGAGCAAGAGATCAGCATCTGCAGCAGGCAAACCTTCCATCGTCTTCTTGTTCCATTTTACCGTTGGGTCACCGATTATGACCCTTCCATTCCAGGCTAGACCGTTCTTCAGTGATGGACTTATCACCCAGGCAAGGGCGGACACACACACAAGTCCCCACCAGCCTGCCTTCATCCACCGTGCTCCAGACCGATTCTCCTGAACCGATCCTCCAGGCCCCCACCTTCCTGTGGGTGCACAACACTCTTTCAGTGTCCACTGATGTGTCTGAGGGTGTCTGCTCAGATCCTTCTTTTATCCCCACTGAGGGGGTATCAGCCATCCATCAACTCCACATGTCCATGTCCATCAAACTAGTCCACTCCCTGCTGTCTCAGCAAGAATGTTAACGAGCAAAGAAGTGTAGCAAAAGGTAAATAATCAGTGCAGAAGCCATAATACATAAATCATTCATCTCGCTTGCTCTCTCTCTCTCTCTTATCTGTAGCAGATGCCTCTACTTCTGTTCTTCATCTCTCGCTCTCATTAGCAGCATAGTTCCTGGGGGGGGGGGGCTCAGCTCTGTACCCCATTTCCATCTGGTTTGTTCAGCACACATAACACCCCCACCCTTCAAAGGATTTTCACTGGGGGTGAAAATTAACTAGTAAGGCACACTACAGAATCTAATATAATACAGAAGTGGTCATTAACTACCAGAGTAACACAGATGTACTTTGAAATCTAACACCTGGATAAACAATCAGCAATTACATTGTTAGTCCCCTTTACATGTTGTATTTGAATATCGAATTCTTGTAACAACAGACTCCAACTTAATAACCGTCTATTTTTATTCTTCATGTTAGTCAAAAATACCAATGGGTTGTGATCAGTATAAACTATCAATGGTTTCTGTGCCAAATAAATGTAGAGCTCAAAATGTTGTAACGCCAGGATAAGTGCCAGTAATTCTTTTTCTACAGAGGAATTAATTCTTAGCTTAGGTGTATATTAAAAAGTGTGAACCAATGCATGTGTGATTATAATATAGTACATTACAGAAGGTTGTGCAATACTAATCTCGATTTTACTTTTAAACTTAACATTCAGTCAATCTACTATGATATTGTCTTTATCTTTCACAAGCTTCATCTAACAAAAAAGTCAAATTCCCGCAAAACCAGATCCTGTTATTCAAAGTGGCATTTGGTCAACCCTTGCCTCTTTTCCACTTAACTCTCATGTGGTTAGCTGGCTCACCAGCCCAGATTAGCCCTTCACAGACCCTCTTCACAGGTGCTAGCATATCACCAATGTTTTCCAAACTAAGCCCATTTGCTGAACTTCCACACCACTCATTAATTTTAAGCAGGTCATTAATTTTATCTTCAAGATCTTTAATTCTATTAGTTTCCAGTTTAACACCTGCAGGTGTTCCCTCTTGGTCAAAACAACACTTCAAGTTCGGCCTCTCCAAATCACATACTTGAACAACATCACCAAGTTGTTTATCCTTAAATTTCAAAACCAGTTGTAACAGACTAGCAGGCACCTTGCTAACAGACCACTGACCCTTCAGCATGGTTACTACTTCTAAAACCAATCCAGACTTTGAATTTTCCTTATTCAAAAGTCCAGTAACACTTTTTCCCTCAATATCTTCAATAATATCCATCTCACCAGCTTTCATCTCATCACTAACATTTAGAACACCGTCTAACACAAGTGACTGAGAATCCTCACTTTCCACTGGTGCCAGGGTTAACCCCTCACTCACTGAACCAAGTCCATCTGACCCAAAAGGACTGCATTCCTTTTCAACTAAGTCAGACCCCTCAGACTTTTCCTGAGACTCCACACAAGGTTCAGTACCCTGTGCATCCACAGGTACTTCAACAACCTGAACACAGGCAAACGGGACAGCTGCCTCTTCTAGGCTTTCAATACCAGTCCCCCTTTCAAATTCCAAGTTCCCCTGATCCTCCCAGTTACTCTCTGGGCAACTCGCATCTGGTGTAAACTCAACCTTGCGGGTTAAGACAACATCGTCTGCTAACCCAGCAGACTCCCTCAAGGTAGCGGCATCCTTTTAATCTCGGAACGCCTTTTCATCATCGGGAACACACTTCTTAAATTCTTCAACTACAACCAGCTCTGTCAAGCTAAATACATCATCCGTGTCCAACCCTGGACCTTCTGCCTGCCACATCTGTTTCTCATCTTGGCTCTGTGCCTCCATAAATTCCTTACTCATTCCAAAATGTTCACCTAGAGGTATCTTATGGGCAAGGTTCAAAATTCCATTCCTTGACAACACTAAATCTACTTTGCCTCTCTTACTTCATTCTCTGCAGCCGCATCTCGTCTAGATGTAACTGGACCTCCCCTTTCCCTACAGGAAAGTGTTCTAACACTTCCGGCTTGAATATCTGCATTGTGACACAATGTTCAGCTATCTTACATTGTATCTCAGCCTTTGTCATCCCTTTCTTAACCTCCTTGAGTTCCAAGGTCTCCACCATTTCCCACAATTCAGTCTTTTTAGACTTCTTTAAACCCACAGGGTCCGGACTTAACAGAAACTCGTCAACATCAAAAGAGCTGTCTGCCTTTCTGGTTTATCACACAACCAGATCAGATAAGGGAATTCTACCCCGATTCACTGGCCGCCCAATTTGGTAATTAAATCCCGGACGAGCCCCCAATTTGTTGTGTACCCCGTAACTGGGTTAACAGACCAGCAGAAATGGACTAATACGTTGGAGTCTGGTGGTACTGTAACTAAATGTGTTTATTAGTAAACTAAGCAATACAGTATCAAAAATGCCAATATACATAGAAAACAGGTTAGCAATAATAAAAACAGAAGTGTAGGAATAAGAATCAAAACCAAGCTCTATCAAAGTCTAGGGGTAAAGGAAATGTCAGAAGAGAATATAGAGTTCAGTTCAGTTCGTGCTGAGGTAGTTGTTGTTGTGTTGCAATGTTGGAGAGAGAGAGAGCGAGCAAGAGATCAGCATCTGCAGCAGGCAAACCTTCCATCGTCTTCTTGTTCCATTTTACCGTTGGGTCACCGATTATGACCCTTCCATTCCAGGCTAGACCATTCTTCAGTGATGGACTCATCACCCAGGCAAGGGCGGACACACACACAAGTCCCCACCAGCCTGCCTTCATCCACCGTGCTCCAGACAGATTCTCCTGAACGGATCCTCCAGGCCCCCACCTTCCTGTGGGTGCACAACACTCTTTCAGTGTCCACTGGTGTGTCTGAGGGTGTCTCCTCAGATCCTTCTTTTATCTCCACTGATGGGGTATCAGCCATCCATCAACTCCACATGTCCATCTCCATCAAACTAGTCCACTCCCTGCTGTCTCAGCAAGACTGTTAACGAGCAAAGTAGTGTCAATAGACAATAGGTGCAGAAGTAGACCATTCGGCCCTTTGAGCCTGTACCATCATTCTGAGATCATGGCTGATCATCTACTATCAATACCCGGTTCCTGCCTTGTCCCCATATCCCTTGATTCCCCTATCCATAAGATACCTATCTAACTCCTTCTTGAAAGCATCCAGAGAATTGGCCTCCACTGCCTTCCGAGGCGGTGTATTCCAGACCCCCACAACTCTCTGGGAGAAGAAGTTTTTCCTTAACTCTGTCCTAAATGACCTACCCCTTATTCTCAAACCATGCCCTCTGGTACTGGACTCTCCCAGCATCTGGAACATATTTCCTGCCTCTATCTTGTCCAATCCCTTAATAATCTTATATGTTGCAATCAGATCCCCTCTCAATCTCCTTAATTCCAGTGTGTACAAGCCCTGTCTCTCTAACCTCTCTGCGTAAGACAGTCCGGACATCCCAGGAATTAACCTTGTGAATCTACGCTGCACTTCCTCTACAGCCAGGATGTCCTTCCTTAACCCTGGAGACCAAAACTGTACACAATACTATAGGTGTGGTCTCACCAGGGCCAAAAGGATTTTTGGACTCACCAAATGCAAGAGGATTTCCTTGCTCTTGTATTCAATTCCCTTTGTAATAAAGGCCAACATTCCATTAGCCTTCTTCACTGCCTGCTGCACTTGCTCATTCACCTTCAGTGACTGATGAACAAGGACTCCTAGATCTCTTTGTATTAATCCCTTACCTAACTCTACACCGTTCAGATAATAATCTGCCTTCCTGTTCTTACTCCCAAAGTGGATAACCTCACACTTATTCACATTAAACGTCATCTACCAAGTATCTGCCCACTCACCCAACCTATCCAAGTCACCCTGAATTCTCCTAACATCCTCATCACATGTCACACTGCCACCCAGCTTAGTATCATCAGCAAACTTGCTGATGTTATTCTCAATGCCTTCATCTAAATCATTGATGTAAATCGTAAACAGCTGTGGTCTCAATACCGAGCCCTGTGGCACCCCACTAGTCACCACCTGCCATTCCGAGAAACACCCATTCACCGTTACCCTTTGCTTTCTATCTGCCAACCAGTTTTCTATCCATGTCAATATCTTCCCCCCAATGCCATGAGTTCTGATTTTACCCACCAATCTGCTATGTAGGACCTTATCAAATGCCTTCTGAAAATCGAGGTACACTACTTCCACTGGATCTCCCTTGTCTAACTTCCTGGTTACATCCTTGAAAAACTCCAATAGATTAGTCAAGCATGATTTGCCCTTGGTAAATCCATGCTGGCTCGGCCCAATCCTATCACTGCTATCTAGTGTCCTTGCAGCAAATGGTAAATAATCAGTGAAGAAGCTATAATACATAAATCATTCATCTCTCTCTCTCTCTCTTATCTGTAGCAGATGCCTCTACCTCTGTTCATCTCTCTCTCTCATTAGCAGCATAGTTCCCGGGGGGGGGGGGGGGGGGGTCAGCTCCGAACCCCATTTCTATCTGGTTTCTTTAGCACACCTAGCAATAGCCACAAAACAAAGAAAACCATGGAAGCCGTTCAAGTAAAAATACATGCAAAAAAAAAACCAAATCATGTAAATGTCCACAGCAACATCAAACCGCCTTTCACGTTCAAGAAAACAAATCTGCAAACAGTAACAAGAACATCGCGGTCTGCCCAGCACATATTTTGCTGTACGTTTCAATGTTTTAATGTACATGACAAATAAAACTCATCTTAACCTTACCACACAGAAGCATTGGCATCCAAGTTCCATATATTCGGAAGTCTGCAGCATGGCTGTTGGAAGGCCATCAATAGCCTTTAAGGATGAGCAACTTTATCAGTTGGCATATAATTTAATATAATTTGTGCTACATCTCCAGGTTGACATGCAGCAGTCATAACCTAACCTTAGAACCTAGGCTGTCTGCTTATCCCTGAAAAAGCAATTTATATATTGGCATCTTTCCTTGACCAACAAGCTTCAGCACTGTTCTTTGCCTAAAGGCAAATTGTGATAATGCAGCAGCATTCTACTTCTAGCCTGGAATGTGATTTATAGATAAATTTTTCATGGCTATAGTCACCTTAACGATGTGTCTCTCACCCTCCCATGAGCTTCCAGCTGTGGTAGCTGGAAGTGACAGATGGCAATGAACACAAATGAACCATTCATTTTTTCTCTCTGAGGTTCATGCAGAATTTTCTGATGAATTCATAGAACAGGTGTGGTGAACTACATATACCTGTCTGGACATGCCCCCCCCCCCCGCTGACTGCTCCTGTGGCTCCTCCCACAGACCCCAGTATAAAGGCGATTGAGGCCTGAGACCTGCCCTCAGTCTTCAGGATGTAGCATGGTGGTCAATTGCTGCTTGTTCTTTCTTCCACTCAATAAAAGCCGATATCTCGCCTCACATCTCAGAGAGTTATTGATGGTGCATCATTTTTATTGACTGGAAGTTTAAACCATGGACACCATTTTGCGTCTGGAAAAATTAGACCTTGATCCGCAAGACTCCGAAGCAGCTGTTGCCTTTGAACTCTGGCTTGCATGCTTCCAATCATACTTGGAACAGATTCCAGTGACTGAGCCTGCCACAATGTACAAAATATTACTATCTAGAGTAAGTCCAAAAGTATTCTCCCTTATCAGAGACCTACCAACCTACCAAGGGGCACTGGACACCCTTAAAAGACAGTACCTGTGGCCGGTGAACACCGTCTACGCAAGACATCGCTTAGCGACGCGGCCACAGCGAACCGACGAGTCCAGCGGGGAGTTTCTCCGAGCCCTACAGACACTCGTCCGAACTTGCGACTGCAGGGGACTGACAGCGGAACAGCATTCGGAGCTGCTCGTACGAGACACCTTCGTTACGGGGATCAGGTCAGTGTATGTGCGCCAGCGGCTGCTGGAAAATGCCAATCTTACCTTACACTCGACGATCGAGACGGCCAACACGCTGGAGGCTGCTCTGCACAACGCTGACGCTGTCTAGCCGCGTGATCCCCCGCCGGTTCCGTGGACACTGCAGACCCCGCCACCCGCGAGCGAATTCACCAATGCCGCTGCCAGTCGCGATTCCACGAACTCCCCGAACCCGACCACAGCTGCTGCCAGTCGCAAGTCCGCGCAGTGTTACTTCTGCGGACTCGAAAAGCACCACCGAAAACGCTGCCCGGCCCGAGAAGCGACCTGCTCCAGCTGCGGGAAGAAGGGCCATTTCGCCAAGGTCTGTAAGTTTAAACCACGGGTGGGGTCGGGCAGCACTGCATGTGAGGCATGGGGGCCGCCATCTTGGTCGCCGCCATCTTGCCTGCATGCCTCGTGCGAGGCATGGGGGCCGCCATCTTGCCTGCCCGGATGGGAGCAGCCATCTTTGTCGGCGCCACCCCGCCCCGCTCCCGACCCATCGGTGCTTACCAGGCACCAAGACGGCAGTTCAACTCTGGCCTCCGTAACCCTTGACCAAAGCGCCCCACACCAGCTTGCAAGGTCAATGATGGACATCCTGGTGGAGGGGCACGGGACTAGCTGCCTGTTTGACATGGGCAGCACTGAGAGTTTTATTGACCCGGACATGGCGTAATGCTGCGGACTCATGACACGGCCGGTAAGTCAGAAGGTCACCATGGCTTCTGGGTTGCATTCCACAGACATCCGGGTGGGTTGTGTAGTGACATTGGTGGTGCAGGGCACAGAATATCGGAACTTTGCACTACTGGTCATGCCTCAACTGTGCGCGCCTGTGCTATTGGGGCTGGACTTCCAGAGCCACCTGAAAAGTGTGACTATGGCATATGACGGGCCCCTCCCACCACTCACTGTCAGGAATCCTCAGTTTGGTGGGACTTCATCATATACCCCGCTACTGCCCACACACATACACCGACCCACACATCCCAGCCAGCACCATGCCGACAGCTGCGCTACTGACACCACTTGCAGCCTCTCTACTCTCAAGATCCCTCCCCCACCGCTGTTCGCCAACCTGACCCCCAACTGTAAACCTGTGGCAACTAAAAGCAGGAGGTACAGCGCGGGGGACAGGGCCTTCATTCAGTCGGAGGTGCAGCGGCTGCTCAGGGAGGGGATCATTGAGCCAAGCACAAGCCCTTGGAGGTCCCAGGTGGTTGTTGTTCGGACCGGGCAGAAAAATAGGATGGTCGTAGACTATAGCCAGACCATCAATAGGTTCACACAGCTTGACGCGTACCCCCTACCCCGCATCGCGGATATGGTCAACCAGATAGCTCAGTACAAGGTGTACTCGACTATAAATCTGAAATCCGCTTATCACCAGCTCTCCATCTGCCCAGAGGACTGCCCCTACACTGCCTTCGAGGCGGGCAGCAGGCTCCATCACTTCCAGCGCGTCCCCTTCGGTGTCACAAATGGTGTCTCTGTCTTCCAGAGGGAAATGGATCGGATGGTAGACCAGTGCCAACTGAAGGCCACATTTCCCTATCTGGATAATATCACCATCTGTGGTCACGACTGGTCGGATCACAACGCCAACCTCCAATGATTTTTCCAAGTGGCCAAAGCCCTGCACCTTACTTATAACAGGGACAAGTGTGTGTTCGGAACCACCCGGCTCGCTATCCTTGGGTATGTCGTGGAGAACGGGGTCATTGGCCCTGATCCTGACTGTATGCGCCCCCTGTTAGAACTCCCGCTTCCCACCACCCTCAAAGCCGTCAGACGGTGCCTGGGCTTCTTTTCCTATTACGCCCAATGGGTCCCCCATTACGCAGACAAGGCCCGCCCCCTGGTCAAGTCTACCACATTTCCCCTCTCTGCCGAGGCCCGCGCGGCCTTCAACTGCATTAAAGGGGACATTGCCAAAGCAACGATGCATGCGGTGGACGAGACCATTCCCTTCCAAGTAGAGAGTGACGCCTCCGATTTCGCGCTGGCTGCTACCCTCAATCAGGCAGGCAGGCCAGTAGCATTCTTTTCTCGTACCCTTCAGGGCCCTGAAATTCGGCACTCCGCAGTGGAGAAAGAACCCCAGGACATAGTGGAAGTTATTAGGCACTGGAGGCACTATCTTACCTGCAAAAGGTTCACCTTGCTGACTGACCAGCGCTCAGTTGCGTTCATGTTCAGCAACCAACAGCGGGGCAAAATCAAAAATGATAAAATTTTGAGGTGGAGAATAGAACTCTCCACCTACAACTATGATATCCTGTACTGGCCTGGAAGGCTCAATGAGCCCCCTGATGCCCTATCCCAGGGAGCGTGTGCCAGTGCACAGCTCAACCAGCTCTACGCCCTCCATGCACATCTTTGCCACCCGGGGGTCACCCGATTTTACCATTTCGTGAAAGCCTTACTCCCTTGAGGACATCAGGACGATGACCAGGGACTGCCAAGTCTGCGCTGAGTGCAAACTGCACTTCTACCGTCCTGAAAAGGCGCAACTTATCAAGGCCACCCACCCCTTTGAATGACTGAGTGTTGACTTTAAGGGCCCCCTTCCCTCCACCGACCGCAATGTCTACTTTCTCAACATCATCGACGAGTACTCGCGGTTCCCCTTTGCCATCCCCTGCCTCAACACCACTGCCAAGTCTGTCATAAAAGCCCTGCGCCAGCTCTTCACTCTGTTCGGATATCCCTGCTATATCCACAGTGATAGAGGGTCCTCCTTTATGAGTGACGAGCTGCGCCAGTATCTGCTGGCTAGGGGCATTGCTACTAGTAGGACCACGAGCTATAATCCCCGGGGAACTGGACAGGTGGAGAGGGAGAATGCCACAGTGTGGAAGGCCACACTTTTAGCCCTTAAGTCAAAAGGGTTGCCGGTCTCTCGATGGCAGGAGGTCCTCCCCGAGGCACTCCACTCTATCCACTCCCTGTTATGTACGTCCATCAATGCCACCCCTCACGAGCGCCTATTCTCTTTTCCCAGGAAGTCTGCCACTGGGACCACCCTACCAGCTTGGCTGACATCCCCAGGGCCAGTGTTGCTCCGGAAACATGCGAGGAGCAATAAATACTCCCCGCTGGTCGAGAGGGTTCACCTTCTACATGCGAACCCCCAGTATGCCTACGTGGTCTTACCTGATGGGCGGGAGGACACGGTCTCCGTCCGCGACCTGGCGCCCGCAGGAGCAGCAGACCACTACCCTGAACACTCCACGGTAACTTTCAACCCTGTACCCGAGGTGACACCGTGCACACCGAGCCCTACACAGACTCCTCACGACACTCCTATACCGGGCGTCTCGCATGCGCGTATACCAGGCGCCTCGCACACGCATGAGGGATCACTGACGCCTAGTGGGCTGACACCTCCAGTTAGGCCGGAACCAGCACAACCACCGTCTCCGGTGCAATCACCACCGGCACCTGTGCAATCACAGCTGGTGCTACGTAGATCGCAGCAACAGATTTGACCACCTGATAGACTTAACCTGTAAATATACTTGTAAGAAACTTCGCCCCATGGGGACTCTCTTTTAAAACAAAGGGGGGGGGGTGAATGTGGTGAACTTCATATACCTGTCTGGACATGCCTCCCCTGCTGACTGCTCCTGTGGCTCCTCCCACTGACCGTGGCTCCTCCCACAGACTCCGGGATAAAGGCGATTGAAGCCTGAGACCTGCCCTCAGTCTCCAGGATGCAGTATGGTGGTCAATTGCTGCTTGTTCTTTCTTCCAGTCAATAAAAGCCGATATCTCGCCTCATGTCTCAGAGAGTTATTGATGGTGCATCAACAGGTATGTCTTCCTCACTTTTTCTCCCCTTCTTTGCTAGCTCATCCTCATCTGTATAGCTTCTGTTTATCTCCCATTTCTCAGGAGAAAACCTTCTCGAGCAAGTTTTCCCAACCCCAGGTTGTGACACCCTGTTCTGGTGTAACTAGCTTGTGTGGCAGTTCAGATAAAATGTTGTGTTTGACACACAATTCTATAGCAATTTTAAAGAATACTAAGACCTAATAAAACATTTTAGAGTTGTAGGAGCAGTCAGAAGAAATCAAGCAACAGCCAATCCATAAGTAACTTTAATAACATTGGCAGGGTTTCTTTCCTGTTCTGACTGAATAAAGCTATGCGAGATTACAAGAGGGTACTAGCTGGTGGGACAAAAGAGAAAATTTTTTGCCTGACTAGCACTAATACTCTTAACAATTTGGTGTTGGACAGGACCAAATCAAATGCCACTTTGTAACCAATTCAGAAATCATAGCAGCAAAGGTGTGTGTTTTAGAGACCAGTCTTGGAAGCTTAGATCTCCTTGGTGGCTAGTATAACTAATCTGACAGCTTAATAGCTACCAAAAATATTCTGGATATTTCACCATAGGACAATAAAGCATAAAACATAGAAGCAGAACTAGGCCATTGGGCCCACTGAGTTTCCATCATGGCTGGTTTCTATCCCTCTCAATTCCATTCTCCTAGCTTCCTGCCCACCCCCACTGTAATCTTTGACATCCTTAATAATGAAGAACATATCAAACTACACTTTAAAGGTATCCAATGACAGCCTCCACAGCCACCCGTGGTGATGGATTTCACAGATTCACCTCTCTCTGGTTTTATCAATGAAGACTCAAGCTGCATTCAGTGCCACTGTGCATGAATTATGCTGAATGACCTGTTCCTGTGCTGTACATGAAATGGAATGATTTATTGTCTCCTTTCTGATTCAGTTATTTCTTTCCACTATAAATCCTGAAGCATTCTTAAAGATGCTGTGTGCATTCTTATCATCCTCTAACTTGTTGCCTCCACCTTCCTCAACTTCTATGTCCATCAAGTCTATGTTGCATGACAAGTTTACAGTAGCATTATTGTCATGACAAACAATCTGTGGAGAAACATAGAAAATAGGTGCAGGAGTAAGCCATTCGGCCCTTCGAGCCTGCACCGCCATTCAGTATGATCATGGCTAATCATCCAACTCAGAACCATGTACCTGCTTTCTCTCCATACCCCTGATCCCTTTAGCCACAAGGGCCATATCTAACTTCCTCTTAAATATAGCCAATGAACTGGCCTCAACTGTTTACTGTGGCAGAGAATTCCACAGATTCACCACTCTCTGTGTGAAGAAGTTTTTCCTCATCTTGGTCCTAAAAGGCTTCCCCTTTATCCTTAAACGGTGACCCCCTCATTCTGGACTTACCCAACATTGGAAACAATCTTCCTGCATCTAGCCTGTCCAATCCCTTTAGAATTTTATAGGTTTCAATAAGATCCCCCCCAATCTTCTAAATTCCAGTGAGTATAAGCCTAGTCAATCCAATTTTTCTTCATATGAAAGTCCTGCCATCCCAGGAATCAATCTGGTGAACCTTCTTTGTACTCCCTCTATGGCAAGAATGTCTTTCCTCAGATTAGGGGGCCAAAACTGCACACAATACACTAGGTGCGGTCTCACCAAGGCCTTGTGTATCCTGAAGCATTCTTATCATCCTCTAACTCATTGCATCCACCTTCCTCAACTTCTATGCCCATCAGGTCTATGTTGCATGACAAGTTTGCAGTAGCATTATTGTCATGACAAACAATCTGTGGAGAAACTTATCAGGTCAAGCAATATCTTTTGAGGGGTGTAGGAAATTGTAGACATTTAGGATCTAAACCCTGTATCAGTCTCGCAATAACTGAACTGTATGATGTCTGAAACATCATTTCTGCAATTAGCAACAATTCCTTTCTCCACACTGTCACTGCTCAGTCCACTGAATTCCTCCAACAGATTGTTTTGTTGCTCCACATTCCACAAAATGTCTTCTGTCTTATAATCACACTGATTTTCACTGTAACCTATTCTTACCTCATTCCCATCAACTCCCCTTAAATTCTGTGATAGTGTCATTTCCCTCTATTAACAGCCATGCATTCAGTGTCCCTTCAAATTCCTTTACACCCTTCACATGTCATTTTTTCCAAAACTCTTTCAGCCTCTTCCTTCTTTCTATTTGTGGTTCTTCAGTTCCTCTTATGGGATCCCCAGTAAGTGCAAGGGTATCTGGACAGCTATCCAGACAAGTCTGAACATCCTCTACATAGCACCATCCAGAGACAGAGAAGCAGTTTCAGCGACAGGTTACTATCGATGCAATGCTCCTCAGACAGGATGAAGAGGTCAATACTCCCCAATGCCATTAGGCTTTACAATTCAACCGCCAGGACTTAAGAACTTTTTAAAAGCTATTATTAATGCTTTTTGAGATAGTCATTTAGATGCATATCATATTTTTTACTGAGTTAAGTATTGTATGTAATTAGTTTTGCTACAACAAGTGTATGGGACATTGGAAAAAAAAAGTTGAATTTCCCCATGGGGATGAATAAAGTATCTATCTATCTATCTATCTAAAATAAGAAAGCACAGTCATAAATATAACTCATGACTGTGTAGCAAGATTCTACTCTAACTTTATGTGCAAGTTTGCAGGTGGTACCACCATAGTGGGCTATATCTCAGATACCAATGAGTTGGAATGCAGGAAGGAGATAAAGAACTTGGTAACACAGTATTATGACAACAACTGTTCCTTCAGCATCAGCGAAACAAATTATTTTGAAGGGATGTGGTGCACATTCTCCTGTCAATGGTTTTGAGGTTAAAAATTTTAGGTTCTATGCAGTAAACATCACCAATAGCTTGCTCTGGTCTAATCACAAGATGCAATAGCTAAAAAAGTTCATTAATGCCTTGACTTCCTCAAGAGGATAAAGAAATTTGGGAAAAACTGAGTAAAGACTTGAACAGACATAAAACATTGTGAAGGTCAGGTTTGAACAGATTAAGCATTATCACATTAATCATTTTTGTAATTTACAGGTATCCATTAGTCTCAAGAGGCTATGGATTCGTGCCTTGGAAAGTTTCCAGGGTGCAGGCCTGGACAAGGTTGTATGGGAGACCGGCAGTTGCCCATGCTGCAAGTCTCCCCTCTCCACACCACCAATGTTGTCCAAGGGAAGCGCAAGGGCTGATACAGCTTGGCACCGGTGTCTTTGCAGAGCAATGTGTGGTTAAGTGCACTGCTCAAGGACACAACACTCTGCCTTAGGTGAGGCTCAAGCTAGCAACCTTCAGATCACTACACTAGCACATTAACCACTTGGCCACATGCCAACTTTTGGAATTAACAGTAAAATGTATGTAGGAAAGAGTTGGAGGGGAAACTTTTAGCTGATATCAATGTTTTTGCAGGTAGTGAAAGTAATAAATTGCCCTAATTTGCAGTTCTGAATTTTCAGGAACAATTGTAGCTGATTCTCCAGAGCCAAGTGGCTGTGGTTTCAAGCTGGCCAAATTAACCAGAGTAGCACGGAAAAAATATCCCATAGCTGCAGTAGATTGCCACTCATTCTCTCTTCATACCAAGATGCTAAGAGGAGAATAAGAAACTTTGAAAATTATTGAATATACTGTATTACTGAAAGTACAAACTTAAGAAAAATCAACAAGTGATGACATGGCACACCCTACTGACTTCTGGAAATCTCTAAACCATGACTGCTAAAAGTGGAGAAATAACATTCAGGATTGTATTAAAAAGCATCAGGAGCATGCAGGAGCCTACCATCCTACGATCCCAGTCACTCTCTCCTATCTCTTGTCACATCCACGGAAGACCTTCGGTTCCCACTCTGGCCTCATTCGCTATCTCAGAATCTACAAAACTAGAGTGGAAACAAGTTACCTTTCATCCCAAGGAACAGTCTAAGAATAAAGAGGTGACCTTATTTCTTTTATTTTATAGGTCTGCTTCTGTCGATTACCCTGACCCTCCTTTTTCCATTTTTGCTCTGAAAAACATCACATTATCTAATATGCGTCTGAGTGCATTCTCATGTGCATTTCTGTTTCTGTGTATATGCGAGCATATGCATGTGTATGTTTGCTTGTGCATGTACTGTGTATATATACACATTAATGGACAACCAGTCATCTTCTGACTGCTTAATCATAGGTTTGCCTCTGTGATGGGCCAGATGATAGAATCTGGCTAAATCACAATTATTCTTCCTACCCCAGAGAGCTGACATCATTAACTAGAATATGTGAAAAGGAATTCCAGTTCACTGATTAAACAACATCTAGGTTTGATAGATGTATGCTTACCTCTAGGTCAGAGCATTACAAATTCAATTCCCTTTTCAGATTTTTACTTTATTTATTTGAGATACAGCATGGAATAGGCCATTTCACGCTATTGTGGCACACCGGCCTGCAAACCCCGACTTAGCAATAGCCTAATCACAGGACAGTTTGCAATGACCAGTTTCCTACTAACTGGTAAGTCTTTGGACCCTGGGCGGAAACTGAAGAAGCTGGAGAAAACACACACATTCCACAGGAAGGATGATCTTCTTACAGATGATGTTGGATTTGAACTCCGAACGTCGACGCCCCGAGCCATACAAGCTTCGTATTAACCACTACGCTACCATGGCACCAATGAGAATTTTGAGCAGGTGTTCTCAAGATGGTGCATCTATGCACTACGCTGCCAGTAATTATTCTTTCAAATAAGACAATGAGTTGAAATCTCGCCTTTCCAAGCAAATACTAAAAGCACTAGTACACTAAAGTACACTAGCACTTTAAATGAAAACCACTTGAACTTCCGAGGCACCTTGATCAGTATTCACCTCTCACCTAGCGTCATCGAAACCAGACTGAGCAGTTTAATTATTTCATGATCACAGGCACATCTGAATGATGGTTGTTGCATAAATGCTGCATTGGGAGATTCTGCTGCAGCTTGTGAGCAAATTAGATGTCCATTCAATTCTGCCTCCAACTCACTGGCTCACCCATCAGCATGGTATTTTGCTGATGTTTGTTGTAGTGGTTGAACTTAAAAAAGAATGAGCCTATAAACTGCAAAATTAGGATTATGTTGACATTTACTTTCCATGCAAGCAATTCATTCAGATCATGTTTCTCCACCCTATTCCAAATGCCTGCAATATACTTTTCTACATTCACCTCAGTGATCTAATACAGTCTCCTCCCCAACCAACAAGCCAAGAAGTAATTTAGTCTCATATATCTTGACAGTTCCATTGGAATAAAATCCTAATGATAAATTCTGTTTTATATAATTTTATGCCATAAACTATTCCCTTGGGAGAATAAATCCATTAGGATCCGTGCTTCATTTTCAGTTATTTTCTTGTGCCTCTATTGTTACATACCGGTGGGTATCTTGTACCTGTCACATGACCATGATGTAATTGAGGCTATGCTGGACATGAGGTAATGGTCTTGTGATGGTGAAGTGACGTCATTTTCCCGCCAGTGGGAGGTCATGTGATAGTTTTTTCAACAGGGTATAAAAGGACATACCCTCCCTGTGACGGGGGCAGTCCATGGTTGAATTTGCTGGACACTCACGTTTCGCTGCGTATTCTATGTTATGATGCAGTTTTATTTTAAAATGGTGTTTTACTTTCTGCCTTAAGTCAAAGGTTATTGCCGGCACGTGGCCAAGTGGTTGAGGTGTTCATCTAGTGATCTGAAGGTCACTAGTTCGAGCCTTGGCTGAGGCTGCGTGTGTGGCCTTGAGCAAGGCACTTAACCATACATTGCTCTGCGACAACACCGGTGCCAAGCTGTATGGGTCCTAATGCCCTTCCCTTGGACAACATTGGTGGCGTGAAGAGGGGAGACTTGCAGCTTCCGCAACTGCCGGTCTTCCATAAAAAACCTTGTCCAGGCTTGCGCCCTGGAAACTTTCCAAGGCACAAATCCATGCTCTATCAAGACTAACGGAGGCCTACATTGCCCGCAGTTTTGCTACAATACTGCCAGTTAAAATCCAGTCGGAGGGTGAAGATTCGTCGAAGTTCCGGAAGCTGAAAGATCGAGGAAAGTTGAAGTCAGCTATGAAGCAGGTTCGACCTTTATTTAATCTTCGTATGAGGAATTAGTAACTTGTGTCCATGATAACTCCTGTTTTGCAAAAAAAAGCAGAAAGAGTTGGATGCAGAGTTTCGCCAAGGAAAGGTCAGTGACTTTAAGCTGTTTTATTTCCTTCAATCATAAATCCCTCGGCAAAGCATACTTTGGCTGGGATCAGCAGTACCATTGCGAAAGAGGATTTAATTCAAGGAAAGTCTCTCCTTTAACTGACTGTAAATCATTTTGGACTTTCTGCAATACTATTTTAAAGAACTGAGTTCGCATTTCTCACTTTAAGAACTGTTCGAGCTGTCGTATCGCAGCTGACTTCCGGTTAAGTTAGTCGTTTGTTTACTTTTGGGGTTTTTTTAGCAGTGTTTAATCAATGTTTTATTTGTTATATAAAAAAAAACTGTCTCAATCATATATTCATTGTTGCTGGATCATAACTATCCGGGGCTTGTGGGATGAACCATTTTTGAGTTTAAATGTTTGTTTAATTTTTAATCGATGTTTTAGAAAAGGGGAATACCCGATTCTTTTGTTTGATTGGCTTGTGAGTGGTATTCTGCAACAATGAATATTGATGACTTCCTGGCTTCGCCAGACGTAGAGTTATTAGCAAAGGCAAAAAAAAATGATGCATTTAAGATTGCTAGCAGGTTAGAACTTAAAGGTATTTCGAAAGATACAACAAAGCCTGTAATTCAGAGAAAAATCGCAGAACACTGTATAGAGTTGGGTGTGTTTGATGTATCGATTTTAGATCGGTTTCTTGTGAGTAAAGCAGCGATTCAGTTACATTTGGAACAAGTAGCATTAGAAAAGCTTAAAATAGAAGCTGAATTAAAACAGAAGGAATTGCAAGCTAACTTGGAACTAAGTCAAATAGAAGCTGAGAATAAACAGAGGGAATTTGAACTAAGAGTCTGAAAGTCAGTCTCCTGGTTCTAGAAAAATGTTTCTTGTTAGTCAGGAAATTAAATTGGTCCCTCCATTTAGTGAAACAGAAGTAGAGAAATATATTCGACATTTTGAAATGATTGCTCTGATTTCAGAGTGGCCGAAAGAGAAATGGTTAGTGTTGTTACAGAGTATAATTAAGGGCAAAGCACAACAGGTTTATACAGCTTTAACTGCTGAGCAAGCACTTGATTATGCTACTGTAAAACTGCACATATTGAAGGCGTATGAGTAACTCCCAGAAGCATATAGAGAAAGATTTAGAAATTTGAAGAAATCTGTGGAAAAAACTTATGTGGAATTTGTCTATGATATAGCTGTGTGTTTTGAGAGATGGGTTTCCTCTAAAAATGTAAATTAGGACTATAATAATTTGAAAGAGATGATTTTAATGGAGGAATTTAAAAGGAGCATCCCTGTTGAAGTAAGGACATACTAAATGAGAGAGACACTGCTACATTGCAGGAGTCTGCTAAATTAGCTGATGAATATGCTTTAATCCATAGGAATAAATTTCCTCAGGGCAGAACTTTTAAAAGGAAAATAACACAGACACTCAAGGTAAACCAGAGATTAAATAAGAAGTTAGTGAGAAAGGTAAGGAGGAAGGAAAACCTGTGAAGGAAAGACAGTTTGGTCCCATTTGTAATTATTGTAAGAAACCTGGTCATGTAATAGCTAACTGTTTCCGATTAAAAAAGAAAGAAAAGGGAGCAGTCACAGATGCTTGTGTGCAACATACTGAAACACCTGTAAATCCACAGGGTTTGATGAACACAAATGAAGTTTTGTTAGAGTCTGACCAAGTTAGGAAGGGATATGATCATTTTATAACTGAAGGGCTTGTATCCTTGAAAGAAGGATCTACTCTGATGCCAATAAAATTCCTTAGGGTTACTGGAGCTTCTCAATCACTGATGTTAGACAGTGTGTTAAAGTTTAATGATGAGTCTGACTGGTGAGGTAAATTATATACGAGGTGTTGGGAGTGCCCTTATGCCTGTATATTTGCATAAAGTGAATTTAAGGTCAGGGTTAGTTACAGGACTTGTTAAAGTAGGACTACAACCTAGCTTACCTGTGAAGGATATTTCTTTATTATTAGGTAATGACTTAGCAAGTGAACAAGTTTTTCCTGAAGTGCATTTGACAATAGAGTCAGAGGAACCATGGATGGATTCTAACACAGATTCTTCCTGTGTTATAACTCAAGTGATGGCTAAAAAGATTGATGTGCAGAATGAGGTTGTTACCCATGATTGTTCAACTCAGGATTTGAGTTTTGAGGATGTGTCAGAAACTTTCTTACCTTCATTGTTTGAACAAGATCCTTGGAGTAAGTCTGACCATGAAGATTTGTCTCTGTCTCAGAAGGAGATGATAGCAGAGCAGAGTAGAGATCCTGAGATTATCTAATTAAAAGAACAAGCTCTTCCAGATAGTGAAATTGATAAGGTGCCAGTTGAATATTATTTTGAGAAAGGTGCATTGATGAGGAAGTGGAGACCGCCTACAATTCCTGCAAGTGATGAATGGAATATTGTTCACCAGGCAGTTGTTCCTAAAATTTATCGAAATGAGATTTTTAAATTTAGCCCATAGTGTGCCCTTGGGTGGACATCAAGGGCTAAGGAAAACTGTGGACAAGATTTTAAAACATTTTTACTGGCCTGGTTTAAAAAATGATGTGGCAACATTTTGCAGAACATGTCATACTTGTCAAATTGTGGGTAAACCAAATCAAGTTACACCAGTGGCTCCATTGTAACCTATTCCAGCATTTGGTGAACCATTTTCTAAAATTATTATAGATTTTCTAGGTCCATTACCAAAAACAAAAACTGGTTATCAGTACTTGCTGACTATCATGTGCACTGTGTCTAGGTTTCCAGAGGCAGTACCACTTAGGAATATAACAACTAAAACTGTAACAAAGGCTCTTATAAAATCCTTTACTTATTTTGGGTTGCCTAAGGAAATGCAATCTGATCAAGGCAGTAATTTTATGTCTGGATTATTTCAACAGATAGTTTATAAATTGGGAGCTAAGCAAATCACTTTGTCTGCATACCATCCAGAATCGCAAGGTGCCTTGGAGAGGTTTCATTCTGCCCTCAAAACTATGATTAGGATGTATTGTGTGGAAAATGAAAATGATTGGGATGAGGGTATACACTTACTTCTATTTGCAATAAGGGAGTTGGTCCAAGAATCATTAGGTTTCAGTCCATTTGAACTTATATTTGGGCATAGAGTTAGAGGACCTTTAGCCTTATTAAAAGAACAATGGATTAATAAAGAGGTACACACTAATTTGTTGGACTATATTTTAAAAATTTAAGGACATTACATACAGCTTGTAGCTTAGCCAAAAAAAATTTAAAATTTGCTCAGGAGAAAATGAAAACCTGGTACGATAAAGAAGCTAGAATGAGGATATTTAAGCCTGGAGATAAGGTGCTGGTTCTTTTCCCAGTGCAAATGAATCCTTTACAAGCTAAATTTCATGGTCCTTATGAAATTGTGTCTAAAATTAATGATGTGGATTATGTAATAAAAACTCCAGATCGTAGAAGGCCAACTCAACTTTGCCATATAAATACAATAAAACCATATTATGAGAAACAGTCTGCTACGATGACTGTTGTGGCCAATAATAATGAGTCTGGTCACACTAGGAACATAATAGATGATTCATCCGAAACTCATTCTAAACCTAACGTTGTTTCTGTCAGATTACCAACCTCAACCATTCTGGAAAATATTGATGAGAAGTTAGCACATTTACAGCCAGAACAGAAGCAGCAGATGAAGCAATTAATCTTTAAATATAAGGATTTGTTTCCAGAAGTTCCTAGAAGAACCACTGTAGCTTCACATGATGTAGATGTTGAAGATATCAAACCCATTAAACAACATCCATATAGGATGAACATGGAAAAATGTGAACTTGCTGAGAAAGAAATTAAATATATGCTAGAGAATAATATTATTCGACCTTCTAACTCAAATTGGAGTTCACCTTGTGTTATGGTGCCTAAATCAGACGGTAGTATTAGGTTTTGTACGGACTACAGGAAGGTGAATGCTGTAACGAAAACAGATGCATATCCAATTCCTAGAGTAGATAATTGTGTAGATAAAGTTGGAAAAGCAAAGTTCCTTACAAAGATTGATTTATTGAAAGGGTATTGGTGTGTTCCATTAACGGATAGAGGTAGAGAGATTTCTGCATTTGTAACTCCATCTGGGTTTTATGAATATAATGTACTTCCATTTGGGATGAAGAATGTCCCAGGTACTTTCCAGTGGATGCTTAACTCTGTGATTCAGGGATTAAAGGATACAGATGCATATATTGACGATTTAGTAACAGGAAATGATACTTAGAAAGCGCACATTACTGCAGTGGAGAAATTATTTGAAAGACTTTCAAAAGCTAACCTAACTATTAATTTAGCTGAAAGTGAATTTGGAAATGCCACTGTGACTTACTTTAGGTCTGTTGTAAGTCCAGGCTTGGTTAAAGAAAATGGTTAAGGAAATTCATTAAATTACAATTTAGTAACAAAAGATGTAATTTTACAGGAATACATTATTTTGATAACTCATATTAAAAGGTAAAGATAATGTGATTGCTGATTATCTATCTTGATGTTGAATGTACAATGTAATTTTTTTATGGAGTGCTATTTTAACATTTGTAACACACCTACTGTATAGCAAGTTGCAAGATGCTGTATGATAATACTATGTATACTGTGTACATTGTAAATTGTATATGTTTGTCTTTTTCTTCTGTAAGTAGTTAATTTTTAAAATTTTGTTCATAACAGACCAATTTTTTTGGGAAGGAGGTGTTACGTACCCGTGGGTATCTTGTGCCTGTCACATGACCATGATGTAATTGAGGCTATGCTGGGCATGAGGTAATAGTCTTGTAATGGTGGAGTGACGTCATTTTCCCACCAGTGGGAGGTCATGTGATAGTTTTTTTTCAGCAGGGTGTAAAAGGAGAAACCCTCCCTATGACAGGGGCAGTCCGTGGTTGAATTCGGTGGACGCTCCCGTTTCACTGTGTATTCTATGTTATGACGCAGTTTCATTTTAAAGTGGAGCTTTACTTTCTGCCTTAAGTCAAAGGTTATTGCCGGCAATTTTGCTACAATACTGCCAGTTAAAATCCAGTCGGAGAGTGAAGATTCATTGAAGTTCCGGAAGCTGAAAGATCGAGGAAAGTTGAAGTCGGCTGTGAAGCAGGTTCAACCTTTATTTAATCTTCGTATGAGGAATTAGTAATGTGTCCATGATAACTCCTGCTTTGCAAAAAAAAAGCAGAAAGAGTTGGATGCAGAGTTTTGCCAAGGAAAGGTCAGTGACTTTAAGCCATTTTATTTCCTTCCATCATAAATCCCTCAGCAAAGCATACTTCGGCTGGGATCAGCAGTAACATCGCAAAATAGGATTTAATTCAAGGAAAGTCTCTCCTTTAACTGACTGTAAATCATTTTGGACTTTTTGCAATACTATTTTAAAGAACTGAGTTTGCATTTCTCGCTTTAAGAACTGTTCCAGCTGCCGTATCACAGCTGACTGCCGATTAAGTCAGTCGTTTGTTTACTTTTGGGTTTTTTTAGCAGTGTTTAATAAATGTTTTATTTGTTATAAAAAACCTGTCTCAATTATATATTCATTGTTGCTGGATCATAACACTATAATCTCAGCAATCTAGATGCATTTCCCATATCCCACAGCAAAAATTGTCACCAGAGACAGAATATTGATAAACCATCTGTATTATTAGTTTAAATTATTCTATTATTTTAGCAACTTATAGACAGAAAAGGGATACACAGAAACATTCAGTAGTTTTCAGTGCCTCATAACACACAAAAAATTGCTGGAAGAACTCAGCAGGTCAGTCAGAATCTATGGAAAGGAATAAAGAATCAACATTCTGGGCCAAGACCCTTTATCAGGACAGGAAAGAAAGGGGAGAAGGAGTACAAGTTAAAAGGTGGTAGATGAGGGGGAAGATAGGTGGGTGGGGGAGGGGGATGAAGTGAGAAGCTGGAAGGTAATAGGTAGAAAAAGTAAAGTGCTTAAGAAGGAGGAATCTGATAGGAGAGGAGAGTGGACTATGCGAGAAAGGGAAGGAGGTGGGGAACTAGAGGGAGGTAATAGGCAGGTGAGGAGAAGAGAGGGATATGAGGGGAGCCAGAAAGAGAAGTAGGAAAAAGGAAAGATGGAGGAGGGGTTGAATTACCAGAAGTTAGAAAAATCGATGTCCATACCGTCAGATTGGACGCTACCCAAATGAAATATGTCCCTCTCTCCCTGGATGACTGTGGGATTTTACATTTGTTCAGCCAAGATTATCAACATTAGTTGAATTAATTGCTAGAAAGAAAAATTTAGGTGGCTTAAACTCAGCAGTATTTACCTTTCCTTTTATCATAGTCTTCTGGTGCTATCTATTCCAGCTTTATTTTATTTTTAACTGTTGTATCTTGAAGGTTCATAGTTTTAAATGGTGGGAAGTCAATAGTGAGTGTTTCTGAGGAAAGTCGAATTACTCCCCCTGATTTGACCCTGCTGAAGCATCCTAATTGAGCCACAAGCTATTTTCCTCCTTGACTGGAGGGTTTGCTGAATGTTTTTCAATACTCTCTGTTTGAAAAGTAAGATATAGATTCAAACTACAGAGACTTAGTTTAGCAAAACAACCTGAGACAGAGATGAAGAGCATGAGTAGGGATCAAAAATCATGAGACATTTTTGCCTTGGAAAGCTGGAACACATGAGATGCCTCAGAGGTCAGTGTAGAATGGTCAGGTATTTATAATTTATAAACTAAGATGAAGTGCCCATGTGCATTGCAATCAATGTTTGTGAGCAATACAAAGACAGATAGGAAAGTGAGCAATAAGGAGGATGCAGGGGGTTGAAAACGTTTATAGGTGGAGCAATAGTGATAAAACATGGTAGGTCAAAGTGCATATGAGATTACCCATTTTGACAAAGTACACAAAGATAGAGCAAAATAATTAAAAAGACAAAGTGATAAAGAAGACCAGGACTGTTGACCCTTGTTAAAAGTTTGAAAGAGTTCAAAACTAAGGGAGTATTGCTACAGCTCTTTATGGCTTTGTTAAGACCACTCCATGGTAATCTTGAGCAGAGATTATCATTGATTAATGAATAAGTAACAATTATTGTCATTTTTAAGGAAAAAGGATGAGTCCTGTTGTTTTACTACTAATAAAAGTATAACAGATAGACTGAAATAAGTTAAACTTTTTAGAAAAACTGTTCAAAATTATTAATACTAATCTTTTAAAAAGACAATTCAAAAATAACATTTCTAAATAATATTGTTATTGTACCATATAAATCGAAGCAAGAGGTGGAGAGGGAAGAAGTAAAGGCATCTCGGAGAGAAGACTTTTTTTAACTGAGCGGGGAAAAGAGGCTAGGCTGTGCAGGCTGTGATGTAGCGCGCCAAAGGTTTAAAAAAAAGATGGCCATCTACAGCAGCCATCGTCGGAGTGGACTGAGGCATTGTGCGATGGCTTTGGCTCAACAGGCTTCAGCGTGAACAGGCAGAGGCGAAGTTTGAACGGGGCACGACTGCACAAGCGCGTGAAAGTCAGCCTCTGAGATCAGTGGGAGAATTTAAAAAGCCAGCGGAGGCTGAGGACGAGCTTCACTCCAAGTGAGGTAAGGCCCGGTAAGCACCTTTAATTTAATTACCTTAGGAGTAGGAAATGGAGGCAGCAGTTAGGGCAGTTGAGTGCTCCGATTCCAGTATTGGGAAGTCAGGCCAAGCACAATTGTCCCTGATGACTACACCTACAAAAGTTGCATCCAGCTGCAGCTCCTGACAAACCGTGTTAGGGAACTGGAGCTAGAGCTGGATGAACTTCGGATCATTCGGGAGACAGAGGCAAAAATAAACAGGAGTTACAGGGAAATAGTCACCCCTAAGAGTCAGGAGACAAGTAGCTGGGTGACTGTCAGGAGAGGGAAGGGGATTAGACAGAATGAGCAGAGCACCCCTGTGGCCATTTCCATCAATAGTAACTATACCGTTTTGGATACTGTTGGTGGGGACAACCTACCAGGGACAAGTTGCAGTGGTTGCGTCTCTGGCACTGAGACTGGACCCTCAGCTCAGAAGAAAAGGAGGGAAAAGATGAGAGCAGTAGTCATAGGGGATTTGATAGTTAGGGGAACAGATAGGAGGTTCTGTGGAAGAGATCAAGAATCCCGGATGGTCTGTTGCCTCCCTGGTGCCAGGGACCGCGATATCTTGGATCGAGTTCTCAGTATTCTCAAGAGGGAGGGTGAGCAGCCAGATGTCATGGTCCATGTAGGGACCAATGACATGGGTAGGAAGAGTGAGGAGGTCCTGAAAGGTGAGTTTAGAGAGTTAGGGGCCAAGTTAAAGGACAGGACCTCCAGGATAGCAATCTCAGGATTGCTATCAGTGCCACGTGCAGGTGGGTTTAAAAATAGTAAGATAGCAAAGATCAACACGTGGCTGAAGACATGGAGCAGGAGGGAGGGTTTCACATATATAAATAATTGGGCAGTTTTCCAGGGAAGGTGGGACAATTTACATCTGAACTGGAGGGGGACAAATATTCTTGCAGGTGGGTTTGCTAGAGAGGCTCCAGTGGATTTAAACTAGATACAAGGGGGGAGGGGAACCAGAGTGTAGGAACAGATGTATGGGAGAAGGAAGAAAAAGAAAATAGTAAAGTTGTTTGCATCATAAGAGATAAACAGAGAGGAAGAGGTGGAGAATTTCTTAAATGCATTTATTTTAATGCTAGGAGCATTGTAAGAAAGGTGGATGAGCTTATAGCATTCGTTGTTACTATGTTGTAGCTATTAGTGAAACATGGCTACAGGAGGGGTGTGATTGGCAACTAAATATTTCTGGATTTCATTGCTTCAGGTGTGATAGAATCGGACGGACAAGAGGGGGAGGTGTTGCATTGCTTCTCAGAGAAAATATTACAGCGGTGCTCTGGCAGTATAGATTAGAAGGCTCATCTAGGGAGGCTATTTGGGTGGAAATGAGGAATGGGAAAGGTGTCGTAACACTTATAGGGGTGTATTATAGACCACCTAATGGGGAGTAAGAATTGGAGGAGCAAATTTGTAAGGAGATAGCAGATATTTGTAGGAAGCACAGGGTTGAGATTGTGGGAGATCTTAATTTTCCACACATAGACTGGGAAACCCATACTGTAAAAGGGCTGGATGATTTGGAGTTTGTAAAATGTGTGCAGGATAATTTTTTGCAGCAATACATAGAGGTACCAACTAGAGAAGGGGCAGTGTTGGATCTCCTTTTAGGGAATGAGATAGGTCAGTTGACGGAGGTATGTGTTGGGGAGCACTTCGGGTCCAGTGATCACAAGGCCATTAGTTTCAATATAATTATGGAGATGGATAGGACTGGACCCAGGGTTGAGATTTTTGATTGGAGAAAGGCTGACTTTGCGGAGATGCAAAAGGATGTAGAAAGATTTGGGACAATTGGGACAATTTGTTTTATGGGAATGATGCAATAGAGAAATGGAGGTCATTTAAAGGTGAAATTTTGAGGATACAGAATCTTTATGTTCCTGTTAGGTTGAAAGGAAAGGTTAAAAGTTTGAGAGCCATGGTTTTCAAGGAATATTGGAAACTTGGTTAGGAAAAAGAGAGATATCTACAATAAATATAGACAGCATGGAGTAAGTGAGGTGCTCAAGGAATATAAAGAATGTAAAAAGAATCTTCAGAAAGAAATTAGAAAAGCTAAAAGATACGAGGTTGCTTTGGCAAGTAAGGTGAAAATAAATCCAAAGGGTTTCTACAGTTATATTAATAGCAAAAGGATAATGAGGGATAAAATTGGTCCCTTAGAGAATCAGAGTGGACAGCTATATGTGGAGATGAAGGAGATTTTGAACAATTTCTTTTCTTCGGTATTCACTAAGGAGAAGGATATTGAATTGTGTAAGGTAAGGGAAACAAGTAGGGAAGTTATGGAAACTGTCACGGTTAAAGAGGGGGAAGTACTGGTGCTTTTAAGGAATATAAAAGTGGATTAATCTCTGGGTCCTGACAGAATACCCTAGGACCTTGAGAGAAGTTAGTGTAGAAATAGCAGGGGCTCTGACAGAAATAATTCAAATGTCATTAGAACGGGGATGGTGCTGGAGGATTGGCATATTTCTCATGTTGTTCCATCAATAGTAAGTATTGATGGAACAATGTTTAAAAGGGGTTCTAAGAGTAAACCTAGCAATTATAGTCCTGTAAGTTTGATGTCAGTGGTGGGTAAATTAATGGAAAGTAATCTTAGAGGTGGTATATATAATTATCTGGATAGACAGTGTCTGATTAGGAATAGTCAACATGGATTTGTTCGTGGAAGGTCATGCTTGACAAATCTTATTGAAAAGATTACTAGGGAAGTTGATGAGGGTAAAGCAGTGGATGTTGTCTATATGGACTTCAGTAAGGCCTTTGACAAGGTTCCGCACGGAAGGTTAGTTAGGAAGGTTCAATCTTTAGGTGTTAATATTGAAGTAGTAAAATGGATTCAACAGTGGCTGGATGGGAGATGCCAGAGAGTAGTGGTGGATAACTGTTTGTCAGGTTGGAGGCCGGTGACTAGTAGTGTGCCTCAGGGATCTGTACTGGTTCCAAAGTTGTTTGTCATATACATTAATGAACTGGATGATTGGGTGGTTAATTTGAATTACTAAGTATGCAGATGATACTAAGGTAGGTGGCATTGTGGATAATGAAGTAGGTTTTCAAAGCTTGCAGAGAGATTTAGGCCAGTTAGAAGAGTGGGCTGAAAGGTGATAGATGGAGTTTAATGCTGATAAGTGTGAAGTGCTACTTTTTGGCAGGAATAATCAAAATAGGACAAACATGGTAAATGGTAGGGCATTGAAGAATGCAGTAGAACAGAGTGATCTAGGAATAATGGTGCATAGTTCCCTGAAGGTGGAATCTCATGTGGATAGAGTGGTGAAGAAAGCTTTTGGTATGCTGGCCTTTATAAATCAAAGCATTGAGTATAGAAGCTGGGATGTAATGTTAAAATTGTACACGGCATTGGTAAGGCCAAATTTGGAGTATTGTGTACAGTTCTGGTCACCGAATTATAGGAAAGATGTCAACAAAATAGAGAGAGTACAGAGAAGATTTACTAGAATGTTACCTGGGTTTCAGCACCTAAGTTACAGAGAAAGGTTGAGCAAGTTAGGTCTTTATTCTTTGGAGCATAGAAGTTTGAAGGGGGACTTGATAGAGGTATTTAAAATTATGAAGGGGATACATAGAGTTGATGTGGATAAGTTGTTTCTGTTGAGAGTAGGGGAGATTCAAACAAGAGGACATGAGATGGGAGTTAGGGGGCAAAAGTTTAGGGGTAACACGAGGGGGAATTTCTTTACTCAGAGAGTGGTAGCTGTGTGGAACAAGCTTCCAGTAGAAGTGGTACAGGCAGGTTCGATATTGCCATTTTAAAAAAATGGATAGGTATATGGACAGGAAAGGAATGGGGAGTTATGGGCTGAGTGCTGGTTGGTGGGACTAGGTAAGAGTAAGCGTTCGGCACGGACTAGAAGGGCCAAGATGGCCTGTTTCCATGCTGTAATTGTTATATGGTTATATGGTTATAACGTAAGAAGCATGAACATGAAATTACAAGCTTTGGTGCATATTCATGAACGATCAAGAAAAGGAAAATAAACACATTTCACTTTCAGTGAGACCATTGCTCCAGTAACAATGACAAATATTTTATGTTCTGTTTGAATTTGGTTTGTAGGAGCCAGTACCTGTTTTCCATTTGCTTTGCATTCTATGTGGAGCATTTATTATGTTTAATATAATACACTCAAAAACTTCTATAGTTGCATCACTGTCTGGTATAGTGGGTCTACTGCACAGGACCAAAAGTAGCTGCAGAGGGTTGTAAATCTAGTCAGCTCCATCTTGGGCACTAGCTGGCACAGTACCCAGGACATCTTCAGGGAGCGGTGTCTCAGAAAGGAGGCATCATTATTAAAGACCACCAGCACCCAGGGCATGCCATTTTCTCACTATTACCATCAGGTAGGAGATGCAGAAGCCTAAAGGCACACACTCAGCAATTCAGAAACCACTTCTTCCCCTATGCCATCTGATTGCTGAATGGACTTTGAAGCTTTGGACACAACCTCACTTTTTTAAATATACAGTATTTCTGTTTTTGCACATTTTTAATAATCTATACAATATATAATTGATTTACTATTATGTTTTATTTTATTTATCTCTCTCTCTCTCTCTCTCTCTCTCTCTCTCTCTCTCTCTCTCTCTCTCTCTCTCTCTCTCTCTCTCTCTCTCTCTCTCTCTCTCTCTCTCTCTCGCCTAGACTATGTATTGTATTGAACTGCTGCTGCTAAGTTAACAAATCTCACATCACATGCCGGTGATAATAAACCTGATTCTGATTCTGATTCTGATATGGTAACTAGTCACAATAGTGCGGGGTGGTAAAACCGAAGGGGAATAAGTTACGTACTCTTGCTTATTTTGTGGCAGCTTGTAGCTTGGGACTGGCAGAAGCCATATCTCTGCTGACTACTTAATATCACTGAATAATGCACAGCTTATATATGGGTCTGTATAATCTTATTGCTTCAAGATGGTATGTTTGCTAATTGCTAATAATGGATTGAATAAAGGATTCGACTCTTTGGAACAAACATTCTTTGGAGTTAACTGTGCATCGTGCAGATATAACAAGCACAGTTGTTTTGTTTTGAGTTTGGATTAATCTATACATTGTTTTGAAAGTAGTCAGCAGAGATATGGCTTCTGCCAGTCCCAAGCTACAAGCTGCCACAAAATAAGCAAGAGTACGTAACTTATTCCCCTTCGGTTTTACCACCCCGCACTATTGTGACTAGTTACCATATCAGAATCAGAATCAGAATCAGGTTTATTATCACCGGCATGTGATGTGAGATTTGTTAACTTAGCAGTAGCAGTTCAATACAATACATAATCTATTCCTATAATTAGACTTGACCAAGTTCACCACTGAAAACAATGACTCACTTAAATACGTTGATGAAAATATTGTCAATATTGTCATTACAGGATTATGTTCAGACAGCTAAAAGTTTCAGGGATGGAATTGCAGAGCTTTTTCAACCTCATTGTCTAGGTTTTTATACTTTGATCTGGTCAATAACTGATCTCTTTCAACATTTTTTAATTTAGTTCTGTAATCAACAAATTCTTGCCTTCAAATTGAGCTGCTTTGTAAATCAATCAATTTCATTTCAAGATTATCCAAATCCATCCACCAAAACATTTCCAAATTCACGTTGTTTAATGTAACAGTATATATTCTTCAGGAATTTTGTAGTTTCTTCAAATGACCTGAATTAAATTAACTTTACTCCTTACATCCTTCATATACATGAGGAGTAAAAATCTTTACATTACGTCTCCATCTAAATGTGCAATATGCAATCATAGTAATTTATAATAAATAGAACAGTCAATGTAACATAGAAATAAACTCAGATCAGTGTGAGTTAATCAGTTTGTTGGCTTGGCTGGCAGAAGCTGTCCCAGAGCCGGTTGGTCCTGGCTTTTATGCTGCAGTACCATTTCCCAGATGGTAGCAGCTAGAATAGTTTATATTTGGGGTGACTCGGGTCCCTAATGATCCTTTGGGCCCTTTTCTCACACCTGTCTTTGTAAATGTCTGAATCATGGGAATTTCACAACTACGGATGCGCTGGGCTATTCGCACCACTCTCTGCAGAATCCTGCGATTAAGGGAGGTATAGTTCCCATACCAGATAATGATGCAGCCAGTCAGGATGCTCTCAATTGTGCCCCTGTAGAAGGTTCTTAGGATCTGGGGATCCATACCAAACTTCCTGAACCATCTGAGGTGAAAGAGGCACTGTTTTGCCTTTTTCACCACACAGCTGGTGTGTACAGATCACATGAGGTCCTCAGTGATGTGGATGCCAAGGAACTTAGAACTGTTTACCCTCTCAACCTCAGATCCATTGATGTCAATAGGGGTTAGCCTGTATCCATTCCTCCTGTTATCCACAACCAGCTTCTTTGCTTTTGTGACATTGAGGGAGAGGTTGTTTTCTTGACAGCACTGTGTCAGAGAGATGACTTCTTCTCTGTAGGCCACCTCGTTATTGTTTTAGATTAGGCCAATCAATGTAGTGTCGTCGGCAAATTTAGTTAGCAGATTAGAGCTGTGGGTGGTGACACAGTCATGAATATACAGACAGTAAAGGAAGGGACTTAGTACACAGCCTGAGTGGCTCCTATGTTGAAAGTCAGAGGAGTGGAGATGAGGGAGCCCATTCTTACCACCAGCTGGTGATCTGACAGGAAGCCCAGGATCCAGCTGCACAAGGCAGGGTCAAGGCTGAGGTCTCTGTGTTTCCTATCAAGCCTGGATGGAATCATGGTGTTGAATGCTGAACTGTAGTCCAAGAACAGCATTCTCACATAAGCATGCTTCTTCTCTAGTTATGTAAGGACGGTGTATAGAGCAGTTGCTATTGCATTGCTTGTCGATCGGTTGTGTTGGTAGGTGAATAAGGGGGTCCAGTTTGGGTGGCAGCATACTGCAGATGTATTCCTTGAGCAGCCTCTCAAAGCACTTGCTTATTAACCTGAATTTAGTGAATCTTAAAGAAAATTGTTCAGTGGTTGAACCAATGATGATAGAAAATTGCATTGGAAGGCTCTGAATGTCTATCTGTAAAATTTCAATATTTGTGATGTTTATTTGAGGTTTGAACCAAATTCTGAAATTATTTTTTCAAAGCACACCCAGATACAGGATTAATAAAATTGGATGCAAATTTCATCACTTTTTAAGGCCAGTTTTTTTCACTCAAAACCTCTTTGTAAATCTATACAATGAGAGCCTACTAGTGGATGTCCAACATCTTTTGCAGACAGACTAAAAAGAAAACTACCTCTTTATCAATCATGTTGGGTGCACCACCAGTTCTTACAGAAATATCTTGAAATGTTAACTTGTCACCCATGCCTTGGACTCAGAACTTGGATCTTGAATACGAAGCCTGGACTTGGACTGGGCTTGGACAATGAAAACAGAACACCCAACTCAGAGTAGCAGCAGACAGCCGGACCTACTCAGCCTGAAGGACTTGGACAACAAGTCTGTACTTGGACAACAAAGAAACAGAATTCCTAACTCAGAGCAGTGGCAAAACAGCCAGACCCACTCAGCTGGAAACGAGACAACCAAACCACACAATGACAGTCCATTCGTATCTTTGCTTGGAGTGGCAGCAAATGGCCAACAAGTCTCAGCCGGCCACAAAAACGCCAAAATTCGTACCTTACTCAGAGCAGCAGCAAAACAGCCGGCAACTTAGCTGGACATGAAAATGACTGAATTCGTTAAGCAGCCACAGGCACTGAGGCAACTAGGATCCACAATTCACAGCGGTCCCAGGATGAGCAAAGCCTCAATGGCTACGATGAGATAACTGGCTTCCGGTGACTGGTTTCCAGTGATGAACTTCTGGTGACGGTCCAGCATTGAATAGCTGTCCCTGGATCCTTTTAAGCTGCCGGTTCGAAATGAGGATCAGGTGTCTTAATTAAGGCACCCAATGGAACACGGGGGAAAAGAAATAACTGCAATGAGGAATCCACGGACCGGACCGTGACAGAATGAGGGCTGATGACTAGTGGTCTGTGTAAAGTTTGGTGTAGGGACCTTTGTTATTTTTATAAATGAGTTGAATCCGAATGCACAATGATCAGTAAGTTTTCAGATTAAATAAAATTAGGACATGCTGTTGATAACAAATAAGGTTTTTGTCAATTACAGGGGTGAGTCTGATCTGTTAGAGAAATGGACCGAAGAGTGGTGAGTAAGTGTAAAGTGATACATTTGGAAAGACAAACCAGCATAGAACTTGTACCATCTATGGTAGGGCATTAGGTAGTGAAATGAAACAAGTGCATAGTTCATCCAAAACATCATCACAGGTAGAAAGGGTAGAGCAAAAGACATCTTACACACTGGCCTTCATTAGTCATTGCATTGAGTATCGGAGATAAGGCATTATGTTGTAGTTGTATAATTTGACAGTGGGATGAGAACTGGAGTGATAGAGCGGAGAATGGGGCAGTTGATATGCAAGTGGATGCAATTTGTCGTGCAACTATGAGGAAGGACAGGCAGATGACAGGGTAAAATTGCAATCATTGGGATGAATTGAGGTATGAGATAGGGGCAAAATCAAAAAGCATGAAGGTGTTAGATTTGAGTGCACGCAGTATTCAGAATAAGGTAGATGATCTTATGGTGCATTTAGATATTAGCAGGTATGACATTGTGGGCATCATTTAGTAGTAGCTGAAAGAAGATCATAGCTGGGATCTCAGGATCCATGGGATACACATTGTGTCAAAAGGACAAGCAGGTAGGCAGAGCAGATGGGGTGGCTCTGTTGGTAAAAAAAGAAACGAAATCAAATCCTCAGAAGTGACAGGATTGTAAGATGTAGAATTTATGTGCATAGAGTTAAACTACAAGTGTAAAAAGATCCTGATAGAAGTTATATACAGGTCTCCAAGCACTAGCCAGGATGCAGGATATAAATTACAATGGGAGATAAAGAAAGGCATATTAAAAGGGCAATGTTACAATAGTCATGGGGGATTTTAATATGCAGGTCAATTGGAAAATTATCTTGGTGCTGGATCCCAAGAGAAGAAGTTGTAGAATGCCTTTAAGGTGGCTTTTTAGAGCAGCTTATGGTTGAGCCACTGCATCCGACGCAACATTCTCCACAATATCTGCTATTCCTAAAGGGATCCTACACAAAACACATCTTTAACTTCCCCCTCTCTCCCTGCTTTTTACAGGGATCATTCCCTCCGTGATTCCCTTGATCATGCGTCACTTCCCACTAATCTTCCACCTGGCACTTAGTGGCTGAAGTGCTGCACTTGCCCATTCAACTCCTCCCTCACCCCTATCAGTCCTTCCAGGTGAGGCAACACTTCACCTGTTACTCCATTGGGGTTGTCTATTGTATCCAGTGCTCCAGATCCTGCTTCCTCTCCGTTGGTGAGACCCATCGTAAACTGCTGGACTGCTTTGTTGAGCACCTCCACTCCATCCGCCCAAAGCAGGGTTTTATGATGGACGATCATTTTAATTCCTATTCCCATTACCATTCCAACATGTCAGTTCGTGGCCTCCTCCTGTGCCATGATGAGGCCACTCTTAGGTGAAGGAGCAACTGCTCATACTCCATCTGGGTAGCCTCCAACCTAATGGGATGAACATAGATTTCTCCTACTGGTTAAATAAAATCCCTTCCCCTTCCATCTTCTTTTATTCCCAACTCTGGCCTTTTACCTCTTCTCACATGCCTATCACTTTACACTGGTGCCTCTCCTTCTTCCCTTTCTCCCATGGTCTATTCTACTCTCCTATCAAATTCCTTCCTCTCCAGCCCTTTACCTTTCCCACCTACTTCATTTCACCTATCAACTTCTAGCAATCCTCCTTCCCCTCCTCCCATCTTTTTATTCTGATGTCTTACCCTTCCTTTCCAGTCCTGAAGAAGCATCTGGGGTCAAAATGTCGACTGTTTATTCATTTCACTAGATGCTGTCTGACCTGTTGAGTTCCTCTAGCATTTTTGGTATGTTGCAGGGGAAAGACAATTCTGGATTGGTTGTTGTGTAATGAACCCGATTTGATTGGAGTACTTAAGGTAGTGGAACCCTTCAAACACAATGTTCATAATATTATAGACTTCAGCCTGCAGTTTGAAAGGGAGAAGATACCATTATGTATCAGTATTACAGTGGAGTAAAGGGAATTACAGAGGCATGAGAGAGGAGCTGGCCAAAGCTGAGTGGAAGGGGACACTAGCAGGGATGGTGGCAGAACAGCAATGGCTCTTGTTCCTGGAGGCAATTCAGAAGGCACAGGATAGATACACCCCAAAGATGAGGAAGTATTCTAAAGAGAGGATGAGGCAATCGTGGCTGACAATGGAAGTCAAGAATAGCGTGAAAGCAAACGTGACGGAATATAATATAGCAAAAATTTGTAGGAAGTAAGAGGATTGGGAAGCTTTCAAAAACCAACAGAAAGCAACTAAAAAAAGCTTTCAGAGGAGAAAAGATAAAATATGGAGTTAAGATTGCCAATTATATAAAAGAGGATACCAAAAGATCTTTCACATATATAAAGAGTAAACGAGAGGTGAGAGTGGGTATCAGACCATAGGAAAATAATACTGGAGAGGTAGTGATGTGGGACAAAGGAATGGCAGACACTAACAGTATGCCAGAAATTTGAGAGTGTCAGAGGGTGGAACTTCATGCACTGTAGTTCCTGTTATTAAAGAGAAGGTACTTGGGAATCTGAAAGATCTGAAGGTAGATTAGTCATCTAGACAAAATTCTGAATTCTCAGAATTCTGAAAGAGGTAGCTGAATATATTATGGAGACATTAGTAATGATCTTTTAAGGATCACTAGATTCTGGAATTGTTCCAGAGGACTGGAAATTTTTAAATGTCACTACACACTTTAAGAGGAGAGGGAGGCATGAAAAGGAAACAATAGGCCATTTAGGCTGATTTCAGTGGTTCAGAAGACATTAGAGTCCATTGTTAAGCATGAGATTTCAGGGTATTTAGAGGCACGTGTGAAAATAAGCCAAAGTCATCATGGTTTCCTTAATGGTAGCGGGAAATCCTGCCTGAAAAATTTGTTGGAATTCTTTGAGGAAACAACAGGCAGGATAGCCAAAGAAAGATCAGTAGAAGTTGTTTACTTGAATTTTCAGGAAGTCGTTGATGAAGTGCCGCACGTTAGGTTGTTGAACAAGATAAGACCCTATTGTATTACAGGAAATATCTAGCATATTCTCCAAATAGCTGCTGGTGACATACGACAGAAAGGATAACATCTACAGAAAATTATGCATTAAGAAACAAAGCAAAATGTTTAAATTAAATACTGTGAGGTACAGAACAGATTAACCAGTGACACTTAGAATGTGATGTGGCAGGGAGTTCAGAAGCCTAATGCCTGAGGGAAGAAACTGTATCTCATCCTCACTGTTCTTGATTTTATGTGTCGAAGTCTCCTGCCTGTATACAGCACTGCTGATAAATGTTCCTGATGGATGGTAGGGAGACCCTTATGACCCTTTCAGCCATTCTCACAGTGCTTTGTAGGGACTTCCAGTCCAATGCTTAGCTGCTCCCATACCAGATGGATATGCAACATGTCAGGATGCTCTTCACAGTACTCTGATAAAATGCAGTTAAGATGGTGGTGGGCCCTCATTTGCCTCAATCTCCTTAAGAAGTGGAGGTGCTTCTGTGCCTTCTTGTTCAGGGAGGTAATATTAAGGGACCAGGTGAGGTCATCCATGATGTGAACTCCCAGGAACTTGATGCGTTTAACTCTCTCTCCAGAAGAGCCATGTATTCGCAGAGGGGCATGGTTCATGTGCACCTTCTGAAATCCACAATGATTTCCACAAGAAAATATTTACAAGTATGTTGCTAGGACAAGAAGGCCTGGGTTATAGGGAGAGGTTGGCTACACTGGATCTTTATTCCTTGGATCACAGGAGAGTGAAGTGTGATCATAAAGAAATATTGATAATTATGAGACGTATAAGTAAGGTGGATGTTAACAGCCTTTTTCCTAAGATAGGGGAGTCTAAAACTAGGTGGCATGAATTTAGGTGAGGGAAGAGATTTTAAAAGGACCTAAGGAACACCTTCTTCACACAGAGGGTGGTGTGTATTTTACCTTTCGTAGGGATATTTAAGGTATCCTGCCTCAGCCATCATCATAAAACTTCTGTTCCATCGGAGGACCACTGGGACATTTAATGATAGCTGTCACATTGGCATATAGGATCTTTCTTTAATTTCCACATAGATAATCATTGGGTTGGTGGAATCCTTTTAGCTGATGTGTGCGTTGACATTGACTGGGGGAGCTTTTGTAGCTGCTGTTCATGATGTTACCTTGATTGTTACAATCTGTTCCATTCTAGATTTCAGGATGCTGTAGATCCAGTTTCTAGTCTGGGTAACATTAATTATTTTTAAGGCATATAGGATCCCTTTCAAAAACCTTTCCATATGGTCCAGCAAAGTCTCAAATCCATTCCTTGCTTCTTGAACTTTGATCTATGTTGCTTGGTAGGGAGAGAACAAATGGCTTGAATACTTCTGATTGCTATTCGGACAATGTCATCAGAAATGTTTTATAACCTTGAGTGACTTAATTATAATGCTTCCCTTGGTTGACTTGAAAAACATTGTAGTGTAGCAGTTAGTGTAACGGTATTACAGCACCAGCGTCCAAAATAAACTTTCCAAAGAAGCTCTCTAAAGAGAGGATGAGGCAACTTTAGCTGACAAGGTAAGTTAAAGAGTGCATATAATCAAGAGAGGGTATATAATTTTGCAAAAGTTAATGAAACGGTAGAGGATTAGGAGACTTCAAAAAACCTGCAGAAGGCAACTAAAAAGAAATAAGGGAAGAAAAAATTTAGTGTGGAAGTAAACTAGCCAATAATATAAAAGATTTTTTTTGTAATGCGTAAAGAGTAAAAGATACACAGGAGTGGACACCAAATTGCTGGAACATGATGCTGGAAACGATATAATGTGTGATGAGAGACCCAGGTGAGGATGGTTAGGACCCAAGTGCTGGAATATCCAAGACATGATACAGGACTGAAATGAGAACAGGGTTCTAAACTAGACTTTAGATGAGAATCCAAGGTAGAGCTGACAATTGAGCTCAAAACCTCAGTTCAGGTGCTCTTTTAACATTAAAATCCTGGCTCCAAAACCTAGCGCCAATTAGCAGAGCAGGCCTGAGTCGTTAAAGGGGCTGAGTTAGCTATCCATATTCCAGAAGGTCAGAGCGTCTAAACACCAGAAGCTGTTGTGGTCGGATGCATATTGTAACAAACCCTTGCACTAGTCTATTTTTCCTTGCAGTGTCGGTCAAGATCTTCAGCCACAGGAACCCCAACCTTGGCCTCCTGTTCAAGGAAGAGAGGTGAAGAATACCCAAATTGGCATTCAACTGAGGGCATCCCATGAGCAGAATGCTGAGCAACCTCTGCCCATATGTGAGGCCAGGCATCGCAGAGTTCCTGGTCCACTGGCTTTGTCTGGTCATTGAACTGTGGATGAAAACAAGAGTAATGACTCACTGAAGCTCCAATCAGCATACAGAATGCCCTTCAAAAATATGATGCAAATTGTGGACCCGATCTGACACCATGTCCACCCAAAGTCCAATGGATCCTGAAGACCTGATGCAGACCGATCTCAACCTTGGAAGGTGGAAGACCTGTGACAAGGTCTATGGAGAAGTGTGCCCAGAGCCTGTCTGAAACCTGCAGAAGGTTAAGGAGCCCTTGAAGTTGGGTGAGAGCTATTCTTGGGAATCTTCCCTTGATTCTGGGCCTTGCAAGCAAGTGGGGACTGTCACCTTGGCTTGGGGAAAAATGGTGGTAGACTGCTCGTCTCTTTCAGGTCCATCGAATTGCTGAGACAGGGTATCCAGTTTTTGATTCTTTGACCCCAGTCAGTAGGTCAGAACAAAATTGAACCAGTTAAAGAAAAGAGACCACCTGGCCTACTTGGAATTCAGTCTTTTGTCCTCCTGAATATAACTATTGGCCCCCTCAAGCCAGTGACGCCATTCCTCCAATGCCAACTTGGCTGCAAGCAGCTCTCTGTTTCTGATGCCATAGCTCACCTCTGATGCCAGGGATAGTCACCTGGAGAAGAATGCACACAAGTGCAGTTTATTGTCTGTAAAGGGTTCATTAAGGCAACACTGAACCAACTCTGACATCCAAGGTGCCAACTGCCATGATGGAGGGAAGGTCTGGGTTACGTGAAACCAAAATGGGAGCTGTCATGAAACACTGTTTGAGTGCTGCAAAAGCAGCCTCCACTTCAGTAGTCCAAGGGCCATGTGGAGCTCTTAGTTAGTGCTGTTAGCGGAGTGTAGGTCCTGATGAACTTTCCGAAAAAGTTGCCAAATTGTTGGACTTGTTTCACATTGGATGGTTGTGGCCAAAATCTGACTGCCTGTGTTTTAGTAGGGTCCATCTTGAGATTGCCATGAGAGATGATAAAACCCAATAATGAAACATTAGTTATGTGAAATTCAGATTTCCTCAGCTTGTCCATGATCTAGAAGCCCCTCAAGCTATCTCTGATGTTAGCAATGTGCTCCTCCATGGACTTGGAGCAAATTAGGTTATCATCCAAGTCAATGAAAGTGTACTAATGGAACCTCGTACTAAACTCAGAACACGTCGTTTTTAAAGGCCTGAAAACTGCTTGAGCGTTCACTAGCTGAAAGCCATGTACAGGTACTCATAGTGCCCTGTCTGTGTATTGAATGCAGTCTTCTACTTGTTACCCTCCTTTATATGGACCAAATTGTACATACTCTGCAAGTCTAACTTCGAAAATACTCTTGCTCCTTGGAGAATTTCGACGGCAGTGTTGTTGAGTAGAAGGGGATAATGATTCTTGGCAATTATGCAATTCAACCCTCTATAATCAATGCATGGCCACAGGCTCCCGTCCTTTTTCTGTACGAAGAAGAAGCCTGCGCTGCCTGGTGATGTGGCGGGCCAAGTGAATCCCGCGGCAAGAGCCTCCTTTATGTTTCCTCCATAGTGCTTCTCTTCAGGCCTGAGAGCACGTATAATCAACCATGTGGAGGGCAAGTACCTGGTAGTAGCTCTATAGCACAGTAGTAGGGTTGGTATGCTGGAAAAGCCCAGGCCTTTCCCCCAAATGGGACCTGGTATATATTGCCCTTTGGCTTGGCTTCTATGACTCCAGACTGCTTGCGCACCTCCTTGGTGAGACTCTTGGCTTGCTTCTGAACTAGAGACCCTCTCTCTCCAGTTCCAGTGCACTAGACAGAGTCAGGACTTGCATGGTACTGTTGACTGGAGCCACCTGTCCTCCCTTGGAGACTGGACTAGGTCTCCTGAAGGATCCAGGTTACCTCAAGCATATATCTCCCTCCTTATCAGCCACTGGCCTTGGGAGAGTCTAGGGGTCCAAACACCAAGCCAAAACCATTACCTCTTGCAACGGCTTGACAAAGCAATGATCCTTTCTTTCTTCCAGTGTGTGGAAGGGTTATGCTTAGACAGCCAAGGGTGCCTGAGGATCAGGGGTATGTGAGGAGAATCGATAATATGGAAACAAATCTCGTCCACATATTTCCCTATCCTCATTCACAAAACCGATGTCTGCTGCAGGATCTGCCTGGACCCAAGAGGATGACCATGCAGGACAGCTGCGGGCATGGGCTGGTTCAATTCCTGCAGAGGCACATTGAACTGACAGATGGTCCCCAAGTCCAGGAAATTACCATCTGCCCCAGAGTCCACAAAGGCATTCACCTCTCGCCGCTTCTTTCCCAGGAGACCTCTGCCTTCAGCGTGACACCAGAATCAGTAAGGCTGGGAGTTGCTGTTGTCGGCCTGAAGGTGACCTGCCTCCTCGTAGTAGTAGCTGCAGCCTTGACTCTGACAACAGGAACTCTCATCAGCAGGAAGTCCTGTGCAGCCAATCTACATAGGCACGACAGGATCTGGTGCAGGAGATGGGCTGGTCTTTATCTGAGGTCAGGAAGTGGAACTTAAAGTGTTGAAGCTGGACTTGGGCTAGCCCTCTTGGACCTCTTGAGATAGTTCCAGTATTGCTTTGGCAGGAGATTATCGAGGTGGATTGTCTGATCAATCAGACTAATTCCTCTACTGGCTCTCTCAAGGCAAGGACATCCTTCAGTTCACTTCAGACATCATGGCAACACAGAGTAGCTAAGGCTTCCCCATTCCTGCCGGTAACCAGAGAGCCGTGCCTGTCACGTGACAGCACTGCCCTCACCTGGTCGAAGGTCACACCACCTGCAAGTCAACATTTCACCCCTCCCAACTAATCAATGCACACTTAACCATTGGCCACCTTAATTGGATTAATCTGTCTAGCACCAAGCCGTTGGCCCCGTGACTTATAAAGGGTGCTACATGTGCTTGGCTCGCTCTCTTTTGCCATCCTCGAGGGACCACCCTGCTTCACTCCAGGCTGAAGACTGCAGAACAGTGCTGGAGACACGTGGTAAGGTGTGCATTGAATGGGGTTGTGGGAGCATTTATTGTTGTCCCTTTAGCAAAAAGCCATGCTTGCCCATAGCCAAGGGGGGGGCAAGTATTGTGGTTACTTTTCCCCGGCTTGTATGTGTACCTGTACTCCGTCCCCACACCGTTTTCCCATGTATTGTACTGCAGACCTGACTTTTCCCATGCTCCTCTATTCTAAGCGTGTTTGTGCGAATACTGTAGCCGCTTGTGTTGTTCCCAAGCTTTTTCTCCCCTTGTAAATAAACTCCTCATTATTAAAACTGTATTTCCAGAGCTCTTGCCTGTGAGACCCAAAGAATCTTACACTGCCACATGCCTTGGTCAAAGTTTGAAACTCAATGGCATAGTCGGCTGCTGACAGACTATCCTGATGCACCTTCATCCAATGGTCCCAGGCTCTGTTAGCTCCAGTAGGGTGATGGAACACCCTCTTCATGGTGTTCATGAATTCTTCTGAATCAGAGCAGACCTTCAACCTCCGTTCCCTATGCACAGTGGCCCAGGCCAGGGCTCCCTCATCAGGAAAGAGATCATGAAGGCCACCTTTCCAGTGGGGAACTGAGATGGCTGAAGTTCATACACCAACAGACACTGAGTGAGGAATCCGCGGCAAGAACCCGTGTCACTGCTGATGCTCTCTGAGGTCGGAGGATGGACTGGCTCTACAGAGCAACCGACAGCATCACCCGAGCAACTCTGGCTTCCTCCTTGCAATAGTTGGTGCATGACAACCAGGAGGTCATGCATATCCAAGCTCTGTCTAGAAATTTCCTCGCTGTGCCTGGCAACAGCTGACAAGAGGCTCTGGTACCCAACTGGGTTTCTTGTTAGGCTTTATTGTACCATGATGGGAGACCAAGGTGGGGATAATCTGGAGTATTCAAGGCTAGAATAAAGACGACATCATCATCATCATCATCATCGTCATCATCATCATGTACCAAGCCCAGTTTGAGCTTTGACTGCCATGGCTCACACACTCCTGTTTCGGGTCAAGTGGATCAATTCATTGGTATTCATTTCCAGTTCTCTGGCTGCTGTCTCCATCATCATTTGTCTCTGCCTTCCTCTTGCTTTCTTCCCTTCAATCTTTCCCATAATTACCATGCATTCTAACTCCTCTTTCCTAATCACATGTCCAATGAAGTTACATTACCTTTTCATGATCTCATACGTTATTTCTCTTTTGTGCTTGCTCTGTTCATGTCAACCTCATTAGATATTCGTTTCATCCCTGATATTCTTTGCATCCTCCTCAAAAACCACATCTCTGCTGCTTCAATTCATTTCCTCAAGTTGCTAGACATTGTCCAACATTCTGAGCCATATAACATAACTGAATAAACATAACATTTCAGTACTCTGAGGCGGGTTGTCATGCCTAGTTTAGTGTTGGTCAGTATACTCTTCATTCTTGTAAAGGTGTTTTGCCATCCCTATTCTTCTTTTGATGTCCATGTCACACCTGCCATCTGATGTCACCCAGCTGCCTAAGTAGCAAAAGTTCTGTACTTGTTTTATGTCTTCCCTGTTTATTCTCAGCCTGCAGATAGGATTCTCCTTCTTTTTGGATATCACCATACATTCTGTCTTTTTGTAATTGATTTATAGACTCATTTTTGCACTACCTTCAACAACTATATCAATTAAGTTTTGTAGTTCTTCCTCCGTACTTGCAATTAACACAGTGTCATCCGCATATCTGAAGTTATTGATGTTTTCACTACCACCTTGATTCCCAAGATGTCTCTTATTTTTTGTAATATTGTTTCACTGTACACATTAAACAAATCAGGGGAGAAAACACATCCTTGTCTAATGCCTCTCTTGATTTTCGTAAACTGACTCACTTCTCCATCTATTCTTACAGCAGCAGTTTATTCCCAGTACTGATTAGGCGAAGGTCTTTTGAATCTAGATCCAGAGTTTTCTGTAATATTTTGTTACACACCCCGTAACAGGTTAAAGAACCTGCAGAAATGGAACACACCTGGAGTCTAGTTTTGCTATTAACAAAACGCTAGTTTATTAGTACCTACGTAATATAGTAATATAAAACTAGATAAATCAAGCAGGTTAGTGAGTTTATGCATATATAAGTACGTAAATATAAAACCCCAAACTTCTTCAAGCTCAGGTGGTAAATACCACAGTCTTACGATGATATAAAAATGAAGTCAATTCAGTTTGTGATATTGAGTTGAGTAGAATTGAGGAGAGAGAGGTGATTTCTTTTCCAAGTAAGCCGATGCCATCGATTCTTCCACGTTGTGCTCTGAAGTCCTGCTAAAGTCACCGACTGTGACCACACAAAAGGGTACCGTCTTCACGCGGTAAAGCTATCAACCCAAGCAAGGGTTAAACAAACCGATAGCCTTCCACCGGTCACCCCTTCTCCACACTGCGAGCGAAACCCACCCTTTGTGGGCGCTTAAATCTCATTCAGTGTCTATTTCTTCCATGTCTCCTGTAAGTCCGTCTGAAAAGTCAGCTGACCTTGTATATATCCCAAACATGCTGAATGCCAGCTGTCTATCATATAGCTCCACCCTTCCATAACCATGGTAACTCATGAGCTGTTTGATGCTCTCTCTCTCTCTCTCTCTCTCTCTCTCTCTCTCTCTCTCTCTGAATCAGTGTACACACACACTCTCTCTTTTTAAAGGCACTGTCCATATTGAATAAACCTTAGGATCTCGTCAGCATTTCAAATAACTTATTGTGCTTCACTTTATCAAATGCTTTTGTGTAGTCGATAAAACAGACAAACAAATCTTTTTGCACATGAATAGCTCATTCTGATAGTATCCTTAACAATACAAGACACAATACAAGATTGAAATGAAGACAGGGTTGTAAACTAGATACTGGACAAGAATCCAAAATGGAGCTGATGATTGAGCACTGAAGCTCGGTTCAGGTGCTTTTTAAATATCCTGGTGCCAGAACATAGATGGCAATTAATGGGATGGTCTTGAGTCTTTAAAGGACTCTATCCATATTTGGCCAGCTATGCATATTCTGGAGAGAAGGAGTGTCTAAACCCTGGAAGCTGCCACAATCAAGTGCGTATCACAACATAATGGGGAACAAAGAAATGGCAGATGAGCTGAATAGGTACTTTGTATCACTCTTCTCTGTGGAAGGTACCTGCAACATGCCAGATATTCTAGAGTCAGGAGATAGATGTGAGTGTAGTCATTATTACTAAGATGAAGATGCTTGGGAAACTGAAAAGTCTGAATGTAAATAGTCACCTGGACCAGATCTAGTTGTAAAAGAAGTAGCTGAAGAGATCGTTGGAGGGATGAGTATCGATCTTTCAAGAATTCTTAATCCTAACCCTAAAGTCAGGAATGGTTGCAGAGGACTGGAAAATTGCAAATGTTACTTCACTCTTTAAAAAGGGAAGGACATAAAAGACCGGAAATTATAGACCACCTAGCATGACTTCAATCTTCGTTAAGATTTTAGAGTCCATTAATAAGGAAGAGGTTTTGGGGTACAAGGAAGCACATGATAAAGTAGGCCAAAGTCACCATAATTTCATTAAAGAGAGAAGATGCCTGACAATTTTTTTTTTGTGGAAGTAACAGACAGGATAGAAAAAGGAAGTGGTTCATTTTGGTAGGACAAATTTAAAGACAGAATATAATATTAATGGTAAGACTTTTGGGAGTGTGGAGAATCAGAGAGATCTTGGGGTCCTTGTCCATAGGACACTCAAAGCTGCTGTGCAGATTGACAGGGTTGTTAAGAAGGCATATGGCATGTTAGCATTCATCAACCGTGGGATTGAGTTCAAGAGCCGTGAGGCAATGATACAGCTATATAAGACCTTGGTCAGACTCCACTTGGAGTACTGTGTTCAGTTCTGGTCACCTCACTACAGGAAGAATGTGGATACTATAGAGACAGTGCAGAGGAGACTTACAAGGATGTTACCTGGACTGGAGAGTGTGCCTTATGAGAATAGGTTGAATGAACTTGGCCTTTTCTCCTTGGAGTGACAGATGATGAGAGGTGACCTATTGGAGGTGCATAACATGATGAGAGGGGCATTGGTTAGCCAGAGGCTTTTTTCTCAGGGCTAAAATGGCTAACACAAGGGGGTATAGTTGTAACATGCTTGGAAGTAGGTACAGATGGGATGTCAGGGGTAAGGTTTTCACACAGAGAGTGGTGGATGCGTGAAATGCACTGCCAGCAAAGGTAGTGGAGGCAGATACAAGAGGGTCTTTTAAGAGACTGTTAGATAGGTATGCGGAGCTTAGAAAAATAGAGGGCCTAGGGTAATTCTAGGCAGTTTCTAGAGTAGGTTACACATCAGCACAACATTGTGAACTGAAGAGCTTGTAATGTGCTGTAGATTTCTGTGTTCTACATTCTATGAAAGTCAGTGGACATTGTTTGGATTTTCAGAAGAACTTTGACAAGGTGCTGCATGTGAAGCTGCTTAACAAGATAGCAGCCTATAGTATTACAGGAAAGGTACTAGCATGGGTTGACAAGCAGGAGTAATGTGTGGGAATGAAGGGGGCCTTTTCTGTTTGGCTGCTGGTGACTAGTGTTGTCCACAATGATCAGTGTTTGGTAGCTACTTTTCACGTTATCTTAATGATCTGGATATCAGGATTGATGGCTTTCTTGCCAAGGTTGCTGATGACACAAAGATAGGTGGAAGGCCGGCTGGTGTTGTGGCAGCAGGAAGTCTGCAGAAAGACTTAGACAAGTTGAGAGAATGAGCAATGAAGTGTAGAGAAGCGTACAGTCAAGTTAGAAGTCAGAAATTAGAGGTGCAAAGGGACTTAGGACTCCCTAAAAATTAACTTGTAGCTTGAGTGAGAGGAAGGCAAATGCAATATTAGCAATCATCTCAAGGACAAGAATATAAAAACAAGGACTTTATGCTGAGTTTTTATAAGGCATCAGTCAGACCACATTTGGAGTATTATAAGCAGTTCTTGATCTCACATCTAAGATATAATGTGGCGCATTGGAGAGGGTCCTCAAAAGATTAATGAGCATTATCTCAGAGATTGAAGAAAATTAACCTCTGAGTAGTATTTGATGGCTCTAGGCCTGTACTGGCGGCAGTTTAGAAGGCTAAGCAGAGGATTCCATTGCAATCTAGTAGATATTGAAAAGCCTGGATAAACTGGACATGGAACAGATGTTTCCAGTACAGTAGTGTTCAAATCTGGGGCCAGAGCAGAGAATGATATATTCTTGATTAGTAAGTGAGTTAACAGTTATGGGAAGAAGACAAAAGAAAGGAGTTGAGATGGAAAAATAATCAGCCATGGTCAATTGACTGAGTGGATTCAATGGGCTGAATGGCCTAATTCTGTTCCTATGTTTTATGGTCTTATGGAACTGCATAAACCACCAAATAATTTTCAAACAAGCAGAGCCAGTTCTCACTAAATAAGTTGAGAACTTCCACATCTTTAACTTGGTAGCAATTATTAGGAAAATCTAGGCCATTTATTAATGTAAAACAAAACATTAATACTTTCCAATCACACACAGGAGAAAATCTGTAGCAACACACACCAAAATGCTGGAGGAACTCAGTAGGCCAGGCAACATCTATGGAAAAGAGTACAGTCAACGTTTCAGGCCAAGACCCTACAGAAGGACTGGGGGAAAAAATGAGGAGTCAGAATTAGAAGGTGGGGGAGGGGTGGTAGGAACACAAGGTGATAAGCGGAACTGATAGGGGGGTAAGGGTGAAGTAAAGAGCCGGGTAGTTGATTGGTGAAAGAAATAAAGGGCTGGTAAAGGGGAATCTGGTAAGAGAGGACAGACGGGCATGGGAGAAAGAAAAAGGGGAGAGGAGCACCAGAGGGAGGTGATGACAGACAAGGGGATAATATGAGAGTGAGAAATGGGGATGGGGAATAGAGAAGGGAGGGGCCATTACCAGAAGTTCAATGAATCAATGTTCATTCCATCAGACTGGAAGCTACCCAGATGGAATATAAGTTGCTGGTCCTCCAACCTGAGTGTGGCTTCATTGCAGCAGTAGGGGAGGCCATGGACTGACTTGCAGGAATGGGAATAGGAAGTGGAATTGAAATGGGATGGCTACCAGAATATCCTACTTTTTCTAGAGGACGGAGCATAGGTGGTCTCCTAGTCTGCAACAGGTCTCACTGATGTGCTGGAAGCCACACCAGGAGCACTGGATAATGTAGGTGACCCCAACAGACTCACAATGAAGTGCTGCTTCACCTGGAAGGACTATATGGGGACCTGAATAGTAGTAAGGGAGGAGGCGTAGCACTTATTCCACTGGCAAGCATAAATGCCAATAGGGAGATAGGGAGGGAGGGATAAAAGGACAAGGGAGTCATGTAGGGAGCGATCTCTGCAGAACGCAGAAAGTGGAGTGGGAGGGGAGGGAAAGATGTACTTGGTAGTCGAATCCCATTGGAGATGGCAGAAGTTATGGAGAATTATATGCTGAACATGGAGATTGGGGGGGTGGTAGGGGAGGACAAGGAGCTCTACCCCGGTGAAGTGGCGGGAGGATGTGGGCAGATGTGCAAGAAATGGAAGAGATGCGGTTGAGGGCAGCGTTGATGGTGGAGGAAGGCGAGCCCCTTTCTTTAAAGAAGGTGGACATCTCCTTTGCAGCAGGACCTAGACAATACCCAGGTTTGGGCTGACAAGTGGCAAATAACATTTGAGCCACGCAAGTGCCAGGCAATGACCATCTCCAACAAGAGAGGCTCTAACCATCGTCCCTTGACATTCAATGGCATCACCATCACTGAATCCCCTAATATCAACATCCTGGGGGTTACCATTGACAGGAAACTAAACTGTTCTAGCCATATAAACACCATGGCTACCAGAGCAGATCAAAGGCTAGGAATCCTACAGTGTGTAACTCACATCCTGAATCCCCAAAGCCTGTCTGCCAGCTACAGGGCTCATGTCAGAAGTGTAATGGAATACTTGCCACTCACCTGGATGAGTGCAGTTCCATCAACACTCAAGGAGCTTGACACCATCCAGCACAAGGCAGCAAACTTGATTGATGCCCCTTCCACAAGCATCCAAAGCCTCCACCATCGACAAACAGTTGCAGCAGTGTGTACTACATACAAGATGCACTGCAACAACACACAGCAGCACCTTCCAGACCCACGACCACGACCATCTAGAAGGACAAGAACAGCAGATACCTGGGAACACCACCACTTGGAAATCCGCCTCCAAGTCACTCCATCCTGACATGGAAACTTATCACCATTCCTTCATTGTTACTGGGCCAAAATCACAGAATTCCCTCCCTAACAGCACCTACACCTCAGGGACTGCAGTGGTTGAAGAAGGCAGCTCATCACCACCTTCTCAAGGGCAACTAGGGATGGACAATAAATGCTGTCTTAGCTGCTATTTTGTTGCTATTTTGGGAGATTTTGATCGGGGGGGGGCGTAGATAACAAATGACACAGAGCTAGTTTTAAATGAACTGAGCTGACTGAATATGCCTGGAATCTATGCTCATTTCTCACTGCTACCATCACAAAGAAGGTACAGGAGACTTAAGTCCCACACCACCAAGTTCAGGAATAGTTATTATCCCTCAACTTTCAGGCTCCTGCACCAGGATGGATAACCTCACTCACATCAACACTAAACTGATTGTACAATCTCTGGACTCACCTTCAAAGACTCTACAACTCATTCTTGGTATTATTTATTAACTTATTTTTTATTATTATTATTATGTATTTGCACAGCTTGTCAGTCTTTGTGTGTTGTTTTTTATAGATTCTATTATATTTCTTTGTTCTACTGTGAACGTCTGCAAATATTAATCTCAGGGTAGTGTCAGGTGCCATAAGCATACTTTGATAATAAATTTGCTTTGAACTTTGAATAAAACTGTGTAACTGTTTTTATTATTGTGGATTTATTGACAGACTCCTATCTTCAAAGTTGGCATTCTCTATCTTTGTGTAAAAAGTTATGGATATTTGTATGAAGTTGTAGAACAGAATTTTTTTAAACAAGTATATCACAGAAAACATATAATACAGTACTTCCAGTATCTGTACAATGAAACTAGTTTTCCTTAGAAATGAGATTACATGTGGATTATAAAAGTATGATTGTTTAAGGTATTCATTTAAAATTCCTTCATCTACTACTTTAGGGAGGATATTTAGCTAAATTGAAATCAAACTGGGGCTGTAATGCAAGGATTTGTCCTGCAATTTCATCTGTTGTTATTACTGATTGACCTTTCACTTTGATGAACCTGATATCCAATTTACTGATGTCTTGAAATTCCAAGCATGTAGATGGAAGTCTAAAGCAAATAATGATAGATCAAATGAGTCAAACTGTAGTAATTATGACATCATCCACTTTGTCTAAAATGGAGAGGGTTCTGAGTCCTCTCAAAATTGTGAAAAACAGAGAAAAATGCATGTTGTAAAAGATATAGGGATTTGCATTCAAAAGAATCATGAGCATGCATGAGTCAGAGTAGGAAAATCATTTCAAATGGCACAGAATGAAGCCATTCATTCCATTAACTATATCAGATCTCAAGAGCAATCCCATTCTGTCACTTATTTCTTAATCATCTGTTCTCTCTCAGATGTTTATCATCTCTATTCCAAATGCTGCAATACCACTGTGCACTGGTGTACTTTGGATAATCCACAATAGCCAATTAAACTATCAAACTGTTACCATGGAACGTCCCAATTCCCTACAGTGTTTAGCCAATGGCAAAGTGTTTAGCAAAACGGACAGCCTCTCTCAGTGTGCCTATATTTTAATGACCTATTTTAATAATTGTGTGATAAGATCAATGCCTGATTTCTCTGGTAGTTTCCACGTGGTGACTGCATGGCCAAGTATTTTCTACTGCAAACATGCAGGCATCTACACTACAGAACTTAGAGCAAGATTTGTAGAGGCTATCAATACAATTTCCCTGCCATAATGGAGAGCTGCTCTAATTCTTTGACTGTATTTGCTATGGTGTGGAATATGGCTCCACTTTGTTCCACGGCTGCAAAGCAACCATGTATTCAACCAGCAATATGATTTCATCACCAATTGTAGCATCATTATCTGCACGAAATAGCAGATAATGAATCGATGAAGCAATCAATTCAGAACATTGGAAGATAAGAAATACAAAGAGCAAAGATCTCAGACTCATTCTGGCATTCAATAATATTATGGTCCACCCTGTGTGACCCCAATTACCCTATAAATTTCACTAAATAAATAAAATTTTACTGCCTGTAACGTAGAGAGTTCTAATTAATTTATAACACCCCATAAAGATCTTTTCCACTTTTCTATCTGAATGTGTACTCCCAAATCCTGAGACCATGTCCCTAATTGATTTGTTCCAGTCAGACATGAGGTTAGAAGTCCTTCCGAGCATTTTATATATTTCAATGCAATTCCCTCTCAGTTTCCTAAAGTTCAGTGAATACTAAACATACTAATCCATTTCTCCTTATAGATAATCCTCACATCCCTGTAATAAAGGCAATGAATATATGCTGCACTGTCTTCAAGGAAAGCAGAGGGACCAAGCTGGCATAAAGAATTCCAAGCATTGTCTCCCTGAAGGGTACTAATCTATGTTATCTGGCCCCTTTGCATTACTAACTTAATTTTTCCCTCAATATGATTCAAGATTCAAACTCGAGTGTTAACTTTGGGGACTCAGTCACCCGTTCACCCATATCCCTTTGACTTCTTCTCACCGTTTAAAAATATCATGTGTTGCTGATTAGTTTATTCCTCTTTAACCAATCTAAGATCCATGATAAAATATCACTTTTAATCCTGTGTGCTCCTACTTTATGTTTTGCTGTAAGATAATAAAGATCTTTGAAAATCCAGATGTACTACACCGATTTACTGGCTATCTGTCTGCTGGCCCTTATAACACTCTGAACATAAAATAGGGAAAAAAAATCATCAGTCCAAAATCAGCTTTGTTTTTTTTCAACATTTCTCTCTATACTGAACTGCAAAGTACTCCCAATATATTGTGTTTTCATTTTCCTTCATAAAACCATACTGAATTTGCTTAATCGTCATGTTTGCCCTGTTACCATCTCCTTAACAATGGAAAAGCTAAAAGCTCCAGATGCCAGTAATCTGAAGTAACAGCAGAGACTGCTAAATAATGTTCAGCATATCAGGCACCATCGATGGAGAGAGAACGAAAGTTGGTCATTCATCATTGACTTGAAACGTTAACCTTTTTTTCTCTCTCCACAGGTGCTGTCTGACTTGGCAAGTAATCCTGGCACTTTTGTGTTTTTAATCTCAGTGGGTTCAGGTGATTATGGTCTCCCTTGCTTTTCTGTTTTCTACAGCCGTGTTACATTTGCAATTATTGTCCACTGTCTGCAATATAGTGAAATGTAATGCCTAAAATTGTGAATTATTGAAAATTCTGTATGTTTTTCAAGTCTTACCTCTATACCAGAGCAAACCCCTGTGCAGGCAGCTGTCCCCTCACAGGCTAATGCAGGCAGCAGTTGCACAAGTTCATTCCTTGCATTAGCTACATCTATCGATTTCAGTTTTGAGATAAATACAATTCTCCAAAATAGAAACAAGAATATAGAATATAGAACACAGAGCACAGAACATAAAAATCTCCAGCACATTACAGGCCCTTTGGCACACAATGTTATGCCAGCCATGTAACCTACTCTAGAAACTGCCTAGAATTACTCTACCTCATTACCCTCTATTTTTCTAAGCTCCAATTGTATCCGCCTCTATCACTGATGCTGGCAGTGCATTCCACGCACCCCACCGCTCTCTGTGTGAAAAACTTACCCCTGACATCCCCCTTGTTCCTGCTTCCAAGCACCTTAAAACTACGACCCTTGTGTTAGTCATTTCAGCCCTGGGAAAAGCTTCTGTGTAACACCTGTGTAGCACCCGTCTCATCATGTGTGACTAGTCGCTGCACTCATTGAGAAAATCAAATTACATTAGGTGCCAGTAGGCCATCAGAAGATTCTTGGTATCAGAAGGAGGCAGTGGATAGAAACCACATACTTCTGGAAATAGGTTTTGTTTATAAGAGAAAATACAATATGTACAAAATATTTACATGAGCAAGAACAATTCAAAATTCCAACATTCTGTTTAAATTCCAAACCTTAGATATCAAACCACAACAAATTCCTTTTTAATTAGAATCAGTGAGATTCCTTTATTACTCTAACCTCTCTAACTAATTAGATCTAGTGTTATTCCCAATTTAAAAGTTTACAGACTAAACTTTCCTTTTCACATATCCCGGGTTAGTTAGGAAACCAAATATAATTACTATTCTTAAGTATTATAGTTAACTTCAGTTTCAGTTCCAGGCAGTATGTTGAGAAGTTTAAATTCAAATTCAAAAATTATATACACAGTTTAACTCCTTTCACAACAATTCTTCTACATCACAACTTTTAAACAAAGTAAATCTCATTCAGTAACTTATCAAACTATTTGAAAAAATAATCAGTTCTTGCAGAAAATCAAATTCAGATTCTTCGAATGAAAATAAACTTATACATCCAACTGTTAAATCCTTTGTGTCATTACACATTTCATTCCTGCACTAGTGAATGAAATGTGAGATGTGAGATAGCTTTTTTTTAATCGGTAAGCCTCATTTCCACCCCTCTGCAGGTGGAGCTTTCTAACATTATATCTTTGTGTTTAATTAACCTGAGTTATATCTGGCTATCCACACAACCAATGCCTCTCATCATCTTATACATCTCTATCAGGTCACTTCTCACCTTCTGGCACTCCAAGGAGAAAAGGCCAAGTTCACTCATAAGGCATGCTCTCCAATCCAGGCAACATCCTTGTAAATCTCCTCTGCACTCTCTCTATAGTATCCATATCCTTCCTGTAGTGAGGTGACCAGAAATGAACGTAGTACTCCAAGTAGATTCTAATTAAGGTCTTATATAGCTTTAACATTACTTCAAGGCTCTTGAACTCAATCCCACGGTTGATGAAGACCAACACTCCATAAGCCTTCTTAACAACACTGTCAACCTGCACAACAGCTTTGAGTGTCTCATGGACATAGACTCCAAGATTTTGCTGATCCTTAGCACTGCCAGGAGTCTTACCATTAATATTATATTCTGTCTTAAAATTTGACCTACCAAAATGAACCACTTCACACTTATCTGGGTTGAACTCCATCTGTCACTTCTCAGCCCAGTTCTGCATCCTATCGATGTCCCGTTGTAACCTCTAACAACCCTCCAGACTATCCAAACACCCCCAACATTTATGTCATTGGCAAACTCACTAACATACCCTTCTACTCCCTGATCCAGGTCAATTATAAAAATCACAAAGAGGAAGGCTCCCAGAACAGATCCCTGTGGAACCCCACTGGTAAACATCCTCCATGTAGAACACAAACCATCTACAACCACTCTTTGCTTTCTGTGGGCAAGCCAATCCTGGATCCACAAAGCAAGGTCTCCTTGGATCCCATGCCTCATTACTTTCAGTATGAGCCTTGCATGGGGTACCATATCAAATGCCTTACTGGAATCCATATACGTTACATCCACTATTCTACTTTCATCAGTGTGTAGGGAGGCTGATAGGGAGATAGGTTACTTCCTAACTCCCTAAACTTACTACGCAGTACCTCTACCCCTCTCCTTTCTATGTAATGATACCAACATGTAGCATGACCACTGGCTGCTCATCATCCCCTTCAAGAATATTCAGCATCCGCTCAGAGACATCCTGGACCCTAGCACCTGGGAGGCAACACACTACCCTGATGTCTCTTTTGCTGCTGCAGAATCTCCTATCTGTCCTCCTAACTATTGATTCCCCTATGACTATTGCTCACCTTATCCTTCTGAGGCTCAGAGCTGACCACGGTGCAATTGGTCTGGCTACTGCTGCCTTGCTCAAATAGGTCATCACCCGCGGCAGTATCCGAAGCGGTGTAACTGTTGCTGATGGGAATGGCCACAGGTGAACCCTGCTCTGACTTCTCTCTCCCTTCACATCTCTCAAAGTTCACCCACCTACTCTCCGAATTCTGCACTCTGGGTATAACCACCTGCTCAACATAGAAGCATAGAAAATAGGTGCAGGAGTGGTCCATTCGGCCCTTTGAGTCTGCACCGCCATTCAGTATGATCATGGCTGATCATCCAACTCAAAACCCTGTACCTGCTTTCTCTCCATACCCCAGATCCCTTTAGCCACAAGGGCCATATCTAACTTCCTCTTAAATATAGCCAATGAACCGGCCTCAACTGTTTCCTGTGGCAGAGAATTCCACAGATTCACCACTCTCTGTGTGAAGAAGTTTTTCCTCATCTCGGTCCTAAAAGGCTTCCCCTTTATCCTTAAACTGTGACCCCTCGTTCTGGACTTCCCCAACATCGGAAACAATCTTCCTGCATCTAGCCTATCCAATCCCTTTAGAATTTTATACGTTTCAATAAGATCCCCCCTCAATCTTCTACATTCCAGTGAGTATAAGCCTAGTCAATCCAATCTTTCTTCATATGAAAGCCCTGCCATCCCAGGAATCAAAAGTAATATCTATCAATTGCTCTGCCTTCCCGATTATCCAACTCCTGCTCCAGCTCCTTGATGTGGTCTTTCATGAGCTGGAGTTGGCTGCAATTCCCACAGGTGTAGTCATCAGGGAGACTATGCAGGTTCCATGAATTCTCACATTCAACAGGAGGAGCATTCCACTGCCATCTTGCCAGCAATGTACAATGGGCAACCAAGACCAAATCTTCTAATCTGTTTCTTTGGTCCCAGTCTCTTCTCGCCAAAGCCTCTTGAGTCAAAGCCTGATGCTCCCACTCTCACTGCTGGCCCATTCCCAACAATGTCCTCCCCACTTATGCCTTCTGTACTTATATTTACCTCACAGTGCTCTGTTCCCACTGCAGATTGGGTCTCTGGAACGTCCAAATGCCCGTGAAGCTCTCCTTTTATATAAGCTTTGCTGACCTGTGAGTAACCGCCTCGAAGTGCTCTTTTCCCGCTGCTGGTTGGGCTTCCGGAATATAAATTTAGATGTTAAATCTGATAGTTAGGAAAACAGAAATATCTATTTCGAAAAAAATAAAGTTAAATTTAACAGAATAATGTTCTATTTAGCTCCCCATTTCAGCTTAGTTTGTTTCCCTTTCTCAGCACAGCATCACCATGGACTTGTACATGAAAACGTCCATGGCTCATGGATGATAGAAAAATGGAGGTTGATTAATCTTTGAGTAGGTTAAAAGATCGGTGCAACATGATGGGTCGAAGGGCCTGTATAGTTTTGTAGTGTTCTCTGTATTATGTTCTATGGATCCTTCCCTTTCAGCACACCTTTTCCATGCCAACCATGAGGTCCATATTAATCTTATTTGCCTGCTTTAGGCCTGTATCTCTCTATGCTTTTCCAAGTACTTGTCCAAAAGCTTGTTGTTATATGCCTACAGTACCTTCATGGCAGCTTATTCCAAATATTCACCACTCTCTGTAGATACTCACCCTATGTGGCTTTTAGAAGATCCAGAAGAGGTTTACCAGGATGCTGCCTGGAATAGAAGGTATGTACTATAACAAGAGGTTGGACAAAGTTGGATTTTTTTTTTCCTTTGGAGCCAGAAAGGCTGAAGGGAGATCTCATAGAGGTTTATAATATTATGGGAGGCATTGACAGAGTAGACAGTCAGCATCTTATTCCCAGGGTTGAAGTGCCTAATACCAGAGGGCATTGCATTTAAAGTGGAGGTGTAATTTTAAAGGAGTTGTGAGGGGCAAGTTTTTTTTACACAAAGAGGACTGGATTCCTGGAATGCACTGCCAGGGGTGGTGGTAGAGGCAGATATAATTGGGATTTTTAAGAGCTTTTTAAATAGGCACATGAATGTGAGGAATATGGTGGGCAGAAAAAATTAGTTTAGTTGGCTATTTGATTACTAATTTAATTGGTTTGGCACAACATAGCGGACCAAAGGACCTGTTCCTGGGCTGTTCTATGTTCTCTGTATGGATCCCCTTTACATCTCCTTTAAATTTCTTCCCTCTCATCTTAAACCTGTGCTCTCCAGTTATGGACTCCTATTGCCCTTGGAAAGAAAAGTCTGATTATATCCTATTTCAAAATGTTCAGGTAGAATATACCAAGCTTATCCAACCTCTCCTTATAACTACAGCCCTTCATTTCGAGGATCATTATGGTGAATCACTTTTCAGTTTTTGACCATTGCTAATCCACAGAATGTTGATGTTGGGGGACTTTATGATGGCAATGTAATGTAATTGAATGTAAACGTAATTGTTTTGCAATCACTTTGTATGAATGGAGGTGTGAACTGTTGTGGAGACGCCGGGATAAAGATGTTAGGACTGCATTGTAAGTAGCTGCTAGGTGATGTCAGCCCAACAGACAGAGGTAAGGAGTAAAGCATGGAAACACAGTCATCCCATATGTAGCTAGAGTTTCAGAGAAACTAAGAAGGATTTTCAACAAACACCAAATCCCAAATCTGAGTGTGCTAGGGGTTTTTCAAACCCCTAACACACTCAGACAGAAACTCATTCACCCCAAGGATCTGACACCCAAACATAAACAGAGCAATATTGTATATGCTATCCAATGCAGTAAGAACTGCAAAGATCTGTATATCAGTGAGACAAAACTTCACAAACAGATGGCCCAACATAGGAGGACTAACATCTCAGGTCAAGTCCCGGCTGTATATCTACATCTAAAGGACAAGGGACACTCCTTTGATAACTATTATAGTTATTACCCTTGTACAGTATGAATGTTTCTTTCCCTTTATCAGCCCAGGACTAAATGCTCTCCAAATCTTGCTACATGTGAAGATAGATATCTGATTACTGACCAATCCTCGCTGAATATTTCTATTAATGACATTTCCTCCTCTTCTATGAATCACTAAAGGTTGGTTTGCAGGTGTAGCAGGCTATTAAGAAGGCAAATGGAATGTTGGCTTTCATTGCTAGATGGATGGAATTTAAGAGCATTGGGATTATTCTGCAACTGTACAGGGTACTGGTGATGCCACATCTGGAGTACTGCGTGCAGTTCTGGTCTTACTTGAGGAAGGATATACTGGCTTTGGAGACAGTGCAGAGGAAGTTCACCAGTTTGATTCCAGAGATGAGGAATTACCGTAGATTCCGTACTACAGAGCGCACCTGATTAAAAGACGCAGGCTCTAATTTTAGAAAGAAAATCAATTTTGTACTTGTACAAGCCGCACCGGATTTTAAGCCGCAGGTGTCCCACGTTGTAATATGAGATATTTACACAGAAAGATATTACACGTGAGGATTTTTTAACTTTTAATTAAATCCGTATGGTAACATAAACAAATACATATTGCAAATGCTTTTTTCGAACCGTGCCTGTAACACGGCTACTTTTAAATATACATACGTATCGGTAACACACAAATTACGTTGCGTATACTTTTTTACTGAACAGTACACGAACAACATTCCAATATCTCCTAACGACTGGTAAAAAAATATATACTGCAGCCTACCAGGAAAAGTTATTGATCGCCTTTAACTTAAAAGCTGCATCATCGCGCAGGTCTAATGCGCTCGCCCCCTCCTTTCCGTTTATCGCAAACCGGTATTTTCCCACAAGGCATGGCGAAACCGGATGTGACGTCATAGCATTCCGGGATGTAGTACAGAAAACAAATATACTTAAAACACTTCTAACTTTAACTAGAAAATACTAACAAATGAATTACTAAGCGAAAATATTATAAACTAAATAACTGCCATAAAGGCAGCACAATGCTTTTCTTCGAGTGTTTTCCATGTTGATGAGGGTGAGTACAAATGACTGATTTACAATAATTTAATTGTGAAAGTGCGCTTGATTTATCATACAATTTCATTGGACCTCTGTGAACTACTCATCAATTTTATTGGTCTACTGTTACGAGGCAAAATGTTTTTGGCGGCATGAAAAAAAACCATGCATTAGCCGCACCGTAGTAAAGGCCGCAGTGTTCAAAGCTGTTCAAAGCGTGGGAAAAAAGTAGCGGCTTATAATCCGGAATCTACGGTAGACAACGAAAGGTGATTGAGTCACCTGGGATTGTACTTGCTGGAATTCAGAAGAATGAGAGAAGATCTTAAAGAAACATATAAAATTATTAAAGGGATAGATAAGATAGAGGCAGGAAAGTTGTTTCCACTGATAGGTGATACTAGAACTAGGGGATATAGCCTCAAGATTTGGGGGAATAGATTTAGGATGTTGAGGAGGAACTGCCTTTTCCAGAGAGTGGTGAATCTGTCGAATTCTCTACCCAATGAAGCAGTGGAGGCTACCTCAGTACATATATTTAAGACAAGGTTAGATAGATCTTTGCATAGTGGGGGAATTAAGGGTTATGGGGAAAAGGCAGGTAGGTGGACATGAGTCCATGGCCAGATCAGCCATGATCTTATTGAATGGTGGAGCCGGCTCATTGGGGCAGATGGCCTACTCCTGCTCCTATTTCTTGTGTTATGTTAAGTTTTAGAGTGTTTTGGTTGACAAACCAAATCTCCTTAAACTCCAAATGAAATATAGCTGCTGTCTTGCCTGCTTTACAGTTGCATCAGTATGTTGGGACCAGGTTGGATCCTCAGAGATCTTAACACCCAGGAACTTGAAATTTGCTCATTCTCTCCACTTCTGATCCCTCTGAGGATTGCTATGTGTTCACTCGTCTTGCCCTTCTTGAAGTCCACTATCAGCTCTTTCGTCTTACTGATATTGAGTGCAAGGTTGTTGCTGTGACACCATTCAAATATCTCGCTCCTGTATGCCCTCTCGTCTCCATCTGAGATTCTACCAATAAAGGTTGTATCATCAGCAAATTTATAAATGGTATTTGAGCTACGTCTTGCTCAAATCATGGGTATAGAAAGAGTAGAGCAGTGGAATAAGTGCATACCCCTGAGGAACACCAGTGTTGATCGTCAGTGAGGAGGAGATTTTATCATCAATCCACACAGATTGTGGTCTTCTGGTTGGGAGGCCAAGGATCCAATTGCAGCAGAAAGTACAGAGGCCTGGGTACTGTAGCTTATCAATCAGGACTGCAGGAATGATGGTTTTAAACACTGAGCTATAGTCAACGAACAGCAGCCTGACATGGGTGTTTGTATTGTCCAGATAATCTAAGGTCATGTGACCATCTATTGCGATTGCACCTACCATTGACCTATTGTAGCAAAAGGAAAATTGCAGTGGGTCCAGATCCTTGCTGAGGCAGGAGTTCAGTCTAGTCATGACCAACCTCAAAGCACTTCATGACCGCAGATGTAAGTGCTACTGGATAATAGCCGTTAAGGCAGCTCACACTACTCTTCATAGGCACTGGTAAAATTGTTGCCTTTTTGAAGCAGGTGGGAACTTCTGACCGTAGCAGAAACAGGTTGAAAATGTCCTTGAATACTCCCGCCAGTTGGTTGGCACAAGTTTTCAGAGCCTTACCAGGTACTCCATCAGGGCCTGCTACCTTGCTTAAGGTTCATGCTCCTTAAAGAGGGCCTAACATTGGCCTCCGAGCCAGAAATCACAGGGTCATCAGGTGCAGCAGGGATCTTCACAGCTGTAGTTATATTCTCTCTATCAAAGCAGGTATAGAAGGTTTGAGCTCAGCTTGTAGTGAAACATTACTGCCATTCATACTATTGGATTTGGCTTTGTAGGAAGTAATGTCTTGCAAACCCTGCCAGAGTTGACATGCATCTGATGTCGCCTCCAAACTCACTCAAAATTGTCTCTTAGCTCTTGAAAGAGCCCTTCACAAGTTATACAAGTTGGTTTTCTTGTACAGACCTGGGTCACTAGACCTAGAATCACAGATCTAGCCCTCAGCAGGTAACAAGCCTCCTGATTCATCCATGGCTTTTGGTTTGGGAATACACAGCAAGTTTTCATAGGTACACACTCATCCACACGGATTTTAATGAAGTCAGTAACAACTGTAGCATACTCATCCAGATTCGAAAGTGAATACCTGAATACAGTCCAGTCCACTGAGTCAAAGCAGTCCTGTAAGCTCTCCTGTGCTTCCCTTGTCCACACTTTCTTGGTCCTCACTGCTGGTTCTACAGTCTTCAGTGTCTGCCTATAGGGAGTGGAAGTACAGCCAGGTGATTAGAGTTTCCAAAGCAAAGGTGTGGAATAGCACAGAAGGCATTCTAGATGGTGCGTGTAACAATGTGTTGTTTCCTCTGGTACCATAAGTGATTTGTTGATGGTAATTATTTAGTAACTTTTTCAGGCTGGCCTGTTTAAAATCCCCCAAAATAACAGAGAAGACATCAGGTTGCGCTGTTTCGTGCATGTTAATCCCATTGCTCAGATCATCTAGAGTCTGTTTGAAATTGGCCTGAGGTGGAATATACACTGCTACCATGTACATTGCTGAAATCTCCTGTGGCAGGTAAAATGGCCAACACTTATGTACGAGATATTTCAGGTCTGAAAAGCAGAACTGGAACAACACTGAAACATTTGTGCACCAAGAGAAGTTGATCATGAGGCATACACTTCCATCTCTGCTTTTGAGATACTCGACAGTCCTATCCTGACAGTGTATAGTCAACCTGTCCAAATAAAAGGGAATAAAAGGGTTAACAAATGAGAAGCATTTGATGGCTCTGGGCGTCTACTTGCTGGAGTTTAGAAGAATCAGGGGGATCTCACTGAAACCTATCAAGTATTGAAAGGCCTAGATAGAGTGGATGTGGAGAGGACCTTTACTATAGGAGAGTCTAGGACCAGAGGCACAGCCTCAGAATGGATGGATATCCATTTAGAACAGCAACGAAGTGGAATTTCTTCTACCAAAAAAATCAGTGAATATCTTGAATTCATTCCTATAGTTGGCTGTGAAGGCCAAGTTATTAGGTATATTTAAGGTGGAGGTTGACAGTTTCTTTATTAGTCAGGGCATCAAAGATTATCGAAAGAATGAGGTGGAGAGGGAAAATAAATCAGCCTTGATGGAATGGCAAAGCAGAATCAATGGACTTCATGACCTAATTATACTCCTACATTTTACAATCTTATAGTCTTATTTATCCACTTTCCTATTTGTTTATTCTCACCTTTGCAGAAGAATGAGTTGTTGATCTTTGAACCAACTTGGAATTAATTCTCCAGCTAAAAGGCAGCAGAATTTTAAAATAAAGTTGTTGTTTGTTAAACTGGTATAGATAAATGGAAGCTTCAAGCACCGTTTCCTACAGAGCAAGTGCAAGATTAGCACCTAACGGCAGTGGAAACAAATGATGAGAAGGAAGAGGACACAATCTTTGAATTCTCTATTTTCGCACCAAATCTTGCTCTTAACTAAAAACAAGAAAGAGTATACAAAGCTATTAAGTTTTAGTTAAAAGCTTGCATAACCCCCAATATTAACACTTTATCTTAATGCTCTCAATAAGGTTTTCATCATAAACATTGCAGTTAATAGTAATTACAGTGTCTCTATAACCATTATTCACCAACTTTACTTCGGAGCAATTTGAAAAAAAAATGTACACTGGTCAGCTGAGCATTAAACCGAAGGTTTTTTGAAGCACCATCCAAACTGTAAAACTCAGTGTTTGAATGCTTGCATTAAAAGGGACACTTTGAATCTGTAAGGATTAATCACTAAAAACCTGGACATTTTGATTAATAAGCAATAGTTTCTGGGTCCAAATATTATCTGTGGAAAGTGTTTTAACGTTCAGTTCCTTGCATGGTGATAACACAAATGCATTATTTGCAAAAGAATTGTGAAATGAAAAATTAGAAAGAACAAAGTGGAACCAGAATTCTGGGAGGAAGCGTAGATGCAAGAAAAAATTCTCAGCAGTTCAAATAATAAGTTCTCTTCCCTCTCCTGCAACCAGAATTAACAGCTCAAGTTAATTGTGCATCATCTAAGCTACAAAACTGTAAGCAAGTTTAAATATGCAGAAACAAGGAGTGATAGACGGGAACACAGGACAAGTTCTGGGAAGGAGTAGATCGAAGGAAAAGCAAAATGTATTACACTCCATTACAAATCTTTCCTTAGTTCCCTCTAACCCTCCCTCACTTTCTCTGTATCTTAGAACTGTATAGCTTAAAACATTTCAAAGTTCGAAGTATATGTATTATCAAACTACGTACAGTATTTGTCATCATATACTACTTTAAGATTCATTTTCTTGCAGGCATTTTGCAGGAATATAAAGAAATACAATCTGAGAGTCTGAGGCCTCCATTGATCAGAGTTGACGATGGATATTGCATATGGTATGCAAGCCAGGGCAGTACAATATGGAGAGCAAGCAGTTACCCATCCAGCAAGCTCCCCATCTCCATGCATCTGATGAACCCAAAGGAACGTCAGAGACCGATACAGTTTGGTACCAGCGGCATCACATGAGTTAACCGTCAACATTGAACTCAATGTATGACTGCCTTCAGGACTCCAGCTCCGGATTGATCCCCTTGGGGCTTAAATCCCAAATCCTTCCCCATGAGTTGGTGTAGCCGCAAGGCAGCAGAGGTTTGAGCTCAGAGTTTTCCTTCTCCTAGATGACCTTCCAACCACAACTGACGAGCCCCATCTGCCTGAAACAATTGGTTTTAAGGCACCACTAACCTGCCTTTGCCCCTTCTCTTTCCACCGGGCTTAGTAGTTAAGCCACTAGCTGGACAGGAGCTGGACTTTGGTGTCAAAGGCTATATGACACATGCCATTGGGAGCATTTAGTAGGTAATGGAAGCTTGTCCCATTACCACCCCTGGCTATAATAACCTTAAGAACCAAAGAAATGCAATAGAGTTTATGAAAATCTATAAATAACAAAGACTGACAAACAACCAATGTACAAAATAAAATTGTGTAAATAATAATAAAAAAATAAATAAATTACACTGAGAACATGAGCTGCAGAATCCTTCAAAGTGAACCTAGAGGTTGTGAAGTTAGTTCATCATTGAGGTGAGTGTTATGTTTGATCTTAATAAAGACAAATTTAGCATGGGCAATCGCCAGAACATTTTCTTAACAGAATGGCTTTTGCCCAACACTGAGCACACACGCCCAACTCATCAATGTCATTTCCAGTTCCATGGTGAACGACCCGCATTGCCCACTTGGAGCTGAAGTTCTTTATTATGTACACACATAGTAACACATCTTCCCCTTTTCAAGAGAAGCAAACTCATTACTATGTCCTCATGAACCCATGAGGAACAATCCTTCCCTGTTACGAGTTTCTCGAGTTACACTGGGTAATCATCCAAGCCACACAAAAACATCCGTGTACTCTCTCATGAGTGTTACGTGATCATATTTAGTCTGTGAAGCCACTCGGAAACTCTTTCCACCAGGTTGAGCTTTACATATGCACTCAGACCTAAAATTGGGTATACTCTCTTTTCCACAATCAGTAGATGTGCCTTTTGGTGCTACTCTTTGCTTGAACGTCACTATACAGCCCCATTTCAGTGGAACATTCTCTCCAGTATAGCCTTCATATTTAACTTCACTGGATAAATCTTGCTCTTTATTTTGAGAGTCATGTAATCATCCATGGATAAAGGATAATTCTGTTTTACCAGCACTAGCTGTTTGTAAAGAATCTACAAAGACTTCCTCCATTTCCTCCGCAATCATGTGCACTTTTCTCTTGGTAACACCAGCTTCACAGCAGTTGGCAAAGTGATTTTTCCCACAATTATTATAAAACTTTCCATAAGCAGGGCATGTCTTTGGAATGTGCCTACCTCCACATTTGCTGTTTGAGCCTCCCTCTTCGTCTTGCTGTTGCTTTGGGAAACACCTTGTACCATTCACCTCTGTTTTCACAGCTTCACTGTTGTGCTGATCCTGTGCAACTCCTTAGCTTGTGATCATGTTGTCTCTGCTGCCCAACACATACTGTATTCACAGCCCTTTCCAGTGTCAAATCTTTTCCATGGAGCAATCTTTCTCTGAGCTTATTATCTCGGATTCCATAAATTATTTTGTCTCTAACTAGTGAGTCTCTCAAATCTCCAAACATAGGATTTACTCAGTGTGTGAAGCTCAGCTAAGTATTGGTCAAATCTAACACCATGATTCTGGTCACAGGTAAGGAACTTACATCTCTCAAACATGACACTTATACTTGGGACAGAATACTCCTCAAATTTTGTCATCAGATTAAAAGTTGTCTCATCAATTTGTAAGCTGTTATAGATGTCCAAATAACCTTTGCTAATTACACATAGAAGAACAAATGCTTTTCACTTTTTGTCTGCCCCTCCCATTCCGCTAGCCACTAAATGCATATTGAACACTGTTGGAAGTATTTCCAGTTATCAGGTAGATTGCTAGTTAACTGCTTAGGTGCAGGAGCACTTAGGTTATCAACGATGGGAATTTCTGGCCTCGCCTGAATTTCTTGATGAACTTGAGAACAACATCTTTTCAGTCACTGACATCTCTTTCTTCAGTCACTCATGGTATTCCTTTACACTCCATGCTTAGTCCTCATGCTGACTTCTGACATCATGTAATGTTTGTTCTAATAAAGATAAACTGAGCATGGGTAAACATTAGAATATTTTATTCTGAACACTGTTCAACCTGCAAGCATGCAGCCCGCTCACTCATATCATTTCAGGTTCTGGGGTAAATTACCCTTATTGCCCACTGGAAACTGAAGTTCTTTATGGTGTACACACATAATAAAACAGCGATTGAAGTTATCCATGCTGGTTCAGGAGTGTGATGGTTGTAGAGTAATAACTGTTCCTAAACCTATTGGTGCAGAACCTAAGGCTCCTGTACCTTCTGCCTGCTGGTAGTAGCAAGAAGAGATCATGGCCTGGATAATGGAGGCCTTTAATTATAGATGCTGCTTTCCTGTGGCCAAGGGCCTTGTAAATGTGCTCATTGAAGGGGAGAACTTTACCTGTAATGGACATTTATTGTCAATCTCCATTTTCCCTTGAGAAAAATGGTTTGGCACAGCTAAGAATGGCCAAAAGGCCTGTTTCTGTGCTGTAATGTTCTATGATTCTATGGTTCTAAAGTGATGGTGATTCACCACAGTCCAGGTGAATTTGCTCTCATATTACTGTGTATGGAATTCCAGGATTTAAACGGAGCAACAGTGAAAGACTGGCAGTACATTGATAAGTCAGAATGATGTGCAACTTGAAGGGGAACCTTCAAATGCTATTTCTGTGCATCTGCTGAGATTTCTCTTCTGCATAGTCAGTGTCAAATTTTGGGATTGGACCATGGTGAATAACTGTAGTTAATTTTGTAGTTCATTTACATTACAGCCACAAAGGTAGAGAGACTGAATACTTTGCATAGTGAATGGGGTACTCATCAAGTTGGCTGCTTTATAATAGATACTGTCAAGCTTTTTGTAAGTTGTTAGCACTCCACTCTGCCAGACAAGTGGAAAAGTTTCCATTACTCTCCCAACCTGCGCCTTTTAGATGATGGAAAATCTCTAGGGTCCGAGATATTGAACCATTCACAAGAGTGTGCAGGGCAACCTTGAGCTTCCTGTTGCCTGCCACTTTAATTCTCCATCCCACTCCCACTCCAATTAGAATCAGAATCAGGTTTAATATCATTGGCATATGTGACATTTGTTAACTTTGTAGCAGCAGTACAATGCAATACATGAAAAATATAGAAAAAAACAGAATTACAGTGAGTGTATATGCATATATTAAAGGACTAAATTGGATTAAGTAGTGCAACAACAGAAATTTTAAGAAAGTAGTGAGGTAGAGTTCATGGGTTCAATGTCCATTTAGAATTTGGATGGCAGAGGGGAAGAAGCTGTTCTTGAGTTGCTAAGTGTGTGCCTTCAGGCTTCTGTACCTCCTTCCTCATGGTAACAATGAGAAAAGGGTATGTTCTGGATGGTGTGGGTCCTTGATGATGGAAACAGTTTTTCTGAGGCAATGCTCCTTGTAGATGTATTGGATTGTAGTAGAGAGACTACAATCCAATGATGGAGCTGAATAACTTTACAACTCAAAACTGCTCAGTAGATCCATACCCCCCATACCAGACAGTGATGTAGCCAGTCAGAATGCTCTCCATGGTACATCTGTAGAAGTTTTTGAGTATTTTAGGTGACAAACCAAATCTCTTTAAACACGTGAATAAACATAACTGCTATCTTTGCTTCGTTATAGCAGCTTCGTTATATGTTGGGAGCAAGTTAGATCCTCAGATATTGGCACCAAGGAACTTGAAATTGCTCATTCTCTTCACTTCTGATCCTTCTCTAAGAACAGGTGTGTGTTCCCTTGTCTTACCTTTCTGAAGTCCACAATCAGCTGTTTGGTCTTACTCAGGCAGGCTGAGTGCAAGGCCAACTAGCTGGTACATTCCACTCCTGTATGCCCTGATGGGGACCCCCACCACTCATAACATGCTGTCTTCTCATTGTTACCATCAGGAAGGAGGTACAGAAGTCAGAAGGCACACACTCAGAGATTCAGGAACAGCTTCTTCCTCTCTGCCATCCAATTTCTAAATTGAAAAGGGTGAATTCGGGACTGAAGGCTATTGCATCTGAATGCGCACAGTATATGAAATAAGGTAGATGAACTTGCAGCACAGTTGCAAATTGGCACTGAATCATGGCTGGGAGCTTAATCTCCAAGGATGCATGTTCTGTCAAAAGGATAGGCAGGAAGGCAAAGGGGAGGTGTTGCTCTGTTGCTGAAAAATACAATCAAATCATTAGAAAGAGGTGACATGGAGTCAAAAGATGTTGAATCATTGTGGATAGAGCTAAGGGACTGCTAGGGTAAAAGACCCAGATGAGAGTTTTATATAGATCCCCAAACAGTAGTAAGGATGTGGCCTACAAATTACAAGGAGAAATAGAAAATGCATGCCAAAAGGACAGTGTTAAAATAGTCCTGGGGGATTTCAATATGCAGTTAAATTGGGAAAATCAGTTTGGGGCTGGATTACAGGAGAGCAAATTTCTAAAATGCCTATGAGACCCCCAAACAGTAGTAAGGATGTCAAAAGGGTAATGTTACAATAATCATGGGGTCAGTTAGAGCAGCTTGTAGTTGAGCCCACTAGAGGATGAGCTATTCTAGATTGGGTGTTGTGCAATGAACCAGAATTGATTAGAGAACTTATGGTAAAAGATCCCTTTGGGACAAGTGGTCACAATATGATTCAATTCACTCTGAAATTTGAGAAGAAGCTAAAGTCAGATCTATCAGTATTACATTGGAGTAAAGGGAATTACAGGGAAATGAGAGAGGAGTTGGCCAGACTTGATCAGAAAAGAACACTGGCAGCAATGACTTGATAAATGCTAACACACCATATGCCTTTTTAACAACACTATCAACCTGCACAGCAGCTTTGAGTGTCCCGTGGACATGGACTCCAAGATCACGCTGATCTTCCACACTGCCAAAAGTCAAACCATTAATATTATATTCCGTCTTCAAATTTAATAAGGTGCCTCACATGAGGCTGCTTAACAAGATAAAATCCTATGATATTACATGAAATCTGTTGGCATGGATAGAAGAATGGCTGACAGGCAGAAGGCAGCAAGAAGGAATAAAGGGGGCCTTTTCCAGTTGGCTGCCAGTTACTAGTGGTGTTACTCAGAGGTTAATATTGTTAATACTTTGCCCATTGTTTGTCAATGATTTAGATAATGGAATTGATGGTTTTGTGACAAAGTGCGCAGATGATACAAAGGTATGTGGAGGGGTAGGTAGTGCTGAGGACGCAATGTGATTGCAGCAGGACTTGGACAAATTAGAAGAATGGGCAAAAATGTGGCAGTTGGAATGCAGTGTTGGGAAATGTATGATAATGCATTTTGATAAAAGGAACAATAGTGCAGACTATTATCTAAATGGGGAGAAAACTCAAACATCAATAGTGCAAATGAACTTGGGAGTCCTTGTGCAAGACTCACAGAAGGTTAATTCGCATGTTGAGTCTGGGGTAAGGAAGACAAATGCAATGTTGCATTTATTTCAAAGGGAATAAAATACAAAAACTAGGAGATAATGTTGAAGCTTTATAAGGCAATAGTCAGGCAACGCTTGAAGTATTGTCAACAGTTTTCAGCCCTATTTCTCAGAAAGGGGGTATTGCCATTGGAAAGAGTTCAGAGCAGGTTCATGTGGATGATTCCAGGAATAAAAGTTAACATATAGTCAGAGTGGCTTTGTCAAGGGCAGGTCGTGCTTTATGAGCCTGATTGAATTATTTGAGGTTGTGACTGAACTTGAATTATTTGAGGATGTGACTAAACTTGAATTATTTGAGGATGTGACTAAACTTGAATTATTTGAGGACATGACTAAACATATTGTTTAGTCAATATGCTGGAAATTCAAACAACAACACACACAAAATGCTGGTGGAACACAGCAGGCCAGGCAGCATCTATAGGGAGAAGTGCTGTCGACGTTTCGGGCCGAGATCCTTTGTCAGGACTAACCAAAAGAAATCTCTTACTATCTTTCCTTTCGGTTAGTCCTGATGAAGGGTCTCGGCACGAAACGTCGACAGCGCTTCTCCCTATAGATGCTGCCTGGCCTGCTGTGTTCCACCAGCATTTTTTGTGTGTTGTTGTTTGAATTTCCAGCATCTGCAGATTTCCTCGTGTTTGCACTTTATTTCAGTATTCACTGTGGAAAAGGATCTTGGTGATTGTAGTGCAGTCTTGCAGCAGACTGAAAAGCTTGAGCATGTGGATACAATATTAAGAAAGAGGATGTGCTGGAGCTGTTGGAAAGCATTAACTTAGATAAGTCACTGGGACTGGATGAGATGTACCTGTGGGAGGCGAGAGAGGAGATTGCTGAGCCTCTGGCATTGATAAGGTAACCCATGCAAGGCTTATTGAGAAAGTAAGGAGGCATGGGATCGAAGGGGACATTGTTTTGTGGATCCAGAACTGGCTTGTCCACAGAAGGCAAAGAGTGGTTGTAGATGGGTCATATTCTGTATGAGGTCGGAGACCAGTGGTGTGCCTCAGGGATCTGTTCTGGGACCCTTACTCTTTGTGATTTTTATAAATTACCTGGATGAGGAAGTGGAGGGATGGGTTAGTAAGTTTGCTGATGAGACAAAGGTTGGGGGTGTTGTGGATAGTGTGGAGGGCTGTCAGAGGTTACAGTGGGACATTAATAGGATGCAGAACTGGGCTGAAGAGTGGCAGATGAAGTTCAACCCAGATAAGTATAAAGTGGTTCATTTTGGTAGGTCAAATATGATGGCAGAATATAGTATTAATGGTAAGACTCTTGGCAGTGTGGAGGATCAGAGGGATATTGGGGTCCGTGTCCATAGGACACTCAAAACAGCTGTGCAGTTTGAATCTGTGGTTAAGAAGGCGTACGGTGTATTGGCCTTCATCAATCATGGAATTGAATTTAGGAGCCGAGAGGTAATGTTGCAGCTATATAGAACCCTGTTCATACCACACTTAGAGTACTGTGCTCAGTTCTGGTCGCCTCACTACAGGAAGGATGTGGAAGCCATTGAAAGGGTGCAGAGGAGATTTACAAGGATGTTGCCTGGATTGGAGAGTATGCCTTATGAAAACAGGTTGAGTGAATTCAGCCTTTTTTTCCTTGGAACGATAGAGGATGAGAGGTGACCTGAGAGAGGTGCATAAGATGATGAGAGGCATTGATCATGTGGATAATCAGAGGCTTTTTCCCAGGGTTGAAATGGTTGCCACAAGAGGACACAGGTTTAAGGTGTTGGGGAGTAAGTATAGAGGTGATGTCAGGGGTACATTTTTTACTCAGAGAGTGGTGAGTGCGTGGAAAGGGCTGCCGGCAATGGCAGTGGAGGCAGATATGATAGGGTCTTTTAAGACACCTTTGGATAGGTACATGGAGCTTAGAAAAATAGAGGGCTAAGGGTAATCCTAGTAATTTCTAAGGTAGGGACATGTTCAGCACAACTTTGTGGACCGAAGGGCCTGTATTATGCTGTAGGTTTTCTATGTTTCTATATGAGGAGCATTTGGCAGCTTTGGGCAAATACTCACTGGAATTTAAAATAATGCATGGGGATATCCTTGAAACCGACCAAATGCTAAAAAGTGGATGTGGAGAGAATGTTTCCTCTAGTATAATTCTGGTCACCAAATTATAGGAAAGATGTCAACAAATTAGAGAGAGTACAGAGAAGATTTACTAGAATGTTACCTGGGTTTCAGCACCCAAGCTACAGGGAAAGATTGAACAAGTTAAGTCTTTATTCTTTGGAGCGTAGAAGGTTGAGGGGGATAAAGGTATTTAAAATTATGAGGGGAATAGACAGAGTTGACATGGATAGGCTTTTTCCATTGAGAGTAGGGAAGATTCAAACAAGAGGACATGAGTTGAGAGTTTGGGGGCAAAAGTTTAAGGGTAACACGAGGGGGAATTTCTTTACTCAGAGAGTGGTAGCTGTGTGGAATGGGCTTCCAGTAGAAGTGAGTGGTAGAGGCAGGTTCAGTATTGTCATTTAAAGTAAAATTGGATAGGTATATGGACAGGAAAGGAATGAAGGGTTATGGGCTGAGTGCAGGTAGGTGGGACAAGGTGAGAGTAAGTGTTCAGCACGGACTAGAAGGGCCGAGATGGCCTGTTTCTGTGCTGTAATTGTTATATGGTTATAGTAGGGATATCCAGAACTGGAGGGCACCACCTCATAATTGAGTGGTGAACTATCAGAACAGAAGTAAGGAGGAATTATTTTAGCCAAAGATTGGTGAATCTATAGAATGTCCTGCCACAGACTGTGGTGGAGGCCAAGTTCATGATTGGCTGGCCCAGCAAGGAATACGGACAGAGGGCAGGAGTAAAGGGTTGAATAGGATCAGCCATGATGAAATGGAGGAGCAGACTTGATGGGCTGAATGGCCTAGTTCTGCTTATCGTCTTATCGTCTAATCATCAATTTTGTCTCACATAATTGATTCCCTAGCACTGAGGTTGAACCAATAAGCAGGTTTTTCCATTGTTTTGTGTTTAAAACAATTTACCAGTTGACAAAAAGCAATGGTTTATAATGAAGAGGAGGTATGAAGAGAACAAATGAGTCTCAGATAGCAGCAATATGCTTTTGCACATTGCCTTGATCAAAGGCATACAGGGACATTGAACACAAATAACTTTAGTCATTGACAACAGTTTATTTCTTATGCAAATCATTTCCTTCTATTGCTTTAGGGACTTTACCGCTATTAAAGTACAAACGGTAGATTAGAAGGGTTTTGAAACGTTGCCTTGAAGAATATAAACTTTTCAACATTTCATCACCAGTTATCGGTGATGACTGTATTCCATTTGGAACCTTTTCAACTCATTGAGTTGAAATCACCATGTAATTTGATTTTCTGTTACTGTGAAATCTGGTTTGAGATATATTACTGTGAGTGTAGGCATAAGGAAGGCAAATTTATTTTTCTAAGGGAAATTAGGAATTATATGGGTTTTCATGATAAATCAATAATTTAAAATACGTTAATAGTTTGTTTACAATTGTTGAAATAATTTAATTTCCCAAAGAAACATATAAAGGATTTGAACTTGTGTTTTCAAATTATTTCATAGCTTTCTAGATTTCTCATGTAGTGTTGTATTCTTCATGTCCCATTCAGGAGAGCTAAATGTGGAATCTATTATAGCTAACCACAACTGTAAATTGCACCATCTCAGATCGCAAGACCCTGCAGTGGATAATGAGGTCAGCTGAGAAGATCATCGGGGTCTCTCTTCCCGCCATTACAGACATTTACACAACATGCTGCATCCGCAAAGCAAACAGCATTATGAAGTACCCCACACTCCTTTCATACAAACTCTTCTCCCTCCTGCCATCTCGGAAAAGGCACCGAAGCATTCGGGCTCTCACAACCAGACTGTGTAACGGTTTCTTCCCCCAGGCCATCAGACTCCTCAATAGCCAGAGCCTAGACTGACACCAACTTACTGTCCTCTACTGTGCCTATTGTCTTGTTTATTATTTATTGTAATGACTGCACTGTTTTATGCACTTTATGCAGTCCTGGGTAGGTCTGTAGTCTAGTGTAGATTTTTTTCTGTGTTGTTTTTACATAGTTCAGTTTAGTTTTTGTACTGTTTCATGTAGCACCATGGTCCTGAAAAACATCTCGTTTTTACTGTGTACTGTACCAGCAGTTATGGTTGAAATGACAATAAAAAGTGACTTGACTTGACTTGATATTATCTTAAGGAAAAGAAAAGATGTAATTCTTCTGCGAAGGCAGAGTACTCTTCAAAGTCAAGGTAAGTGTAGATATAACAGTGATCAAGTTACTCTAGAACTTTGGCTGACTACATGGGTCTGAGAAAGTGTACAAGAGAGTCTGAGTTTGTGTTATTTGTATGGCATAATATATACAGTTGAAGTCAGAAGTTTACATACACCTTAGCCAAACACATTTAAACTCAGTTTTTCACAATTCCTGACATTTAATCCTAGAAAACATTCCCTGTCTTAGGTCAGTTAGGATCACTACTTTATTTTAAGAAGGTGAAATGTCAGAATAATAGTAGAGAGGATGATTTATTTCAGCTTTTATTTCTTTCATCACATTCCCAGTGGGTGAGAAGTTTACGTACACTTTGTAGTATTTGGTAGCATTGCCTTTAAATTGTTTAACTTGGGTCAAATGTTTTGGGTAGCCTTCCACAAGCTTCTCACAATAAGTTGCTGGAATTTTGTTCCATTCCTCCAGACAGAACTGGTGTAACTGAGTCAAGTTTGTAGGCCTCCTTGCTCGCACACGCTTTTTCAGTTCTGCCCACAAATTTTCTATTGGACTGAGGACAGGGCATTGTGATAGCCACTATAATACCTTGACTTTGTTGTCCTTAAGTAATTTTGCAACAACTTTGGAGGTATGCTTGAGGTCATTGTCCATTTGGAAGACCCATTTGCAACTGAGCTTTAACTTCCTGGCTGATGTCTTGAGATGTTGCTTCAATATATTCACATAATTTTCCATCCTCATGATGTCATCTATTTGTGAAGTGCACCAGTCCCTCCTGCAGCAAAGCACCCCCACAACATGATGCTGCCACCACCATGCTTCACGGTTGGGATGGTGTTCTTCGGCTTGCAAGCCTCACCCTTTTTCCTCCAAACATAATGATGATCATTATGACCAAACAGTTCAATTTCTGTTTCGTCAGACCGGAGAACATTTCTCCAAAAAGTAAGATCTTTGTCCCCATGTGCACTGACAAACTGTAATCTGTTTTTTTTATGGCAGTTTTGGAGCAGTGACTACTTCCTTGCTGAGCAGCCTTTCAGGTTATGTCGATATAGGACTCGTTTTACTGTGGATATAGATACTTGTCTACCTGTTTCCTCCAGCATCTTCACAAGGTCCTTTGCTGTTGTTCTGAGTTTGATTCGCACTTCTCGCACCAAAGTACATTTATCTCTAGGAGACAGAATACGTCTCCTTCCTGAGCGGTATGACGGCTGCGTGGTCCCATGGTGTTTATACTTGTATACTATTGTTTGTACAGATCAACGTGGTACCTCCAGACATTTGGAAATTGCCCCCAAGGGTGAACCAGACTTGTGAAGATCCACTATTTTTTTTTCTGAGGTCTTGGCTAATTCCTTTCGATTTTGTTTGTAAACTTCTGACCAACTGGAATTGTGATATAGTCAATTAAAAGTGAAATAATCTGTCTGTAAACAATTGTTGGAAAAATTACTCGTGTCATGCACAAAGTAAATGTCCTCAACGTCTTGCCAAAACTACAGTTTGCTAATATGAAATCTGTGGAGTGGTTAAACAATGAGTTTTAATGACTTCAACTTAAGTGTATGTAAACTTCTGACTTCAACGGTAAATGCAAGTCAAGTAAGTCACTTATCATTGTAAAGCCATTCACATATGAATTATAATGGAATCTGTCTTTCCTCTTTCTTATAACAGTAGTTGCAAAGAAACCCAGTCACAGAATTGTTGTCAAAGAGTTGACTTGCCGCACTGTCAGAGTGAGAATTCAACCACTTCAGCTTATTCTCTTGACAAGTTTATGAACACCCTTATCGGAGGAACTGTTCTGTTGTCATCTCAGCAAAGCCAATGAAAACATAGCAGTTCTTTGAACTGAGATATGAACTCTGGCCATGGGTGTTGCCAAACTTGCAGAGTACTTCCTGCACTTTGGCTTTATATATTTCAAGTTTCCTGCTTTGATTGTTTTTCAGTGATTTTGAAATTTATCGCTTCATCCTTTCCTCTCATACCCTAAGAGTGAGTAAAACAAAACTGCTGGTACTGCAACTATGCAAAGTTGCAGGTAGTAACTGTATATCCTGTTCAGATTCCAAATCTTCTATGTTTCATGTGAGTTGTGCAGGGTATGATGTGAACGCATTGAGTAGAAAATTCAGGAGAACTTCAAAAGTCAATGCTAAAGTAAAATTTATTATCAAGGTACATACAAGTCACTATATTCTACCCTGAAATTCATTTTCTTGCAAGCATTCACAGTAGAACAAAGAAATACAATAGAATGAATGAAAAACTACAAAGACTGACAAATAGCCGATATGCAAAAGGAGACTAACTGAACAAATGCAGGAGAGAAACAAATAACTATAACTAACACGAGAAAATCTGCAGATGCTGGAAATCTGAGCAACACACACAAAATGCTGGAGGAGCTCAGCAGGCCAGGCAGCATCTATGGAAAAGAATACAGTCGATGTTTCAGGCAGGGACTCTTCGGCAGAACTACATAAGTTAATAATACTGAGAACATGAGTTGTAGAGTCCTTGAAAATGAGCTTGTAGGTTGCAAAATCAGTTCAGTTTATGAGCTAAGTGATGATTCAGGAGACTGATGGATGTAGGGTAATAACTATTCCTGAACCTGATCGTATAGGACGTAAGGCTCCTATAGAACTTGAGTCCTTTCTCATACAAAATCACCCGGATGATTTTCGGTCTTTGCTTGATTGCTAACACCATCAAGAGTGCTTATTTGGTCTGAGGTGGAATGAACACCGCTACCAAACGGATTGCTGAATTCTCCTGTGGCAGGTAAAATGGGTGGAGCGGCTCCTCAGTTAGTTAAGGACCCCCACCACCCAGGACATCCCCTCTTCTCATTTTTACCATCAGGAAGGAGGGGCAGAAGCCCGACGGCACACCCTCAACGATTCTGGAACAGCCATCAGATTTCTAAATGGGTATTGAACCCATGAACATTATCTCACTACTTTTTTTCAAATTTCTGTTTTTGCACTAATTTTAATTTAGGTATTAAATACACATACATATATATACTTAGTGTAATTCATTTTTCTATATTTATCATGTATTGCATTTTACTGCTGCTACAAAGACTACATATTTCAAGACATATGCCAGTGATATTAAACCCGATTCTGATTCTATTCTGTTACATTAATGGATGTAATATGTATATTTCAGACCTTGTAGCACTATGGGAGTGTTGCACTGTTGAAATATTTGAGAGAAAACACTTCTCATGTAGAAACTAAAGTCCTCGTGATATTGTTCTGTAAAAGTACTGAGACCTGAACAACAATTATTCCTGGGGAAAAACAAAATATTCAAGAGAGACAGACGTAATCATGGGAATGATTGTGCAGTCTCCCTTGTCTCCACTGCTGAGAAAATTCATGCCCCAAATTATCCTGGACAAACTCCATCCTTTCTGAAGGAATCTTATCCAAACCACAGTGTGAGAAAGGGAATAATTGTCATGACTTGTTTGTGGCTTTCACATGACAGTCACAGCTTAGAAGGACACTATGCAGCCTGTTGAGTCAACACTTGCTTCATATAAAAGAAATCTGGTTGGTCCTCTCCTCAATCTCCTCAATCTCTTCAAATTGTTTTCTTTCAGAAACATATTCTGTTTACTTCCCTACCTCCATTTTGGATGCTACAATTCAATCTGCTTCCAATACTGCGCATTGGCAGGATATTCCAGACCTAACCAACAACTATGCAATAAATGCTTCCCTTCTCTCAGTTTTGGTTCCTTAGCTAATAATTTTCATTCTACAACAGCTGCATGCCGTCACTTCTGCCAAAACAAAAAAAATCTCAGCAGAGATTACCATCAACTGTTGAATGAATGGGGGCTTTTCAGTCTTGCCTATTGTTATGCTGAGTTGAAAACCAAGAAGCCTTCAATTATCAAAACTGAATACGCTGATGATTATGCCATTATAACACACACACTAAGGAAGATGTGCAGATTTCCCTGAAACTCTTTCTAAATACATGCAAAAGGTTGAGAAAGAAATTTACTGCATCAAGATGCCTCTGGCAGCTGAGAAATAACCATGTATCAAGATTTACACTCAGCAGCCAGTTTATTAGGTACACCTATACACCTGCCTATTAATGCAAATGTCTAATCAGCCAATTATGTGGCAGCAGCTCAATTCCTAAATGCATGCAAGAATGGTCAAGAGGTTCAGTTGTTGTTTAGACCAGACATCAGAATGGGGAAAAAATGTGACTAAAGTGTATGAGACTGTTGAATGATTGTTGTTGCCAGACAGGGTAGAACCATAGAACATTACAGCACAGAAACAGGCCTTTTGGCCCTTCTTGGCTGTGCCGAACCATTTTTCTGCCTAGTCCCATTGACCTGCACCTGGACCATATCCCTCCATACACCTCTCATCCATGTGCCTGTCCAAGTTTTTCTTAAATGTTAAAAGTGAGCCCACAATTACCACTTCATCTGGCAGCTCATTCCACACTCCCACCACTCTCTGTGTGAAGAAGACCCCCCCCCCATGTTCCCTTTAAACTTTTCCCCCTTCACCCTTAACCCATGTCCTCTGGTTTTTTCTCCCCTAACCTAAGTGGAAACAACCTGCTTGCATTCACTCTATCTATACCCATCATAATTTTATATACCTCTATCAAATCTCCCCTCATTCTTCTACGCTCCAGGGAATAAAGTCCTAATCTATTCAACCTTTCTCTGTAACTTAGTTTCTCAAGTCCCGGCAACATCCTTATAAACCTTCTCTGCACTCTTTCAACCTTATTAATATCCTTCCTGTAATTCAGTGACCAAAACTGCACACAATACTCCAAATTCGGCCTCACCAACACCTCATACAACCTCACCATAACATTCCAACTCTTATACTCAATACCTTGATTTATAAAGGTCAATGTACCAGAAGCTCTCTTTACTACCCTATCTACCTGTGATGTCACTTTTAGGGAATTTTGTTTCTGTATTCCCAGATCCCTCTGTTCTACTGCACTCCTCAGTGCCCTACCATTTACCTTGTATGTTCTACCTTGGTTTGTCCTTCCAAAGTGCAATACCTCACACTTGTCTGTATTAAACTCCATCTGCCATTTTTCAGCCCATTTTTGCAGCTGGTCCAAATCCCTCTGCAAGCTTTGAAAGCCTTCTTCACTGTCCACTACACCTCCAATCTTTGTATCATCAGCAAATTTGCTGATCCAATTTACCACATTATCATCCAGATCATTGATATAGATGACAAATAACAATGGACCCAGCACTGATCCCTGAGGCACACCACTAGTCACAGGTCTCCACTCAGAGAAGCAATCCTCTACTACCACTCTCTGACTTCTCCCATTGAGCCAATGTCTAATCCAATTTACTACCTCACCATGTATACCTAGCGACTGAATCTTCCTAACTAACCTCCCATGCGGGACCTTGTCAAAGGCTTTACTGAAGTCCATGTAGACAACATCAACTGCCTTCCCTTCATCCACTTTCCTTGTAACCTCCTCAAAAAACTCTAATAGATTTGCTAAACCTACCACGCACAAAGCCGTGTTGACTCTCCCTAATAAGTCCCTGTCTATCTAAATACTTGTAGATCCTATCTCTTTGTACTCCTTCCAATAATTTACCTACTACCAACATCAAACTTACTGGCCTATAATTTCCCGGATTACTTTTAGAGCCTTTTTAAACAATGGAACAACATGAGCTATCCCCCATTCCTCCGGTAGTTTCTCAAAGTAGTTTGAGAATCTCATAATCTGCTGATCTCCTGGGAAAAACAAAAAAAAAATCAGTAAGTGGCAGTTATGTGGAAGAAAATTACTTCTAATGAGAAAGGTCAAAAGAAAATGGGCAGACTGGTTCAATTTGACAGGAAGATGACAGTAGAATAATATGCATTATGACAGTGGTGTGCAGGACAGCATCTCTGACCATACAACATGGTGAACCTTGAAATGGATAAGCAACAGCAGCAGAGACCACAAACATACACATAATGGCAACTTGATTAGGTTCAACAGGTACCTGAGTGCATGTACAAACAAAATGCGGAGTACTTTACACACTGAAGCAGCTTTCTGCACCAGGAAGCAAAATGAAGTAAAGCTTTGATAATGTAATTTTATGGTGGTTGACAGCAGCGCTGGCCCAAAGAAATGTGTTTTCTGGCTTGGAAATTTTAAGTGGATAATGAATCTCTCTCTAAGAGGGTAGAGAATCTCTGGAATTCTCTGCACCTGTGATGAGGAAGGCCAGATTATTAAATATATTTAGGATGGACATAGATGGAATTATGTTTTTTGGGAACTGGCACAGAAAGGGAGTTAGACCAGCAGAAAATCAACAATGATTATATTGAATAATGGTGCAAGATTGAGGGACATAGTGACTTACTTCTTTGTGTGCTTGTGAATCAGCACACCTCTGGACTTCTAGATGTTATCCAAGTTTCAAAGTAAAATTCATTATCAGAGTACATACATGTTACGACATCCAACCCTGAGGTTATTTTTCCTGCAGGTGTGGAGACCCACTTTCTACGCAGGTGAACCGGCTCACAAAATGGTGCGTGTATCGGCAGAGAGGCCAGCCCCAAAATGGCGCTGGGCCTTCTTCTTCACCAGCAAGGGGATAAAGCCCACGCGCGGGAAGAGAGTTTTGTAATGCACCTCTGATGTCATTTCCGCCCGGCGAGGGCAGGAAAGGAACTGCGTAAAAGCCAGTGCCGCGAAGTTTAAATAAACTAGTCTCAAGTGCAACTTACAGACCGTGTGTCGTTATTTCTAACTCTGTATGTAGCACGTCGCTACTCAGGCATACCTAGAAAATCTATAGAACAGTAATTGTAGACAGGATTAATGAACTATGCAAATACAAATATAAATAAATTGTAATAATTAATGAGTATGAAATAACAAGATAACAAGTCTTTGAAGTGAGACCATTAATTGCGGGATCACCAAAAATAGACTAAGTGTACTTAGCCCCTTTTGTTCAAGAGCCTGATTGTTGAGGGGTAGTAACTGTTCTTAAACCTGGTCATGTGAATCTTGAGGCACTTGTACCTTCGACCTGATAGTGAAAACAGAAAAGTGTGGTGAGGATCTTTGATGATGGATGCTGCTTTTCTATGACAGCATTTCAGGTAGATGTGCTCAATGGCTGAGAAGGATTTACCCGTGATGTACTGGGCCGAATCCACTACATTTTGTAGGATTTTCTGCTCAAAGGCATTGGTGTTTCCATACCAGGCCCTAATGCAACCAGTCAGCACACTTTCCACCACACTTCTATAGAAATTTGCCAAGATTTTTGATGACATTCCAAATCACCATAGACTACTGAGGAAGCAGTGTATCCCTTTTAATTGGAGTATTCCAACACATTTTTATTTCATTCTTCTTTTTATCTGTAACACAGCATTATAAAACATTTTTCAGTGAACTCAATAAATTTAAAGGTATGTAGTAAGGGCAATGTTACAATAGCCATGGGGGACTTCAATATACAGATAAATTGGGAAAATCATATTGGTGCTGGATCCAAAGAGAGGGAATTTGTAAAATGCTTCTGAGGTGGCTTTTGAGAGCAGCTTGTGATTGAGCCCTCTAGGGGATCAGCTTTTCTGGATTAGGTGTTGTGTAATGAACCGGGTATGATTAGAGAGCTTAAGGAAAAGGGATCTTTAGGAAGCATAATTATAATATAATAAAATTCACCCTGCAGCTTGATAGAGAGAAGACAAAGTCAATGCATCAGTATTCCAGTGGAGTAAATGAAATTAAAAAGACTTAAGAAAGGAGCTGGCAAAGTTTGATTGGAAGGGAACCTGGACAGGGATGTTGGCAGAACAGCAATGGCTGGAGATTCTAGGAACATTCAAAAGGTGCTTTTTGGATACATTCCAAAGATGAAGAAGTCATAGTCATAGAAAAGTACAGCACAGAAATGGGCCTTTTGTCCCATGCAGTCCATGCTAAGCTATTTAAACTGCCTACTCCCAATGAACTGCACCAAGAGCATAGCTTTCCATATGCCTATTAACCATGTACCTATCCAAACTTCTCTTAAACTATGAAATCAAGCTTGCATGCAACACTTGCGCTGACTCTCATGAACCTCTGACTGAAGAAGTTTCCCCTCATGTTCCCCTTAAACATTTCACCTTTCATCCTTAACTAGTGACCTCTAGTTGTAGTCTCAACCAAAAACTGAGGGGAAATCCTACACAAAATGCTGGTGGAACACAGCAGGCCAGGCAGCATCTATAAGGAGAAGCACTGTCAACGTTTCGGGCCGAGATCCTTCATCAGGACTAACTGAAAGGAGAGATACTAAGAGATTTGAAAGTAGTGGGGGAGGGGGAAATGCGAAATGATAGGAGAAGACCGGAGGGGGTGGGATGAAGCTAAGAACTGGAAAGGTGATTGGCGAAAATGATACAGAGCTGTAGAAGGGAAAGGATCATGGGACGGGAGGCCTCGGGAGAAAGAAAGAAAGTGGGGGGGGAGCACCAGAAGGAGATGGAGAACAGGCAGGGTGATGAGCAGAGAGAGAGAGAAAAAAACAAATAACTAAATATGTCAGGGATGGGGTAAGAAGGGGAGGAGGGGCATTAACAGAAGTTAGAGAAGTCAATATTCATGCCATCAAGTTGGAGGCTACCCAGCCAGTATATAAGGTGTTGTTCCTCCAACCTGAGTGTGGATTCATCTTGACAGTAGAGGAGGCCATGGATAGACATATCAGAATGGGAATGGGACATGGAATTAAAATGTGAGGCCACTGGGAAATCCTGTTTTCTCTGGCGGACGGAGCGTAGGTGCTCAGCGAAATGGTCTCCCAGTCTGCGTCGGCTCTCACCAATATATACAAGGCCACACTGGGTGCACCGGATGCAGTATACCACACCAGCTGACTCACAGGTGAAGTGTCGCCTCACCTGGAAGGACTGTCTGGGGCCCTGAATGGTGGTGAGGGAGGAAGTGTAAGGGCAGGTGTAGCACTTGTTTCACTACAAGGATAAGTGCCAGGAGGGAGATCAGTGGGAAGGGATGGGGGGGGACGAGTGGACAAGGGAGTCGCGTAGGGAGCGATCCCTGTGGAAAGCAGAAAGAGGGGGGGAGGGAAAGATGTGGGATCCCGTTGGAGGTGGCGGAAGTTACGGAGAATTATACATTGGACTTGGAGGCTGGTGGGGTGGTAGGTGAATATACCACTGTGTTGTTTGAATTTCCAGCATCTGCAGATTTCCTCGTGTTGCATTTATCCTACCCGTATCCCCTATAATATTGCATACCCCTATCAAATCTCCTCTCAATATTCTAAGTTCCAAGGAATAAACATAGAAACATAGAAAACCTACAGCACAATAGAGGCCCTTTAGCCTACAATGCTGTGCGGAACATGTACTTACTTTAGAAATTACCTAAGATTATCCATAGCCCTCTATTTTTCTAAGCTCCATGTACCTATCCAGGAGTCTCTTAAAAGACCCTGTCGTATCCACCTCCACCACCATCATCAGCAGCCCATTCCACACACTCACCACTCTCTGCATAAAAAACTTACCCCTGACATCTCTGTACATGCTTCCACGTACCTTAAAACTGGGCCCTCTAATGCCCTAACCTATTCAATCTTGTCATATAACTCAGGTCCTCTAGATCCTTGTAAATTTTCTCTGTATTCTTTTAACCTTATTTAAATCTTTTCTGTAGATAGGTGATCAAAATACTCCAAATTAAGCCTCACCAATATCTTATACAATTTTAACATAACAGTCCATCTCCTGTATTCAATAATTTGATTTATAAAGGCCAATGTGCCAAAAGCTTTATTTATGACCCTACCAACCTGTGATGCTACGTTCAATGAATTATGGACCTGTATTCCCAGATCCTGCTGTTCTTCTGCACTCCCCAGTGCCCTAGCATTCATTGTGTAAGACCTACCTTGGCACTTGTCAGCAGTGAATTCTATCTGCCATTTTTCAGTCCATTTTTCCAGCTGGTCTAGATTCCACTGCAAGCCATGATAGTCCTCTTTGCTGTCCTCAATCTTGGTGTCATCTGCAAATTTGCTGATCGGGTTAACCACAATATCATCCAGATCATTGACACGGACCATAAAGGATCAGCACTCCACTAATCTCAGGTCTCCAGTCAGAAAGACAACCACCTACTACCACTCTTGGATGACACAATTAAGGGCTTTATGACCAATTTTTTTTTGCAGATAATATAAAGATAGGTGGAGAGATAGGTAGTGGTAAAGAAACAAGGAGTCTTCAGAAGGACTTTAATAGATTGGGAGAATGGGCAAAGAACTGGCAGATGGAATAAGACTATAAACTATAGGAGCAGAATTAAGCCACTTCATCATGGCCGATCCAATTTTCCTCTTAGCCCCAGTCTTTTGAGTTCTCCCTGTATCCCTTTACTTCTTGACCAATCAAAAATCTATCAACTTCTTCCTTAAGTTTTAGATTAGATGGTTTGAGTATCTCAGAAACTGCTGATTTCCTGGGATTTTCATGCACAACAGTCTCTACAGTTTACAGAGAATGAAGTGAGAAAGCGAGAATCAAAGAACAAACACAAAAAACATGAAAAGCGGCAATTCAGAGGGTGAAAATGCCATATTAATAAGAGAGATCAGAGGAGAATGGCCAAACTGGTTCAAACTTAAAGGAAGGCAACAATAACACAAATAATTACATGTTACAACAGAGGTGTGCTGAAGAGCATCTCTGAATGCACAACATGTTAAACCTTAAAGTAGATTGCTACAACAGCAGAAGAATATAAACTTCCTGCACCTAATAAAGTGTCCACTGAGAGTATGTGGAAAAGACGGAGCTAAACTCTAGGTCAAAGACTCTTCATCAGTAATTTCCCTGACCAATCAATGTGACACCTATCACTTCTCTGACTGGGCTCATTTACCAACTCAATGCTTACAAACTACCTTGGTGTTATATAAGAAAAATAAAGAGGACATAATCCGATTTCTCCAAATGTCACTCAACAAAGAAGGACGATTTTAACCAGTAATATCCAAGCCTAGGATTTTTGGCAAGAGAAATCTGTGCTGCAATTTTGACATTATTTACCTTTATTACAACATCAAAAACATATAAGAGTTAATGCTCCCTCAATCCAGCCAATAAACATTTCTGTTCAAGGGTTACCACTGTTTAGTTTTAAACTGAAGACTTGTTTCATATTAACTGCAAAATGAGCAATATGGTTATCTTCAGTGTGCTAAAGTTATTTCCTTATAGGCTTCATTTCCTGGAACTGCAGCCAGAATATTCATTGCATTTGCAATTATTTTTTCAGACTCTGAACTGTTTGCCAAGCCTAACTGTTTCCTCATTGAAGACAGGTTTATCCCTATTCCTGTGACCCGAAATTCCCACAAAAACTATTTTACTGTGCAATCTTCCAGGTAACCTCACGAAATAAACAATTTGCTGACCTATTGTCAAGCGTTTCAGATTTCTCACCTTGAATTTGTAATAATGCTTACTTGTAAATTTTTATTATCTTCATTCTTTTATGAAGTGGCTTGGTTCTCCACCAGATAACACTTCCACGGGATCACCTAACCACCCTGTCACTGTTTTATGTTATTCTATTAGGAGGGGTTCCTTATTTCACATTAATTCATATAGTACCTTCAATGACTATGAGACAAAAACAAGCATTGATCTCATACAGCAATCTTGTGTACTACAAATGACTTTTAGAAGAGAAGTTATATTCCATAGATCACTAGTGATGTTTTTTTTCTTTCAAACACCACTGGTGGAATTTCTGAATCAGAATCAGTTTTATTATCATTGACATATGTTATAAAATTTGTTGTTTTTGTGGCAGCAGTATATTGCAACACATAATAATAACTATAAATTACAAAATGAATATAATACTTACATACATATATTAAATAACTAGTGCAAAAAGAGAAGAAAAAAACTAGTGAGGCACTATTCATGGGGTTATTATCCGTTCAGAAATCTGATGCTGGAGGGGAAGTAGCTGTTTCTGAAATGCTCAGTATGTGTCATCAAACACCTGTACCTCTTCCTTGATATGAGCAATGAGAAGAGGGCATGTCCTTGCAGATGGGGGTCCTCAATGATAGATGCCACTTTTTCTTGGCATTGAGGTTTCAATGTGTCCTGGATGCTGGGGAAGCTAGTGCCCATGATGGAGCTGGCTTAGTTTACAACCTACTGCTGCTTTTTCCAATCCTGCGCAGTAGCCCCTCCGTAGCCAGATGGAGATGCAACCTGTTAGAGTATGCTCTAAGGTATATCTGTAGAAATTTGCAAGTGTCTTTGGTAACATACTAATTCTCCTCAAACTCCTAATGAAATATAGCCAGTGTCATGCCTTATTTGTAATTGCATCAATATTTTGGGCCTACAATAGATCTCAGAGATGCTGACACCAAGGAATTTGAAACTACTGATCCTTTCCACTTCTGATCCCTCAATGAGGACCAAAACCATAAGATTGATGCACCATCAATAACTCACGCTAAGACGTAGGAAACGAGGTATCGGCTTTTATTGACTGGAAGAATGAACAACACTACATCCTGGGGAATGAGGCTGGGCTACAGGCCTCAGTCGCCTTTATACAGGGGTCTGTGGGAGGAGCCACAGGAGCAGTCCAGACAGGTATATGTAGTTCACCACAAAGATATAGGAGCAGAATTAGGCCATTTGGCCCATTGCATCTGTTCCGCCATTTCATCACGTCCAATCCAATTTTCCTCTCAGCTCCAATCTCCTGCCTTCTCCCCATTTCCCTTCATTCCCTGACCAATAAAGAAATTGTCAACCTCTGCCTTAAATATACATAAAGACTTGGGTGGCAATAAATTCCATAGTCACTTCAGTCTCAGGCTAAACAAATTCCTCCTCATTTCCATTCTAAAAGGACACTCCTCGATTCTGAGACTGTGTCCTCTAGTCTTAGACTCTCCTACCACAGGAAACATCCTCTCTACATCCACTCTATCAAGGCCTTTTACTATTTAATAAGTTTCAACGAGATCACCCCTCATTCTTCTGAATGCCAGTGAATACAGGCCCATAGACATCAAATGCTCTTCGTGTAACAAGCCATTCAATCCTGAAATCATTTTCATGAACCTCCTTTGAACACTCTTCAGTTTTAGCACATCCTTTCAAAGATTTATGTACCCTTATGTCTTTCAGCTTTTTGAGCTCCTCCTCCCTTGTAATAATAACTGTGTTCACTTCTCTTCCCTCACACCCTTCAAGATCTGGCACATTGCTAGTACCTTCCACAGAGAAGACTGATGCAAAATACTCATTTAGTTTAACTGCCTTCTTCTTGGCTCCTGTTATTATTTCTCAAGCCTCATTTTCTATCAGTCCTATATCCACTCTCATCTCCTTTATTCTTTATATACTTGAAAAAGCTTTTTATATCCACTTTGATATTGTTTGCTGGCTTGCTTTCATATTTCATCTCTTCTCTCCTAATGATTCTTTTAGTTGCTTTCTGTGGATTTTTAAAAGCTTCCCAATCCTCTATCCTTCTGCTAATTTTTGCTTTGTTTTACACCCTCAATTTCACTTTTACATTAGCTTTTACTTCCCTTGCCAGCCACGGTTGTACTATTTTCCTATTTGAGTATGTATTCGCTTTTGGAATACATCTATCCCGCACCTTTCTCGTGTTTCCCAGAAACTCAGGCCATTGCTGCTCTACTGTCATTTCAGTCAGCATCTTTTCCAATTTACTTTGGCCAACTCCTCTCTCATGCCTGTAATATCCTTTACTGCACTGAAATACTGCTACCTCAGACTGTTACATTCTCCCTATTAAATTTCAAATTGAACTCAGTCATATTTCTTTAAGTTTCTTATTCACCTTCAGTTGATTACATAACACCCAATCCAGTGTAGCTGATCCCCTAGTAGGCTCAACTTCAAAATGCTCTAAAAAGTCATCTCAAAGGTATTCAACAAATTCACTCTCTTGAAATCCATTCCCAATCTATCTACATGTTAAGATCTCCCATGACTACCATAACATTGCCCTCTTGACATGCCTTTTCTATTTCCCATTGTAATCTGTGGTCCACATCCCAGCTACTGTTGGGAGGCCTGTATATAACAGTCATCAGGTTCCTTTTACCCTTGAAGTTTCTTAACTCAACCCACAAGAATTCAACAACTTCCAATCCTATGTCACATCTTTCTAATGATTTGATAACATTATTTACCAGCTGAGCTACACTACCCTCTCTGCCTACCTTCTTATCCCTCCGATACATTGTATAACCTTGGACATTCAGTTCCCAACTACAACCTCCTTCAGCCATGATTCAGTGAAGGCCACAACATCATATCTGACAATCTGTAAAAGTGCAAGAAGATCATCCACCTGATTTCTAATATGCCATGTTTTGAACTATAACACTTTGGGTACTGTATTTGCTACCCTTTTTGATTCTGCATCCCAAATACACTGATACACACCATGGTGGTCGCAATTATGTCCTATCTTCTGCTTGCTCTTCTTGACAGTCTGACTGCATGCTATCTTTGCTTTTGTACCATCTGTCTTATCCTGAGTCCCTTCACTCCGGTTTCCACACTCCCCCCCACTATATTTGATTAAACCCTTCCCAATAGCTCTGACAAACCTGACTGCAAGAATATGTGTCCCCCTCAGGTTCAGGTGCAACCCATCCCTTTTGTATAGACATACCTCACCTAGAAGAGATCTCAGTGATCTAAGAACCTGAAGGATGAGGTCTCAGGGTATTTGGAGGCACATGATAATATAGGCCATAGTCAGCATGGTTTCCTCAAGGGTAAATCTTGCCTGACAAATCTGCAGGACAGACAAACGACAATTGATGATATGCATTTGACATAATTGAAATCTATTGAATGCTGAAAGGCCTTGATAGCGTGGATGTGAGTAGGAAGTTTCCTGTGGTGGGAGTGTCTATGACCAGAGGAGACAGCCTCAGAATAGAGAGAATTTCTCTTAGAATAGAGATGAGGAGGAATTTATTTAGCCACAGAGCAGTGAATCTGTGGAATTCTTTGCCATAGGCAGCTGTGGAGGCCAAGTTTTTATGTATATTTAAGGCAGAGGTTGATAGATTCTTGATTGGTCAGACCATGAAGAGATATAGGGAGAAGTCAGGAGATTGGGGCTGAGAGGAATATTGGAACAGTCATGATAAAATGGCGGAGCAGACTCAATGGGGCAAATGACCTAATTTTGCTCCTAAATCTTATTGGCTTGTCACCATCTGAGATTCTCCCATTAGAACTGTGATATTACTCTTATTACATGCCTTTTACAGCTCCCTTTGCAATCTCAACCTCATATCTTGGCTACAATTTGAAAGCCTATATATGATTCCCATTGTGATTTTTTTTTCATCCTTGCAGTTACTTAACACCACCCACAATAATTTGTATACCACTTTATATTATTAGCTAGTTCGCCCTCATATTTCATCTTTTCCCATCTTATAGAATTTTTAACTGCCTTTTGTTAGATTTTAAAAGCTTCCTACTCATTGAACATCCCACTGACTTTTGCTACCTTATATGCCCTTTATTTGGCTTTTATGCTGTCCTTAACTTCCCTGGTCAGCCACGGTTGCCCAGCCCTGCCATTTAAGTGGGACAAAAAACAGAACATAGAAATCTACAGCACATTACAGGCCCTTCGACCCACAATGTTATGCCAAACATGTAACTTACTCTAGAAACTGATTGAATTACCCTACCCCGTAGACCTCTATTTTTCTAAGTTCAATGTACCTATTTCTATAGGGTCTTGTGATCACAAAAAAAGCGACTGAGACAAAGACCCTATCGTATCCACCTCTACCACTGTCGCTGGCAGTGAATTCCACACTCCCACAACTCTGTATCAAAAACATACCTCTGACATCCCTCTTGTATCTCCTCCCAAGCACCTTAAAACTATGCCCCCTCGTGTTTGCTATTTCAGCCCTGGGAAAAAGCCTTTGGCCATCCATACAATCAATGCCTCTCATCATTTATACACCTCTATCTGGTCACCTCTCATCCTCTGTCGCTCCAAAGAGAAAAGGCCATGTCAGCATGGCTTTGGCAAGGTCAGGTCCTGCCTTATGAGCCTGATTGAATTTTTTGAGGATGTGACTAAACACATTGATGAAGGTAGAGCAGTAGATGTAGTGTATATGGATTTCAGCAAGGCATTTGATAAGGTACCCCATGCAAGGCTTATTGAGAAAGTAAGGAGGCATGGGATCCAAGGGGACATTGCGTTGTGGATCCAGAACTGGCTTACCCACAGAAGGCAAAGAGTGATTTTAGGTGGGTCATATACTGCATGGAGATCGGTGACCAGTGGTGTGCCTCAAGGATCTGTTCTGGGACCCTTACTCTTTGTGATTTTTACAAATGACCTGGATGAGGAAGTGGAGGGATGGGTTAGTAAGTTTGCTGATGACACAAAGGTTGGAAGTGTTGTGGGTAGTGTGGAAGGCTGTCAGAGGTTACAGCAGGACATTGATAGGATGCAAAACTGGGCTGAGAAGTGGCAGATGGAGTTCAATTCAGATAAATGTGAAGTGGTTCATTTTGGTAGGTCAAATATGATGGCAGAATAAAGTATTAATGGTAAGACTTTTGGCAGTGTGGAGGATCAGAGGGATCTTGTAGTCCGAGTCCATAGGTTGCTCAAAGCAGCTGGGCAGGTTGACTCTGTGGTTAAGAAAGCATACGGTATATTGGCCTTCATCAATTGTGGAATTGAATTTAGGAGCCGAGAGGTAATGTTGCAGCTATATAGGACCCTGGTCAGACCCCACTTGGAGTACTGTGCTCAGTTCTGGTCGCCTCACTACAGGAAGGATGTGGAAGCCATAGAAAGGGTGCAGAGGAGGTTTACAAGGACGTTGCCTGGACTCTTGCTATAGTATCCACATCCTTCCTAAAACTGAACACAGTACTCCAAGTGCAGTCTAACTAAGGTCTTATATGGCTTTGACATTATCTCACGGCTCTTGAACTCAATCCCACGGTTAATGAAGACCATCACACCACACTCCATCTTAACCACACTGTCAACCTGCACAGCAGCTTTGAGTGTCCTCTGGACATGGACTCCGAGATCTCGATGATTCTCCACACTGCCAAGAGTCAAACAATTAATATTATATTCTGTCTTCAAATTTACTGAGGAGCCTCACCTGAGGCTGCTTAACAAGATAAAATCCTATTGTGTTACAGGAAATATACTGGCATGGATAGAAGAATGGCTGACAGGCAGGAGGCAGCGAGTAGGAATAAAGTGGGCCTTTTCATGTTGGCTGCCAGTAACTAGTGGTGTTCATCAGCAGTCCAATATAGGGTCTGCTATTTTGCAGATTGTTTGCCAATCATTTAGACGATGGAATTAATGGATTTGTAACAAAGTTTACAGATGATACGAAGATACGTGGAGGGATAAGTAGTGCTGAGAAAGCAATACAATTACAGCAGGACTTAGACAAATGTGTGATAATGCATTTTGGTAAAAGGAATAATAGTGCAGACTATTATCTAAATGAGGAGAAAATTCAAACGTCAGTTGTGCAAATGAATTTAGGAGTCCTCGTGCAAGACTACCAGAAGGTTAATTCACATGTTGAGACTGTGGTAAAGGAGGAAAATGCAATGTTGGCCCTTATTTCAAGGGGAATAAAATATATAAAAAACCAAAGAGTAGTCAGACCGCACTTGAAGTATCGTCAGCAGTTTTGGGCCCCATAAAGGGGATATTGCCATTGGAGAGAGTTCAGAGGTGGTACACGAGGGTGATTCCAGAAATAAAAGGGTTAACATATGAGGAGCATTTGGCAGCTTTGAGCCTGTATTCACTAGAATTTAGAATAATGCATGGGGATCTCTTTGAAACCTAACAAATGCTGAAAGGACTAAATAAGGTGGATGTGGAGAGAATGTAGGGATATCCAGAACTAGAGGGCACAGCCTCACGACTGAGTGGTGAACTATCAGGACAGAAGTAAAGAGGAATTATTTTAGCCAAAGATTGGTGAATCTGTAGAATGTTCTGCCACAGGCTGTGGTGGAGGCCAAGTCCATGGGTACATTCAAAGCAGAAGTTAATAGATTAATGATTGGTTGGGCATCAAGGAATATTGAGAGAGGGCAGGAGAAAAGGGTTGAATGGGATCCGGGATCAGCCATGATGAAATGGCGGAGTGGACTTGATCGGCTGAATGGTCTAGTTCTGCTCCTATGTCTTATCATCTAATCATCAGTTTTGTCTCTCATAATTGATTCCTTGCCAGAGAGGCTGAACCAATAAACAGGTCTTCCCAAAGTTTTGTGTTTAAAACAATTTACCAGTTGACAAAAGGCAATGGTTTGTAATGAAGAGGAGGTATGAAGAGAACATATGAGTCTCAGTAGCAGCAATATGCTTTTGCACATTGCCTTGATCAAAGGCGTACAGGGACATTGAACACAATGACTTTTACTCCTTGACAACAGTTTGTTTCTTATGCAAACCATTTCCTTCTATTGCTTTAGGGACTTTACCGCTATTAAAGTAGATTAGAAGGGTTTCAGAACTTTGCCTTGAAGAATATAAACTTTTCAATGTTTTATTACTAGTTATGGGTGGTGACTAAATTCCATTTGGAACCTTTAATCACTCAGTGAGTTGAAATCACTATGTAATTTGATTTTTTGTTACTGTGAAATCTGGTTTGAGATATATTACTGTAAGTGTAGGCATAAGGAAGGCAAATTTATTTCTCTGAGGGAAATCAGGAGTTACATGGGTTTTCATGATAAACCAGTATTTTAAAATATATTGACAGTTTATTTCTAATTGTTGAAATAATTTAATTTCCCAAAATAAAACATTCAGGGATTTGAACTTGTGTTTCCAAATTATTTCATAGCTTTCTAGATTTCTCATGTAGCAACATATTCTTCATGCCCCATTCAGGAGAGCTAAATGGAGAATCTATTATAGCTAACCACAACTGTATGTCATCTTATTGAAAAACAAAGATTTAATTCTTCTGTGAAGGCAGAACATTCTTCAAAGTCAAGGTAAGTGTAGATATAACAGTTATCAAGAGCTGGTTACTCTAGAACTTTGGCTGACCTCATGAGTCTGAGAAAGTATACAAGTGAGTCTGAGTTTGTGTTATTTGCATGGCATAATATATAAATGCAAGTCAAGTAAATCACTTTCCCAAGGCTTATCATTGTAAACCCATCACATATGAATTATAATGGAATCTGACTTTCATCTTTCTTATAACAGTAGTTGCAAAGAAACCCAGTCATAGAATTGTTGTCAAAGAGTTGACTTGCCGCACTGTTAGAGTGAGAATTCAACCACTACAGCTTATTCTCTTGATGAACGTCTGGAATATGAGAGCTGGGATGTGATGCTGAGGCTTTATAAGGCTCTGGTGAGGCCTCACCTTGAGTATTGTGAACAGTGTTGGGCTCCTTGTCTAAGAGCAGATGTGCTGGTATTGGAGTGGGTTCAGATGTGGTTTCCAAGGATGGTTCCAGGAATGAAAGGATTATCTTATGAGGAAAGTTTGATTGCTCTGGGCCTGTACTTGCTGGAATTTAGAAAGAAGAAGGGGGATCTCATTTAAACCTTTCGAATGTTGAAAGGCCTAGACTGAGTAGATGTGGAAAAGATGTTTCCCGTGGTGAGGGAGTATAGGACAAGCCTCAGGATGGGGGGAGGGGGGATCTATTTAAAACAGAGATGCTGAGAAATTCCTTTAGCCAGAGGGTGGTAAATTTGTGGAATTTGTTACCATAGGTAGCTTTGTAGGCCAGGTTGTAAGACATATTTAAGGTGAAGATTGCTAAGTTCTTGATTGGCTATGGCATCAAAGTTTACGGGGAGAAGGTTAAGTAGTGCCACTGAGAAGGGGGATAAATGGATCAGCCATGATTGAATGGCGGAGCAGACTCGATAGGCCAAATGGCCTAATTCTGCTCCTATGTCTTATGCTCTTTATAATCAACTCCAATATTTTCCCAACCACTGAAGTCAGACTAACTAACCTATGGTTTCCTTTATTCTGCTTCTCTCCCTTCTTGAAGAGTGGAGTGATACTTGCAATTTTCCATTTTTCCGGAACCATTCCTGAATCTAGTGATTCTTGAAAGTTCATGGGTTTTCCAGTTTGACAACGATGGCTTCTTTAACCCCTCTTTCAAACCACCTGTCCTCCCTGCCCAAAATGTGCACATTGTTATCATCAAAGGAGTGTCCCTTGTCCTTCAGGTGTAGATAGACAGCCGAATCTTGACCTGAGGTGTTAGTCCTCCTATGTTCAGGGAAATCCAATCTCTGAATAGAGGGGGTGGGCTATAACACCACTTATCAGCTACTTACAAAGCATTCTTAACATCTCTACCCCCGCATCTCCACAACAGTTCACACCTCCATTCATGCAAAGGTAAGACTAATGACTCTGTTATTACCGCTACATCTCTTAACAATCCTTGTGTGATTGCTATAGCTTTAAACAACTCACAGAGTTTATAAACCGGGAAACTACCCACCATAGATCAGAACTGAAGAAGTGGTGTAATGTCTTCTAGACAACACAGCAAGTCCAGTTGCCTTGATTTAGAACTGCTTGATGTACAATGACCTGAGCGACTGAGAGCCTTCATTGACCAACTGTTAAAAGCAGTAACAGTTACAACCATCAGGGTTCTGAACCAGAGTGAATAATTTAATTCCCCACTGTTCTGTACACCATGATTCTCTAACCTTCAGACCCATTTTCAAAGACTCTTTACAACTCACGTTTCAGTGTTATTTTTATTTGCACATTTTGTCTTCTTTTGCACATGGTTGTTTGTTGTCTTTGGCTGTTTATGTATAGTTTTTTGAAAAATTCTAGTATATTTCATTTTCCCTGTAAATAGCTGCAAGAAAATGAATTTCAAGGTAGTAAATGCTAACATAAGCATTTTTTTAATCCAAGATGGCAGCGCGACGCAGCTTGCAGCGGCGACTCCGGAGCTGATTATCTGTTATTTGTGAAGTGGGGTGCTGTGCGCAATCATAATCGATTGAAAACAGATGTGGGAGCACGGAAGAACATCAGGAAATTCCAGGAAGACCTTCTTCGTTGCTGCTGCTGCTGCTGTGAGGTCCGGGACTCTGCTGGGAAGAACAGGCCCCCAGTCCTTGGGGTTGCATTGCCGATGGCCGTTGGTGGGGCTGTCTTAATACGCTCGGCAGAGGATGGTGCTCGGAGAAGCTGTGCCAGAGGGGATGGTCGTCGACTCGGAGGTTCAACAGACTCGGAGTCCACTGCGGTCAGGTCGCTGTCGGTGTGTGCTGCGTCCGCGAGGCTGGTTTCGACGGAGCTTTCATTGTCTGCTGCGTCTGCGAGGCTGAGTCGGGCGGCGCCATGGAAGTCCATAGCGGGGGTATTCCCTTCCGCCGCTGGTGTGGGATGGCGAGTCTGTCGGGACCCTGGGGACTTGTGGAAACTGTGTGGTGATTTCTTTTGAATTTATAGTCCTTTAACATCTTTGGACTATTTTTATTGTGCCCTTGGTCTGTTTTTTATCAATTATGCTATTGTTTGCACTGTTGTAACTGTGTGGTTTTGTGCAGGTCTTGTAGCTTTAGTTTTTGGTCTTGTTTGTCTGGTGGATTTGGAACTCCTTTCCAGGCAACGCGCTAGGACCGTAACGCGATATTAATACGCAGCAGCCTCTCCGGACTCTGGATTGGTGATTGCCAAATGTTATGTAGATTTTCTGGTGTAGTCTGTTTTGTCATATGCTTTTGTGATATCATTCTGGAGGAACGTTTTCTCTTTTTCTAACTGCATTGCATTTGTGGTTTCTAAATGACAATAAACTGAATCTGAATCTGAATCTGATATGCCTTGATAATTAAATACCTTAGAGCTTAAAAATTAGAATTGTGTTGTTTTACCCAGAAATCAGACACAATCCCCATTTAGGTACACATTAAAAAAATTACCTCAGGTTAGCTTGTCATGTTGCACCCCTTGCGAAATTAGGCCAAACACGACTTTTTATGATTCACCTCAATGCAACTGATGTTTGTGATGTTTGTTCATGTCAGTTATGTCAAATGTCATTATGTCCACAACAACCATTTCTGTGATTATTGGACTAAATTAGATAGATAGATAGATAGATACTTTATTCATCCCCATGGGGAAATTCAACATTTTTTCCAATGTCCCATACACTTGTTGTAGCAAAACTAATTACATACAATACTTAACTCAGTAAAAATATGATATGCATCTAAATCACTCTCTCAAAAAGCATTAATAATAGCTTTTAAAAAGTTCTTAAGTAGTTTACTTAAATACATTAAATACAATCAACCCCGGCACTTTAACATATCTTACTCCTGGCGGTTGAATTGTAAAGCCTAATGGCATTGGGGAGTATTGACCTCTTCATCCTGTCTGAGGAGCATTGCATCGATAGCAACCTGTCGCTGAAACTGCTTCTCTGTCTCTGGATGGTGCTATGTAGAGGATGTTCAGGGTTTTCCATAATTGACCGTAGCCTACTCAGCGCCCTGCGCTCAGCTACCGATTATATACTCTCCAGTACTTTGCCCACGACAGAGCCCGCCTTCCTTACCAGCTTATTAAGACGTGAGGCGTCCCTCTTCTCAATGCTGCCTCCCCATCACGCCACCACAAAGAAGAGGGCGCTCTCCACAACTGACCTATAGAACATCTTCAGCATCTCACTACAGACATTGAATGATGCCAACCTTCTAAGGAAGTACAGTCGACTCTGTGCCTTCCTGCACAAGGCATCTGTGTTGGCAGTCCAGTCTAGCTTCTCGTCTAACTGTACTCCCAGATACTTGTAGGTCTTAACCTGCTCCACACATTCTCCATTAATGATCACTGGCTCCATATGAGGCCTAGATCTCCTAAAGTCCACCACCATCTCCTTGGTCTTGGTGATATTGAGACGCAGGTAGTTTGAGCTGCACCATATCACAAAGTCCTATATCAGTTTCCTATACTCCTCCTCCTGTCCATTCCTGACACACCCCACTATGGCCGTGTCGTTTATGCAATTTATTGCATAAAATTGCAGCCTTTGAATTCAGTAACTTAAAAGAATGAGGAGCAAGCTCTGTAGCTGTGCAAGAATGGATTGTGAGTTAGATATTCCCTAAAGTATCATTCACAGCCTCTGCCAGTCTCTTTTATTCATCCATCACAACATGTAGATTGGGACATAACGACATTTCAGTGCTATGATGCTGGAATGTTAGACTGATTGGCATATGCTTTACAATGGTGTCATGCCTCATATCACAAGTCAAGGGTGAACATACACTCTGGAGATTGCTGCTTATTTTTCCAAAGTTCCTCAGATTCCCCCTTCTTTTCCAGTCCCAAAAAAGGGCCTTAACCTGAAATGTAGTGTGTTTGTTAATTTCCATATATACTGCCAGAATCGCTGAGTTCCACCAGCATTTTGTGTGTGTTGCTCAGAGAGTATTACATTAGATTGCAAAAGATATTCAAAAGTTCAAAGTAAATTTATTATCAAAGTACGAACAGTATATGTCACCATATACTACCCTAACATTTATTTTCTTGTAGGCATTCACAGTAGAACAAAGAAATACAATAGAATCAGTGAAAAAATACACAGAAAGACTGACAACCAATGTGCAAAAGAATACTAACTATACAACTACAATAATAATAATAACTATTATTAATAAATATGTAAATAAATAATACAGAGAACATAAGCTGTAGTGTTAAGTCGGATTTCTTTTTCTTCTTTGAACACGTGCAGCTTCCCCACTTGAAAGAGACTGAATGTGTCTACCCGAAGGTTTTTTAACTGGATTCCACTCAATGACCAAACATCTTTTCTTTTTTCCTCCTTTTATTTTTCGCAAGTGTGGCAGTTTGATAGTTCCATTTGTTCCATCAACCATTAGTCATTTGTAATTAGGTGAAAAAACTGGCTGCCTCTCCGGACTTTGCAGATGGATTCCGACCTGCACAGTCTCCATTTCTCTAATAGACCGTTATGTTTTTAAACTGTGCAAACCCTCCCCAAAGGTTCCGGAGTTCTTGTTAAACCTTCCGCCAATTCCCAGAAGAACCTGCGCTAACCCAAACGCAGTGACAGCAATGCTCTTTACCATGAAACAGTATCTCAGGTTATTTAAAGTTCAGCATCTTACCGCAGATTCCAACACTGCTCCCAGACTGCTGCTGTGATGCTGTGGGCCCTCCCCCCAATGTTCCGGGCAGAAGCAGCACTCAGGCAGTGGGTTCCATCTGGTCTATCAGTGGATTCTTGCTATTACTTTTGAATTTTATTTCCTTTTGCCTCTAGGTCCCAATACTTTCTAGAAACTCTCCCACTGAGAAATCTGACACCTGACCAGGTTCTTTTCCCAATACCGAATCAAGTACAACCTCTCTTCTTGTAGACTTATCTACATATTGTGTCAAGAAACCTTCCTGAACACACCTAACTGCACTCCATCTAAACCCTTTGCTCTAGTGAGATGCCAATCGATATTTGGGAAATTAAAATCTCCCATCACGTCAACTCTGTTATTATTACGCCTTTCCAGGATCTGGTTCCCAATCTGCTCCTTGATATCTCTGTTACTATTGGGCAGCCAAAAAAAACACCCAGTAGTGTTATTGACCCCTTCCTGTTCCTAACCTCCACCCACAGAGACTCTGTAGACAATCCCTCCATGGTGTACAGCTTTTCCAAAGCCGTGATACTATCTCTGATCAACAGTGCCACGTCCCCAACTCTTTTGCCTCCCTCCCTGTCCTTTCTGAAACATCTAAAACCCAGTACTTGAAGTAACCATTCCTGTCCCTGAGCCATCCAAGTCTCTGTAATGGCCACCACATCATATCTCCAAGTATTGATCCACGCTCTAAACTCATCCATTTTCTTCACAACACTCCTTGCAGTAAAATAGACACATCTCAAACCTTCGGTCTGAACGTGTCCCTTCTGTATCACCTGCCTATCCTCGCTCTCGCACTGTTTACAAGCTTGCTCTATTTGTGAGCTAATCTCCTCTTCCCCAGTCTCTTCAGTTCAGTTCCCACAGTTCAGTTCAGTTGGCGAATTTTTTTGATGATACAAAGATAAGTGGAAAAGTAAGATAAAGAGCTAATAGCAATACTACAAACGGAATAAGAGCATAAGTCCTTAAGAGGTAGGAGCAGAATTCAGCCATTCGGCCTACCGAGTATGCTCTGCCATTTGATCATGGCTGATTTATTATCCCTCTCAACTCTGTTCTTTGGACTTCTCCCTTTAACCCTTGACAGCCTTACTCATCAGAAACCTACTAATTAACTTCTGATTATACCCAATAACTTGGCCTCCACAGCTATCTGTGGCAATGTATTTCACAGATTCACCACCTCTGGCTAAAGAAATTCCTCCTCATCTCTGTTCTAAAGGGACATCTTTGTATTCTGAGGCTGTGTCCTCTCATCCTAGACTCGCCCACTCTTGGAAGTATCCTCTTCATGTCCACTCTTTCTAGGCCTATTCAATAATGAGATCCGTCTCATTCTTCTGAAGTCCAGCAAGTATAGGCCAAGAGCCATCAAATGCTCCTCATACTGAATGTTAACCCTTTTATAAGCAACTGTGAGCTTTGTATCCATCTGCCATGGGCACCTGACAAATAATGTTTTAGCATAATAAACTAAAAGCTCCCCCAACAAACTTATTTTCACTGCATTTTTGCCCAGTTCTGAGATTCATTTGAGGCCACCTGATTGACTATCAGTGGTTACACACAAAATGCTGGAGGAACTCAGCAGGTCAGGCAGTTATCTATAGAGAGGGATAAACAGTCAATGTTTTGGCCTGAGACATTGACTGTTTATTCCTCTCCACAGGTGCTGCCTGATTTGCTGAGTTCCTCCAGCATTTTGTGTGTGTTTTTCTGGATTTCTAACATTTGCATAAACTCTTGTGTTTATGATTCCCTATTTTGTTCATTAATGAGGGAAATATCTAATTTCTAGAATTCATTTTCCTAATGAAACATTGAGCAATCTCAGGGACGATGAATCTCAGGGTTATATACTGCATTCATACTTTGATGATAAATGTATTTTGAATCTTTGAAGAATACACTGAAACTGACGCAAGTTGATAATTTTGACCCAGAATGATTTGTTATAGGAACTATTTTAACAACCTTGTCATCTTTAAAAGCAATAATAATTGAAAATGTAGAGGCAGAAACTGGGATTTAGATTCTAGGATTTAGAGGTAGGCATAGGTTAACTCTGGTAAAGAGCCAAAAGATACATAACAGGAAGACCAACCACGTGTCCTGTTGTGAACATCATAGGTACAGTGTGGAAAGAGTAATTGGATATGAAATATACCATCACGCATTTTGAATTAAGACAAAGTTAGATGCTAATAACTACTACATGACCATATTTGTTTTTATTTTAAAGCAGAATGGAAATTGCACATTCATGTTCAGTTTCAGTGAAGACAGAAAGCTATGGCTTCATTGCATCCATCTGCCATGGATCTGGTTCTGTTGTAAATTTTCCTGGCTGTGAGGACCAGATGAAGTGGAAGAGTTTTTTTTCTCTCTCTCTCCCAAAATTGTCTGAACTGGATTGTTGGTAGCTTAGGCTTCTTCTCAGAAACAATGCCAATTGGTTGCAGTCCATTTTCATTCTAAGAGCACCACTACTGAGCTAGGTGGAAGAAATTAAGCCTGCTACAATTATGGAAAGTAGCTGCTCTTTATTAAAATCTAAGATAATCATTTCATTCACACTTTACTACATAGCAGAAGCATAGCAAGTTACTACAGTCAGCAAGTTCTGTACAGCAATGTACTGGTGCACATTAATAGTCTGCAAACGTTTGAGTGGAAATGGGGTATCGTTTGATTCCCTGCAAAATGAAGTGTTCTCAGCATGCTTTAAAGGAGTCTTAGGTCATTTACTACGGCTGTTGATGAGAGTTTTAAGGTGGGAATATTGTTTGCTATTTATCCACACTTTACGATAGTTGTTACAGTTTGAAAGTAGTTCTTTGTTGGCAAACTTCTCCAGAACATCCAGAGATCACAAAGTATTTTGATGCAAATCCTACAAGCTGGATCCAATTACCCTTGTTTTTGCAACACATATTTTAACCATGCGTTAACAAATTTAGTAACAATTGCCTGTTGAAATTCTGCACATTACACAATAGCATCAGATGTAATTCTTACAGAGAACAATGCAATGAGCATCTGTGATATAGCAATTGTTGTGAAGATGTGAAATGACAGGAAATACGGAGAATATTAAAATTTCAGTACAGCACACACAACTCTCCCCTTTGACCGTGTAGGAGGCTGGTGCAAAAATTTCAGGAACCCTGGCAGAGGTACTTAAAACATCCTTACCCATGGGCGAGGTGCTGGACACTGGAATATAGCTAATGTTTCTCTGTTGTTCAAGAAAGTCTTTAAGAATACACTGGGAAATTATAGGCCAGTAAATCTGCCATAAATTTAAGTAAATTATTGGAAGGTATTCTAAGGGAAAAGATATATACTATCTGTGTAGACAAGGCCTGATTAGGGATAGTCAATATGTCTTTGTGTGTGGTAGGCTGTATCTAACCAATCTTACAGAGTTTTTCAAGCAGTTACCAGGTTTATGAAGGAAAGAAAGTGGATGTTGTTTGCATGGATTTAAGTCTGACAAAGTCCTGCATGGGAGGTTAGTTCAGTTGTTTGACATTCAGGATAAGTTAGTAAAATGAACTCAACATTTGCTTTGTGGGAGAAGCCAGAAAGAGGTATTAGAAGGTTGCCTCTCTGACTAGAGGCCAATGACTAGTAATGTGCTGCAGGGATCGGTGCTAGGAAGCAATGGACCTCTCCCTCCTGCTTCCATCTGTCTATCATCTCCTTCCTCACCTGATTTGATTTATCTTCACAGCCCCTACTCCCACTCACTTCTTTGTATTGGCTCCCTTCTTCCCCACTACACTCTCAGGGCCTTTATACAAAATGTCAACCATCCCTCTCTCACCACAAATGGTGCCTGGCTCACTGAGTTTATCCAGCTGTTGAGTTTTGCCTCAGGTTACAGTATCTGCAGGTTTTTGGGTTTCCATCTTTTCCATTTGTGTTTTCCAAAGATTGGGAATTAGATCCTGGCTCAAAAACTGGTGGCAGCAGCTTAAATCTAACTTTTGCAAGGGGAACTAGAAGATAAGCAGCTTCTAACCAATTTAAATAAGGCCATGTAAACATCAGCTGTAAAATTTATTTCTCCGGGTGATGCCAAACGCAGTTGAGATTTGGAGTGAAATGCAAACAACCAAATATGTTGTAATTACATAAACAATCATTCAATGGGATTTGACCAGACTTTTAAGATATTTATTTAATACATATTAACTTAAGGCTCATAATTTAAATATGGCAGGTTCTGCTGAATAACGATGAAGATTCATTGAGAAACTGATTGCTTACATGTTGTAAAGTAATAAAAAGACTAAATGATTTTAGTCACTCTCTGAGCATAATTAGAGTAAAATTAAGGGTGATGAGTTCTAATATGCTGAAGCTGATTAATGTTCAAACTGGGTGACACTCTCTGACGACGTCTGGTAGCCACAATACACACAGTGATGGCAATGATCAGAGTCATAATAATTAGAATACAACCAGCTATTAGAAGAATTTCCGAAACGTTAATCACCAGAGATTCATTAGTTTGGTTAGGTGAGCGCGATGTGGTTGTGTTTGTATGAGTTGAATAAGATGTTGTTAGTGACGGTGTCTGATTTGATGGTGTAGGTGGAGTAGATGGAATTCGTAGAGGCAAAATCAAGGCAGCCTGTGCTATATTTGACAAATCTGAAGAAAGGTTTGCTTTATCATGTGCAATGATTCCAAAGTAGAGTATTGTCCCATTTTTCAGTTCAATATTCTCAGAAATAATAAACGATTCCTCCGATTTTGCAGTCTTTGGATTCAAACCATTGGTATTGACCTTACGAGCAGATTGAAAATCATTTTTCAGCTGTGTGAAGTTTTTACTCATCCGTATTTCATAGTAGGAAGCTAAATAAAGAAAAAGGGATGAATGAAAGTTGATGAACAGTAAAAAGATCACCAATTCAAACTTTGTTACTATCACAGAGCAGTGCCATTAAAACATTCACTCAGTTTCTGTCTGCCTTCATTACAGTTTTTGGTTTATTTTCTATATTCTCTTTGGTACTTTGGACACCTCCAGAAATAGTTTGATGTCCTTTTGTATTGCAAAGTGCCATGAATGTCCAATACAGTTTCTAAATCCATTTATCTAACAGCAGGATGTCAGTAGTGCTGATAATGAGACTACTCCTTAGGGAGAGGGCAGAGGTAGGGTAAGAAAGGCAGATTTCCTCACCTGAGGAACATTGGTGAACCAGATTGGTTGGCATGCAACTTAGCAATGATGCTTCGAGGTAACCTTATTTGAGGTCGAAGGGAGTTCTGCGAGTGTAACCACAAGTACCTCACTCAGTGTGAAGCAACTTGCCTTGTGACACAAGTCAGCTCCCTTCAGCAGCCATTTGTGCAAAAATGTTTGGCACATTGAAAAGGAAGTAGAGTGCCTGAGTAAAGTCTCCAAGCATTCTGGAGAAGGACAAGATGGGAAAGTAACACACAAAATTTAGGATGAACTCAGCGTGTCAAGTAGCATTTATAGAGGGGAATAAACAGTTGATATTTCAGGTCAAGACCCTTTGTCGGGATTGTTTATTCATTAACTGTTTAATCCCCTCCATAAATGCTGCCTGCCTTACTGAGTTTCTTGTGTGTTGCTAAAGATTTCCAGCGTCTGCAGAACCTCTTGTGTTTAAAAAGGGAAATTAAGCTGCAATAACACTTCTACATTGGGCTAGTTTAAAGCCAATGTTACTTTGATTTTTGAATTAAAGATAGAAGGCTTAATTGCATTGTGCCCTGTCTCTAGTAATTCAGACGAAGAGTACAGATTAAATTACAAATATTAACAGTTTTAAAATGATAAATTAATTCAGCATAGAAACATGCCCTTTGGCCCATCTGGTCCGTGCTGAACTATGAATCTACCTAGTCCCATCAACCTGCACTCAGACCTCTCCCATTCAGGTGCTTATCCAACTTTCTCTTAGATGTTGAAATCAAACCCACCAGTATACAAATAAGAGAAAATTATCTCCATAGTGAGGCCACTCCATGTATGGAATTGATCATACAAGGTAATTATTGGTGATAACTATGTAATGAGGGTGCTCAGAAATGAAATTTCACACATACATTAGAATATAATTTGAATTACCATTTCCTTGATCAAAATCATCGCCTGGTGCTGTCCAGTTCAGTTGTATTTTATCTTCAACTATTGTTGCTGTAAGATCCATGACTTTATTAGGGGGAAACATGTCAGGGAGAGGTCCTTGAGGAACCTGATTTACAGTAAACGTGCCACCTGACTTGACTCTCTTGAAACTTCCAAAGTTTGTCTGAGGATTGTCCTCAATGGGTGGTGGCTTTGGTGGATTTTGTTGAATGAAGCCTAAAAGGAAAACAAAGAAAGTATTTCAGAAAAAAAAGATTATTTTAATTAGTGACTCTGAAAATACAATGCAGATTGATAATCCAAAGGCTACAGCCCTATCTCCTCCTATTTTACACAGGCCTAAGGAGGAAAGTTAAAAGGAGATGTACAGGGTTTTTACACCAAGAGACCAAGTCTTTTTACACCAAGAGTGGAAGGTATCTGGAATACTCAACCAGGGGAAGTGGTGGAAGAAAGCATAATTGCAATGTTTTAAAGGCATTTAGATAGATAAGATAAGCTTTGTCACTGTATATCAAAACATTAGGCAAAATGTATCTTATGCATCAAATCAAATCAGTGAGGATTATGCTAGGCAGCCCACAAGTGTTACCACTCTTCGGCACCAAGATCGCATGGCCACTCTAACCATATGTCTTTGGAATGTGGGAGGAAACCAGAGCATCTGGAGGAAACCCGCATGGTCACAGGAAGAATGTACAAACTCTTTACAGAGAGCAGCAGGAAATGAACCCAGATTTTACAACTGGCACTGTAACAGCATTACACTAAAGCGCTACACTGCCATGCCGCCCCATATAAACTTACAGGAATGGAGAAATATGGATCATGTGCTGGCAGAAAAGTTTGATTTAATTTGGCATAATGATCAGCATAGACATTGTAGGAAAAAGGTCCTGTACTGTGGAGAGCATTCCATCTAGTGCATCCAGTCTGAAATGGAAGACCACAGCTCAGGATCAGAAAAAGCTGCAGAAAGTTGTGAAAACAGCCAGCTCCATCATGGGCACTAGCTTATTCTGCATTCAGGACACCTTCAAAAGGCAATGCCTCAAAAAGGTACATCCATCATTAAGAACCCCATCGCCCAGGACACATCCTCATTGCTACCATCAAGGAGGAGGTACAGGACCCTGAAGACACACAGCCAACATTTCAGGAACAGCTTCTTCCCTTCTGCCATCAGATTTCTGAATGCACTATAAGTCCATGGGGTGGCTGGTGGTATAGTGGCATCAGCATTGGACTTTGAGACAAATGGTCCTGATTTTAAATCTGGATGGGTCCCAATCTGGGCTGTAGCAAAATCTGCGCAGAAAAAAAACACTGGCACTTTACTTCCATATCTTGCCATGAAAACCCTATGTACATAGGATATCCATGGAGAACTACACTATCCATAGGGTTGCCATAAGTCTGCAATGAATCAATGCTACCGAACAACATATTAAGTATATATATGTTCAACATATTGAATATATATAGTAAATATATATATATATTCATTTGTAATTTATAGTTTTATTGTTATGTATTGCAATATACTGCTGCTGCAAAACAATAAATTTCATGACATTTGCCAGTGATAATAAACCTGACTCTGATTTATTGATTTCTATTGTTTTATGTTTACAATTTCAATGTCAAACCTTCAAACTTTTCACATTGGGGTTTGAAGATTTAATTTAGGTTAACACTGAACTGCAGAGCAGAGGAACTAGTGCACTGTTGACATATGATATGATGTGATGCCCACTCTTTCTCCTAATTTGGAGAGTAAGGAACACTCTCCTACCTTGTAAACATATCACTATATCCTCATCATCACCCTGAACCCACTATCAACAGCACTATGGCAACAACTTCACTGGAAAGATTATAGTGCTTAATAATAGCAGTCCAGCAAAAGATTTTCAAAGAACATTAGCAATGGCTAGTGACTGGCCTTTTCAGCAATATGCACATTGTTAATGATATGAGAAAACAATTCTAATTTGTTAATGTATTAACATATGGTAAGCAACAGTCACCAAGGAAAAAATTCTAAACAATATGTCAGTTTTTGTTCTTTGTCTTTGGTATTAAACAAATTTGCTATTTAAAAAACCCACCATGATGAGAGTCAAACTCAAGACTGGGAGTCCAGTGTCATGCTTAAAGTCACTGCTATCTCAGGATGACCTTTGCTTTGACATTTAATACAGGAATGGAGCATTGCAAGTGTTTTATCAAAAATGTAATGCAAGATTAATGGGAAAAAAATTGGATAGTGGGGTGGGGTGAGGATCTCAGTCATCATAACAGAGGAGAGGCAAATGAAGGAGGACCTCAGAAATGGGTTCTAACATTTTTGCTGATACTCATACTTTGGGGCATTCATCTCTTTGTGTGTATGTCTGCAAAGAACAAGAATTTTAGGTTGTATATTGTATACACTGTTTGATATTAAATGGAATTATTGAACTATTGAAATATAAGGTTCAGGTATTTTAAGTCACAGCTGTCAAAAGCAGGGAAAAACAAGATGGGAGCAGAACCAGTGGAGTTGAAACTTTGGGAGAGATGTTTACAAAGCTTACAGAGGTACAGAGGGGATGGGCTAACTTGAACTTAATCTCAAACTTTTGGTTTTAAGAGGTGGATATCAGGCAGTGAGGACAGGGGTCAACAGGGTACTGGAGGAGTTGAGTTTCAAAGAAAATGAATGATAGGGGGTTGTTCTGAGATCATTGGAGTTGTCAAGTCTAGGATTAGGAACAGCAAAGATGAGAGCTTCAATGGCACTTGGGCTAAGGAAATTCATGAAAGCAGGCAGTGTTACACTTTTTAAAAAAGTACTTAACATTTATCCATTAATACATTACCATTTTGCACATATCCTGGGATGTACATAGCATGACCTTGCCGCCTGGCTGCAAATCTTGTGATCCCATCTTTTCCTTGAACAGATATTTTAAGGTTATATCGTCCACTTCCACCAAAATCAATAAAATATCGAGAATAAACACCATCATTTCTAACAGCGTCAGGGTCTAAAGATAAAAAGACAAACAGAGATTTAAACAGACATGCATAGCAACTTATGAAATATTAATTTCCCTGATAACATTCTCCTTTAATTGTAAAGAGGATTAATAAATTGCTATATGTCAGACTAGTAATAATATTTGCTGTCCTAGGCCCAGAATGTCTTTTGACCAAGCTCAGCTCCCTAACACAGCTGCTGACTCTTCCAAAGGTCAAAGAGTTGTTTTTGAATAATTTAAGTTCCCGACCAATATTCTCTGCTCAGCTTCTTGTTGTAAACAAGAACCAGTTTTTTATTCTTTATGTAAATTGCAAGCAATTAATCAATCTGAAGTTAAAGTACAGCTTTGCAAACAACACCGTCTATAGACCACAAACTGCTGACCCACAGCACAGGGGTTGCTGCTCAAGAGTTGAGACCATAAGACCATAAGATAGCAGAAGTAGACCATTCAGTCCATCGAGACTGCTCCGCCATTCAATCATGGACTGATTCAATTCTCCCAGTCATCCTCACTCCCCTGCTTTCACCCTTTGATGTCCTGGCTAATCAAGAACCTATCTATCTCTGCCTTAAATACACCCAATGACTTGGCCCCCACAGCCGCTCGTGGCAACAAATTCCACAGATTTACCACCATCTGACTAAAGTAATTTCTCTGCATCTCAGTTCTAAAAGGACTTCCTTCAATCCTGAAGTCATGCCCTCTTGTCCTAGAATCACTTACTATGGAAAATAATTTTGCATATCTAATCTGTTCAAGCCTTTTAACATTCGGAATGTTTCTATGAGATCCCCCCTCATTCTCCTGGACTCCAGGGAATACAGCCCAAGAGCTATCAGACGTCCCTCATATGGTAACTCTTTCATTCCTGGAATCGTTCTCATGAATCTTCTCTGAACCCTCTCCAGTGTAGGTAAGACAATGGGCTTGTGTTAATTGTGACTGTATCAAACCAGACAACACTGGTGAAGTTATTTAGTTCAAGGAATCTTGTAGATCAGATTGATACTGTTACTTTGCGCATAGCTGGGAGATTTGTGTACTCAGAGAGTTAGCACTCACAGCATTAATTGTAGCTGGCTGGGATCTCTGTCCCCAGAAATTTTTAGACCATCTGTGCAAATTTCCCAGCAAAGTTACAGTACCTGAAAAAATATTACAAGTGTGTGGTCATCAAGAGTCAAAAAGAACTATAAATGTAAGAGAGCAGTCAGGCTTGTTAGGAATGGCCAAGGAACAACAAGAAGAAGGAAAGGACGGGTGACTAGAATCCATTCCACTGCCTTGGACAGGTTAGGAGAATGGGCAAAGAAGGTGCAGATAGAAAACAGAGTTAGGAAAAACACAGTTGCTAGAAGAAATAAAAGCATGGACTATTTTCTAAATGGAGAGAAAATTCAAAAATCAGAGGTATAAAGAGACTCCTCGTGCAGGATTCACAAAAAGTTTAATTTGTAGATTGAGTCTACGGTGGATGACTTGATCATCTGCAACTCATTCATATATCGTTTTAGCATAGGAATTGTATGTATGTTTTTGAAATCCTTTGTGTTATAAAAATCTTTGTAATTTGGCAACCTTTTATTCAAATATCGCTCCACTCTTCAAGAAGGGAGAGAGGCAGAAGAAATGATACTATAGGTCAGTTAGTCCGCCCTCAGCGGTTGGGAAAATGTTGGAGTTAATTATTAAGGTTGAAATCTCAAGCTACTTGGAGACATATGATAAAATAGGCTGTAGTCAGTATGGTTTCCTTAAGGGAAAATATTGCCTGACAATCCATTGGAATTTTTCAAAGAAATAACAAGGGTAGATAAAGGAGAATCAGTTGATGTTTATACTTGGATTTTTAGAAGGCCTTTGACAAACCGCCATACATGAGGCTGCTTAACAATCTACAAGACCATGATACTGCAGGAAAGATTTGAGCATGGATAAAGCAGTAGCTGATTGGCAAGAGGTAAAGAGTGGGAATTAAAGAGAGCCTTTCCTGGCTGGCTGCTGGTGTTCCACAGGGGTCTGTTTTGGGACCGATTCTTTATATATAATATGACAATGATTTGAATGATGGAATTGATGGTTCTGTTGCAAAGTCTGCAGACAATATGAAGATAGGTGGAGGGGCAGGTAGTTTTGAGAAAGTAGAGAGGCTACAGAAGGACTTAAGACAGATTAGAAGAATGGGCCAACAAATGGAATATAGTGTCAGGAAGTGCATGATCATGCACTTCAGTAGAAGAAATTAAAGGGTTGCCTATTTTCTAAACAGAGAGAAAATACAAAAAGTTGAGGTGAAAAGGGACTTGGGAGTCCTTGTGCAGGATTCCCTGAAGGTTAATTTGCAGGTTGAGTCTCTGGTGAGGAAGGCAAATACAATGTTAGCATTCATTACAAGGGGACTAGAATATAAAAGCAAGGAAGGATGTAATGTTGAGACTTTATGAAGCACTTGGAGTATTGTGAACAGTTTGGGCCTCTTATCTTAGAAAGGATATGCTGAAACTGAAGAGGGATCAAAGGAGGTTCATGAAAATGATTCCAGGATTGAATGGCTTGTCATATGAAGACAATTTGATGGCTCTGGGGCTGTATTTGCAGAAATTCAGAAGAATGAGGGGTGACCTAACTGAAACCTATCAAATGGTGAAAGCTCTTTATAGAGTGGATGTGGAGAGGATGTTTCCTATGGTGGGAGAGTCTGTGACCAAAGGACCCAGCCACAGAATAGAGGAGTGTCCTTTGATAATGGAGATGAGGAGAAATTTGTTTAGCCAGAGAGTGGTTTCACACCCAGAGGATACCTTCATTGTCGCCAGTGACTTTAATCAAGCGTCGCTGACCAAAGTCTCTCTGAAGTTTTGTCAGCACATCCAGGTGAGCACTCATGGAGATAACACACTCAACCACTGTTACACTCCCTTTCATAACACTTACAAGGCTCTCCTCCGTCCAGCTTTTGGACAATTAGATCACTTTTTGATCCTGTTTCTCCCGTAATACAGTCAGAAGCTGAAACAACAGACGGCCATAGTTAAAACCGTCCACTGTTGGTCTGACCAATCAGCCTCCATGCTACGGGACTTCGTCGATGATGTCAGCTGGAATGTCTTCCCTGATGAGGATGTCTCTAAGTTCACTGATGGAGTCATGTGCTTCATCTGGAAGTGCATCAACGATATTGTCCCCCAGAAGTCAGTCAGGGTCTTCCCAAACCAGAAACCCTGGATCAGTAGCTCCGTGCGAGCAGCACTTACAGCATGACATCGGGCTTACGTTGCCGGAGATCAACTAGAGCTCAAGAAAACAAGCTATGATCTGCGCAAAGCTATCAAGGCTGTATATAACAATATAGGGAGAAGATTGAGTCAAGATTCACAACAAACAGCACACGTGACTTGTGGAGAGGGCTACATGCAATCGCAGATGTCAAAGCCAAACGCTGTGGTGCCACCAACATCGCAGCCTCTCTCCTAGATGAGCTCAATCACTTTAATGCTAGATTCCATGTCGCTAACTCTGAGCCTCCGAGGAAAGCCACCACTACAACCTGCAACCTGGTCATCTCTGAGGCTGAGGTATGCAGATGTTTCCAACAAATGGACAGTCGCAAGGCTGCAGGACCGGACGGCATCCCAGGGCGAGTACTCAGGATGTGCGCGGCACAACTGGCAGGTGTGACAACTGACATTTCTAATCTCTCCCTCTCCCAGCGTAGAGTGCCCTCCTGCATCAAAACACCCACCATTGTCCCTGTACCAAAAAAGATCAAGGTGACATGCCTGAATGACTGTCGTCCTGTCGCACTCACCTCAATAATAAGCAAATGCTTTGAGAGGCTGGTCAAGGATTACATCTGCAGCTTGCTACCACCCAAACTGCACCCCTGCAATTCGCCTACCAACACAATCAATCAACAGATGACACAACAGCCACTGCTCTAACACATCTGGAGAAGAAGGATGCTTATGTGAGAATGCTGTTCTTGGACTACAGTTCAGCATTCAACACCATAGTTCCACCCAGGCTCGACAAGAAGCTCGGAGACCCTGGCCTTGACCCTGCCTTGTGCCACTAGATTCTGGACTTTCAGTCAGATCGCCAGAAGATTGAGAGAGTGGGCTCCCTCATCTCCAACCCTCTGACTCTCAATACAGGAGCCCTTCAGGGCTGCATACTGAGTACCCTCCTTTACCCCCTGTATGTCCATGACTAAATCGCCACTCACAGCTCCAATCCACTAATTAAATTTGTTGACAACACTACCTTGGTTGGCCTTATCTCAAACAATAACGAGGTGGCCTATAGAGAAGAAATCATCTCTCTGACACAGTGGTGTCAAGAAAACAACCTCTTCCTTTATGTCGCAAAAAACAAAGGTGCTGGAATGGAGATGGGCTAACCCTTAATGACCAATGGATTTGGAGTTCCATTAGGTTCGCACAGTTAATCTCACTGAAGGATGTTTTCTAGAATGGCTGCATTATTTCTTTGATAGTTTTTTCCCAATCATTCTCGCTGCAGTGCACCATATCACTTCCAATGAACATCCAGTGAGATGGGGAACTTCTTAACCTACAAAACCTCAATAGGTGATCTGCAGTACACAGATGACACTTGAGTTTTCATACATTCATGGGTGTATGTAATCTTAGTTTAATTTAAAAGGTAGGCTCAACATTGTGAGCAAAGCATTCAGACACAAACTTGAAATACCATAAGACTATAAGAAATGGGAGCAGAATTAGGCCATTTTGTCCATCCAGTCTGTTCTGCCATTTCATCATGGTTAATGTCATGGTCCAGTCCATGAAGGACGCATTCTGGCTCACAGTCCAGTCCGTGGACTCCATACTCCGGGTCTTCTGGCTGTCCCTTTTCTCATTTGGGCTTAATTGTAGGCATCTGATTCTCGTCTTGTGGCCTGGAATATAAGTGTCCCTGTGTTTGAGGGTGTTGGCTGGTTTGTCTTGTCAGTATCCTGTCCTCGCCTCTGTGGGGTAAGTCAGGCCATCATTGCTGTTGCTTTGAGGCTGGACTGTTCCCTTCCTTCCCTCTGAAGCCCTGCCCTACAACCTCTGCCTGAGGCCCTGCCCTGTGACCTGTGTCTGGAGCCTCGCCTCGCCTCTGTCTGGAGCCTTGTGTGGAGCCTCATCTCGCCTCTGCCTAGAGCCTCACCCTGTTTGGAACTGTCTCTGTGTCCATGCCTTTGCTAGGTAGGTCTGGCTGTTTGCCACTACCTAGTATTGGCAACTGTCTCATCATATTCAGCTTTCTGTGTTCTGTGTAATGAGTCCTGGCCCTATGTCCTGTACCCAAGGAGGGGTCCTGGCTCGGTGTTCCATGTTCCTGTTCTCCCTCGACTAAGGCTCTGTGTTCTCCTCTTGTCGATGTGCCTCGCCCAGCCCAGGAGTACCTTGCCCAGCCCGGTGCTGGGCTTCCCTCATCCAGTGCTGGGGTTCCTTTGTCCTGTCCAGGAGTTTCACGTCCAGTTCTGTGACTCTCCATGTCCTATAGCCACGTCTTGTCCTCACCTGGTTCTGGAGACCGAGCCCGAGTCAAGACCCAGGTTCTGGGTCCTTGTCCAGTCTCTGGCTTGGAGTCCAAGCTCAGGCTCCTAGTTTCCAGTTCCATGTCCTATTCCGCTATCCTTAGCAAGTCCTAGCTCAGGCTCAGATTACTTGTCTCGTCCGGGGCCTGTGTCACGTCCAGCGTCCTTTCTTCCTCACTTCCTTTGCTTCCTTCTCACGCCTAGTCCTGTTCCTGGGAGTTCAGTGTCTGTGTCTTGCTTTTGGGTCCACACCCAACGGCCACTCTATGACAGCTAATCCATTTTCCATCTCAGCTCAAATCTCCTGCCTGCTCCCTATAACCCTTCATGCCCTGACTAATCAAGAATCTATCAACCTTGGCCTCCACAACCACCTTTGACAAAGAATTCCACAGATTCACCACTCTGGCTGAATAAATGCCGCCTCATCTCTTTTGTAAAAGGACGTCCCACTATTCTGAGGCTCTGCCCTCTGGGCTAGACTCCTCCACCATCCTCTCCATATCCACTGTACCAAGTCCTTTCAACATTCAGAGAGTAGAGGCCCAGAATCATCAAATGCTCCTCATATGACAAGCCTTTCAATCCCTGAACCATTTTCATGAACCTCTTTTGAACCCTTTTCAATGTCAGCACTTCTGTTCTTAGATAAGGGGCCCAAAACCGCTTACAATATTTCAAGTGAGGCTTCACCAGTGCATTATAAAACCTCAGCATTACTTCCTTGCTTTTATATTCTAGTCCTCCTAAAATAAATGCTGATGTTACATTGTCATTGACACTGCAAATTCTTCTACAGAGAATGCTGCATGAGTACTCCGAAGCAACACACACAAAATGCTGGAGGAACTCAGCAGGCCAGGCAGCATCTATGGAAAAAGAGTACAAACAACACTTTGTGCCAAGACCCTTCACAGGACTGGAGAAGTGAAACCTGAAGGGTGAAGGATGAAGTAAAGAGCTGGGAAGTTTATTGGTGAAGGAGATATAGATCTAGAGAAGAAAGTCTGATAGAAGAGGACAGAAGGCCATGGGAGAAAGAAAAGGCCATGGAGCACCAGAGAGAGGCGATGTGTGGGCAAAGAGATAAGATGAAAGAGGGAAAAGGGGATTGGGGAACGGTGAAGGGGAAAGTTCGAGAAATCGATGTTCATGCCATTAGGTTGGAGGCTACAGAGATGAATTATAAAGTGTTGTTCCTCCAACCTGAGTGTGACCTCATCACAGCAGTGGAGAAGGCCATAGATAGACATATCAAAATGTGAAAGGGAAGTGGAATTAAAATGGGTGGCCACTGGGAGATCCCTCTTTTTCCAGTGGACAGCGCGCAAGTGCTTGGTGAAGTTGTCTCCCAATCTATGTTGGGTCTCACCGATGTGCCACACCAGGAGCCACACTATGTTGGGCCACACCAGGAGCACTGGACATAGTACATGACTCCAACAAACTCACAGATGAAGAGTTGCCTTACCTGGAAGGACTTTTTCTTGCCCGGAACGGTAGTGAGGAAGGTGGTATAGGGACAGGTGTGACACTTGTTCTGCTTGCAAGATTAAGTGCCAGGATGGAGATCAGAGGGGAGGGACGGATGGATAATGGAGTCACGTAGGGAGCAATATCCCTGCAGAAAGCGGGAAGTGGAGGAGAGGGAAAGATGTACATAGTAGTGAAGTCCCATTGGAGATGGCGGAGGTTATAGAGAATTATGTACTGGACCTGGAGGCTGGTGGGGTGGTAGGTGAGAACAAGAGGAACCCTATCCCTGGTGTGGTGGCAGGTTGTTGGGGTGGGGCAGACTTGCACGAAATACAACAGGTGCAGGTGAGAGAAGCATTGAAGGAGGAACACAGGATGCCCCTTTCTTTGAAAAAGGAGGACACCTCTTTAGTTCTGTAATGAAAAGCCTCATACCGAGAACAGATATGACAGAGACGGAGGTATTGAGAGAAGGGGATGGCATTTTTACAAGTAAGTGTGGGAAGAGGTATAGTCCATGTAGCTGTGAGAATCAGTGGGTTCATAATAGACATCAGTAAATAAGCTGTCTCCAGAGATTGAGACAGGGGAGGGAGGTGTCGGGAATGGCCCAGGTTAAGTTTGACGGCAGGGTGGAAGTTGGAGGTAAAGTTGATGAAGTCGATGAGCTCAGCATGGGTGCAGAAAGCTGAACCAATGCGGTCGATGTAGTGCAGGAAAAGTTGGGGAGTGATGCCAGTGTAGGCTTGGAACATAGACTGTTCCATGGGAGATATGTTTTGTGGTGGGATCCTGCTGGAGATGGCAGAAGTATGTGCCAGACACAGATGCTGGTGGGGTGGTAGATGAGGACAAGAGGAATCTTATCCCTAGTAGGGTGGCAGGAGGATGGGGTGAGAGTAGACGTGTGAAATAGAAGAGGTACAGTTGAGGGCAATGCTGATGGTGGAGGAAGGGAAGCCCCTTTCTTTGAACAAAGAAGACATTTTCTTCATTCTGAAATGAAAAGCCTCATCCTGAGAGCAGATGCAGCAGAGTTGGGGGAATTGAGAGAAGGGGGATAGCCAGGAACAGAGTGGGAGGAAGTATAGCCCAAGTAGTCGTGAGAGCCCATGAGTTTGTAGTAGACATCAGTAGATAAGCTGTTCCAGAGATACAGACAAGGAGATCAAGAAAGGGGAGGGAGGTGTCGGAAATGGACCCGGTAAATTCAAGGGCACAGTGGAAGTAGGAAGCAAAGTGAATGAAGTCAATGAATTCCGCAAGGATGCAGGAGCAACACCATTGCACTCATCAATGTAGCATAGGAGAAGTGTGGAATGGTCACCAGTATATGTTTGGAACATAGTTCCACATAGCTGACAAACTGGCAGGTATTGCGGGGCCCATGGCTACACCTTTGGTTTGAAGGAAGTGGGAGGACCTAGAGGAGAAATTATTTAGTGGGTACAAATTTCGCTAGGCAGAGGAGAGTGGTGGTGGAGGGGAACTGGTTTCATCTGGTGTCCAGAAAGAAATGGAGAGCTTTGATGCCTTCCTGATGGGGGATGGAGGTGTATAGGGACTAGACATCCATAGTAAAAATAAAATGATGGTGGGCTAAGAAACCTGAAACCATTGAAAGGTTCCAGAGTGTGTGAAATGTCACGGATGTAGGTAGAAAGGGACTGAACCAGGAGGATAAAACAGAGTCAAGGTATGCAGATATGAGTTTAGTGGGCTGAAACAATGGGTCTACCTGGACAAGTAGGTTTGTGGATCTTGCATAGAAAGAAGAAATGAGAGGTGCAGGGTGCAGGAACTATGAGGTTGGTGGCAGTGGATGGTAGACCCCCAGAGTTAATAAGGTTGGTGATGGTGTAGGAGACAATGGCCTGGTGCTCCTTAGTGGGGTTCTGTTCAAGGGGTAAGAAAGAGAAGGTGTCTGAGAGTTGGCGCTGGGACTCAGCAAGGTAGAGATCAGTATGCCAGACTACTACAGCACTTCCCATATCTATGGGTTTGATGGTAAGGTTAGGATTGGTGCAGAGGGAGTGGAGAGCAAAGCATTTGGAAGGAGTGAGATTGGAACTGAAGAGAGGAGCTGACAGCTACCTGAACCATAGATCCTCACACCCTGGATAACATACCTTCCAATACCAACATAGCATTGCCCACAACTCACTAACCCTAACCTTACATCTTTGGAATGTGGGAGGAAGCCAGAAGGATAGCTGTGCGGTCACAGTGAGAATGTATAGACTCCTTACAGACAGCAATGGGAATCAAACCCCGATCAGTAAACACTGACGTGGTGAAGTAATTGTGCTAACCACTTTGATACCATGCTGCCCTACATGAGACTGATCAGTCTCTACATCAACTCCGACGTCAGTCAGTTATGAATCCACAAAACTAGTGTGGAAGCTGTCCTTAACTCCAAAGGTCTAAAACATCCAGAAGCTATTTGTGGGAGGAGACCATATACAAATCTTTGTTTTCTAATGAACATAGTCTATAGTTCAATTGTAATTCAGGACCTGTTGTATTCTGTCACTCTCTGAATGGAACGTGAATAATGCTTTGTAATTGCATCCCTTTTCTTTTGTTCATATGCACTTACCTGCACCATCATCCAGAAGATCGATGCTGACAGAATTGCCGTCTGCCCGTTCCACTGTGGCTTTCACATTTGCATTAAGGACGGGTAAGAAACCATGACTGACTTCTGCAAAAATGACCAGAGGGGATGGATATGTTGATGTATCTTGATTGATGTGTCCGTTGACAGTGACAGGGGGAACTTTCTCATCTGCTGCACGGGATGTCACTGTGATGGTGAAAAAGTCAACTGCAGCAGCCTTATTCTGCATTGCATAGGTCCACTCTCCAGTCTGATAGAAAAGTTAAGCCATTTTAATTTGAAACAAAGGAGACCAAAAGTAACAATGAAAAAGATAGACACAAAATCCAATAAGAGCCATACCTCTGCTGTGCCAGGGATGGCAAGCCTCCCTGTATATAAAGACTGGTCCACCTCAAAGTTTACATATTTGTAAATTTTTCCACGAGGGTCTTGTACAAAGACAGATGGTGTAACTTTCTGCCATGTGATTACAAAGGAAGTATCATTCCCAATGGTTTTATCAATATAAACTGTGCCATTGAACCAACTATTCATGTTAATGCTCTTTGCAGAACTTTCAACCTGTAAACCAAACAGGAAAAAAATTTAAACTGATGAGGTATTTCATTTTCAACCAGTAAAGTACTGAAAAGTTGTTCTAAACAAAACAAACCTGGATTGACTGTTGACTAATGTTGCCATTTCCTGATACTAATCCAGTGAAAGCATCAATTAAACCATTTTCATCCAGATTATCTGTGGCCGAAAAACTCAAACCACCTGATAATTGAAGAATAAGAAATTGTAGAATTAACGTAGAGATCAGTAATCACGAAAAAGGGGAAATCTTTGCTCAAAATTTAAGTTATATTCTTGAATACAAGACTAATGAGGCAACAATTTGGCCCATAAGCCCCTAAACCTTTCCTATCATTATCTGCACAAATGTCTTAAATGTTGTTAGTGTATTTACCTCAACCATGTCTTCTGGCAGCTCGTTGCATTTGCACACCACCTTCTGTGTGAAGAAGTTGCACCTTCAGGTCTCTGTTCTCTCACCTTAAACCTATGTCCTCTAGCATGTGATACCCTTCTCCTGGGAAAAACAAGACTCTGTGCATTCACTGTATCTTTGCCCCCATGATTATTTACACCTCTGTAAGGCAGGGGCAGGAATTCATCTATAATGGGATGAATCCCTGTCTCTGCACTAAAATGGACCAGGTTGTACTTGGATTTTCTGAAGTGCGTTGATCGTATAATCACAAAATCTACTTCCAGGCAGTGTCCCCAGCTCATGACAACATGTCAGATAAAATCATTTGTATAAACGTAGAACATAGAACAGTACAGCACTGTACAGGCCCTTCGGCCCACAACTTGTGCCAACCCTTAAACCCTGCCTCCCATATAACCACCCACCTAAATTCCTCCATTTACCTGTCTAGTAGTCTCTTAAATTTCACTAGTGTATCTGCCTCCACCACTGACTCAGGCAGTGCATTTCACGCACGAACCACTCTGAGTAAAAAACCTTCCTCTAATATTTCTCTTGAACTTTCCACCCCTTACCTTAAAGCCATGTCCTATTGTATTGAGCAGTGGTGCCCTGGGGAAGAGGCACTGGCCGTCCACTCTGTCTATTCCTCTTAATATCTTGTACACCTCTATCATGTCTCCTCTCATCCTCCTTCTCTCCAAAGAGTAAACCCCTAGCTCCCTTAATCTCTGATAATAATCCATACTCTCTAAACCAGGCAGCATCCTAGTAAATCTCCTCTGTACCCTTTCCAATGCTTCCACATCCTTCCTATAGTGAGGCAACCAGAATTGGACACAGTACTCCAAGTGTGGCCTCACCAGAGTTCTATAGAGCTGTATCATTTCGCGACTCTTAAACTCTATCCCTCGACTTATGAAAGCTAACACCCCATAAGCTTTCTTAACTACCCTATCTACCTGTGAGGAAACTTTCAGGGATCTGTGGACATGTACCCCTAGATCCCTCTGCTCCTCCATACAACCAAGTATCCCGCCATTTACTTTGTACTCTGCCTTGGAGTTTGTCCTTCCAAAGTGTACCATCTCACACTTCTCTGGGTTGAACTCCATCTGCCACTTCTCAGCCCATTTCTGCATCCTATCAATATGTCTCTGCAATCTTCAACAATCCTCTACACTATCCACAACACCACCAACGCTTGTGTCATCTGCAAACTTGCCAACCCACACTTCTACCCCTACATCCAGGTTGTTAATAAATTTCACAAGAAGTAGAGGTCCCAGAACAGATCCTTGTGGGACACCACTAGTCACAACCCTCCAATCCGAATGTACTCCCTCCACCACAACCCTCTGCTTTCTGCGGGCAAGCCAATTCTGAATCCACCTGGCCAAACTTCCCTGGATCCCATGCCTTCTGACTTTCTGAATAAGCCTACCATGTGGAACCTTGTCAAGTGCCTTACTAAAATCCATGTAGATCACATCCACTGCACTACCCTCATCTATATGCCTGGTCACCACCTCAAAGAACTCTATCAGGCTTGTTAGACATGATCTGCCCTTCAGAAAGCCATGCTGACTGTCCCTGATCAGACCATGATTCTCTAAATACCCATAGATCCTATCTCTAAGAATATATTCCAACAGCTTTCCCACCACAGACATAAGGCTCACTTGTCTATAATTACCTGGACTATCCCTACTACCCTTTTTGAACAAGGGGACAATATTCGTCTCCCTCCAGTCCTCCAGTACCTTTCCCGTGGACGACGAGGACATAAAGATCCTAGCCAGAGGCTCAGCAACCTCTTCCCTTCCTCATGGGGCAGCCTGGGGAATATCCTGTTAGGCCCCGTGGACTTATCCGTCCTATTGTATTTTAACAACTCCAACTCCTCCTCTCCCTTAATATCAACATGCTCCAGAACATCAACCTCACTCATATTGTCCTCACCGTCATCAAGTTCTCTCTCATTGGTCAATACTGAAGAGAAGTATTCATTGAGGACCTCGCTCACTTCCACAGCCTCCAGGATTATCTTCCCACATTTATCCCTAAGTGGTCCTACTGTCCATGTTGTTTCACTGATGTTTTAATGTACTCTAAGATCAATCTAACCATTCCCTTCTACACAGCCCTGCATTTTTTTCTATCAGCCATGTGCCTATCTAAGAGTTTCCTAAATGCTCTTAATGTTTCTGCCTCTACCACAACCCTGGAATGGTGTTTCCTGCACCCATCACTCCCTGTGTAAAGAATTTGCCTTTAACGTTCCCCTATACTTTCCTCTAATTACACGTGTGTATATAAGGTTGAGCCACAAAAGACTGCTAGTGCTGGAATCTGGAGCAACACATTCGATGCTGGAGCAACTCAAGTCAAGCTACTTTTATTGCCATTTCGACCATAACTGCTGGTACAGTACATAGTAAAAATTTTAATGTGTTCTATGCTCTAAGACATGTCGATTGAATCATTTTGAACACCATAAACTTATGTGGGCCTAAATGGTCCTCAGACTCAGTTCCTAAATCATTTAAAACATTGACCCAATATCAACCTGCCCAATCTGAGTCCAATCCACAAGCCCGGATGTCATCATCAATCCATTTAAATGTATATTCCTTGCCTGTCATAAGGGATAATTGCCCCAGTTCCTTAGCTGCACTTGGACCTAATGCAATGGTGTGGATAATAGCTCCACTTCGTTCCACATCTCCAAAGCAACTGCTTATACCATAGTCTTCCCCATCAGTCAGCACAACCAGTTCGTCACCATTTGTGGCACCATCGTCTCCACGAAGCACCTGAAGAACAATCAGTTTTCATCACAGGGGTGAGGGGGGGGAGGGGACAGAGGAAATAATAATTATAAAAAATAATTCTTGAAAATTGCATCGTACTTACCTGAAAACCAGACCGAATACCACTACAGATATTTGTTCCACCACCTGCTGATGTAGGCAGGAAGTTTATAAGCTCCTTTCTCACATTGTCACCTTCAATTAGTGTCAGTTGCGTTCTAATAATTGCAGTGCTGTCAAAAGTAACAATGCCAACCTGGGATCCTGATTCAATGATCTGCATCAGGAATATCGAAGCTGCCTGCCTGAGCCTGGGAATTCGGTTTGCCTATTTTCATAAAGAAGATAAACCAGATTAGAAATTCAACTCCATGCTTCAATGCTATGTATCTCAGGGACTAATCAAATGAATCTTTCAATATAATTTCAATAAAGTTCCATCAATTCCATTATGGATCTAAGTGTATTTAAAGTGGGGGACTTTATCCCTAGACCAGTATTGAGGAAATACAGTATATTCCCCTTAAGAATTTCACTTTCACCATGTAAATCATACCTTTGTTTGTCCTCCCAAAGTGCAACATTTCACACTTTAAATTCCTCCATGTGCAGAATATCTTGTGTTTTAAAATCCATCTGACATTTTTTAGCCCATTCCAGATGATCCTTGAAATATTTTATCAGGATCCTGCTTGGATGGACAACCAAAATGCTAGGATGGTCTCTAACTACATGATATTACACACAGATACCTCAAATGAAGGGATTATTCCTCAGTATAAACCAACACTACTATTTCATACCGCACCCATGCTTCCAGAGTCATCAAGAACTAAGCATAGCACTCGATCCTTGACTTGCAGTAGAGTAAACGTCGGCACAAGGGAAGCAATATGAGCTGGAGGGTTATTCTTGAAGTCCTCTGATTGACTGATCACGTCCCAAGTGCTCCTGTAATCGCACATTTTGTTCTGCATGTTTGGTGCTTCAGGATTGTGGGTGCCACTGTCGCAGAATTCAACCACCTGAAAAATGAGGATGTAAGAAATGTCACAGTGTCTGTCAGCATTTGCAGATCTGTTTACTGGGTTTCACTTCAACTGGTGGAAATTTTACCCCTGAGCCAGAAAGCTGCTGTTTCTAGGCTTACTTCTTCTGTGACCCTTTCGAGTTCTGCATTCCCTCTGTAGATTTTTCTTCCGTGGTGTAATCTGAGGACTTGAACCAATGACTACATTCCAGAGGACACAATGGGCAACAACATGCATCACTCTTAGGGGTCATCATGGTATCAGAGGTTAGCCCATCACTTTACAGTGCCAACTGTAAGACTGGATTCAATTCCCACCACGATCTATAAGGAGTTTGTATGTTCTCCCCATGACTCCATGGGTTACCTCCGGCTGCTCCAGATCCCTCCCACATTTCAAGACTTACTGTGTAAGTTGTGGGCCTGCTATGTTGGTACCATAAGTATGCTGACACTTGGGCGCTGCCTTCAGCACAATACTCATTGATCTGATTTGATGCAAATGACACCGTTCACTGTACATTTCGATGTACATGTGATAGATAAAGCTAATATTTTAAAAAATCTTTAAATCTTTATCACTCTGAGGAATTTGTCTTTATTTACACCAGCTGTAGTTCAACCAAGTCTATGAGAGAAAAATGAATCAGTTAACTTTTAATGTTGTGGTACTGTAGTAACTAAGTTTGAGGAAATGTAATTTCTAACTGGAGTGTATCATACTATTCTATTGGAATGAAAATCTAACATGTGGCCTTCAAAACATGTACCGTTGTTACTTGATAGGGTACCTAAAATAAATAGGTATTGTGTCTTTTAATCAATTTATAAATCGTCCTTTGCTGTCCCAGAAATTGTTTTCAGAAAGTACTTATTGGAAGTTCAACTTACATCTTTTAATGCTTGGAGGTACATTATCGAAGCTGCTGTTGTTTGACTTTCATCTGGGAAAAACATACAATCATGGTTCGGGAGACCGGTGTTACTATCAGTGCTACAGGAAGAACAGGAGCCTCCTGAGCATGAGGCAAACTTTCCTGCTATTTCTTTAGAACACCTGAAAGTGAGAAGAAACCAAAAAATATTTAAATTAATTTCCAGCATACACAAGAAACAAAAACTAGATCTGGAGATACAAATAACTGCAAATGTTGGATTGCTCCACTGCAAAGTCTTTTCCAGGTAAAGCTACATTGATGAAGCTTTCCTCCTCACTATATATTTGGACGGTTAAAGTTTTGAGTCAAGACTCTTGATCGGGATTGAAAGGTAAAGTTGAGATAGCCGGTAAAAGGAAGGTGGAGGAAAGGAGTGGAGCAAGATCTGGCAGATTATAGGTAGATCTAGTTGAGAGAGGTGATGGACATATGAACTGCAGGGTAATACAGAGGGGCAGCAGAAAGATCTGAATCTCTATGATGGGATTTCTGTGAGAACTAAAGGCCCAGAGGCAACCTGTCCTGGGTTAGAGGTCTGTCCGTGTGTTTGAGACGGCGGGAAATGGGGTTGTTTTGCAGTTGTTGTTTGTGCTGCTTGTGTTCTTCTGCTGAACATTGTGGGAATACTATGTAGGCAGTAGAATGTGTGTAAAGACATCCTTGGGCATGTTAATGCAGACAATACATTTCAATGTATGTTTCCATAGACTATAAGACCATTGATATTGAATCAGAATTGGGCCATTTGGTCCATCGAGTCTGCTCTGCCACTTCATCATGGCTGATCCATTTTCCTCTCAGCCCCAATCTCTTGCCTTCTCCTCGTATCCCTTCATGCCCTGACATTAGACAGACAGACAGACATACTGACATACTTTATTGATCCTGAGGGAAATTGGGTTTCATTACAGCCGCACTACGAATAGTGAAGAAATACAATATAAAACCATAAATAATTAAATAATAATAAGTTAATCATGCCAAGTGGAAATAAGTCCAGGACCAGCCTATTGGCTCAGGGTGTCTGACACTCCGAGGGAGGAGTTGTAAAGTTTGATGGCCACAGGCAGGAATGACTTCCTATGACGCTCCGTGTTGCATCTTGGTGGAAGGAGTCTCTGGCTGAACGTACTCCTGTGCCTAACCAGTACATTATGGAGTGGATGGGAGACATTGTCCAAGATGGCTTGCAACTTGGACAGCATCCTCTTTTCAGACACCACCATCAGAGAGTCCAGTTCCACCCCCACAACATCACTGGCCTTACGAATGAGTTTGTTGATTCTGTTGGTGTCTGCTACCCTCAGCCTGCTGCCCCAGCACACAACAGCAAACATGATAGCACTGGCCACCACAGACTCGTAGAACATCCTCAGCATCATCTGGCAGATATTAAAGGACTTCAGTCTCTGCCCCTTCTTGTAGACAGCCTCAGTGTTCTTTGACCAGTCCAGTTTATTGTCAGTTCATATCCCCAGGTATTTGTAATGCTCCACCATGTCCACACTGACCCCTTGGATGGAAACAGGTGTCACCAGTACCTTAACCCTCCTCAGGTCCCCCACCAGCTCCTTAGTCTTTTTCACATTAAGCTGCAGATGATACTGCTCGCACCATGTGACAAAATTTCCCACCATAGCCCTGTACTCAGCCTCATCTCCCTTGCTGATGCATCCAACTATGGCATTAAGAACCTATCAGCCTCTGCATTAAATATACCCAATGATTTGGCCTTCCCAGCTGCCTGGGGCAACAAATTCCACAATTCACCACCCTCTGGCTAAAGAAATTCCTCCTCATCTCCATTCTAAATGGATGTTCCTCTATTCTGAAGCTGTGTCCTCTGGTCTTTGATGCTCCCACCATAAGAAAAATCCTCTCCACATACACTTTATCGAGGCCTTTCAACATGACATAGGTTTCAATTAGATCCCCCTTCATTCTACTGAATTTCAGTGAATAGAGGCCCAGAGCCATCAAATGCTCCACATATGTTAAGCCTTTCAATCACAGAATCATTTTTGTGAACCTCTTTTGAACCCTCTCCAATGTCAGCATATCCTTCTTCAGATAAGGGGCCCCAAACTGCTCACAATACTCCAAGTGAGGCCTCACTGGTGCATTATAAAGCCTCAACATTACATCCTTGTTTTTATATCCTCTTGAAATGAATGCTAACATTGAATTTGCCTTCCTCACCACTGACTCAACCCACAAATTAACTTTTAAGGAGTCCTGTACAAGTACTTTCAAGTCCCTTTGCACCAATTTTTGAATTATCTCTCCATTTGGAAAATAGTCTGCGCTTTTATCTCTTCTATTAAAGTGCAAGACCATACTCTTCCCGAACATGTATTCCATCTGCCATTTCTTTGCCCTTTCTCCTAACTTGGCCACAAAGCAAGCAATTCCATATTCCAAATCACTGACACACAACGTTTGAAGAAGCAGTCCCACCACAGACCTCAATCAGAAAAGGCCCCCTTTATTCCCAATCTTTGCCTCCTGCCAATCAGAGAATATTCTATACATGCTAGGATCTTTCTTGTAATACCATGGGCTCTTCATTTGTTAAGGAGACTCATTAGTGGCATCTTGTCAAAGGCCTTCTGAAAATCTCCATTTAGAAAATAGTCTACACTTTTCGATATACATGTGATAAATAAATCAGAATCAGAATATCAACCCGTCACTAACTTTACCCATCATATACAACACCTTCTGACAGTAAATGCCCACTGCAAGACCTAAGAATACTCAATTCACATCTCACTTCGAAGGAGCCAATATTCAAGGAAGACAAATATCAACAACAAATTCACCATTACTTTCAATGATCCAGTACAGCTTTTGGCCATCTGAAGGAAACAGAATGTGAAGATAAACCCTTCAAACCTAGTAATACGCTTATATTTAACCAGGTAACAGTGACCCCTGCTCATTTCTATGTTTTTTTAAAAAAGGAGCACCTATAGTGTACACCTTGAAGTTCTTCATAAAACCAAGACTAATGACATAAAATTCTCCAAATCTATAAGCATAATAAGTAAACTAATAGAAGAAACACACACAAGATACTGGAGCAACTCAGCAGGCCAGGCAGCACCTATGGAAAAGCGCAAACGTTTCGGGCCGAGACCCTTCATCATGGGCATGACTTTTGTTCTCCTTACATTTACATATGTAAGTGTTTCTGAGGAGATCTGACCTATATCACTAGCCATCCTTGGCATTGAAACCTTGGCTTTCTGAGGATCATACTTTCGCAGATCTGATTTCCTAACTCATGCCAGTCTCCAAAATCTCTTGGACTACATCGAGTATTAATTCCCCCTTATCATGTTTGTTCATCAATGACATCATTTAGGTAAAATACATACTATGTACGAATAGCTTGGAAAGGGTGTACGTTAGGGATCTTTTCCCAAGAGCAGAGGTGTCAAAAATTAAATAGCATACTTTTATGATTCAGGGCAAGGGGTTAGAAGAAAGCTGTCAGAAAACACCCATATTTCCCTTCCATTGTCAGATTTCTGAGTGGTTCATAAACCTATAGATACTGTTTCATTATTCCTTTATTTTGTTACGTACCCTTGTCACGTGACTGGGGTTGAAGTTATACTGGACGAGGTAATGGTCTTGTGATGGTGGAGTGACGTCATTTTCCCGCCAGTAGAGGTCATGTGACAGGTTTTTTTTACAGGGTATAAAAGGAAGACCCCACCCTGTCAGGTGGGGCAGTTCGTGGCTGGATTTGCCAAGCTGACTTCATGCCACTGCGTGATTTAATGTGATGACGCAGTTTAGTTGGAAAATGAAGTTTTATCTAATGCCTAAAGTTTAAAAGGTCATTGCCAGCAGTTTCTTACAATACTGCTAGTGGAGAGTGAATATCGGAGTTCGGAAGTTAAAGATCGAGGAGAATCGATTTTCGACGGTGGATTGGGTTCGACCTTATGTGATCCTCATTCGGAAGGATTTCGTTGACTGTTCTCGTGTTAATCTCTGCTGGGATAGCAGGAGATTGAGGACAGAGTGTGGAAGAAGAGGTCAGTGCCTTTAAACCGTTACGTTTTATAAAATTCTACGTGGGAAGAGTTCGACGCCGGGGATCAAAGGACAACGACGTGGAAGAGAATTTAAATCGCCTTAAAAAGTCTCTCCTTTTAAATGGACTGAGTATTTTGAACTTTCGGCATACCGCTTTAAAGAACTGTTTTTTTTCAATACCGCTTTAAGAACTGTGAAGTTGCCACACAGCAGCTGTTTTCCGGTTACGTTAGTGTTTGTTTACTTTTGGGGGGTTTGTTTTCAGTGTTTAATAAACGTGTTATTTGTTATAAAACCCTTGCCTAACTCACATATATTTATTGTTGCCTGAATACGTAACAATTTTCACTATTATTTTGTAACTCATAGAACTTTTTGTCATGAATGCTCACAAGAAAGTGAATCTCAAAGTGGTAGATTATGGCATATACTGTATGTACTTTGATAATAAATCTACTTTGAACTTTTTATTTCTTTTGCATTGTACCGATGCTACAAACAACACAGACTTTATTAAAAACCATTGTAGAGAAGTTTGTCCCCACAAAACCATAGAGATTTCCCCAACCAGAAACCCTGGATGAGCCATGAAATCCACAATATACTGAGGGCAAGATTAGTGACATTTATGACTGGCAACCAATTAAGATAAAAGAGGTCTGGGTACAATCTCCAGAAAGCTATCTCACATGCAAAGTGACACACACAAAATGCTGGTGGAACACAGCAGGCCCGGCAGCATCTATAGGGAGAATCAACGTTGACGTTTCAGGCCGAGACCCTTCGTCAGGACTAACTGAAAGGAAAGATAGTAAGAGATTTGAAAGTAGGAGGGGGAGGGGAAAATGCGAAATGATAGGAGAAGACCGGAGGAGGTGGAGTGAAGCTGAGAGCCAGAAAGGTGATTGGCAAAAGGGATACAGAGCTAGAGAAGGGAAAGGATCATGGGACAGGAGGCCTATGGAGAAAGAAAGGGGGAGGGGAGCACCAGATGGAGATGGAGAACAGGCAGAGTGATGGGCAGAGAGAGAAAAAAAATGGGGGGGAAACTAAATATATCAGGGATGGGGTAATAATCCACCTCCCTCTGGTGCTCCCCTCCCCCTTTCTTTCTCCCTACAAAAGACAAAATTACAAATTTGCAGTATAATCTCAAACTGTTCAACCAAAGTTTCAGCATTGCTTGATCAAAATGCATTTGTGCATGTACAGCTTACACAGAAGGATGCTTGCACCATGCGCTCCATTCCTGCTTTTTCACCTGCTGTTGGAGAGCCACTCCAGTTCAATGATTCAATCCCCCCTGAGTGACAGGCTACCTTTAAAATAATACTTGTCCACCCCATCTGTTCACCTCCTTGCTGCAGTGGAACATCAAACAATTAACAATTAAATTAAATTGTTAAGCTACATAATGGGTATAAAAGTAATCCTGAAACAAAGATATAGTCTTATTTTATACCATCATATCACATGACATATATTGAAGTGTAACTCACCCAGTTGCGTGGATTTTGTTGCCAGAAAAATAAAAGGGCACCATGTCATTATATTCATCAAAAACACCCCACTGAAGATGGGCCCACTCGTGTACAAACACTTTACCTAGAAAAATAATAGTACATTGAAACAACCAAACTCAAAACTAAACAGTCACTTCCATCGATGGAGAACCTTGACACAATAAGTCATCTAAAAGTGCTTCACTGGAGCCTTATTCAACTACATATAGAAATATTCGATTGGATGATCAAAAACTTGGCCATAGTTATAAAGGAGGGACTTAAAAGAAAGAAGGGCGGTGAAGAGTGACACCTTATACACAGGAAGCAGGTCAGCTGGCTGTTCATTAGAATGTGCAGAAACAGTGCTTGGGTGCATGCTGCAAATCTGTTGCTGTGCAAGCCATGCATGTAAAAATACTTTTTTAACAAGTGATACCAAAACATCAGCTAAACAGAGGGGTGCAGTGTAAAGAAATGATTGAACAAAATTGGTAGAGGAGAATGCAGTATCAAGAAAAAAAGTTGGTAGGAATGGAAACCTTGTTTCTATTTTAGGAATTTGTGATTGTTCATGCCACTGTTCTTGAATTCATTACAGAGCAAATCTAACTGTTTTGCAATGGAAATAAATGTAATGTACATTCTGATTTGATAAAGCGAACAGTTCCCCTTTGAATTGCCAGTGTTAATGCAGATAATTCGGCTGATGTTTCTGCTAGCGTCTGTCTATTTCAGATCTCCAGCATCTGCATGGAGTCTAAGAGCACCACAGCACAGAAACAGGCCATGAGACCCCTCTACCTATATGTGGCCCATAGTCCTCGATACCTCTCTCATCCATGTACCTACCCATACATCTCTGAAATGTTACAACTAAACCTGTACTTGCACCACCCTCTGAGTGAAAAAGCTCCCCCCTCAAATTCCTCTTAAATATTTCACTTTTCATTCTAAACCAATGACCTCTAGTTCTAGTCTCACTCAACCAGAGGGGAAAATCCTGCATGCATTCACCCTCTCTATACCCCTCAATCTTGTATACCTTGATAAGATCACCCATCATTTTCCCTGCTTCAGTGACGGAAGTCCTAATCCATTGAACCTTTCCTTAACCAGCTCTCAAAGTAACTATAGGAGGAGGAAGTTGTAACTTAAGGCAGGGTCCCATTGTTAAGCTCAGAATCAGCTTTTGAATAGAGGAACTTGCCCACAAACCCACTTCAAATAAAAGCATGGCAACAGGTCAGATCAGACCACCAACAGGGATTGGAAAATGTGGGCTATATTTTCTTATTTTGTGTTATCACCATTATAGTATTTTATCTCAACTCCCAAAGTTCACTAATTAGCTTTAACAGAAACTCTGCAGATTCTGCAGATGCTGGAAATCTAGAACAGCCGTCAGAAAATGCTGGAGGAACTCAGCAGGTCAGTCACCATCTATGGAAATTAATGAACCGTCAGCATTTTGGGCCAAAACCCTTTATTAGGACTGGAAGGCAAGGTGAGAGAAATCATAAATGGGAGGAGGAGAAACAGAAGTTGATAGGTGAACACGAGTGAATCTGCAGATGCTGGAAATAAATAAAAACACAAAATGCTGGCAGAACTCAGCAGGCCAGACAGCATCTATGGGAGGAGGTAGTGACAACGTTTCGGGCCGAAACCCTTCATCAGGAGTGAAGTAACATGGGATGGTTGAGGGGGGATAAGAGGTGGGGGGAGGGATAAAGTAGAGAGCTAGGAAGTGATAGGCTAGAGGGAAATGGGCTAGGGGGAAGGTGGAGAGTTATGGGAAATAAAAGAGAAAGAAAGGTAGGGCTGGGGGGAGATTATATTGAGGGGGAAAAAAAGAGAGAGAAAGAGAACCAGACTAAAATAATAGATGGGATGGGGGTAAGGGGGGGCAGGGGTATCAACGGAGGTCTGTGAGTTGGATGTTCATGCCGGCAGGTAGGAGGCTACCTAGGCGGGAGATAAGGTATTGCTCCATCGACCTGTTAATCTGGTTCTCTTTCTCTCTCTTTTCCCCCCCTTACTATAATTTCCCCCCAGCCCTACCTTTCCCATAATTCTCCACCTTCCCCCTAGCCTATTTCCCTCCAGCCTATCACTTCCTAGCTCTCTACTTTATCCCTCCCCCCACTTCTTATCCCCCCTCGACCATCCCACGTTACTTCACTCCTGATAAAGGGTTTCAGCCCAAAACGTTGTCACTACCTCCTCACATAGATGCTGTCTGGCCTGGTGAGTTCTGCCAGCATTTTGTGTTTTTATTGATAGGTGAAGCTGGGTGGGTAGGGGAGGGTGACTAAAGTGAGAAGCTGGGAGGTGCTAGATAGCAAAGGTAAAGGGCCAAAGAAATAATCTGATAGAAGAAGAGAATGGAAGAAAGGGAAGGAGGAGCTGGGGGAAGTGATAGTCAGGTGAGAGGAAGAGGAGTTAAGAGGGAGGCCAGCGTGGAGAATCGAAGAAGAGGGAATGGGGAGGGGTGAAACAGAATGCAGTCAACTCCAAAACAACTTTGGTTGGGCTAGCTCAGATTTTCCAGACCATTTGATATAATACCTCAAAATATTTGTATTTCCCTTTCTGTAAATGTTACACCACAGTATAATAGTAGTACTTTTTTTCAGTGAACCCAATGAGTTCAAAGAGAGCAGAAAATAGAACCCAATGAGCTTCAGGTTATGGGTATCAGATTGTTTCTGACCCACCTCCAATCACAAACCTATCCATTGTTTGGTATTCTTGACTTTGGCACTGGCTGCACCAATGACCTGCAATCTGGAATATCGACTCGCACTTCAAACAAAGATAGATGCCGGAAGAATAGATAGTGTGGATAGGCAGAGACTTTTTCCCAGGGTGGAAATAGCTAATACAAGGGGTCACATGGAGGATCATGTAGGAGAGATGGGTTAGATTGATCTTAAAGCAGATTAAAAGGCTGTCACAGTATCGTGGGCCATTGTTCATTGTTCAGACTATTGAGGCTGCCATTCGGATCTCTCAATGATCATATACTGGATTATCAATGTTTTACTTCATTTAACATATTCTGAAGTGTACTTCCTCAATGAAGTTTTGATACTCATTGCTGCAATCTCCCAGCTTTGCCTGAAATATCATTAAGGGAAGATTTTGCTCTACTTCAGCACCACAAAACGAATATAAACAATATCATTTCAACAGGACGTTCCAACCAGTTGCATGTTTGAAAACATTTTCCAGCAAAATTGTTACCTCGTGAACCATAAATAGAGATGACACTATCATCTAGCATGAAGCTGGAGGTCAGGTGAATATATCGGCCCCGCTCACCACATCTGCCATACTGGAGGGTGTACGGATCATCACCAAATTTAGAATGTGGATCGGCAATGATCACTTCGGCCTAGTAAGATAAAGACAGAGGAACTGAAGTCATAAACAACAAAAGCATGGACATACAAAAAAAAAGAGTATCAACAGAAAATGTAAAGACCCCATAAGACATTGGACCAGAATTAGTTCATTCAGCCCATTGTGTCTGCTCCTTCATTCCATCACTGTAGTATAGCAATACTATTATGGCTCGAGGTGTTGGAGTCAGAGTTCAAATCCAGTGTCCTCTGTAAGGAGTCTGTATGTCCTCCCTGTGGAATGTGTATGTTTTCATCGGGTGCTCCAGGTTCCTCCCACAGTCCAAATACATACTGGCTAGGTTAATTTGTCATTATAAAATTGTCCCATGATTCGATTAGGGTTAATTGAGGTTGCAGGATTGCTGAAGCAGGCTGACTTGAAGGGCTTGAAGGGCCAGAAGGGCCTACTCCACGATGTATCACTAAATAAATAAAATAAAACATGGCTAATTTATTATCCCTCTCAACTCCATTCTCCTGCCTTTGACACCCTTACCAAACAAGAACCCTATCAACTTTTACTTTAAACTTAGCCAATTACTTGGCCTCCATGGTCATCTGTAGCAATGAATTCACAGAGTCAGCACACTCTGGTTAAAGAAATTCCTTCTCACTCTATTCTAAAGGGACTTCCTTTTATTCTGAAGTATGCCCTGTGTTCCTAGAAACTAAAAATATAAAGTAATTAATTATTTTCATTGGACTATCATTTTAAGCCAATATGGATTGCTAGGTATTCATCGTATCCAAATTTTGATCAAGGATTTGAAACTATTAAGGGAAACATATCTCCAACTTTAAAGGGTTGCAGAAATTTTATCATCTAAACAATAAATGAATAGCTCTTCACTTTGCAACTCTAAATGACCAATTCCTTACATTGACATATGCCCATTTGTTCTAGAATCAATTTCACCATCTAAAAATTGGAAGGAAACCCATTTATCTATAAGTGATGGTACAACTCTGAAATTCTTTTCTATGAATGCAAATTGAGGATAAAACGTAAATTTTAAATCTGAGATTGATATTTTTTGTCATATAACAAAGCTATATGACAACGTCACAAACAGCCATGACTTCACAGATTAAATATGATCACGGTTCACGATTAAATGACTAACTTTTGTTCCTATAATAAAACAAAATGCTGAAGAGGGCATGCCAGTGGCTATATTTCATTAGAAGTTCAGGAGATTTTGTATGTCTCAAAAGATCACAATAGATTTCTACTGATATATCATGATGAACTTTTTGATCGGTTGCACCACTGTCTGGTATAGAGGCACCAATGCACAGGATCAGAAAAAACGGCAGGGAATTGTAAACTCAACCAGCTCCATCATGGACCCAACTCCACAGCTTCAAAGACATCTTCAAAAAGTGATGCCTCAAGAAGGGAGCATCCATCATTAAGGACCCTCACCATACAGGACATCAGGATATGCTCTCATCTCATTACTACCATCAGAGAGGGTGTAGAGGAGCCTGAATGCACACTCAGTGTCTGAGGAACAGTTTCTTCCCCTCTGTTTTCAGATTATTTTTTATGGCCCATGAATCCATTGTTATTCCTCTTTTGCATTGTTTATTTATTTATTGGAGCAGGTCTTTTTTTGTCTTGCCACTAAACAAAAACATTTATGGCATATATAATAATAATAAATCTGATTCCAATAGTATTATACATTAAGATTAATAATTACAATGGACATTTACAAAATGGAGAAGATAACAGCATCTGTTAATCATAAGATGGAACAATTTGATTCATACTGGGAAAAATGGTTTAACTACATAATGCCTCATAGGCCTGATTTTATTCTCACAAATCAATGAATCTGTTGTAAAAAAAAAGATTACTCCCTACTCGTACATAGTTCTTTCCTTTTGCTTGTTTTTTCTTTCCACTCTTTTCTATAAGTGTATACCCCAGATAAGTACTTTCTGGAGATTTGTGATATATATGATTATATGATATATATGTACAATGTCTGAAATACATCTTATGGAAATGTTTGATGAACTTCAATAAAAAAAATAAATTTCAAAAAAAAAGAGATTAATGCCACTGAATATACAAGCATTAGGTCTCAGTGTGGATGACAGAATAACTGTTGAAAATAATAAAATGATGGAACCAGCAGTGCTATTGCGTTAGCTTTTACCTTCTCATAGGACTGTGTAGATGGTCTTTGATAATGTGGTTGTGGCGTCCAAGTGATGGGCAATAAAATTTTCACATCTCGAAAATAAGCTCGCTGTTTGGTGGCAGCATACAGAAAAGATGAGGCTGAAGTTATCATCTCCTATAGGAAACATAATTTTAGTAATATTTTAGAACATTTGGACAGCAAGGATGCATATATCAGGTTGCTCAGAATTCAACACCATCATCCCCCTCAAAACTAAACAATAAGCTCCAAGACCTTGGCCTGAATTCCTCCTCGTGCAATTGAATCCTTGATTTCCTCACCTGCAGACCTCAGTCAATTTGGATTAGTAACAACAGTGGTCCCCAACCACCAGGCCGCAAAGCATGTGCTACTGGGCTGTGAGGAAATGATATGATTTGGCGATATGAAACGATATGAGTCAGCTGCACCTTTCCTCATTCCCTGTCATGCCCACTGTTGAACTTGAACACACGTGAGGTCATCAGTTGCCTAAACGTAGTGATACCCTCGTGCCAGGGATTACTGGTTGGCCTCGAGTAACCGGCCGCCTCACACGGCCGGCAAAAAGTGCCGTTGGTACTGGCCTAGAGCACGGACAGATGGGCGCCACCTCTGGACCTATTTACCACACTGAATGTTTGTGGGGAAGCCGGTGCTAAAATATTCACAGACGACCTAATTTGGACTCAGGGTTTCGTAAGTAGCAGAGCAGCTACCTCGCTGCGATCTACTGAAAGTCATCCCTCGAGCCAAACTTTTGTCGGCCGATAGATCCCACAAGGGGGGCGGGCACGCGTCCTGTCTCACTTCTCGCTCAGTCGGTCGCTCTCTCCGGACTGCAATCCCAATAGCCCCGGCAAGGGGACCTCCAGCCTTTACCTTGTCCACTCACTGGTGTGTTGCAATGATTTTATATGTTCATACGAGGAAAATATGTGCTGTGTGTATAATATCCAAACATTACTTAAAATGTTATGATGCTATTGACTTGTAAGTGAGTTATAATTGACTTATCACTATATTCATGTGAGTAATATCCACACGATCAATGCCTCGCATCATCTTTTACACCTATATAAGGTCACCTCTCATCCTCCGTTGCTCCAAGGAGAAAAGGCCAACTTCATTGATTGTATAGATAGTCAGAGGCTTTTTCCCAGAGCTGAAATGGCTAGCATGAGAGGGCACAGTTTTAAGGTGCTTTGAAATAGGTACAGAAGAGATGTCAGGGGTAAGTTTTTTACACAGACAGTGGTGAATGCATGGAATGGGCTGCCGGCAGTTGTGGTGGAGGCAGATATGATAGTGTCTTTTAAGAGACTCTTGGACAGGTATATGGAGCTTAGAAAAATAGAGGACTATGGGTTACCCTAGGTAATTTCTCAGGTATGGACATGTTCAACACAGCTTTGTGGGCCAAAGGGCTCGTATTGTACTGTAGGTGTCTATGTTCCATAAACGGGGAGCATATGTTCTCAGGGAACTGTACGGCAGAAATGTGGCAAGTGTTCAAGGAAATTTGCATGGCATTTTGCATGGGAATGTTCCGTTAAAGCAGGGAAAGGATGGTAGGTTAAAAGAACCATCGTGTACAAAGGATATAGAAAAACTAGTTAAGAAGAAATGAAAAGCTTATCAAAGGTTTAGGAAACTAGGTACTGTTAGAGCTCCAGAAAATTACCAGGGTGCCAGGAAGCAGCTCAAGAATGAAATTAGAACAGCTAGAAAAAGCCATGAGAGGCTTTGGCAAGCAGGATTAAGGAAACCCCAAGGCATTCTACAAGTACGTGAAAAGCAAGAGGATAAGCCGGGTGAGAATAGAACAAATCAGGTGCAAAAGTGGAAACGTGCATTGAGCCAGAGGAGGTAGCGGACGCATTTAATGAATACTTTACTTCTGTATTCACCAGTAAAAAGGACCTTGACAATTGTGGGGATGACTTACAGTGGACTGAAACACTTGAGTGTATAGTGATTAAGAAAGATGATGTGTTAGAGTTGTTGTAAGGTATTAAGTTAGATAAGTTGCCAGGACTGGATGAAATATACCCCAGGCTGCTGTGGGAAGCAAGGGATGAGTTTTCTGAGACTTTGCATCATCAGTAGGGATGGGAGAAGTACCAGTGGATTGGAAGTTTGAAAATGCTGTTCTCTTGTTCAAGAAAGGGAGTAGAGATAACCCAGTAAATTATAAACCAGTGAGTCTTGCTTCAGTGATGGGCAAGTTGTTGGAGAAGATCTTGAGAGGCATGATTTATGAATACTTGTAGAGAAATAATCTGATTAGGGATAGTCAGCATGGCTTTGTCAAGAGCACGTTGTACCTTATGAGTCTAATTGAATTCCTTGAGGAGGTACAAAACACATTGATGAAGGTAGAGCACTGCTTGGGGTGTTCCAGAGTTCGGAGTTGAATTCCAGCACCGTTTTGTAAGTAGTTTTTGTACATCGTCCTCATAGAATGCACAGGATTTCTCCAAGTCTTCCAGTTTCCTCCCAAAGTCCAAAGCTGTATTAGGTTAATTTGTCATTGTAAATTGTCCCATGATTAGATTAGGGTTAACTGTGTCAGTCGGGAGTTGCTGGGGCAATGTTGCTTGAAGGGCAGGAAGGGCCTATTCTGCACTGTATTGCTAAATATATAAATGATTAGATAGATAGATAGATAAATAAATAAATAGACAAATAAGCAAATAAATACATAAATAAATAAATGAATGATAGAATAAATAAATCTGCAATCTTAAAAACCATACCAACCAAATTCCTATCCAAATCACTAATGTGAATGATAAACAACAGCAGATCCAGCGCCAAACCCTGCAGCATACCTCAGCTCAAAGGCCTCCCTCCACTATCCCCCTCAGGATCTCACTACCAAGCCAATTTTCTATCCATTCAGAATAGCCTGGGCAAGTAACTCTAATTTATTCTGCAGATAACGTGCATTGCAGCCTTTGTCAGCTGGTCGAGTGAATGAATGCTTAGGATGATTCATGGATTGCAATTCATTACGCTACTTTGTCCTGGATCATGACGATCTCTGAGAGATGTTGAGGCTGCACTCATTAATGCAGGTGAGAAGTATGCTATCACCCTCCAGATTTATGCCATGCAGATAGTGGAAAGACTTTGAACTGTCAGGAGTGATTCATTTTTCATGAAATCTCCAACAACTGACCTGCTCTCAGGGCTATGCCATTTATGTGGTTAGTCCAGTTGAGCCTATGGTCAATGATAACTTTAGGATATTGATAGTGCATGGTTCAATAGCAGAAGGGGGAGTTAGCATAATGCTTCACAGCGCTAGTAATTGCAGCTCAAGTCACGCTGCAGTCTCTAAGGAGTACGTATGTCCTCCCCATTTTTTCTTGCTGCTCAGATTTCTCACACATTTTAAAGACATTCAAGTTATGGTTAGTAAGTTGTGAACATGCTATGTTAGCACCAGAAGCATGGCGAGTCTTGCAGGCTGCCCCAGCACATCCTCAGTCTGTATAGGTCGTTGACACAAGTGATAATTTCACTCTATGTTTCAATGTAAATATGACAAATAAAGCCAACATTTCTTCGTCTTTTAATGCCATTACATGGCAAATGTATGTGATTAGACATTCTTTTGGTATGATAATGGTACAAATGTTACTTGTCCTGATCACCATCCGACTAATTGTCTTGATCAGGCTGCTTCATCTGCTGAGGTGCTGCTAATGAAATTGAACGTTGTGCAATCATCAGTAAACATCCCCACTTTTGACTGTATGATAGAGGAAAGTCATTGATGAAGTATCTGAGGATGGTTTGAACTACTGTAGATTATTATCTTGACGGGCTCCTGCAGTGATGAGCTAGTACTAGAATAATTGTCATTTAACAATCAAATCCATCCTCTTTGTGTAATGTATGACTCCGGGTTGGAGTGTTATGTCCTAATGCCCATTGCTTTCACTTATATCATGCTGCCATGATGCCACTCAGTCACGGTGAAAGGTATTACTCTCACCTCACCTCTGAATTCAATTCTTTGATCACATTGGACAAGTGACTACTAATTTATGTGACTCAGCATGACATTGTGGGCCCAAGGGCCTGTTCCTCTGCAGTACTGGTCAATGTTCTATGTTCTAAATGTTGAGAAGATGAGAAATAATTCAGTTTAAGAATCAGATTCAGATTCATTTATCACATGCACATTGAAACGTACTGTTAAATGCATCATTTGCATTAACATCCAGTGCTCCAAAGGATGTGATGGGGGCAGCCCACAAGTGCCTCCAGTACCTATCATGTTAACATTTTAGTGATGGTAAAATAGCAATCCTCCAAAAGGACCACAAGCTTGGAGGCTTGTGTGCCACAATGACTTAGAGAGCTATGTTGGCTGGAGATATGCTTTGGCTCTTGGCAGGGTCACCACCACACAGGCGAAAGGGTAGAGAACAGGCTAAGAGTAGTCCTTCAGGTTTAGAGGTTCAGCACATAGCTAACACCCCTGACTGACAAAACAAAATTGTTACAGAAATAGCAATGAACAATCCTTCATCTGATTGCAATGGTATTCCTGAATCTCCACCTAGGACAGTAGAAAAAAATTGAGAGAAAGCTACCTACATGATGGAGGAAGCACTGAACTCTGCCCAAGATGGAGGACCTTCATTTTTGCCCTAAACACAGCAGCATAATGGGCAGTAAGTAAGTAGTAAAATAGCAATGCTGTGATGACACCTTTAAGATATAATAAAGCAATTTCTAAATCTACAAATATTTGGCAACAAGATGCTCTTACAAATCCTGAGTTTGCAAAATGCACCATATGATGCATCTCTCTTTACATTATCACCTGTAGTGTTATTGAATGGTATATATTCAAGAGATACAATTCCCAAATCATTTGAGCAAAATAAATTATGGAGTAGTTAAATGGGCCAGTTTTCCCCAAATTGCAATAGCATTTATACAAATAATAAAACAATATTGACTGATCAGACCAAGGAATACATACCTGAATTTTTGGAATGAGCTTTGGATCTTCTGGAATCCCAGGGTTAATAGCTATGACAATATCATCATAACCATTGTTCACTAGCTTCATCTCAGAGCATCTAACCATACAGACAGAAATAAGACATTCTAAAGACAGGAGAAATATTTTTGTGAATTTCATGATCAGAGTCTTCACACCCCTGCGTCCAAATGATCTGACTTTTGAAATCAGTCTAATTTATACTGAACCATATCAACATATTTCAGAACATCAGCTATAAACTTTATTGCTGGGTGTGCAATAAGGAAATCACCTTCAGTATTCAAATGCTCATGTGTTACTTATTTTTACAGCTGTAATCATGATTTAATGACAGAATTTCTTTCAAAATATGGAGAGAAGGAACATAAGAATTTTTCATATTATGTACAAGCAACATGTCAGATATGATCACAGACAAGATTGGTCAAATGTTTCGAGCATCAGTTCTTCCATGATGCTACCTCAGTAAAGCAGCCGGCATCAAAGATCCCAGACATTTTCTCTTCTCCCCTCTCCCATTGGAGATATAAATGCCTGAAAGCATGTACTGCCAATCTCAAGGATACCTTCTATCCTGCTGTTACCAGAACCCTAAGCAACTCTCTTTATAATGAGAGGGACTCTTGACCTCACAATCTACCTCGTCATGATCGTGAACTTTATTGTTTAATCCCTGCAGTTTCCCTGCAGCTTTTACACATTATTCTGCAATGTTATTACTTCATCTTGTTCTACTTCAATGCACTGTGTAATGATTTGATCTGTTTGGACAGTATGCAAGACAAGTTTCACTGTATACTGGTGCATGTGACAATGATAAATCAATTCCAATATCAATAATATTAGCTTATTTTTTCTAGTCAGTACAGCGGTGTAGAAACTGATAGGCATACTGATAAAGCATGGAAACAGACCCTTTCTATTGATTGATATTTGACTGATTCTATGCCAAACATTAAGTATTCATTTTTGCACTATCCCACTCTGATCCACTTGATTCTGTCCACATTCCTAATGACCTTTCAAACATTCCAAGAAAATCAACATTGTGCAGCTAGAAATGGGCTTAGCGCAAAGTGGAGCAATATTGTTCACATTTATTAGGACAAGGACTCTTAGGATGGGAAACAGCTATTTTTCCCCAGACAGTGAGACTACTGAATGCTCTGCCAACACCCAAGTCTCATCACTTCTGAAGCTCCACTATTTACTTATTTAGGGATACAGTGCAGAATAGGACCTTCGAGCAATGCGCCCCAGCAACTTCCAGCAATCCCAATTTAACCCTAATCAGATCACAGGACAATTTACAATCACCAACTAACCAACCCAGAACATCTCTGAACTGAGGGAAGAAACCAGAGGACCCAGAGAAAACCCACATATTCCATGGAGAGGATGTACAGACTCCGATCTGACAGATGGAATTGATCTCTGATGCCCTGAGCTGTGAAAAACCGCCACGTAACCATGGCATCATACTCTTTATTTCTGTCAAATCTTCTGGAAAATCTTATAATTAGTTCATTAATTTGTGATAATATTAATTTATGTGTTATGTGAGAGTTACATGTACTGTGTTGTGCATCTTGGTCTGGAGGAGCGTTGCTTCATTTGGCAGTATACATGTATACCACTGAATGTCAATAAACTTGAACTTGAACTTTGTGCGAATACTAGCAACTGACTTTCCAATAGGGTTTTATTGTGTGCTTGCACCAGTGGAATATGCTCCCAATGAGATGTGCAACATGAAAAATTCCATTCCAGAAGCTTCAGAGAAAACTTTTGTTGATAGGGGACGATGAAGATTATATAAATAGTTTAGAAGAAAATAAATAAGTAAGTAAAAGGTGTAGTCTAAAACAAAGAATAATTCATTACATAGTGGGTATCTTGTACTTGTCACATGACAGTGGTGTTGAAGCTATACTGGACTTAAGGAAATGGTCTTGTGATAGTGGAGTGACGTCATTTTCCCGCCAGTAGAGGTCATGTGACAGTTTTTTTTTCAACAGGGTATAAAAGGAGGACCCCTCCCTGTGAGGAGGGGCAGTTCGTGGCTGGATTTGCCACTTTGACTCCATGCTACTGCGTGGTCCAATATTATGACACAGTTCCATTGAAAGGTGGAGTTTTATTTAATCCCTAAAGTTTAAAATGTCATTGCCGGCAGTTTCTTTATAATACTGCCAGTTAAAAATCAGTGGAAAGTGAAGATTGGAGTTCGCGAGCTAACAAATCGAGGAAAGTCGATTTCGACTGTGAAACAGGTTTGACCTTGTTTGATCCTCATTCGGAAGGAATTCGTTGGCTATGCCCGTGTTAACCCCTGAAATAATAGCAGAAAGGGTTGGGTGCACAGTTTCATCAAGGAAAGGTCAGTGTCTTTAAGCCGTTTCATTTTCATCTTCGTAAATTCTCCAGGAAAAGTATAGTTCGAATGGAAACCGCAACAACACGACGTGAAAGGGAATTTAAATCGTCTAAAAAAAAGTCTCTCCTTTAATGGACTGTAAGCATTTTGAACTTTCGCAGCACTACTTTGAAGAACTGTTTTTGCAACATCGCTTTAAGAACTGTATTCGCTTTATCCCTTTAAGAACTGTATTCGCTTTATCCCTTTAAGAACTGTTTAAGCTGCCGCACAACAGCTGATTTCCGGTTGCGTTAGTCGCTTGTTAACTTTTGGGGTTTGTTTTTCAGTGTTTAATAAATGTTTTATTTGTTATAAAAAACCCTGCCTCAGTTATATATTTATTGATGCTGAATCCGTAACAATAGAACTAAGGCTGAGCCATTTCCCATTAATGACACCATATCTCAAACCACTGCTGAACTTAGGTAAACCCAAACCATGAAGGAAGTACAAGTAAGTTACACAAAATGATATCAAAATGGCATATCACAGTTCACTGAGCCATTTACTGTAATCAGAGGAATTATGACCCTTGCACAAAGTATCACTCTAAATGAGGAAAAGGACACTATTTCATAGACTATGCAAAAACAGGAAATCATGGGCTGGTTAGCCTCACTTCAGTGACAGGAAAGCTACTGGAGCGGTTTCACTGGGATGAGATTTACTTGCATTAGGAAAATCGTGGACTGATTGAGAACAACCAGCATGGGCTTGCGCACGGCAGATCACATGGTACAAGCTTGATAGAGTTTTTATTTTGTGGAGGTGACAAAAGTAATTGATGGGAGTGTCAATTGATGTGGTCTACATGGATTTTAGTAGGGAACATTGCCTTACTAAAGTCCTCTGCAGTCGGCAATCCAGAAGATTATTATGCATGGGATCTATGGTAATTTGGTAGTTGATAATTGGCTTGTCCATTGAATCAAATTTGTTATCACTGTCTTATATAACATGAAATTTGTTGTTTTTCAGCAGTAGCACAATGTAAAGACATAAAAATTACTATAAATTATAATATAAATATATTGCAATATAAAATAGAGAGTGTAGCAGTGGAGGTGTACTGTTCTGGCTGAAAGTTCATGACCTGGAGTGTTCCTCAGGGAATTGGTGATGGACCCTCTGATGGTTGTGATATAAATGTCTTGGATGAAATTGTAAATGGGTAGCTTAACAATTTTGCAATAACATGAAGACTGGTGGAGGTGTGAATAAGGCAGAGGATAGAGCAGAATACAGATCAGTTACAGATAGAGATGGAGAAATGGGAGATGGAATTTAATCCAAGTGGGTGTGAGATGTTGCACTTTGGGAGGTCAAATATGCAGTTAATGGCAGGACCCTCTTCAGCATTGATCTTGGGGTCTAAGTTCAGTTCTCATTGAAAGTGGCCCTGCAAGTAGATAGGGTGGCAAAGAAAGCATATGGCTTGTTTTGCCTTCACTGGTTGGGATATTAGGTATAAGAGTAAGGAAGTGATATTGCAGCTATTTATATTTTTGTTAGGTCACATCTGGAGGATTGGTTTAATGGTTCCATTTAACATTAGAGAATGTATACAAATACAACCGGAAATTCTCACTCTCCACAAACATCCTGGAAACAGAGTAAAAACCCCAAATAATGAATGACAGAAAAAAAACCATAAGAACCCCAAAATCTCCCTGCTCCGCTCACATGCACAAACAGCATCAATCATACCCCTTCCCCCACTTATTCTGGCATATAGCATCAGCATTCTAACCACCCACCTTGCAAGCAACAGCAAAGCCCCCAAAGAGAGACCATGGTCTACAGTACATCAAAACCTAACTGTTCACTCCAACATTTCAACATCCCTCAGGCTCTGTCTCTCTCTAATAAGGGAGAGACATATCACTTCCATAGCAAGAGGGGAGACAAACTGTGACTGTATTGATGTTATAGTCACTGTATGAAGTGCTGTTTCTTATTCTGAGTTCCCCAACTCAAGGATCGGCAGCAAACCCTCCCTCACCATCAAGAGGGGAGAGAGGGGAGAGGGGACAGAGAGGGGAGAGAAGACAGAGGGGGGAGAGGGGGGAAACTGGGGAGAGGAGAAGAAAGAGAGACAGTAATCAATCACTGAGTGCCAAAGCCTCCAACAGCCTCTCACTTGTCTTGATGTTCCAGCTCCCATGTCTCCACACCCCCCTCCACTACCACCATCTCACTCTCTGCTTTCTACACGACTCCCTTCTCTATTTGTTCTTCCCGAATGATCTCTCTCCTGGCACATATCTGTGCAAACATGAAAGTGAAACTGTTATGTATTCAGGCAACAATGAACAGACGAGTTAGGCAAGGGTTTATATAACAAACAACACTTTTATTAAACACTGAAAACAACCCCCCAAAAGTAAACAAGCACTAACGTAACCGGAAAACAGCTGCTGTGCGGCAGCTTAACAGTTCTTAAAGCGATGTTGCAACAACAGTTCTTTAAAATGGTATTGCCAAAAGTTCAAAATGCTCAGTCCATTTAAAAGGAGAGACTTTTAAAGACAATTTAAATTCTCTTTCACGTCGCTTTGCTCCGATCCCCGGCGTCGAACTTTTCCCATGAAGAATTTTATGAAACGTAACGGCTTAAAGGCACTGACCTTCTCTTCCACACTATTCTCAATCTTTTCTGGTATTTCCCAGAGATTAACACAAGAATAGTCAATGAAATCCTTCCGAATAAGGATCAAACAAGGTCGAACCCGTTTCACCGTCGAAATTCGATTCTCCTCGATCTTTAACTCCCGAACTCCGATCTTCACTCTCCACTGATTCTTAACCAACAGTATTGTAAAGAAACTGCTGGCAATGACCTGTTAAACTTTAGGCATTAGATAAAACTTCATCTTTCAACTAAACTGCATCATCACATTAAATCACGCAGTGGCATGAAGTCAACATGGCAAATCCAGCCACGAACTGCCCCCACCTCACAGGGTGGGGTCTTTCTTTTATACCCTGTAAAAAAAACTTGTCACATGATCTCTACTGGCGGGAAAATGACGTCACTCCACCATCACAAGACCATTACCTCAAGTCCAGTATAACTTCAACCCCATTCACGTGACAAGGGTACCACTGTCACGCGTCACGGGTACGTAACACCTCCCTCCAAAAAAAACATTTTTGGTCTAACAAGAACAAAAATTTTAACAATTACTTACAAGAAAAACAAATGCATAAATTATATAACATATGCAATATACAATACCATCATATAACAGCTTACAACTCACAGTACAGTAGGAGTGTTACAATAAAAAAAAACCACTCCATAAAAAAATTACATTGTACATTCAACATCGAGATAGACAATCAGCAACCACATTATCTTTACCTTTAACGTGAGTTATCACAATATTGTACTCTTGTAACATCAAACTCCAATTTAATAATCTTCTGTTTTTGTTTTTCATCTTACTCAGAAAAACTAACGGATTATGATCAGTGTAAACAATAAGTGGTTTTTGAGTTGTACCAACATATGCCTCAAAATATTCTAAAGCTAAAACAAGAGATAACAATTCTTTCTCTATTGTCGAATAGTTTCTTTGATGCTTATTAAATTTCTTAGAAAAGTAAGCTACTGGATGATCAACCTCATCACCCTCATTACTTTGCATCAATACTGCTCCCGCAGCCTCATCACTAGCATCTACAGCTAATGAAAAAGGTTTTTCAAAGTCAGGTGCCTTAAGAACAGGTTGTTGACATATCATTGTTTTCAATTTTTCAAATGCTTCTTGACAAGGCACTGTCCACACAAACTTCACATTCTTCTGCAGAAGGTTAGTTAATGGAAGGGCAACATTAGCAAAATTCTTACAAAATTTTCGATAATATCCTACCATTCCCAAGAATCTTCTGAGAGTTTTTTTCCCCGTTGGAGTGGGAATCTCTAAAATTGCCCGAACTTTTGCCTGAACAGGAGCTACCTTACCTTGACCCACAACATAACCAAGGTAAGTCACAGTGGCATTTCCAAATTCACTCTTAGCTAAATTAATAGTTAAGTTAGCTTTTGAAAGCCTTTCAAACAATTTCTCCACTGCAATAATGTGTGCTTCCCAAGTATCATTTCCTGTTACCAAATCATCAATATAAGCATCAGTATCTTTCAATCCCTGAATCACAGAGTTAATCATCCTCTGGAAAGTACTTGGGGCATTCTTCATCCCAAATGGAAGAACATTATACTCATATAACCCAGATGGAGTTACAAATGCAGAAATCTCTCTACCGCTGTCTGTTAATGGAACACACCAATACCCTTTCAATAAATCAATCTTTGTAAGGAACTTTGCTTTTCCAAATTTATCTACACAATCATCTACTCTAGGAATTGGATATGCATCTGTTTTCGTTACAGCATTCACCTTCCTATAGTCCGTACAAAACCTAATACTACCATCTGGTATTGGCACCATAACACATGGCGAACTCCAATTCGAGTTAGAATGTCTAATAATATCATTCTCTAACATGTATTCAACTTCTTTCTCAGCAAGTTCACATTTTTCCATGTTCATCCTATATGGATGTTGTTTAATAGGTTTGGCATCTCCAACATCTACATCATGTGAAGCTATAGTAGTCCTTCTCGGAACATCTGGAAACAAATCCTTATATTTAAAAATCAATTCCTTCATCTGCTGTTTCTGCTCCAGCTGTAAATGTGCTAATTTCTCATCCATATTTTCCAGAATGGTTGAATTTGGTAACCTAACAGAAACAATGTTGGATTTAGAATGAAAGTCAGATGAATCATCTATCATGTTCCTAGTTAAATCAAACTCATTCTCACTAACCACAACAGTCACAGTATCAGATTGTTTCCCAAAATATGGTTTTATCATATTTATGTGGCAAAGTTGTGTTGACCTTCTACGATCTGGAGTTTTTATCACGTAATCCACATCATTGATTTTAGACACAATTTCATAAGGACCATGAAATCTAGCTTGTAAAGGATTTGTCTGCACTGGGAAAAGAACCAACACCTTATCTCCAGGCTTAAACATCCTCATCCTAGCTTCTTTATCATACCAAGTTTTCATTTTCTCCTGAGCCAACTTTAAATTTTCCTTGGCTAAGCTACAAGCTTTATGTAACCTGTCCTTAAATTTCAAAACATAGTCCAACAAATTAATGTGTACTTCCTTACTAATCCACTGTTCTTTCAATAAAGCTAAAGGTCCTCTAACTCTATGCCCAAACACAAGTTCAAATGGACTAAAACCTAAAGATTTCTGTACCGATTCCCTTACTGCAAACAAAAGTAAGTTTATACCCTCATCCCAGTCACTTTCATTTTCCACACAATATGTCCTGATCATATTCTTGAGGGTAGAATGAAACCTCTCCAAGGCACCTTGCGACTCTGGATGGTATGCAGACGAAGTGATTTGCTTAGCTCCCAATTTATAAACTATCTGTTGAAACAATCCAGACATAAAATTACTGCCTTGATCAGTTTGTATTTCCTTAGGTAATCCAAAATAAGTAAAGAATTTTATAAGAGCCTTTGTCACAGTTTTAGCTTTTATATTCCTAAGTGGTACTGCCTCTGGAAACCTAGACGAAGTACACATGATAGTCAACAAATACTGATAACCAGTTTTTGGCTTTGGTAATGGACCAATACAAACTACAATAACTTTAGAAAATGGTTCACCAAATGCTGGAATAGGTTGTAATGGAGCTACTGGTGTAACCTGATTTGGTTTACCCACAATTTGACAAGTATGGCACGTTTTACAAAACATCGCCACATCTTTTCTTAGACCAGGCCAGTAAAATTTTTTTAAAATCTTGTCCACAGTTTTCCTTACCCCTTGATGTCCACCTAAAGGCACACTATGAGCTAAAGTCAAAATCTCATTTCGATAAACTTTCGGAACAACTACCTGGTAAACAACATTCCATTCCTCACTTGCAGGAATTGTAGGCGATCTCCACTTCCTCATCAACACTCCTTTTTCCAAGTAATATCCTACTGGCACCTTCTCAATTTCACTATCTAGTAAAGCTTATTCTCTCAATTTTATAATCTCAGGATCTCTATTCTGCTCTGCTATCATCTCCTTCCGAGACAGAGATAAATCTTCATAGTCAGACTTACTCCCAGAATCTTGTTCAAACAACGAAGGTAAGAAAGTCTCTGACACATCCTCAAAACTCGAATCCTGAGTTGAACAGTCATGAGTAACAACCTCATTCTGCACATCAATCCTTTTAGCCATAGCTCTAGTCACATCACAGGAAAAATCTGTGTTAGAATTCATCTCTGGTTCCTCTGACTCCATTGTCAAATGCACTTCAGGAAAAACTTGTCCACCTGCCAAGTCATTACCTAACAATAAAGAAATACCCTTCACAGGTAAGCTATGCTGTAATCCTACTTTAACAAATCCTGTAACTAACCCTGACTTTAAATTTACTTTATGTAAATGTACAGGCATAAAATCACTCCCAACACCTCTTATGTAATTTACCTCACCAGTATCACTCTCTTCATTAAACTTCAACACACTGTCTAACATCAGTGATTGAGAAGCTCCAGTATCCCTAAGGATTTTTATTGGCACCAGAGTAGATCCTTCTTTCAAGGATACAAACCCTTCAGTTATAAAATGATCATATCCCTTTCTAACTTGGTCAGACTCTAACAAAGCCTCATTTGTGTTTACCAAACCCTGTAACTTTACAGGTGCTTCAGTATGTTGCACACAAGCATCTGGAACTGCTTCCTTCTCTTTCTTTTTCAATTTGAAACAGTTAGCTATTACATGGCCAGGCTTCTTACAATAGTTACAAATAAGTCCAAACTGTCTTTCCTTCACAGGTTTTCCTTCCTCCTTACCTTTCTCATTAACCTCTGATTTAATTTCTGATTTACCTTGAGTCACCATGTTATTTTTCCTCTTAAAAATTCTGCCCTGAGGAAATTTATTCTTATGGATTAAAACATACTCATCAGCTAATCTAGCACAGTCCTGCAATTTATCAGTATCCCTCTCATTTAAGTAGGTCCTTACTTCAACAGGAATGCTTCTTTTAAATTCCTCCATTAAAATCAGCTCTCTCAATGTATTATAGTCCCCATTTACATTTTTAGAAGAAACCCATCTCTCAAAACACATAGCTTTATCATAGGCAAATTCCACATGTCTTTTCCACAGACTTTTTCAAACTTCTGAATCTTTCCCTATAAGCTTCTGGGACTAATTCGTACGCTTTGAGAATATGCATTTTCACAATATCATAATCTAATGCTTGCGCAGCAGTTAAAGCTGTGTAAACTTGTTGTGCTTTACCTTTAATTACACTCTGTAACAACACTGACCATTTATCTTTCGGCCACTCTGACATCCGAGCAATAGTTTCGAAATGTTGAAAATATCTTTCCACTTCTGTTTCACTAAATGGAGGGACCAATTTAATTTCTTGACTAGCAACAAATGGTTTTTTAGAACCAGAAGACTGATTCCCAGACCTTAATTCCTCCATTGCATATTCAAATTCTCTCTGTTTTTGTGCAGCCTCTAATTTACAATGCTCTAACATCATTTGTTCGATTTGCAACTGCATCTCCAGATTACTTATTGGAAACGATTCTAAAACCGAATCATCAAAAACACCCGAATCCACAAAGTGAGACGCGATTTTTCTCTGTATAACAGCCTTTGATGTAGTCGTCAAAATACCTTTAAGTTGCAATCTACTAGCTATCTCAGACACCTCAGTTTTTTTCGCCTTCGCTAACAACTCGGCGCCTCTGGCGAATCCAGAAACTCATCAATATTCATCGTTGCCGAATACCACTCACAAGCCAATCAAACAAAAGAATCGAGTATTCCCCTTTTCCAAAACACCGACTCAAAAGTTAACAAGCATTTAAACTCAAACGATCCAATCCAGACGCAGACCCCATATTTATGTTACGTATTCAGGCAACAATGAACAGATGAGTTAGGCAAGGGTTTATATAACAAACAACACTTTTATTAAACACTGAAAGCAACTCCCCAAAAGTAAACAAACACTAACATAACCGGAAAACAGCTGCTGTGCGGCAGCTTAACAGTTCTTAAAGCGATGTTGCAACAACAGTTCTTTAAAATTGTATTGCCAAAAGTTCAAAATGCTCAGTCCATTTAAAAGGAGAGACTTTTAAAGACGATTTAAATTCTCTTTTATGTCGCTTTGCTCCGATCCCCGGCGTCGAACTTTTCCCATGAAGAATTTTATGAAACGTAATGGCTTAAAGGCACTGACCTTCTCTTCCACACTATTCTCAATCTTTTCTGGTATTTCCCAGAGATTAACACGAGAATAGTCAACGAAATCCTTCCGAATAAGGATCAAACAAGGTCGAACTCGTTTCACCGTCGAAATTCGATTCTCCTCGATCTTTAACTCCCGAACTCCGATCTTCACTCTCCACTGATTCTTAACCAACAGTATTGTAAAGAAACTGCTGGCAATGACCTTTTAAACTTTAGGCATTAGATAAAACTTCATCTTTCAACTAAACTGCATCATCACATTAAATCACGCAGTGGCATGAAGTCAACATGGCAAATCCAGCCACGAACTGCCCCCACCTCACAGGGTGGGGTCTTCCTTTTATACCCTGTAAAAAAAACTGTCACATGATCTCTACTGGCGGGAAAATGACGTCACTCCACCATCACAAGACCATTACCTCAAGTCCAGTATAACTTCAACCCCATTCACGTGACAAGGGTACCACTGTCATGCGTCACAGGTACGTAACAAAACACACACACCTCCTCTCTCACTACCATTCAGGGTCTCAAATAGTCCTTCCAGGTAAATTGGCACTTCATCTGTCAGGGACATCTTTTGTATCCGTTGCTCCCTCTCATTGTTGAAACCTAACAAAGATTAAGGAATTACTGAACACCTTTGATCTATCCTCCGCAAAAGGTAACATCTCCCAGTGACTACCCATTACAATTTGACTTCCAATTCTCATTCAATATGTCAGTCCATGGTCTCCACTAAATTGTCAGAGAGACTTTAGCTGCAGGCAAATGTCACACTAGAGAAAGCTATTGCTATGGTGAGGCAGAGTGGGAATGTTTGTCAGCAACATGCAGAACTCAGGCTCGAAAACAATGCTGAGGTAAAGCTAGAAGCTGTACAAAAAGAAGGGTATAAACAAGGTGCAGTCAGAAAGACTAAAGAAAGAGATGACAGTAGAGCTCAGCTCAGTCAAGTGAAACAAAAAGCAAGTAAAATGTCCAATTGCGGCAGGAATCAACTCCATGTCAAAGAGTTCTGTACAGCAAAAGATGTGAAATGCCACCGGTGCAATACAGTTAGCCATTATACACGCCCATGTCACACAAAAAACAGTTCTTCAGGACGTCAAAGAAGATCATGATTTCAGGGGAAGACAAAGCTTTCCTTGGAGCTCTAGATTCAAAAAGACAAGGCTGGTGTACTATGGTTCAATTGGAAAGTGACTTTCAAAGCGGATACTGTGACAGATGTCTCAGCCATCCCCAAATGTCTGCTCACAAAGCTGGTGAAGAAAACAGGCATTATACTAAACCCAGCAAAGAATGTGATCATAGGACCATGGAAACAACCAAATTTAGACAAACTGGCAGGAGTTTGGAACATGGAGCAATCTACGAATGTATCAAAGATCCACAGTTTCCTTGGCATAGCAAACCAGCTGGGAAAGTTCATTCCAGATTTGGCAGAGAAAACAAAGACACCATGTGACCCCCCACTCTCAGAGAAATGTTAGGACCTGGGACTTACCACAGGAGAAGTCATTCTCATCACTTAAAGCAGAGCTTATCTCTCTGCCAACAATGGTGTTCTTTGATCCAAGCAAAGCGACCGAGATCTCAGCAGATGCCTCAGGGAGTGGGGGAGTACTCATGTGAAACCGTTGTAGTGAATGGAAACCAGTGGCATATGCATCAAGGGCACAGACTCCTACTGAACAGAATTTTGCCCAAATCAAAAAGGAGATGCTGCCTCTCGTGTGGGCTTGTGAACAATTCAGCTGCTACTTGATAGGCACCAAATTCCTACTTGAAACAGACCTCAAACCCCTTGTCAGCCTCTCAGCTCAAAGCACTTTACAGACTTACCTCCACGTCTGCAAAGATCCAGGGTGAGACTTAAGCAACACTGTTATGACATTGAACATGTCCTCGGCAAATCTTTCACAACACCAGATACTCATCAAAGATGTCATGCAAAAGAGTGTGGACGGAAGCTCACTCTCCTCGTGCAAGATACCGGCATCCACTTAGATCAGGTAGATGAAAGCTTTCCGGCATCACGGAGTAAACTGCACAAAATCCAAGCTGAGTTGAAAAAGAACTAAATCTGCGGCAAGGTCATGCAATACTGTGAGCGTAGATGGCTAGCTGTTCCAATAGGAGCTCACAAATCCAAACCTTACTGGCTTAAAAGAGACACACTCACCATTCTTGATGGATTGCTGCTGGAAGACTCCAGATTCATCATTCCTGATTCTACGTACTCAAAGATCACCAGTCAAATCCACCAAGGACATCAAGGTGTAGAAAATGTCACCTAAGATCAAAGCAATCCATGTGGTGGCATGGTCTGAGCACACAGCTGGGTGATTATGTAAAGCACTGCGAAGCATGCAGAAAATTGCACAAAATTCATGCTGAACTTCTCTGTCCCACAGAACTTCCATAGCAAATTAAGGGCACAGGTATTTTCAAGCTGAAAAAAAGACAAATATCTTCTCACTGTGGATTACTACTCACAGGATGTTGAGGTGTCCAAGCTGTCCTCTACACCCACAGCAGCAGTTATCCATCCATTCCAACACTCCCAGTAACCAAGACCAGATTAGTAGTCTATCCGTCCATCCCACCACAGAGATGGACTCCATAGCCTAATATTTTAGGGCAAGTGACTAAAGAGGCAGAACAATCCTCTCACTTTGTCAGAGTGTACAGATAGTCTACTCTGGCCTCCATTAGATATTGTGTTTTTAAAAGAGATCCAATGTTGAAAACATTTCACAAAATGAGACTGCTCTGAAAAAAAAAAAGGAATTGGTGGGGGAAAAAAAGGAGAACCAAGAGTGAGAGATCACTAAAGCACAGAAAAAGATGGTTATATTGTTGGCAATGTAAGGAGCATGTTACATTCTATGGGTAAAGTGAACTGAATCACTCAATTCCACCGACGATAATTTCAATGCAGTTCTACACACAAGAAATACATACCTAGTTTTTCTCTTTTTTTCAAGAAGGGGAGATGTGGTAGTTAATGGTTAATCCCATACCACTCAGTTAGCCACCCCAACATGGGAGGAGTTCACATATTGTACAAGCAGCATTATTAATAAAGTTCAGTTGAATAGCCTACATACTGGCCTTCAGGTGTCTCTCATTCAATATCGAACAAAACAGTCAACCTCTTGCCACATGCACTCTATCCTCTCCCAACAAAAAACACCCCACTCATGCAACCACTCCTCCCCACAACTCCACCTTCAGTCCTCCTCCCCAGATCCTACCTCCTACCCTAATCATCCCCATAGCTTCCCCCTTTCCTCTTATAACCCCTCCCAATGTTTCCCCCAACACATCACATTTTTCATTGCCCTCTCCCTCCCTCCTACCTGTCAGTTCTTCATCTTGACTTCTCCCACCAATAATCTCCTCAAATCCTCTCCTCTTCTTTTCTAGCCCGCACAAACCCTGGCTCGGATCCCTCCAGGTGATCTGACAGCCGGAATGTTTGGTCGTCCCACACTGAAGGAAACACCCGGCCCGGAGCTCACTGCGGACAGCAGCCGGCGTACAGCTCCGCTCCACCCCCGGCTGCACTGGAACTGGCCCCGCAGTCTGCAGGCAGCCAATCAGCAGCAGCATCCGGCGTCAGGCAACAGCGGCTTGCAAACACAGTTCGTCTCCCTGGCATCGGGACCAGAGCTCCCCTCATGGGCTGAATCGGCAGGAAGAGATGCAAGGTGGGGGAATGGGGATGTATAGAAGGATGAGATGGATGGATGAATGATTGAAGCAAAAGACTGTACGGTTGGAAATTAGAGGAGGGGTTAAGGGGGATGAAGTTGGGGTTTGCGGACAAGGTGAAAGAGATTGGAGAAGGAGTTTGGAGTTGGGGCTGTTAGGAAGGGGAGAGAGGACAAGGTTGGAGGAAAGAGTAGAACAATGGGAGAGGAGAGGTCAAGGGTGAGGGGCTTGGAGGAGGCGGTAAGGGAGAAGGGAATTATAGATTAAAGTGGTTGAAAATTTAATGCACTAGGTCACCAGTGAGCTAACCAGCACACTAAGTCTGATCACTTACACCATTTCCTTTATTTCTAATTACACAAAATATCTGTGTTTTGTTTTGTTGAGTGAAAGCCAACTGACCTAAAGCCAGGTTATGTTTAGTTTATATCCACTTCTTTAGTATGAGCTGAGAGATGACAAACAAGCCAATAATTAAAACATAAGTGTTGGACTCAGCAACATCAATCTGTGGCAGATGACTTTCATCAAAGATGAAGAAGTGACGGCAGCTGGCAAGCCAGTATAAATGATGGAGAACATCGATGAAAACACCAGCAGATATACTTCAGTAGGAGTTTGAAGAGATTTGCTATGTCACCAAAGACTCTTGCCAGTTTCTACAGATATACCATGGAGAGTATTCTGACTGGTTGCTTCACCGTATGGTATGGAGTCTCCTATACACAGGATTGTCAGAGGGTTGTAGGCAGCTGGTACAAGCTTCCCCACCATCAAGGACATCATCAAAAGGCAATACCTCAGGAAAGTGGCTTCCATCATGAAGGGCCCTCACCATCTGACTCATGTCCTCTGACATCAATACCACCAGGCTGGAGATACCAGAAAGCACACACTCAACATTTTAATAAGAGCTTCTTCTCCTCTGCTATCAGATTTCTAAATGGTCTTTGAACTTGTGAACATTACCTCACCACTCCTCTTTTGCAATACTTGTCTATTTATTGATGCATTTTTGTTGTAGGTAATGTTTGCTATGTCTCCACTGTACTGTTGCCACAGAACAACAGATTTCACAACTCATGCCATTCACAATGAACCGGTTTCTGATTCTGAATTGGTTAATTCGATCTGAATCATATACATGTTTCAAAATGTCAGCAGGGATAATCTATTGATAATCATAAACACAAGAAAGTCTGCAGATGCTGGAAATCTAAAACAACACATACAAAATGCTGGAGGACAGGTCAGGCAGTAGCTATGGAGATGAATAAATAGTCGAAGTTTTGGGCTGAGACCCTTCTTCAGAACTGAGAAGGGGGAATTGAATTGAATTGAATTGACTTGAATTGACATTATTTCTTACATCCTTCATATACATAAGGAGTAAAAATCTTTACATTACGTGTCTGTCTAAATGTGCAATTTATAGTAATTTATAATAAATATTATATCAACAGGATTGACAATATAACATAGAAGTACGGTTGTGTCAGCATGAATTAAGAAGTCTCTTGGCCTGGTGGGAGAAGCTGTCCCAGAGCCTGTTGGTCCTGGCTTTTATGGTGTGCTACCATTTCCCAGATGGTAGCAGCTGAAACATTTTATGGTTGGGGTGACTCAGCTCCCCAATGATCCTTTGGGCCCTTTTTACACACCTTCTTTGTAAATGTCGTGAATGTTGTAAATGTGGAAAAAAATGTTGAATTTCCCCATGGGGATGAATAAAGTATCTATCTATCTATCTATCTATCTATCTATCATGGGAAGTTCACAACTACAGATGCACAGGGCTGTCTGCACCACTCTCTGCAGAGTCCCGCGATTGAGGGAAGTACAGTTCTCATTCCAGGCAGTGATGCAGCCAGTCAGGATGCTCTCAGTTGTGCCCGTATTGAAAGTTCTTAGAATTTGGGGACCCATACCAAACTTCTTCAACTGTCTGAGGTGAAAGAGGAACTGCTGTGCCTTTTTCACAACACAGCTGGTATGTACAGACCACGTGAAGTCCTCGGTAATGTGTATGCCGAGGAACTTAAAGCTGTTCACACTCTCAACCCCAGATCCATTGATGTCAATATGGGCTAGCCTGTCTCAATTCCTCCTGTAGTGCACAACCAGCTCCTTTGTTATTGCGACATTGAGGGAGAGGTTGTTTTTTTGACACCACTGCGTCAGGGTGGAGACTTCTTCTCTATAGGCTGCCTCATTATTATTTGAGATAAGGCCAATCAGTGTATCATCGTCAGCAAATTTAATTAGCAGATTGGAGCTGTGGGTGGCGACACTGTCATGAGTACACAGAGAGTAAAGGAGGAGGCTTAGCACACAGCCCTAAAGGGCAACTGTGTTGAGGGGCAGAGGTGAGGGAGCCCACTCTTAACACTTGCCAGCGATCTGACAGGAAGTCCAGGATCCAGCTACACAAGGCAGGGTGAAGGCTGAGGTCTCTGGGCTTCTTGTCGAACCTGGAGAGAATGATGGTGTTGAATGCTGAACTGTAGTCCAAGAACAGCATTTGCACATAAGTATCCCTCTTCCGCAGATGTACAAGGAAGGTATGTAGATCCGTGACTATTGCGTCATCTATTGATCGGTTGTGTCGATTGGCAAATTGTTGGGGGTCTAGTGTGGGTGGCAGCATGCTGCAGATGTGGTCCTTGACCAGCCTCTCAAAGTAGTTGCTTATTATTGAGGTGAGTGCGACAGGATGCCTGATGTTCAGACAGGTTACCTTGGTCTTTTTAGGTACTGGAACAATGGTTGATGCTTTGAAGCAGGAGGGCACTCTACGCTGGGAGAGGGAGAGATTAAAAATGTCTGTAAACACACCTGCCAGTTGTGCCACACACATCCTGAGTACCTGCCCTGGGATGCCACCCAGTTCTGCAGCCTTGAGACTGTCCACTCGTTGGAAACACCTGCATACTTCGGCCTCAGAGGTGACCAAGCTGCAGGTTGCATCAGCTGTATGTCTCTTCAAGGGCTTAGAATTGGCGACCTCAAATTGAGCCTAAAAAAGACTTAGCTTGTCTGGGAGAGAGGCAGCGATGTTGGAAACTCCACTCACTGCATTTATCTTTGAAGTCTGCCGCCATAAGCTGCGTGTGTTGTTGGTGGAGAGTTGAGTGCGGATCTTGTCCCTGTAATGATTGCGACAAAGGTGTGAGAAAGGGAAAGAGGCTGGAAAGTGATCAGTGAAGCCATGTGGGTGGAAAAGGTCAAGGGATGGAAAAGAAGGAATCTGATAGGAGAGGAGAGTGGACTATAGGAGAAAAGAAAGGAGGAAAGTACCAAGGGAAAGTGATAGACAGGTGAGAAAAGTTAGAAGGTCAGATTTGGGAATAGAGAAAGTGGAGTGGGGGGCAATTATTTACCGGAAGGTGAAATTCATATTCATGCCATCAGCTGGAGGCTACCCAGGTGGAATATTAGGTGTTGCTCCTCCATACTGAGGGTGGCTGCATCTTGACGTGAGAGGAGGTCATTGACCGACATGTCAGAACAGCAATCGGAATTGGACTTAAAAAGTTTGGAAGAAACCTATTGGCTGTCGATGGAGTAGCAGCATTTTATACTTGTTCCTACTCTACTTAATTTACTGTTTCCAACTTGTTTTGAAAACTTACTTTAAACGCAGTGCCAAAGCTACTAAAAAATAAGAGGAACCTCCTATAAATTTGGAATCTACTTTGGAGACACTTCGGAAGCATAAAACTGAACTTTTGGAGGAGTTCCAGCAGAAATTCTGGCAACTCAGCACTGAATTTAATTTTATGTTCATGGAGATAAAATGGGTAAACTATTAGCTAACCAATTAAAGACCTTTATAGTTAAACGCCAAATTAAAGAAATTTGTAAATCTGATTGTGATAAAACATCTGATCATTTAGAAATTAACAATACTCTTAGAAAATTCTATTCTAAATTTTATAGTTCTGATCCTCCTAAAGATAATACTGTAATGAATAATTACTTAGATCGATTAAACATTTCTACACTTTCTGATGATAATCGAAAATTGCTGGATCAACCCAATTCTTATGAAGAAATTGCTGAGGTTGTTCACTCTTTACCCTCGGGGAAGGCTCCTGGTCCTGATGGATTTTCTGGAGAGTTTTATAAGGCTTTTTCCTCTTTGCTTATACCCCACTTACATTCAGTCCTTTCAGACTCTTTTAAATTAGGCAGGTTGCCACAATCTTTTTATGAAGCCTCTATTTCGCTTATTCTTAAAAAGAATAAGGATCCAACTGAATGTTCTTCTTATAGACCAATTTCCTTACTTAATGTTGATACTAAAATATTATCTAAATTTTTGGCTTGTAGGATTGAAAATATTTTGCCATCTGTTATTTCTGATGATCAGACTGGATTTATTTAGAATCGATATTCCCACTTTAATATTCATCGTTTATTGAATGTTATTTATTCTCCTTCTAAAGTTATATTAGAATGTGTGATATCTTTAGATGCTGAGAAAGCCTTTGATCAGGTTGAATGGAATTATTTATTTAAAACTTTAGAAAAATTTAACTATGGGCCCGATTTTATTCAATGGATTAAACTACTTTATCTATCTCCTTTCGCTCAGGTTCTTACTAACTCACAGAATTCTAAACCATTTAATCTTCAATGTGGAACTAGACAAGGTTGCCCTTTGAGTCTTTTGCTTTTTGATGTGGTCTTAGAACCTTTAGCAATTGCTTTCTGGGAATCTAATGATATCACTAGTATTACCTTTTGATGACCTTTTGCTCTACATTTCTAATGTGGAGTCGTCTTTACCTTCCGTACTTTCTTTACTCTCCTGCTTTAGTCAGTTTTCAGGATATAAACTTAACTTTCTTAAGAGTGAACATTTTCCTTTGAATAATTTGGTTAATATGAACCTTCCTTTTAAAATGGTAAGAAATCAATTTACTTATTTGGGCGTAACAATGACTAAGAATTATAAATTCCTTTTTAAGGAAAAATTTTTACACTTCTGAATTATGTTAAGAAGGCACTATCAAATTGGTCACTGCTCTCTTTATTTTTGATTGGATGAATTAATTCTATTAAAATGAATATTTTGCCTGAATTTTTATATTTATTTCAGGCCGTACCTGTTTTTATTCCTAAATACTTTTTTGATTCTCTGGATTTTATTATATCTTCTTATATGTAGAAAAATTAAATTTCTTGATTAAATAAAGTTCATCTTCAAAATGCTAAAAAGAATGGAGGTTTAGCCTTACTCAATTTTAGGTTTTATTACTGGGCAGTCAATATATGGAATCTTACGTTTTGTCTGTATTATATTAATCAAGAGTACTGTCCGGTCTGGGTTTCTTTAGAAGCTAATTCTGTTAATAAATTTTCCATCATTTCTCTTCTCGGATCCTCAATTCCTTTATCTTTAAGTAATTTAAATGATAATTTTGTGGTTAAACACACTTTGAGGATTCGGGTACAATTTAGAAAATATTTTAGTTTATTGAGTTTTTCACTTTCAAGTCCCATTTTTTCTATTTTTAAACATTCTGTGACTGATGTAGATTTAAAAAAATAGATTGGGTATTAAATGTTTTCAGGATTTTTTTTTTTGGAGATAGTCTCTCTTCACTTGAACAACTGTTAGTTAAGTATAGCCTACCCAAAACCCACTTTTTTCAATATTTACAAATTAGAGACTTTTTGCATTCTCAAGTACATACATTTCCTAAAAGCCAAGATAACAATTTACTTGATACAATTTTAAATTTGGAACCCTTCCATAATGGATCTATATCTAATATTTATTGTTGTTGGGAATGAGAAATATTCCTTTAGACAAAACTAAAAATCTCTGGAAACAAGATTTTAAGATTCCAATTTCTGAGGATACTTGGAATGAAATTTTTAAATTGGTTAATACCTCATCGTTATGTGCCTGTCATTCCCTTGCACAATTTAAAGTGGTTCATAGGGCCCACATGACTAAAGATAAGCTGTCTCATTTTTATGCTGATATATTTCCCTGTATGTGATAGATGTAACAATGGAGAAGCTTCTCTAAGTCATATATTTTGGACTTGTTTGAGTCTTGAAAAATATTGGAAAGAAGTATTCCAAACTTTTTTGATGCTTTTTAAGGTAAATTTTAAACCTAATCCTTTGACTGCCTTATTTGGTACTGTTGGAGGAAATGATATTATTTGGTGACACATATTTGCACATTTTGGCTTTTACTTCTCTTATAGGCAAGGGGGCATTGGTGCTTAAGTGGAAGGATGCCACTCTGCCTACTTATACTCATTGGTTAAATGATGGTATGTCATATTTAAATTTAGAGAAAATTTACTGTTCAATTTCTGAACTTAGACAAAAAATTTTAGCATTGGGGAACCTTTTTTGAATTATTTTCAAAATCTTTCATTTGCTATTAAGCACAGATGTTGGCTAATAATATGTTTCACTATATGATAAGGATTTTTTCCTTTTCTTTTTTTTTAACCAAACAGCTGTTTTTTTTCTGGTAGTGGGTTTAGATTTTTTTTGTATAATAAAATTATTTCTTTTCAATATTATGTTGACATTTAATTTACATGGATATGGGGTAATGAGACTATATTTGTGCTGCCAATATATTGTAATCAATATATATTATATATCCTACTGTACTCTGTATTCTTTTATGTAAGAAATCAATAAAGATATTGAAAAAGAAAAGAAAAATTTTGGACACCAGGAAGTTTCACTTGTGTCAGATGAAACAGAGTTGCTTGATGAAGTGGTCCCCCAGTGTATAACAGATCTTATCAATGTAGAGGAGGTCACATCAGGAGCATTGAACACAAGAGATGACTCCAACAGCTTCACAGGTGAAGTACTGCCTGACCTGGAAGGACTGTTTGGAGATAGAAGTCAGGTTGTCAAGGTTCCCTGAAAGGTCAGCATAGGCTTGTGAACTGCAGAACTTTCAAAGGAAAAGAAAATAGGAGACAATGAGATTCTTGATGCTTATCTTTGCAAAGATTTTATCTAACAGGACAAGGGAAATGGCAGGTTTGGAGAGTTGACAGTAGCAGAGGTAGAGCTGTTAATAAAACAGTTTTTAACTAACTTTTTGGAGTAAAAACAACTGTGAAAAGAACATCAGGCACTGATACAGGGTCTCAAACCAAATCTCCAACAAATTCCTTTTGCGTCCACAGAAGCTGCTTGGCCGAGAGTTTTCCGAGCACCTTGTTCTCTTCCTCCAGATTCCAACATCTGCATTTTCTTATTTCTCTAAGTAACCTGAAAGTTTGAAAGAAATGAATAACAGAAAATCCTGCTTAAGATGCTGGTAAAATGGACACAACATCCTACAAGATCATTATACCAACATTGGTAAAAATATCAAGACAGTACACGAGATTTACATTATAGCACTATTAGCTGTTTCATAAAATTACGTGCAATATTTTAAATTTTTTAGATATTTTAAATATTTGTTCTGTATTTACTGCTTACTAAAATGAGCATAAATTCTCTAACCAATTAAAAGCAAAGAACTTTTATACCAGAGTTCGAGTCCTAGTGTTCAGGGTCCTGTCATTAGTAAGTCCGGAGTTCGAGGCCTAGTGTTAACTGATCAGTGGGTCATGAGGTCAATGGCGAGGATCGAGACCTGAGGGTCAAACCAAAACTCCACAAGTTGGTGTCTGTTGGCTGGAGCCCGAAGTCTGTAATTGCTGGGATTGTTGAAGCTCCAACGACTGTGGGTCTGATTCCAAGTTCAAAGACAAAGGCCTTTCCTGGAGTTAGAAGACTGTGTACATGCATAGTTGGGAGAGCAGGACATAGAACATATATAGAACATAGAACACTACAGCACATTACAGGCCCTTCGGCCCACGATGTTGTGCCAACCCTCAAACCCTGCCTCCCATATAACCCCCCACCTTAAATTCCTCCATATACCTATCTAGTTCTCTCTTAAACTTCTCTAGTGTATCTGTCTCCACTACTGGCTCAAGCAGTGCACTCAACGCACCAACTATTCTGAGTGAAAAACCTTCCTTTAATATCCCCCTTGAACTTCCCTCCCCTTACCTTAAAGCCATGTCCTCTTGTGCTGAGCAGTGGTGCCCTGGGGAAGAGTCACTGGCTGCCCACTCTTTCTATTCCTCTTAATATCTTGTACATCTCTATCATGTCTCATCTCATCCTCCTTCTCTCCAAAGAGTAAAGCCCTAGCTCCCTTAAACTCTGATCATAATCCATACGCTCTAAACCAGGCAGCATCCTGGTAAATCTCCTCTGTACCTCCCAATGCTTCCACATCCTTCCTATAGTGAGGTGACCAGAACTGGACACAGTACTCCAAGTGTGGCCTAACTAGAGTTTTATAGAGCTGCTTCATTACATCGCGACTCTTAAACTCTATCCCTCGACTTATGAAAGCTAACACCCCATAAGCTTTCTTAACTACCCTACCTACCTGTGAGGCAACTTTCAGGGATCTGTGGACATGTACCCCAAATCCTTCTGCTCCTCCACAATACCAAGTATCCTGCCATTTACTTTGTATCCGGCCTTGGAGTTTGTCCTTCCGAAGTAAACCACCTCACACATCTCCGGGTTGAACTCCATCTGCCACTTCTCAGCCCACTTCTGCATCCTATCAATGTGTCTCTGCAATCTTCGACAATCCTTTACGCTATCTACAACACTACTAGCCTTTGTGTCGTCTGCAAACTTGCCAACCCACCCTTCTACCCCCACATCCAGGTTGTTAATAAAAATCACAAAAAGTGGAGGTCCCAGAACAGATCCTTGTGGGACACCACTAGCCACAACCCTCCAACCCAAATGTATTCCCTCCACCACAACCCTCTGCCTTCTGCAGGCAAGCCAATTCTGAATCCACCTGGCCAAACTTCCCTGGATCCCATGCCTTCTGACTTTCTGAATAAGCCTACCGTGTGAAACTTTGTCAAATGCCTTACTAAAATCCATGTAGATCACATCCACTGCACTACCCTCATCTATATGCCTGGTCACCTCCTCAAAGAACTCTATCAGGCTTGTTAGACACGATCTGCCCTTCACAAAGCCATGTTGACTGTCCCTGATCAGACCATGATTCTCTAAATGCCCATAGATCCTATCTCTAAGAATCTTTTCCAACAGCTTTCCCACCACAGATGTAAGGCTCACTGGTCTATAATTACCCGGACTATCCCTACTACCTTTTTTGAACAAGGGGACAACATTCACCTCCCTCCAATCCTCCGGTACCATTCCTGTGAACAACAAGTACATAAAGATCCTAGCCAGAGGCTCAGCAATCTCTTCCCTCACCTCATGGAGCAGCCTGGGGAATATTCCGTCAGGCCCTGGGGACTCATCTGCCCTAATCTATTTTAACAACTCCAACACCTCCTCTCCCTTAATATCAACATGCTCCAGAACATCAACCTCACTCATAGTGTCCTCACCGTCATCAAGTTCCCTCTCATTGGTGAATACCGAAGAGAAGTATTCATTGAGGACCTCGCTCACTTCCACAGCCTCCAGGCACATCTTCACTTTTATCTCTAATCAGTCCTACCTTCACTCCTGTCATCCTTTTGTTCTTCACATAATTGAAGAATGCCTTGGGGTTTTCCTTTACCCTACTCACCAAGGCCTTCTCATGCCCCCTTCTTGCTCTTCTCAGCCCCTTCTTTAGCTCCTTTCTTGCTACCCCATATTCCTCAATAGACCCATCTGATCCTTGCTTCCTAAACCTCATGTATGCTGCCTTCTTCTACCTGACTGGATTTTCCACCTCATTTGTCACCCATGGTTCCATCACCCTACCATCTTTATCTTCCTCACTGGAACAAATTTATCCCTAACATCCTGCAAGAGATCCTTAAACATCGACCACACATCCATAGTACATTTCCCTGCAAAAACATCATCCTAATTCATATCTGCAAGTTCTAGCCTTATAGCCTCATAATTTGCCCTTCCCCAATTAAAGATTTTCCTGTCCTCTCTGATTCTATCCTTTTCCATGATAATGCTAAAGGCCAGGGAGTGTTGATCACTGTCCCCCAGATGCTCACCCACTGACATATCTGTGACCTGACCAAGTTCGTTACCTAATACTAGATCTAGTATGGCATTCCCCTAGTCGGCCTGTCAACTTACTGTGACAGGAATCCATCCTGGACACACTTAACAAACTCTGCCCCATCCAAACCCTTGGAACTAATCAAGTGCCAATCAATATTAGGGAAGTTAAAGTCACCCATGATAACAACCCTGTTATTTTTGCACCTTTACAAAATCTGCCTCCCAATCTGCTCCTTGGTATCTCTGCTGCTACCAGGGGGCCTATAGAATAACCCCAGTAGAGTAACTGCTCTCTTCCTGTTCCTGACTTCCACCCATACTGACTCAAAAGAGGATCCTGCTACATTACCCACCCTTTCCGTAGCTGTAATAGTATCCCTGACCAGTAATGCCACCCCTCCTCCCCTTTCCCCCCTTTCTATCCCTTTTAAAGCACTGAAATCCAAGAATATTGAGAATCCATTCCTGCCCTGGTGCCAGCCAAGTCTCTGTAAAGGCCACTACATCATAATTCCATGTATGTATCCAAGCTCTCAGTTCATCACCTTTGTTCCTGATGCTTCTTGCATTGAAGTACACACACTTTAGTCCTTCTACCTTACTACCTTAAACAGGGCATGTTTTCTTCATTTGTGTTCTGTGTTGCTCTGGTGAGCATTGTGGGCATGCTGTGTTGACGCCAGAAAGCATGCTGATACATGCAAGCTGTCCCAAACATACCAACGGGTGTGTTGGTTGTTAATGCAAAGGTCGTATTTGACTGTATGTTTTGATGCTGCATAACAACAAATTTCTCAACATATGCCAGTGATATTAAACTTGATTCTGATTCAGTTTCTGATATACAGTGATGAATAAACTTGAATCTTGACCTGGAATCTTGAATCATTATCTTTCCTATTGAATTTTCTTTAGGAAGAAGTCAAGACCATCTTTGCCTACAGTCAATGTCTGTCTGAATGAAGCTACTCCTGTTCGTGTTCATATTCAGAAACTCAAGCTGCTGCCTTCTGTTGTGGAAGTAGGTAAAAATGATGTCAATCACTTACGTTATTGGTACCTGATAATTATTTGGTGGAAGTCTTAGCTGAAAGGGGATGATGGAAGATTTTGTATATGGCATGTTGTGGCGATTTGTAATGGACTGTCTAAAAAGAATGATAGTAGCAGATTATTAGCAAAATATAAAAGAGAATTGGATAATCAATTAAAACCAAAATAACTTACTGACTGTGCATAAGGATGGCATAACAAGAGCTGACATGGACATTATGGTTTGAATGTTTGTCAGCACAACATCGTGGGCAAAAATACTTGGAGTGTTCCATGATTCCAGCTTGGGTGCTTAGAAACGTAGAAACGTAGAAAACATACAACACAATACAGGCCCTTCGGCCCACAAAGCTGTCCCAAACATGTTCCTACCTTAAACTACCTAGGATTTACCCATAGCCCTCTACTTTTCTAAGCTCCATGTAGCCATCCAGGAGTCACTTAAAAGACACTATCATTTCCGCCTCCACCACTGCCACCGGCAGTCCATTCCACGCACTCACCACTCTCTGCATAAAAAACATACCCCTGACATCTCCTCTGTACCTGCTTCCAAGCACCTTAAAACTACGCCCTCTCGTGCTAGCCATTTCAACCCTGGGGAAAAGCCTCTGACTATCTACATGATCAATGCCTCAAAATAGTGCTTGATTGTTTTAGATATGCTGTGATACACCTTTACCAAAGTACTAAATGGGGGTGAGTGATAAGGAGATATGGATAAAGAAGAAAGGAATACTTGCTCTTGTGCAGTACCTTTCATTTTCTTTCCAGGACAACCCCAACAGCTTTACCACCAGCTATTTAGGGGTACAGTCACTGTTAAGAGTATAGGAGACCCAGTAGTCAGTTTCTTTAATGAGAAGCTCACGCAAATACCTGGCTGAAGATGACCCAGTACTTTACTTTAGTAATGTAGATTGAAGGATAAACATAAAGCACATATAATAATAGAGATGTTTTACCTCTTCTTCATGTTAGTACCAAGACAGTTTTGACTTCCACTCTACAGAAGATAGAGTGCCTTGGTTTAATACAGGGGTTCTCTAACTTTTTTATGCCATGGGCCAATGCCATTAGGCAAGGGGGTCTGTGGACTTAGGTTAGGAATCCCTGGTTGAATACATCATCAGAAATGCCACCCTTCCCAATGGCCCCTTCACTCCTTCAAATCCTGGCTCTGATTCTTCTGGTCCACAATCTCTCTTATTCTCGACTTTCTTGCCAATCTCAATAGTGTCTCTATACCTATCTTGGGTTCCATACTGAGGGTTGCACCTTCTCCCAGTTATTACAGGTGTCCAAAAGAAAGCTGTCAGCTGATTCAGCATAATGGATGAAGTCTCAGAAGAGGAAAACTAATGATTGCCAAAAATCCAAAACTTTTACGTGCAGTCAAAATTGCAAACAGGAAGTAAGTTAACAAATCAAATTATTCTTGTAAGCAAAGGCACAAAGAGCTTGTATATCTATTTTTATGAAAATAAAAACAAAAAGTTATTGGAAATATATCTTTCAGGGTGACTATGCTGTTCTAATTGGGCTAATTGTATTAAAACACATCCTCTAGCTGAATTCATCCATGCCGACCATGGTATCCACCAATCTTGCCTCATGGTTGGCCTACATCCTTCTCAACCCCTGATGTTCATGTACTTATCCAAATATTTGTCAATGTTGTTACTGTACCTGCCATGAGTGCTTTGTCTGACAGCTTGTTCCACATACACACCAACCACTGCATGAAAAAATTGCCCCTCAAATCCTTTCAAATCTTCACCTCTCACCTTAAGCCAAAGCCCATTTAGTTTCTTTTCCAATGGAGAAGGCTATGTACTTTTTATAATCTTTATGATTTTATGCACCTCTTGGCTTCCTAGATTCCAAGGAATAAAGTCCTAACCGGCATTACCTCCCCCTATAACTCAGGCACTTGAATCCTCATAAATCTTTTCCACCCTCTTTCCAGTTTAATGACTTTGGAATACGGATTGAACAAAATTGTGCACAGTACTCCAAGTGTGATCCCACCAATACTGATATAATGTCCTAGCTCATAAACTCAGTGCCTCTAACTGATCAGGGTCAGCGTGCCAGACACCTTCTTCACTTCTAAACCACATTAACTTGCACTGCTGCTGTCAGAGAAACATCTGTTCTGCAACATTTTTAATTACATCAGGGATGTTTCCAGTGCATTAAATTAGTAAATCCTGAGCAAATTTGCTCCAAATTTATAGCACTGTGCAAAAGTGTTAGGCACATGTAAAAAATATTCTGTAAAGCAAAGATGCTTTTAAAAATAATGAAATTAAATCTTCCTAAATATCAAAAAACTTACTGTAGACAAGTAAGTAGTAGAAAAATATATCAAATCAATATTTGGTGTGACCACCTTTAAAACCGTATCAATTCCCTTTGGTACTCTGTTATGTGGTTTTATAAGAAAATTGGCTGGTAGGCTGTTCCAAGCATCTTGGGGAACTTGCCACAGTTCTTCTGCAGACTTTGGTTGTCAAACTTGCTCTCTCTCCAGGTAATCTGAGACAGCCTCTGTGATGTTGAGATCAGGGCTCTCCATCTGAAACCATATAGGTAATCTAGGGTGCCTCAGACTTTTGTACAGTATTGTATGTCAAATACTAAATAAGATGGAGGTGCTTTGAAAAAGAATTTTATTTTATCCTAAGTTTGGTTGGAATTGAGAATGCAGAGGCAGATGCTCTCTTATCCTTTAGGAAGTAATTAAAAGGGGCAATGGATTGCCAAGGCAAAGGAGGTTCCGGATCAAGTGCTGGTAAATTGGATTAGTAAAGATTGCTTGTTTGATTCTCAGCATGGACACAATAGGTTAAAGGGTCTGAAACTGGATGATAGAGTCCAATATATATGAAACAGTTATCATTCAATTGAGAAGAATGCTATTTGATAAATTATATTGTATTTTTCACATAAACTTTCATGAAGCAGAAGCTACAAATCTTGTTTTATTTAACTTCCCAATAATCATTTGAAGTTATACTGACCACGAAATGCTTTGAGATGGTATTGGGTTTGCTGACTGCAAAGTTCTAAACTCAAGGATCTTAGGGCTATCCTAAATAGGGAGCTGTGGAATCCGCATTAAAGGGAGGTTATTCTGTAACCACCTTCTCTTCCAAGAGTAGTTGACTTCCCTGTTTATCCTCTGTGCAGTGTTTAGCTCCCAATACTCACTATTTGAGTAGTGGGTCCACCCTCCCAACCAAGGAGAGATACTTCCTACGAACAGAGTAGTTTAAACACATTTCATTTATTTTACTGACATGTTTAAATCAAGACAAAATTCTTAAAACACATTTAAAACTCAGACATCTTGCATCTGATAAAAGATTTCCAAACTACAAACTATTTCTAAAACACAAATTATTTCCAATACACAGGTACAATTCCTATAAGCTAAAAAGACATACCAACAAATTGTAGACAAACAAATCATCTGTCACAGAAATCAAATGCTCTAGGCCAGCATTCTGTGTTCTATGGATAGTGCTGGTTGTTTGAAAAGCTCTCTTTCTAACTTCAGGCTGATTATGGCTTGCTATTTACATTAAGGACTGAAGACTGGCTCCTGTTTATGACAATAAGCTGAACAAAGAGTACTAGTTAGAAGTTTAACTTACTGATCTCTACAAATATCAGTTTATGTCAGAAAGCTGAGCTTGGCAGAAAAGGCCCCGTGACCCTGGAGAGTGAATATCAAGCACAGTTTAATAGCCTGTGAGCTTACCTTAAGATTAGGAAAGTTGGAGTACAATTGACCGAGAGTAGAACTAGGACAAAGATAAAGATTAGTCTTGTTTGTCACATCCACATCAAAACATACAGTGATATGTGTCTTTTTGTGTCAACAATCAGCACAGGCTGAGGAAACCATGTTTTTGTCACCACCTTAGCTTGCCAACAATTTACTAACTCATATGTCTTTGGAATATGAGAGGAAACCGAAGCACCCAGAGGAAACCCTAATTAATTATAATTAGATCATAATTATAGCATGGACAGGGAGACACATGGATGAGAAAGCAACAATTTGATCATGTGAAAAAAAAAATATTAACAGTGAAGCTAAAAATCATTTGAGTCCCAAAATTACTGTAAATGCTGATGTCCCACTTGAGCATTCTCTCATTTTATTTAACCCCATGTAACTCACTTTCAAAGACTCTTCATCTCATGTTCTTGAATTTTATTGCTATTTATTTATATTTGCATTTGCACAGTTTGTGGTCTTCGACACTCTGGTTGGATGGTCCTTCATTGATTCTGCAAAGTAACTATTCTATAGATTTGTTGAATATACACACCAAGAAAATGAATCTCAGGGTTGTATATGGTGATAATAAAATTTACTTTGAACTTTCCTTTTATTCTGTTCATTTTCATCTAGCTGTGCCTTAAATATTGCTATTTAATGTAGCCGTCCTTAGTATCAGTATGTCCCACAATCAAACCAGAGGGCAGAAAAATGACTCCTGAATGGATTTGTTGATAAATCTTTTCTATTTAGTATCCTTAAATAACATGATGATATGGTACAATAGTGGTTAGCGGAACGCTTTACAACGTCAGTAATTACAGATCAGGGTTCAATTCCCTCTGTTGCCTGTAAAGGGACCACATGGGATTCCTCCAGCTGTTCCAGTTTCATCCCACATTCCAAAGATATACAGGTTAGTGTTAGTAAGTTGTGGACATGCCATGTTGGCACTGAAAGAGTGGTGACACTTCCATGCTGTCTCCAGCACATCCTCGATGCAAATGATGCATTTCACTGTATGTGTCAAAGTAACAAATAAAGCTAACCTAACCTAATCTCTAACCCAAGAATTCTTGACATGAATAATTTGAATATATGCAAAATATATCATTGTTTAATTCAAATATTTTGTTAGTGCCCTTGAGTGTACTTTAATAGGGTGCAGAATCCAGTAAATTCATGTACTTGAAATTTTTAATTAAAATTATGATACCTATGATATATATAACATTCATCACTTTAAAATTCGGAGACCAGCACAAGATCTTAAAACCATCCCAGGCACGATAGAAAAGATCTCTACACTTTACCATTCCAGTAATACAAGCTTTAATGAGGAAGCCAATATTTATGAAGGAATGAATCAGTGTGGGCAGCAGATTGCCAGAGTAATGGGAGACTTGAAACAAGTATATTCTGATATTTTTTCATTTAAAAAGTGGATTGATGAGACTCTTGTTTAAAGTTGCCTCAAGTAGTGGTAGCTAATTAGTTGCATTTTCCACTTGAACCTTTGATTGGAGAACAGTCCCTGATGAAGCATGATGTAATGGCTTGAATCTGAAGGTGCACTGAGCAAAAAAAGCACCTAAATTGCATAACAGATAATGAATATATTGTAAGTCACTTGGGGTAATACATTAAATTTGCATCTGTTACCTCTAAAATAATTTGGTAGATTTCCCCCTAAAAGCTGGACACATCAAATGAACTATCCGAGGAAGACTTGGATGACTCAAGTAAATCAAAATGTGTGGTTGAAGACTTTGAAGCTGAACAGTCATGGACAAGCAACAAAGATAGAGCTTTCTGGGAGGTCTTTGAAAAGTTACAAGAACTGGACTTGAAAGGGTAATTATGTTTGTCTTTTGTGCGATAATGCAATGTAAAAGAGAATGCTTTAAGTTCCAAGTCCATTTATTATCGAAGTATGTATACTATATACAACTTGAAAATTCATCTCCTCCCAGGCAGCCACAAAACAAAGAAACCCAATAGAACCCATTTTTAAAAAAAGGCCATTCAACACCCAATGTCCAGGGGAGAAACAAATTGTTCAAACAATAATAATAAGCAAATAAAATTCAGAACCAAAATTCACGAAAGTGAATCCACAGTCACAGTCCCAGTCATCGTTGCAGTTGATTCAGGAGCCTGTTAGTTGCAGGCCATTGCAGAGACAAATAAACCTTGAGGTGCAGCAAGCTGAACTGGCCCATCTCTGGCCTTTGGCCCCAACACCCTGACCGTTTCAATCTGGCCCGGTGCTTAATTGTCCAAACCTCTTGTCATTTCTTGCCGTTAGACCCAGGCCCTGCTATTTCAATACTCTCTCAGCGCTGAGCCCTGCCATCTCAATTCGACCTGTACCTGACCTTTCCAATTCAGCCCAGCAATTAAATGGATTAATAAGAAATTAGGTTGTCTGATATTTTAACTAGTATTCAAATAACGCACTCTTTGTTGAAAAACATAAACTCCACAAATAAAAAGGAATGTGTTCCAGGATAGTTTAAGATGAAAACCTGGCATTAAATTGAAAGGCTCTTACACAAGTGTTAAGAAGAATACTAAATTTTGAGGAGCACCAGAAAATGACTACAGATTTCAAACAGAGGGAAAAGATAGATTGTATCTCTGGAATCTGTACTCTGGGCAGGTCCCAGCAGATTGGAAGACAGCAAATATCACATCACCTTTCAAAAGAGGATGTAAGTAAATTGGTGGGTAACCGTAGGCCAGTTAGTTCAACATCTGTAATTGGGAAAATGCTTGAAGCTATCATTAAAGAAGAAATAGCGAGGCATATTGAAAGAAATAGGTACATCAGGCAGATGCAGCATGGATTCAGCAAAGGCACGTCCTGTTTGACAAACTTACTAGAGTTCATTGAGCATATAATGAGTGCAGTGGACAGAGGGGAACAGATAGATGCTATTTACTGGGATTCCCAGAAGGCGTTCAATAAGGTGCCGCATGCAAGACTTAACTAAAAGATAAGGATGTATAGAGTTGGGGGTAATGTATTAACATGGATAGAGGATTGGTTAACTAAATGAAAGCAGAGAGTTGGGATACATGAGTGTTACTCAGGTTGGCTATCAGTGTTGAGTTGTGTGCTGCAGCGGTCGGTGCTGGGCCCGCAGATTTTCATAATATACATTAACCCTCTGGAAAAAAGGACCAAGCGTACTGTATTTAAGTTTGCTGATGATAATAAATTGAGCAGAAAAGCAAGTTGTGCAGAAGATACAGAGAGTCTGAAGAGAGATATAGATAGGTTAAGTGTGCGGCCAAGGGTCTGGCAGATGGAGTACAATGTTGGTAAATGTGAGATCATCCACTTTGGAAGGAAAAATGAAAGAGAAGATTATTATTTTAATAGTAAAAAAAAAGCACTATGCTGTTGTGCAGAGGGACTTGGAAGTGTACAGAATGTTGGTTTGCCGGTGCGGCAGGTTATCAAGAAAGTAAATGAAATGTTAGCCTTCATTGCTAGAGGGATTGAATTTAAGAGCAGGGCAATTATACTGTAACTCTACAGGGTACTGGTGAGGCCACACCTAGAGTACTGTGTGCAGTTCTGGTCTCCTTACTTGAGGAAGGATATACTGGCTTTGGAGGTGGTGCAGAGCTTCACCAGGTTGATTCCCAAAATGAGGGGGTTAGACACGAGGAGAGATCAAGTCATCTGAGATTGTACTCACTGGGATTCAGAAGAATGAGAGGAGATCTTATAGAAATGTATAAAATTATGAAAGGAATAGATAAGGTAGAAGCAGGAAAGTAGTTTCCACTAGTAGGTGAAACTAGAACTAGAGGACATAGCCTCAGTATTCGGGGGAGTAGATTTAGGACAGAGGTGAGGAGGAACTGCTTTTCCCAGAGAGTGGTGAATCTGTGGAATTCTCTGCCCAATGAAATTGTGGAGGCTACCTCAGTAAGTATATTTAAGACAAGGTTATATAGATTTTTGAATAGTAGGGGAATTATTCCACAGAAATAAAGTAAAACTAAATGTCTATGCCTTCAAGAGAATAATAAGGTGGCAAAGTGAGTAACCAAATAGCTCTCTGCAGAATCTGTAAAAAATGGAACGGAATGGAATTACACTGGAGAAATTAAGAAACTAAAATCAAACAAACTCCTTGGACCCTGTAGCGGCCAGAGAGAGTGGATACATTAGTGATCATCTTGTGATCTAATAATGGGAGCTATTATATATCTGCACTTATAATAGTGGGAGCTGGTGCTGATTTAGACAGAATGGATCTGATTTGGGACTGTCAGCATAGCTTTGTAATTAGGAATTCATTCTGACAAATCCCTTGGAGTTCTCTGAGAAGGTAACCAAGAGGGCAGAAGAGGGTAGAGAAATGGATGTTGTTTATATAGACTTTAGCAAGGCCTTCGCAAGCTCTCTGATGGCAGGCTATTTTGGATGCATGCGATCCTGGGTGGGGATAGCAGATTAGATTCATAGTTGGCTCATTGGTTGGAAGCAGAAGGCCAAGGGTTGTTTTTCAGTCTGGAGGCCTAAGTCTATTGGTGTGCCAGAAGGATTGTTGTTTGTAATTTATATAAATGATTTGGATATGAACGTACAAAGCATGGTTTATAAGTTTTTGATTCTGATGCAAATCCTACAAGCTGGTTCCAATTACCCTTGTTTATGCAACACACATTTGAACCATTGTTCCAAAATTTAGTAACAATTGCCTTTTGAAATTCTACACATTACACAGTAGGATCGGATATAATTCTCAGAGAGAACAATGGAATGGGCATCTGTGATACAGCAATTGCTGTGAAGATGTGAAATGACAGTGAAATATGTGGAATATTAAAATTTTAGTGCAGCACACACAACACTCCCCTTGGACCTTGTGGGAGACTGGTGCAGAAATTTCATGGGCCTGGCAGAGATATTTTAAACACCCTTACCCATGGGTGAGGTGCTGGACTCTGGAATATAGCTAATGTTTCTCAGTCGTTCATGAAATGCTTTAAGAATAATCTGGGAAATTATTGGTTGTTGAGTCTGTCATCAGTATTAGGTAGATTATTGGAAGGTATTGTAGGAGTCCAGATACTGTATATAAGTATTTTAAGTATTTCGATAGAAAATGCCTGATTAGGGATAGTCAACATGGCTTTGTGGGTGGTAGGCTGTATCTATCCAACCTTAGAGTTTTTTGAAGCAATTACCAGGAAAGTTTATGAAGGAAAGACAGTGGATATTGTCTATTTCACCAGTTCTTTGACAAAGTCCTGAATGGGAGGCTGGTTCAATTGCTTAGCATTCAGGATAAAGTAGTAAATTAGATTTGACGTGTGCTTTGTGGGAGAAGCCAGAAAGTGGGAGTAGATAGTTCACTCTCTGACTGGAAGCCTGCAGAGCCATGGTCTTTCCCCTCCTGCTTCCATTTTTTATCATCTCCCTCCTCACCTGGTTTGTTTTATCACTCACCAGCCCCTACCTCAGCCCTCCCACTCACCTTCTCCCCCTCTACACTTTCAGGGTCTTTATATAAAATGTCAACCATCCCTTTCTCACCACAAATGGTGCTTGGCTCGCTGAATTTATCCAGCTGTTGAGTTTTGCCTCAGGTTACAGTATCTGCAGGTTTTTATGTTTCCACTTTTCCCATTTGCAATTTCCAAAGATCAGAAATTAAATCCTGGCTCAAAAACTGGAGGTAACAACTTAAATCTAACTCTTCCAAGGGGAACTGGAAGATAAATAGATTCTACACAATTTAAATAAGGCCATGTAAACATTAGCTGTAAAATTTCTTTCTCCAATTGATCCCAAACACGGTAGAGATTTGGAATGAAATATGAACAACCAAATATGATGTTTATACACAAACAAATATTCAATGGCATTTGTCCAGACTTTTATTGAATGCGCATTGGCTTTAAGGCTCTTAGTGTCAAATATGGATTCATTGAGAAACTGATTACTTACATGTTGCAAAGTAATAAAAAATCTAAATGATTTTGGTCACTCTCTGAGAATAATTAGAGTAATATTAAGGATGATGAGTTCTAATATGCTGAAGCTGATTAGTGTTCAAACTGGGTGACACTCTCTGACGACGTCTGGTAGCAACAATACACACAGTGATGGCAATGATCAGAGTCATAATAATTAGAATACAACCAGCTATTAGAACAATTTCAGAAATGTTAATCACCAGAGATTTATTAGTTTGGGTAGGTGAGCGTGATGTGGTTGTGGTTGTATGAATTGAATAAGATGTTGTTAGTGACGGTGTCTGATTTGATGGTGTAGGTGGAGTAGATGGAATTGGTGGAGGCAAAATCAAGGCAGCCTGTGCTATATGTGAGAACTCCGAAGTATGGTTTGCTTTATCGTGTGCAATGATTCCAAAGTAGAGTACTGTCCCATTGTTCAGTTCAATATTCTCAGAGATCATAAACGATTCCTCCGATTTTGCAGTCTTTGGATTCAAATCATTGGTATTGACCTTATGAGCAGATTGAAAATCATTTTTCAGCTGTGTGAAGTTTTTACTCATCCGTATTTCATAGTAGGAAGCTAAATAAAGAAAAAGGGATGAATGAAAGTTAATGAACAGTAAAAAGATCACCAGTTCAAACTTTGTTACTATCACAGAGCAGTGCCAATAACACATTCACTCAGATTTTGTTTGCCTTCATTATAGTTTTTTTGGTTTGTTTTCTATATTCTCTTTGATATATTGGACACCTCCAGAAGTTTGATGTCCTTTGTATTGCACTGTGCCATTAATGTCCAATACAGTTTTTGAATCCATTTAAGTAACATCAGGAGGGCAGAGACAGGTTCATGAAAGGCAGATTTTCTCCCCTGAGGAACAATGGTGAACCTGATTGGTTTTGATGCACCCCTAGCAATGACTCTTGTAGGTGACCTTGACCTTGTTAGAGGGCGAAGGGAGATCAGCAAGTGTAAACACAAGCACCTCACTCAGGTGAAGCAATTGGCCTCATGGCACCGTTTCGGCTCCCTTCAGAAGCTGTTTGTACACAACTGATGGGCACATTGTTCAGACACTTTACTTCCTCACTAAGGTTAGTAAAGCCTCTGAGCATTCTGGAAAAAGACAAGAAGGGAAATAATATGCAAAACATGGGAGGAGCTCAGAAACTCGGGTAGCATCAATACAGGGGAATAAACAGTTGACATTTCAGGTCAACACACTTCATCAGGATTGTTTACTCCCCTCCATAAATGCTTCCTGACTTACTGAGTTCCTCCAATATTTTGTGTGTGTTGCTCAAGATTTCCAGCGTCTGCAAAATCTCTTGTGTTTAAAAAGGGAAAGGAAACTGCAAAATGCTGGAGGTACTCAGCAGGTCAGCTCAGGTGGTATCTATGGAAAAGAATAAAGAGTTGATGTTTCTCACTGAGACTCTTCATCAGGATTGGAGAAAAAAGATGTGAAATCAGAGTAAGAGATGGGGGTGGGGGAAGTGGAGGAAAATGTACAAGGCGGTAGGTGATAGGTGAAACCAGGAGAAGAGGAGTGGTGAAGTAAAGAGCTGGAAAGTCAAAGGACTGGAGAAAGGTGAATCTAATAGAAGAGAACAGAACACCATGAAAGAAAGGAAAGGGGGAATGGAACACCAGGGGAGGGGCGAGGGGAGTGATGGAAAGGTAAAGGTACAAGGTGAGAGAGGGGAACAGGAATGATGATTGGAGAAGGGGAAGTTGGGTGGCAGTTACCCAAAGTTTGAGAATTCGATGATGTTCATGCCATCAGGTTGAAGGCTACCCAGACAGTATATAAGGTGTTGCTCTTCCAGCCTAGATGTGGCCTTATCGCGGCAGTACAGGAGGGCATGGGCTGACAAGGATAAGCGCCAGGAGGAGGTCAGAGGGGAGGGATGAATGGACAATGGAGTCACAATCTCCCTGCAGAAAGCAGAAAGTGGGGGAGAGGGAAAGATGTATTTAGTGGTGAGATCCCATTGGAGATGGTGGAAGTTATAAAGAAATATGTGCTGAACATGGAGGCTGGTGGGGTGGTAGGTGAGAACAAGAGGAACCCTATCTCTGGTGAGGTGGCAGGTGGATGGGGTGGGGCAGACGTGAGCGAAATGCAAGAGATGCGGATGAGGGCAGTGTTGAAGGAGGAGGAAGGGATGCCCTTCTCTTTGAAAAAGGAGGACATCCCCTTAGTTCTTAAATGAAAGGCCTCACACTGAGAATAGATGTGGCAGAGACAGAGGTACTGAGAGAAGGGGGTGGCATTTTTACAAGTAACAGCATGGGAAGAGGTATAGTCCATGTAGCTGTGAGAATCGGTGGGTTTATAATAGACATCAGTAGATAAGTTGTCTCCAGAGATAGAGACAGAGAGGTTGAGACAGGGGAGGGAGGTGTCGGGAATGGACCAGGTAAGTTTGAGGGCAGGGTGGAAGTTGGAGGTAAAGTTGATGAAGTCGATGAGCTCAGCATGGGTGCAGGAAGCCAAACCAATGCAGTCGATGTAGTGCAGGAAAAGCTGGGGAGTGATACCAGTGTAGGCTTGGAACATAGACTGTTCCACGTAGACGGAGAAGAAGGCAGTCATAGCTGGGACCCACACTACTTCCCATGACTACACCTTTTGTCTGAAGGAAATGGGAGGAGCTGAAGGAAAAATTATTGAGAGTGAGAATCAGTTCCGCCAGACAGGGGAGAGTGGTGGTGGAGGGGAACTGGTTGGATCTGGTGTCCAGAAGGAAATGGAGAGCTTTAAGGCCTTCCTGATGGGGGAATGGAGGTGGATAGGGACCGGATGTCCATAGTGAAACTAAGACAATCGAGGCCAGAGAACTTTAAATCATTGGAAAGATCAAGAGTGAGCAAAGTGTCAAGAATGTAGGTAGGAAGGGACAGGACTAAGGGAGGTAAAACTGAATAAGGTGTGCAGATACAATTTCGGTACAGCAGGAACATGCAGAAACAATGGGTCTACTGGACAGGCAGGTTTGTGGATCTAGGGTAGGAGGTAAAAATGGGAAGTGTTGGGTAAGGGAACTATGAGGTTGGTGGCAGTAAATAGAGATCCCCAGAATTAATAAAGTCAGTGATGGTGTGGGAGGCAATGGCCTGGTGCTCCTTAGTGGGATCCTGTTTGAAGGGTAAGTAAGAGGAGGTATCTGACAGTTCTCGCTGGATCTCAGCAAGGTAGATGTCAGTCCACAAGACTACTACAGCACCCTCCTTATCTACATGTTTGATGCTGAGGTTAGGATTAGTGCAGAGAGAGTGGAGAACAGTGCATTTGGAAGGAGTAAAGTTAGAGTAGGAAAGAAGTGTGGTGAATTCGAGAAGCCTGATGTCTTGTCAGCAGTTTGTAATGAAAAGACAGAAGACCAGGGCGGGGTACCCAGGAAGAGGAGGAGGGCTGAAGACAGGAAAAGGGGTCATTGGTGCACAGTGCAGGGTCTTTGCCAAAGAAGTAGGCACGGAAACGGAAGAACAGCTCAGTATCTTGATGGGTGCAGAACTCACTGAGGTGTGGGCACAGGGGGCAAAGGTGAGGTCCTTGCTGAGGACAGAACATTCTACCACAGAGAGTAAAAGATCAGAGGGGATGGTGAAGACCTGACATGGATGAGAGCGGGGATCAGAGTGGGGGAAGGGGATTGGTAGTGTCTGAGGAGACGGGAGGGTTGGAGCATTCAGGGAACGTGTGGTGAAAGGAAGATGGAGTCTCTGAGGACCCAAGCGCTAGCAGTGGGACCTGAGAGACACGGGATTGCAGAGTGGTGGGGTGGGGGAAGCGGAGTTTGGGGTTTCAGCAGCAGCATGTAAAATTCCGGCCTGGAGTTACTGTTGGTCTCTGAAACGCTTTCACAACTGGGCTTAAAGCCAATTTACATTGATCTTTGAATTAGTTAGAAAGTTTATTTGCATTGTGCCCTACTTCTAGCAATTCAGTTGAAGAGTACAGATTAAATTAAAAATATTAACAGTTTTTAAATGGTGCATTTTTAAAATGATAAATTAATTCAGTACAGAAGCAAGCCCTTCGGTCTATCTAATCTGTACCAAATTATTAGACTGCCTTGTCCCTGCACTTAGATCATAGTCCTCCATACCAATCCCATTCATGTACTGACCTAAATTTTTCTTCAATGTAAATTGAACCTGCAAATGTACAGATAAGAGGCCTCTCCAGATATGGAATTGATCACACAAGATAATTATTGGTGATAACTATTTAATGAGGGTCCTCAGAAATTAAATCCCATACTGTTTATACATGAGAATATAATTAGAATTACCAGATCCTTGATCAAGATCATCGCCTGGTGCTGTCCAGTTCAGTTGTATTTTATCTTCAACTATTGTTGCTTTAAGATCCATGATCTTATTAGGGGGAAACACGTCATGAGGAGGTCCTGGAGGAACCTGATTTACAATAAACGTCCCACCTAACTTGACTCTCTTGAAACTTCGAAAGTTTGTCTGAGGATTGTCATTAACAGGCAGTGTCTTCAGCAGACTTTGTTGAATGGAATCTAAAAGGAAACCAAATAAAGTATTTCAAAAAAAAATTAAGATATTTTAATAAGGGGCTCTGAATATACAATACAGATTGATCAGAATCAGGTTTATTATCACTGGCATGTGACGTGAAATTTGTTAACTTAGCAGCGGCAACTCAATGCAATACATAATATAGAAGAAAATAATAATAATAATAAGTAAATAAATTACAGTATATGTATATTGAATAGATTAAAAATCAGGCAAAAAACAGAAATATTGTATATTAAACAAAGTGAGGTAGTGTCCAAGGGTTCAATGTTGATTTAGGAATTGGATAGTAGAGGGGAAGAAGCTGTCCTTGAATCACTGAATGTGTGCCTTCAGGCTTCTGCACCTCCTGCCTGATGGTAACAGTGAGAAAAGGGCATGCCCTGGGTGCTGGAGGTCCCTTATAATGGACGCATGCTTTTCTGAGACACCGCTCCCTGAAGGTGATATCCCAAAGGCTGCAGCCCAGTCTCCTCCCATTTTACACAAACCTAAGGAGGAAAGTTAAAAGGAGATGTACAGGGCAGGTTTCTTTTTACAACAAGAGTGGAACGTATCTGGAATGCTCGACCAGGGGAAGTGGTGGAAGAAAAGATAATGCAATGTTTTAGAGGCATTTAGATAGATAAGCTTTGTCACATGTACTGTACATCAAAACACACATCAAAATACATCTTATGCGTCAAATCAAATCAGTGATAATTATGCTAGACAGCTTAGAAGCATTGCCACTCTTCTGGCGTCAAAATAGCATACCATTAACTAACCCAAACCATATCTCCTTGGAATGTGGGAGGAAACCAGAGCACCTGGAGGAAACCCACATGGTCACAGGAAGAATGTACAAACTTTTTATGGACAGTGGCAGGAACTGAAACCAGATCTTACAGCTGGAATTGTAAAAGCATTACATAACTACTATGCTAATGGGCCTGTACAGTGGAGAGCATTCTAACTGGTTGCATCACTGTCTGAAATGGAGAGACCATTACTCAGGATCAGAAAAAGCTGCAGAAAATTGTAAACTCTGCCAACTCCATCATGGGCACTTGCCTCCCCAGCATCCAGGACACCTTCAAAAAGTGATGCCTCAAAAAACTGGTGTTATGTTTGTTTTTAATAAAGATAAACGTGGCTAGGTTTACGTTAGAGCATTTTATTACTGAACCACTGCTCAACCCTGTGCACGTGCGCAACCAGGTCACCATCATAACTTTCAGTTCCAGGTGAACACCTCACATTGCCCAGTGGAAACAGAAGTTCTTTATTATGTACACATAATAACACAGGCAGCATCCATCATTGAGGATCCCCATTACCCAGGCCAGGCCCTCTTCTCATCATTTCCAGCAGGGAGGAGGTTCAGGAGCCTGAAGGCAATCATTTCAAATTTCAGGAACAGTTTCTTCCCCTCCACCATCAGATTTCTGAATGGATAATGAATATGTGAACAATACCTCACTACTTTTTTATTTCCCCTTTTTTCTCTACTTATTTAACTATTTACATATATTACAATTTATAGTTTCTTTATTATGTATTGCAATATACTGCTTCTGCAAAACAACGAATTTTTATGACATTTGCCAGTGATAATAAAACTAATTCTGACAAGCTACATCACTGTCTAGTGTGGGGTGGGGGTGGGCTACTGCACAGGACTGAAAGAAGCTGCAGAAGGGTGTAAATTTAGTCGGCTCCATCTTGGGTACTAGCCTACAAAGTACCCAGGACATCTTCAAGGAGCGGTGTCTCAGAAAGGCAGCGTCCATTATTAAGGACCTCCAGCACCCAGGGCATGCCCTTTTCTCACTGTTACCATCAGGTAGGAGGTACAGAAGCCTGGAGGCACACACTCAGTGATTCAGGAACAGCTTCTTCCCCTCTGCTATCTGATTCCTAAATGGGCATTGAACAAGTGAACATTACCTCACTTTTTTAATATGTATTTTTTCTATTTATTGTACATAGTTTTTTAATCTATTCAATATGCATATACTGTAATTGATTTACTTATTTATTATTATTATTTTCTTCTATATTATGGATTGCATTGAACTGCTGCTAAGCTAACAAATTCCACAACACATGCTGGTGATAATAAACCAGATTTTGATTCTGATTTATTGAGTTATATTGCTTTATGTTTACAATTTCAATGTCAAGCCTAAATTTTCACATTGGGGATTGAGGACTTAAATTAGGTTAACACTGAACTGCAGAGCAAAGGAACTAGTGCACTCTCAATGTATGGTATGGCTTCATGCCCACTCTGTCTCCTGATTCAGAGAGTTAGGAACTAACTTGTAAACATATCACTGTTTCCTCATCATCATGCTGAACTCACTACCAACAGAACTATGACAACAAATTCACCAGAAAGTGTACAGTGCTTAATAACAACAGCCCACCAAAAGATTTTCAAAGAATATTAGCAAAGGTTTAGCTTCAAGATATTGATATCAAGCAGTGAGGACAGTGGACAACAGAGTATTGGAGGAGTTGAGTTTCAAAGAAAATGAATGACAGGAGGTTGTTCTGAGTTCATTGGAGTTGTTAAGTCTAGGACTAGGAATGGCAAGGATGAGAACTTCAATGGCACTTGGGCTGAGGAAATGGTGAAAGCAGACGGTGTTATACAATTAAACATAGTAGAAAACATTAAAAAAAATAGATCCTACAGCACAATACAGGCCCTTTGGCCCACAATACTGTGCTGAACATGTACTTCCTTTAGAAATTACCTAGGGTGACCAACAGCTCTCTATTTTTCTAAGCTCCATGTACCAAGTACTTAACATTTATCCATTAACACATTACCATTTTGCACATATCCTGGAATGTATAGAGCATGGCCTTGCCGCCTGGCTGCAAATCTTGTGATCCCATCTTTTCCTTGAACAGCTATTTTAAGGCTGTATTGTCCATTTCCACCAAAATTAGTAAAGTATCGTGAATAAACACCATCATTTTTAACTAAATCGGGGTCTAAAAATAAAAAGACATATAAAGGTTTAAATTAAGGCATGCGTAGAAACTTATGAAATATTAATTTCCTTTATAACAACCTCCTTTAATTGTAAAGAGAAGTAATAAATGCAATAAATGGCTATATGTCAGACTGTAATGGATATTCACTATTCAGGGCCCAGTTCAGCTTTTAGCAAAGTTCAGCTTTCTAACACAATAGTTGACTCTTCCAAAGGTCTAAGAGTTCTTTTTGAATAAGTTAAGCTCCCAATCAATACTCTTTGCTCAGTTTCTTGTCGTAAACAAGAACCAGTCTTCAGTTCTTAATGTAAATTACAAGCAATAATCAATCTGAAGTTAAAAGGACAGCTTTGCAAACAAACAACACTGCCTATAGACCACAGACTGCTGACACACAGCATGGGGTTGGCTGCTCAAGAAACGCAGAGTAAGACAATGAGTTTGGTTTAATTGTGCCTGTATCAAACCAGACAATACCAGCTAGGTTATTTAGTTCAAGGAATCTTGTAGATCAGATTGATACTATTACTTAGCGTGTCAAATAGCTAATATATCAATGTGTCCATGAAGGTTCTCAATTATCGAGGTCATTGTATATCAATCAGTAGTAAGTCAAGACAACTGGACTTGCTGTGTTGTCTTCTAGAAGATGACCGCGACTCCTCCAAGAGGCTTCTTCAATTCTGATCCATCTGTGAAATTCATTAACCCAAATGGCAGTGGAGGCCAATTCATCTGGTATATTCAAAGCAGAGGCTGATAAGTTTTTGATTAGTCAATGTGTTCAAGATTACAGGGAGAAGGCTGGAGAATATGGTTGAGAAAGAAAACATGTTTTCTAATGAACATAGTCTATAGTTCAATTGTAATTCAGGACCTGTTGTATTCTGTCACTCTCTGAATGGAACATGAATAATGCTTTGTAATTACATCCTTCTCTTTTGTTCATATGCACTTACCTGCACCATCATCCAGAAGATCGATGCTGACAGAACTGCCGTCTGCCCGTTCCACTGTGGCTTTCACATTTGCATAAAGGACGGGTAAGAAACCATGACTGACTTCTGCAAAAATGACCAAAGGGTATGGCCATGTTGATGTATCTTGATTGATGTGTCCGTTGACAGAGACAGGGGGAACTTTCTCATCTGCTGCACGGGATGTCACTGTGATGGCGAAAACGTCAACTGCAGCAGCCTTATTCTGCATTGCATAGGTCCACTCTCCAGTCTGATAGAAAAGTTAAGCCATTTTAATTTGAAACAAAGGAGACCAAAAGTAACAATGAAAAAGATAGACACAAAATCCAATAAGAGCCATACCTCTGCTGTGCCAGCGATGGCAAGCCTCCCTGTATATAAAGACTGGTCCACCTCAAAGTTTACATTTTTGTAAATGTTTCCATGAGGGTCTTGTACAAAGACAGATGGTGTAACTTTCTGCCATGTGATTACAAAGGAAGTATCATTCCCAATGGTTTTATCAATGTAAACTGTGCCATTGAACCAACTATTCATGTCAATGCTCTTCGCAGAACTTTCAACCTGTAAACCAAACAGGAAAAAAATTTAAACTGATGAGGTATTTCATTTTCAACCAGTAAAGTACTGAAAAGTTGTTCTAAACAAAACAAACCTGGATTGACTGTTGACTAATGTTGCCATTTCCTGATACTAATCCAGTGAAAGCATCAATTAAACCATTTTCATCCAGATTATCTGTGGCCGAAAAGCTCAAACCACCTGATAATTGAAGAATAAGTAATTGTAGAATTAATATAGAGGTCAGTAATCCCTAAAATGGGGAAATCTTTGCTCAAAAATTAAGTTATACTGTTGAATATAAGACTAATGAGGCAACAATTTGGCCCATAAACCCCTAAACTTTTCCTATCATTATCTGCACAAATGTCTTAAATGTTGTTAGTGTATCTGCCTCAACCATGTCTTCGGGCAGCTCTTTGCATTTGCACACCATCTTCTGTGTGAAGAAGTTGCACCTTTAGGTCTCTGTCCTCTCTCCTTAAACCTATGCCCTCTAGCATTTGATTCCCTTTTCCTGGGAAAAACAAGACTGCGCATTCACTGTATCTTTGCCCGTCATGATTATTTACACCTCCGTAAGGCAGGGGCAGGAATTCATCTGTAGCAGGATGAATCTCTGTCTCTGCACTAAAATAGACCAGGTTGTACTTGGATTTTTGTGAAGTGCATTGGTCACATAATCACAAAATCTGCTTCCAGCTCATGACAACATGTCAGATAAAATCATTTATATAATGGGGTGTCAGAGACAAGTTCTTTACACCAACAGTGGTGGGTGCTTGGGTCACCATGCACAGGGTGATGGAAGTAGATACATCAAAGGCACTTAAGAAAATCCTCAGTAGGCACATGAATAATAGTAAAATAGAGGGCTATGGAGGAAGGAAGGGTTTAATTGATCTTACAGTAAGTTAAAAGTTTGACAAAACATCATGGGCTAAAGGACCAGTACTGTACTGTAATGTTTTATGTCCATTTCTTATCAACAGCTCTTTCCCTGTCTACCTTAAGTATACAGAAAGTAACACACAAGATACTGGAGAAACTCAGTGAGTCAGGCAACATTTATGGAGGGAAGTGAACAGTTGGCATTTCAAGTACAGACCCTTTATTGGGATTAAAAGATAGAGGAAATATTCAGTATGAAGAGGTGAATGCAAGGGGTGCAACATGAGCTGGCAAATGATAGGTGGATCCAAGTGTAAAGAGGTAATAGACAGATAGAGGATAGCAGAGTGGAAGTAGTGACATGAGCCGGGAGGAGATAGATGTCATTTACGCAGGAGATGGAATCTAACAGGAGAGAAAGATGGAGCACAGAATCCAGAGAGCAGTGGTAGGCAAATGGGAGGGGAACCAGTGGGAGGAGTGTGTGGATGTACTTTCTTAGAAGTTGACATGTCATCTAAAACTGTGACAAATTTTTATAGATGCGTGGTGGAAAGTGTACTACCTGGTTGCATCTATCCCTGGAATGGAAACATCAATCCCCTTGAATGGAAAAGCTTACAAGAAATAGTGGATACGGCCCAGTCTATTATATGTTTTAAAGGTTTCAAAGGTACATTTAATGTCAGAGAAATGTATACAATATAGATCCTGAAATGTTTTTTCTTTGCAACCATCCATGAAAACAGAGGAGTGCCCCAAAGAATGAACGACAATTAAATGTTAGAACCCCGATGTCCCCCCTCCCTCATGTAATCGGCAGCAAGCAATGATTCCCCCTCCCCCACCGGCAAAAAACACATTGACACCCGCCACTGAGCACTCAAGCATGAGCAGAACAGCAGCAAAGACACTGACTTACAGCTACCCCAAAGACAAAATTGTTCACCCGGCATTTGGCATACCACAGGCTCTCTCTCTCTCCCCCTAATAAGGAAGAAACAGGTGACTCCGTTTCACAGCGAGCCCTCCCAACCATTGAGCACATCTACAAGGAGTGCCGATGCAGGAAAACAGCATCCATCATCAAGGACCCCCACTATCCAGGCCACGCTCTCTTCTCTCTGCTACCAGCAGATAGGAAACAAAAGAGCCTCAGGTCCCACACCACCAGGTTCAGGAACAGTTATTTACCCTTACAACCATCAGGCTCATGAACCAGAGCAGGTAACTTCACTCACCCCAACACTGGACTGATTCCACAACCTAAGGACTCAACAACTAGTGTTCTCAATATTTATTGCTTATTCATTTATTATTATCCTGTTTCTTTTTTCTTTTTTTAATTTTGCACAATTTGTTGTCTTTTGTACATTCATTGTTTGTTAGGCTCTGTTGTGTACAGTTTTTCATTGATTCTATATATTTACTATGAATGCCCACAAGTAAATGAATCTCAGGGTAATATAGGATGGCATATATGTACTTCCGCTGTGAATTTTCTTTGAACTTTGAGGTACTGTAGGTGGAGCACAGGAAAGAAATATGGTGATATGGACTGGGGTGAGTACAGCAAGAACTAGGTAGATCAGGAGGAGGAAGAAAAGGGAGAGGGGGGAGTTTACTGAAAGTTAGAAAATTTAATGTTCATGCCAATGTATTGTGTGTGGACTATTCAGGTGGAATATGGGATCCTATCCCTCTAAGTTGTGTTTGGTCTTACCCTGTTACTGGAGGAGGTGAGGACTCACATGTGAGTGTGAAAATGAAGAGGAGAATTAATAGAGGAACATCATTTGCTAGCTCTTACACCATCCCTTCCCATCATCTTTTACAGACTATGTCCCCTCTGCTTGCTCAGTCCAGATGAAGAGTCTTCTCCTGAAACTTTATCTGCCCATTTCCCTCAATAGATGCTACTTGACCTGCTGAGTTGCTCCAGCATCGAGTGTGTTGCTCCAGATTCCAGCAGCAGCAGTCTCCTGTGGCTCAACCTTATGTACACACGTGTAATTAGATGAAAGTATAGGAGAACGTTAGAGGCAAGTCCTTTACACAGGGAGTGATGGGTGCAGGAAACACCCCTCCAGGGGTGGTGGCAGAGGCAGAAACATTAAGAGTATTTAAGAAACTCTTAGAGAGGAGCATGGCTGATAGAAAAAATGCAGGGCTGTGTAGAAGGGAATGGTTAGATTGATCTTAGAGTACGTTAAAACATCAGTGAAACAACATGGACAAAAGTGCCAGTATTGTGCTGTGTGTTCTGTGTTCTAAGACATGTTGATTGAATCATTTTGAACACCACAAACTTATGTGGGCCTAAATGGTACCCAGACTCTGTTCCAAAATTCCTTAAAACATTGACCGAATATCAACTTGCCCAGTCACTGTCCAATCCACAAGCCCAAATGTCATCATCAATCCATTTAAATGTATATTCCTTGCCTGTCATAAGGGATCATTGCTCCAGTTCTGCAGCTGCACTTGGACCTAATGCAATGGTGTGGATAATAGCTCCACTTCGTTTCACATCTCCAAAGCATTGGCTTATAGTAGAGTCCTCCCCAGCAACCACCACAACCAGTTCGTCACCATTTGTGGCACCATCGTCTCCACGAAGCACCTGAAGAACAATCAGTTTTCATCAACGGGGGTGAGGGAGGGGGGGGAGACAGAGGAAATAATAATTATAAAAAATAATTCTTGAAAATTGCATTGTACTTACCTGAAAACCAGACCGAATACCACTACAGATATTTGTTCCACCACCTGCTGATGTAGGCAGGAAGTTTATAAGCTCCTTTCTCACATTGTCACCTTCAATTGGTCTCAGTTGCGTTCTAATAATTGCAGTGCTGTCAAAAGTAACAATGCCAACCTGGGATCCTGATTCAATGATCTGCATCAGGAATATCGAAGCTGCCTGCCTGAGCCTGGGAATTCGGTTTGCCTATTTTCATAAAGAAGATAAACCAGATTAGAAATTCACTCTATTCTTCAATGCTATGTATCTCAGAAACTAATCAAATGAGCCTTTCAATATAATTTCAATAAAGTTCTATGAATTCCATTGTGGATCTAAGTGTAAGTAAAGTGGAGAAGAGAAGGTGGTGTTGCTCCGTTGGTAAAAAATGAAATCAAATCATTAAAAAGAAGTGACTTAGGATCAGAAGATGTTGTGGGTAGAGCCAAGGAGCTGCAAGGGTACAAAGACCCTGATGGAGTTGTATACAGACCCCCAAACAGTAGTAAAGATGTAGTCTACGAATTACAACGTGAGATAGAAAATAAGTGCCAAAGGGGCAATGTTACAATAGTCATTTGGGATTTCAATATGCAGATAGATTGGGAAAAACAGGTTGGTGTGTGATCCTAAGAGGGGAACTTCTGGAATTCCTGTGAGATGGCTTTTTAGAGCAAATCGTGCTTGAGCCCACTAGGGATCAGCTATTCCCGATTGAGTATTGTTATATGAACCAGAATTGGATAGAGAGCATAAAGTAAAGGAACTCATAAGGTAAGCGATAGAATTCACCCTGCAATTTGAATAGAAGTGCAAGTCAAATGCATCAGTATTACAGTTGAGTAAAAGGAATGACAGAGCCATGAGAGAGGAGTTGACCAGAATTGATTGGAAATGGACACTGGTAGGGATGATGGCAAAGCAGCAACATCTGGAATTTCTGTGAGCAATTCGGAAGGCACAGGATATATACATCCCAAAGACCATAAGAACACAAGACTTAGAATTAGGCCATTTGGCCAATCGAGTCTGTTCCACCATTCAATCATGGTTGATCCTTTTTTTCCTCTCCTCAGCCCCATTCCCCAGCCTTCTCCCCATAACCTTTGATGCCTTGTCCAATCAAGAACCTATCAACCTCAACCTTAAATACACCAAATGACCTGGCCTCTACAGCTGCCTATAGAAGTAAATTCAACAAGTTCACCACACTCTGGCTAAAAAAAATTTCTCCACATCTCTGTTTAAATGGATGCTCCTCTATCCAGAGGCTGTACCCTTTTGTCCTAGACTCTCTCACCATGGCAATCATCCTTTCCACATCTACCATCTTTAACCCTTTCAACATTCGAAAGTTTTCAATGAGATCTCCCCTCATCCTTCTAAATTCGGCAAGTACCAACCCAGAGCCATCAAACATTCCTCATATGATAACCTTTTACTTCCTGAATCATCCTTGTAAACCTCCTCAGAACCCTCTCCAATGCTAGCACATCTTTTCTTAGATAAGGAGCCAAAAACTGTTCACAATACTCAAGGTGAGGCCTCACCAGTGCCTTACAAAGCTTCAGCATCACATTACTGCTCTTGTATTCTAGACATTTTGAAATGAATTCTAACATTGCATTTGCCTTTTCCACCACTGACTCAACCTACAAGTTAACTTTTAGATTCTTCTGCACAAGGACTCCCAAGTCCCTTTGCATAACAGATTTTTGGATTTTCTCTCCATTTCAAAAATAATCTGCACATTTATTTCTTCTATCAAAGTACATGACCATACATTTTCCAACATTGTATTTCATTTGCCACTTTCTTGGCAATTCTCCTGATCTGTTTGTCCTTCTGCAGCCTACCTGTTTCATCAACACCACCTGCCCCTCCACCAGTCTTCTTATCACCTGCCAACTTGGCAACAAAGCCAAATATTCCATCATCAAAATCATTAATAAACAGCATAAAAAGAAGCGGTCCCAACACAGAGCCCTGCAAAACACCACTCGTCACTGACTGCCAACCAGACAAGGATCCCTTTATTCCCATTCACTGCCTCCTACAAATCAGCCAATGCTCTAGCCATCTTTGGAACTTTCCTGTAATACCATGGGCACTTAAATTGCTAAGCAGCCTCATGTGTGGCGCCTTGTCAAAGGCCTTCTGAAAGTCCAAATATACAACATCCACTGCATCCTAGAAACATATGAAACCTACAACACAATACAGGCACTTCAGCCCACAAAGCTGCGCTGAACATGTCCTTACCTGAGAAATTTCCTAGGGTTACCCATAGTCCTCCATTTTTCTGAGCTCCATGTACCTGTCCAGGAGTCTCTTAAAAGATCCTATCGCATCTGCCTCCACCACCATCACCGGCAGCCCATTCCACACACTCACCACTCTCTGTGTAAAAAACTTACACCTCATATCCCCTGTACCTACTTCCAAGCACCTTAAAACTGTGCCCTCTAGTGTGAGCCATCTCAGCTCTGGGAAAAAGTCTCTGACTATCTGCACAATCAATGCCTCTCATCATCTTATACACCTCTATCAGGTCACCTCTCAACCTCCGTCACTCCAAGGAAAAAAGACCAAGTTCACTCAACCTTTTCTTATAAGGCATGCTCCCCAATCCAGGCAACATCCTTGTAAATCTCCTCTGCACCCTTTCTATGGTTTCCACATCCTTCCTATAGTGAGGCGACCAGAACTGAGCACAGTACTCCAAGTGGGGTCTGACCAGGGTCATATATAGCTGCAACATTACCTCTCGGCTCCTAAACTCAATCCCATGATTGATGAAGGCCAATGCACCGTATGCTTTCTTAACCACAGAGTCAACCTGCGCGGCAGCATTGAGTGTCCTATGGACTTGGACCCAAGGATCCCTCTGATCCTCCACACTGCCAAGGATCTTACTATTACTACTATATTCTGTCATCATATTTGACCTACCAAAATGAACCACCTCACACTTCTTTATCTATTCCACTTGTAATCTCCCCAAAGAATTCCAACAGGTTCGTCAGGCAAGATTTTCCCTTGAAGAAACCATGCTGACTTTGTCCTATCTGCTCCTGTGTCATCAAGTACTCCATCACCTCATCCTTAACAATTGAGTCATCTCTCCTTTATTTTTTATTATACCTGAAAAAGCTTTTACTATCCACTTTGATTTCCAAAAAGGAAGAAGTAAGAACATAAGAAATAACAGCAGGAGCAGGCTATGGCCCATTGAGCCTGCTCCACATTTAATAAGATCATAGCTGATCTGACCATGGACTCATCTCCACTCACCTGCCTTTTCCCATAACCCTTAATTCACCTACCATGTAAAAATCTATTCAAACTTGCCTAAATATATTTACTGAGGTAGCCTCCACTGCTTCATTGGGCAGAGAATTCCACAGATTCACCACCCTCTGGAAAAAGCAGTTCCTCCTTGGCTCCATTCTAAGTCTACTCTCCTGAATCTTGAGGCTCTGTCCACTAGTTCTTGACTCACCAATCAGTGGAAACTACTTTCCTACCTCCATCTTATCCATTCCTTTCATAATGTTATAAGTTTCTATAATACCTCCTCCCATTCTTCAGAATTCCAGAGTACAGTCCCAGGCGACTCAATCTCTCCTCATAGTCCGATCTCCTCATTTCAGAAATCAACCTGGTGAACCTCCTCTCACCACCTCCAAAGCCAGTATATCCTTCCTCAAGTAAGACCAGAAATGCACGCAGTGCTCCACTTGCGGCCTCACCAGTACCCTGTACAGTTGCAGCATAACCTCCTTGCTCTTAAATTCAATCCCTCTAGCAATGAAGGCCAACATTCCATTTGCCTTCTTGATAGCCTGCTGCACCACCTGCAAACTAACCTTTTGAGATTCATGCACAAGCATTCCCAAGTCCCTCTGCACAGCAGCATGCTGCGATTTTCTACCATTTAAATAATAATCTGCTCTTCTATTTTTCCTTCCAAAGTGGATGACCTCGCATTTACCAACATTGTATTCCAACTACCAGACCCTTGACTACTCACTTAACCTATCTATATCTCTGCAAACTCTCTGAATCTTCTGCACAATTTGCTTTTCCACTCAATTTAGTATCATCAGCAAAGTTAGATACATTACAGTCGGTCCCCTCTTCCAGATCGTTAATGTATATCGTGAACAATTGTAGGCCTAGCACCAATCCTGCAGCACACAGCTCACCACTGATTGCCCACTAGAGTAACACTCATATATCCCAACTCTCTGCTTTCTATTAGTTAACCAATCCTCTATCCATGCTAATACATCACCCCTAACTCTATGCATCCTTATCTTATGGTAAGTCTTTTATGTTGCACCTTATTCAATATCTTCTAGAAATCCAAGTAAATAACATTTATCTGTTCCCCTGTATCCAATGCACTTGTTATATCCTCAAAGAACTCCAGTAAGTTTGTCAAACAGGACCTGCCTTTGTTGAATCCATTCTGCATCTGCCTGATGGATCCATTTCCTTCCAGATGCCAAGCTATTTTTTCTTTAGTGATAGCTTCAAGTATTTTCCTAATTTCAGATGTTAAACTAACTGGCCTATAGTTACCAGCCTTTTGCCTACATCATTTTTTGAATAGTGATGTGACATTCACCGTCTTCCAATCAGCCAGGATCTGTCCAGAAAATGTTGGTAAATTATCACCAAAGCCTCTACTATAACTTCTGCCATTTCTTTCGGTACCCAAGGATGCATTCCATCAGGACCAGGGGACTTACCTATTTCATGCCCACCTCTTTAGTAGTAGATCTTGTATCGAGGTCTTCACCTCCCATCATATCCATAACATCTCTCTTTGGCATGTTAGATGTGTTCTCCACCATGAAGACTGACACAAATTAGTCATTCAAAGCCTCTGCCATTTCCTCATTACCCAACATCAATTCCCCCTTCTCGTCCTCCAAGGGACCTACATTCACTTTAGCCACCCTTTTCCGTTTTATATAATTATTTAAAAATTACTATCCGTTTTTATATCCGGTGCTGGTTTATTTTTAAAATCTATCCTCCCTTCCTTTATTGCTATTTAGTGGTTGATTTTTTGCTTTTTAAAGTTCTCCCAATCCTCCAGTTTCCTACTACTCTTGGTGACTTTGTACACACAAGCTTTTAGTTTGATGCCTTCCTTTATTTCCTTAGTTATCCAAGGCTCACTCTCCCCACCCTTACTGTCCTTGCTTTTAACTGGAATATGCTTTTGTTGAGCACGTTGAAAAATCTCTTTTGAAGTCTTCCACTGTTACTCAACCGTCCCACCATATAGCCTGTGTTTGCAGTCTACACTTGCCAAGTCCTCCCTCATCCCATTGTAGTCTCCATTGTAGCCTGTGTTTGCAGTCTACACTAGCCAAGTCCTCCCTCATCCCATTGTAGTCTCCATTGTTTAGACATAATACACTGGTTTTCAATCTAACTATTGCACCCTCCATTTGTAAGAAAAACTCAAGCACACTGTGATCACTCTTTTCTAACTACAAGATCACTAATTTTACCTGTCTCATTGCACAGGATCAGATCTAAGGTAGCACGTTCCCTTGTAGGTTCAGTAACAGATATAGAAAGCCATCACAGATTAATGCTATGAAGTTTTCCTTCAGGCGGCCTCAACCAACTTGATTGATCCAAACTATGTGCAAGTTAAAGTCCCCCGTGATAATTGCTGTTCCATGCCTCAGATATTTCTCTGTTTGTTGCCTGTGGCACTGTAACATTATTGTTCGGTGGCTGATAGACAACTCTCACCAGTGATATTTTTCCCTTTACTATTCCTAATCTCTACCCAGATGGATTCAACATGGAATACAAAGATAAGCTATCCAATAATATTAAAGAGGATACCAAAAGTTTCTTCAGATATATTTAATGTAAAAGAGAGGCCAGTGTCAATAAGGGAAAAGGGGAGAAGAGAGGAGATTAGGGCTGAAGGGGAAAATGCCATCAGCCATGATGAGATGTTGGAGGAGACTTAATGGGCCAATTGGCCTAATTCTGCTCCTCTACCTTCTGGTCTTATGGTCTTTACCCTTAGTCTGGCATTGAGGAAATACAACATTCCCCCTAAACATTTCACATTTTACCCTTAACCCATGATGTCTACTTCTATTCTCAGCCAACCTCAATGGAAAAATCCTGCTTACATTTACCTCATAATTTTGTATAACTCTATCAATTCTAGCTTCATTCTCCAGTGCTCTTGGGCAGGTATTCCTACCTAGCGTCCACAGACCCCTCAGTTAACGGTAGGTGTCCATGGCATTAAAAGAGTTTGGGAACCCATGCTCTAGGGAATAAAGTCCTAACCTATTCAACCTTTCCCTAAATCTCAGGTCCTGAAGTCCTGGCAACATCCTTGAAAATTTGATCTGCATCCTTTCAATGTTATTGACATCTTTCCTGTTGGTAGGTGACCTAAATTGCACACAATACTTCATATTAAGCCTCACCAACATTTATTACAACTTCAGCTGGTTTTGGACTACAGGAGGAATGGAGGCAGGTTAACTCCTATTGACATCAATGGATCTGAGGTTGAGAAGGTGAACAGTTTTAAGTTCCTCGGCATACACATCAGCAAAGATCTCACATGGTCTGTACATACCAGCTGTGTGGTGAAAAAAGCACAATAGCACCTGTTTCACCTTAGACGGTTGAAGAAGTTTGGTACAGGTCCCCAAATCCTAAGAACTTTCTACATGGGCACAGTTGAGAGCATCCTGACTGGCTGCATCACTGCCTGGTATGGGAACTGTACTTCCCTCAATCGCAGGACTCTGCAGAGAGTGATGCGGACAGCTCAGCACATCTGTGGAGGTGAAATTCCCACTATTTAGGACATTTACAAAGACAGGTGTGTAAAAAGGGCCCAACAGAATATTGAAGACCCAACTCACCCCAACCACAAACTGTTCCAGCTGCTATCATCTAGGAAACGGTACCGCAGCATAAAAGCCAGGAGCAACAGGCTCCGGAACAGCTTCTTCCACCAGGCCATCAGACTGATTAATTCACATTGATACAATTGTATTTCTATGTTATATTGCCTGTCCTGTTGTACATACTATTTATTACAAATTACTATAAATTGCACATTGTACACTCAGCCGGAGATGTAACTTAAAGATTTTTATTCTTCATGTACGTGAAGGATGCAAGTAATAAAGTCAATTCAATTCAATTCATAACATCCCAATTCTTGTCCACAATACTTTTAATTAGGAAAGCCAATGTGCCAAGATCTCTCTTTATGACCCTATGTGCATGTGATACCATTTTCAAGGAATAATGGATCTATATCCTAGATCCCTCTGTTCTACGCACTCCTCAGTGCCCTACCACTTCTCATATGTCCTACCCTTATTTGTCCCCACAAAGTGCAACATTTCACACTTTAACTTCTAGCATTGCAGAATCTCCTGTGTTTTAAAATCCTTCTGGTATTTTTTTTTTAGCCTATTTCAGATTGATTCTTGAAATACTTTATCAGGTTCCAGCTTGCATGGGTAACCAAAATGCTAGGATGAAGTATCTAACTACATGATATTACACAGACACCTCAAATGAAGGGATTATTCCTCAGATTAAATCATCACTACTATTTCATACCACACTCATGCTTCCAGAGTAATCAAGAACGAAGCATAGCACTCGATCCTTGGCTTGCAGTAGAGTAAACGCCGGCGCAAGGGAAGCAATATGAGCTGGAGGGTTATTCTTGAAGTCCTCTGATTGACTGATCACGTCCCAAGTGCTCCTGTAATCGCACATTTTGTTCTGCATGTTTGGTGCTTCGGGATTGTGGGTGCCACTGTCGCAGAATTCAACCACCTGAAAAATGAGGATGTAAGAAATGTCAGTGTCTGTCAGCATTTGCAGATCTGTTTACTGGGTTTCACTTCAACTGGTGGAAATTTTACTCCTGAGCCAGAAAGCTGCTGTTTCTAGGCTTACTTGATGATCTGCCAATGTGATCCTTGCTAGTTCTGCATTCCCTCCGCAGGCTTTTCTACCATAGTGTAATCTGAGGACTTGAACCAATGACTACATTCCAGAGGACACAATGGGCATCAACATGCATCACACTTAGGGGTCATCATGGTATCAGAGGTTAGCCTATCACTTTACAGTGCCAACTGTAAGATTGGATTCAATTCCCACCACGATCTATAAGGAGTTTGTATGTTCTCCCCATGACTCCATGGGTTTCCTCCAGCTGCTCCGGATTCCTCCCACATTTCAAGACTTACTGTGTAACTTATGGGCCTGCTATGTTGGTACCATAAGCGCGGTGACACTTGTGTGCTGCCCTCAGCACAATACTCATTGATCTGATTTGATGCAAATGACACATTTCACTGCACGTTTCGATATACATGTGATAGATAAAGCTATTTTTTTTAATCTTTAAATCTTTATCACTCTGAGGAATTTGTCTTCATTTACACCAGCTAGAGCTCAATAAAGTCCAACTTTACCAGAGAAAACTAAATCAATTAACTTTTAGCATTGTGATATTGTAGTAACTCAGTTTGGGGAAATGTAATTTCTAAGTGGGGTAAATCATATTATCCTATTGGAATGAAAATCTGACACGTGGCCTTCATAACATGTGCACTGGTTACTTGATAGGGTACTGAAAATGCATAGGGATTTTGTCTTTTAATCAATTTATAAATGTTCCTTTGCTGTTCCAGAAATTGTTCTCAGAAAGAACTTATTGGAAGTTCAACTTACATCTTTTAATCCTTGGAGATACATTATCGAAGCTGCTGTTGTTTGACTTTCATCTGGGAAAAACATACAATCACCATTTGGGAGACCGGTGTTACTATCAGTGCTACAGGAAGAACAGGAGCCTCCTGAGCATGAGGCAAACTTTCCTGCTATTTCTTTAGAACACCTGAAAGTGAGAAGAAACCAAATAATTTCATCTTACTTATTTCCACAGTATGTTTTTTCTAACATACAGAAGACCAAGTCAAATGACTGCAGATGCTGGATCACTCCACTACAAAGTTTCCGCAAAGTAGGGCTATTCTGAAGAACTTTTCTTGCTCACGGTATGTTTGGACAGTGAAAGTTTAGAGTCAAGGTGCAGAGAAGGGATGAAGCAAGAGCTTGCAGATGATAGGTTGATCCAGCTGAGGGAGCAGATGGACAAATGAGATAAATGGGCTGCAAAGAACAGAGGAGAGCAGCAAGGTCAGAATCTGAATCTCTATGATGGGATTTCTGTGAAACCCCCCCTCACTGTTCCCCTTTGTGTTCTCTGCTGCTCATCTGTTCATCATTTCCCTAAACTGCATCCACCTTCCACACCTTCCTTCCACCTTTTTATATTGGCTATCTCCCTTCTTTCATTCAGTCCAGATGAAGGTTCTTGACCTAAAGCATTGAATATCCAACCTTACTGTGAGGAGGAAAACTTCTTCAAAGTAGCCACACTTTGATGAAACTTTGTCGTGGAGCAATCCAGCATCTCCAGTCATTTGTGTCTCCAGGTCTTGTTTCCTTCAGAGCCTTGACCCAAAACTTGATGGCCTACACTCAGTGGCCACCTCAGTAGATACCTCCTGTACCCAGTAAAGTGGCTACTGTGTGTATGTTTGTGATCTTCTACTGCTGTAGCCAAACCACTGCAAGGTTTGTCATGTTGTATATTCAGAGATACTCTTCTGCACACTAAAGTTATAATGCATAGTTAGAGTCATAGAAAAGTACAGCCCAGAAACAGGCCCTTTGGCCCACCTAGTCCATGCCAAAACATATAAAATATCTACTCCCCTCGACCTACACTGAGACCATAGCCCTCCATTCCCCTACCATCTATGTACCTATCCAAACTTCTCTTAAATGTTGAAATAGAGTTCACATACATTACTAGCACTGGCAGCATGTTTCACACTCTAATGCCCATCTGAGTGAAGTTTGCCCTCATATTCCCCTTTTTCACCTTTCACCCTTAACTCATGACTTCAAGTTGTAGTCCCACCCAATTTCAGTGGAAAAAAATTGCCAGCATTTACCCTATTTATACCCCTCATAATTTTGTAAACCTTGATCAAATCTCCCCTCCATTTTCTATGTTCCAATTCCAAGGAATAAAGTGTTAACCTATTCAATCTTCCCTTATAACTCAGGTCCTTCAGTCCTGGCAACATCCTTGTAGATATTCTCTATACTCTTTCAACCTTGTTTACATTATTCCTGTAGCTAAGTGACCAGAACTGCACAGAATACTCCAAATTAAGCCTCATCAATGTCTTATACAACTTCAACATAACATCCCATCTCCTGTACTCAGTATTTTGATTTATGAAGGCCAGTGTGCCAAAAGCTTTCTTTGCAACCCTGTCTACCTGTGACACCACCTTCTTTATGCTTTGAGTTGAAGCCACATGCTTAGCTGATTAAATATTTGCATTAACAGCAGATATACAGGTATACCTAATAAAAATGGCCACTGAATGATTTTCCCTCCATAGATGCTGCCTGACCCATTGAGTTTCTCCAGTGTTTTGTTAGTTGATCCAAAATAAAACCTGTTCTGTTTGGTTCTAAGAGTCCTTCAATTCAGGAGAGATATATAATTTAAGCCTACAGTTTACATTTATAACCCAAGCATGCCTCTGGAGGTGTTTACAGCAGATGTGGAGTCTTGAATATGGTCGTGGATTTACCTGATTATTGAAGCTAGTCTCTGAGTCTGAGAGTCCAGGTCAGGTACAGGAAATTGGAGACTCAATTTCTGTGAGTCTGAGAATCCAGGACCAAGGACTGTAGGCCCACAGAAGGTCTGCTCAGAGGGTGACCTGGAATGCACTGCATGAGAAGGTGATGTGGAGTAGGCTTCTCAGATTGTGAGAATCCTCAAGGCATTGAAGACAAGTGCTGGTAAATGATGTTAGTTTAAATAGATCCTTGATGGTCAGCATGAACTTGCTGGGCCAAATGGCCTATTTAGGTCCTGCATGACTCTATGACTATGACCAAGCTGCAGGCATAGTGAAACATATACACCAGTCTGATACAACAATTTGGGACAGACATATCAGGACGCAATCTGTCCAGTGCAAAAGACAACATTTGCATATGTGCAGTATACAGTAACTTCAAACTGTATTCAACCAATGCTGCAGCATCCCTTATCAAAATACATTTGTGCATGCACAGTTCATGCGGAAGGATGCTTGCACGATGTGCTCAGCCCTGCTCTGCACAGTCTGAGGCAGTGTGGCGAACTCCCTCCATTGCCAAAAGTCCAACGACTGGATCCTCCGAGTGACAGGTTCCTTTTTTGCACAGCTCACCCATACTCCTTCTTGCTGCAGAGGTACACATCTACACTGCCACAGCAAACAAGAAAATTCAACTGAATAGTTAAACTACATAATACTATGGGTGTGTACAAAAGCAATCCTGGAAACAAAAAAAAAATTACTATTTAATACCATCATATCACATGACATATATTGAAGTGTAACTCACCCAGTTGCGTGGATTTTGTTGCCAGAAAAGTAAAAGGGCACCATGTCATTATATTCATCAAAAACACCCCACTGAAGATGGGCCCACTCGTGTACAAACACTTTATCTAGAAAAATAATAGTACTTTGATACAACCAAACTCAAAACTAAACAGCCACTTCCATCGATGGAGAACCTTGACACAATAAGTCATCTAAAAGTGCTTCACTGGAGCCTTATTCAACTACATATAGAAATATTCAAAGAGGTGACCAAAAACTTGGCCGTAGTTATAAAGGAGGGACTTAAAAGAAAGAAGGGTAGTGAAGAGTGACACCTTATACACAGGAAGCAGGTCAGCTGGCTGTTCATTAGAATGTGCAGAAACAGTGCTTGGGTGCATGGTGCAAATCTGTTGCTGTGCAAGCCATGCATGTAAAAATACATTTTTAACAAGTGATACCAAAACATCAGCTAAACAGAGGGGTGCAGTGGAAAGAAATGATTGAACAAAATTGGTAGAGGAGAATGCAGTATCAAGAAAAAAAGTTGGTAGGAATGGAAACCTTGTTTCTATTTTAGGAATTTGTGATTGTTCACACCACTGTTCTTGAATTCATTACAGAGCAAATCTAACTGTTTTGCAATGGAAATGAATGCACTGTACATTCTGATTTGAAAAAGCCAACAGTTCCCCTTCGAATTGCCAGTGTTCATGCAGGTAATTAGGCTGATGTTTCTGCTAGTGTCTGTCTATTTCAAATCTCCAGCATCTGCATGGAGTCTTAGAGCACCACAGCACAGAAACAGGCCATGAGACCCCTCTACCTATATATGGACCATAGTCCTCAATACCTCTCTCATCCATGTACCTACCCACACGTCTCTGAAATGTTACAACTAAACCTGCACTTGCACCACCCTCTGAGTGAAAAAGCTCCCCCCTCAAATTCCTCTTAAATATTTCACTTTTCATTCTAAACCAGTTCTAGTCTCACTCAGCCAGAGGGGAAAATCCTGCATGCATTCACCCTCTCTGTACCCCTCAATCTTGTATACCTCGATAAGATCACCCATCATGTTCCACGCTTCCGTGAAGAAAATCCTAATCCATTGAACCTTTCCTTAACCAGCTCTCAAAGTAACTATAGCAGGAGGGAGTTGTAACTTAAGACAGGGTCCCATTGTTAAGCTCAGAATCAGCTTTTGAATAGAGGAATTTGCCCACAAACCCACTTCAAATAAAAGCATGGCAACAGGTCAGATCAGACCACCAACAGGTATTGGAAAATGTGGGCTATATTTTCTTATTTTGTGTTATCACCATCATAGTATTTTATATCAACTCCCAAAGTTCACTAATTAGCTTTAACAGAAACTCTTCAGATTCTGCAGATGCTGGAAATATAGAACAGCCCTCACAAAATGCTGGAGGAACTCAGCAGGTCAGTCACCATCTATGGAAATTAATAAACCGTCAGCATTTTGGGCCAAAGTCCTTTATTAGGACTGGAAGGCAAGGTGAGAGAAACCATAAATGGGAGGAAGAGAAACAGAAGTTGATAGGTGAAGCTAGGTGGGTAAGGGAGGGTGAATAAAGTGAGAAGCTGGGAGGTGATAGGTAGCAAAGGTAAGGGACCGAAGAAATAATCTGATAGAAGATTATTGCAGGGGCCAGGGATCCAGGGTGTGAGAGAGGATAGCGAGATGAAGAATAAAGGACAGGTGGGGACTACACGGTTCTGGAATATTAAGTGTGTAGTAGAGAAAGGTGAGGCAGAACAAGTGATAAGGAGGACACACGTACAGAGGGATAGTCTGACGGAACATGGAGTTAAATGTGCAGAAAGAATAAGTAAATTTAGGAAGGACAACAAAATTCAAGGGGCGTATATTCTGATGGGAGTTTGGGGAGCTGGGTTAAGCACAATAGGCAGCGATTTAAACAGAGAGAGGAGAAATGGGTTAAAAATTCTATATCTGAATACACGAAGTGTCAGAAATAAGGCGGATGAGCTTGAAGTTCAGGTGCGAATGGGTAACTATGATGTTGTTGGGATAACGGAGACATGGCTGCAGGAAGATCAGACCTGGGAAATGAATGTACAAGGGTATACGTGCTATCATAGGGACAGAAATGTGGGCAGAGGGGGTGGGGTGGCCCTGTTGGTGAGGAATGAGATTCAGTCCTTTGCAAGGGGGGACATAGGATCAGGAGAAGTAGAGTCTGTGTGGATAGAACTGAGGAACAGTAAGGGCAAAAAGTCCCTAATGGGTGTTGTCTACAGGCCCCCAAACAGTAGCATGGATATTGGATGCAAGTTGAATAGGGAGTTAACATTGGCATGTGGCAAAGGTAATGTCGCAGTAGTTATGGGGGATTTCAACATGCAGGTGAACTGGGAGAATCAGATTGGTGCTGGACCCCAGGATAGGGAGCTTGTAGAGTCTATTTCTTGGCATTCTTGGAACAGCTTGTACGAGAGCCGACCGGGGACAAGGCTATTCTGGATTTAGTGTTGTGTAATGAACAGGATTTGATAAGCGATCTTGAAGTAAAGGAGCCATTAGGAGGTAGTGACCATAATATGATAAGTTTTTATCTGCAATTTGAGAAGGATAAGGGCAGATCGGAGGTGTCAGTGTTGCAGTTGAACAAAGGAGACTATGGAGTCATGAGAGAGGAGCTGGCCAAAGTTAAATGGATGGATATCCTAGCAGAATAGACAGTGGAACAGCAATGACAGGTACTCTTGGGAATAATGCACAAGGTGAAAAATCAGTTCATCCCCCGGAGAAGGAAGGATTCGAAGGGAGGAAAGGGGCCACAGTGGTTGACAAAGGAAGTCAGAGATTGCATAGCATTTTTAAAAAAAGAAGTATGACAGAGCTAAGGTGAATGGGAAGACAGGTGGTTAGGAAATTTTTAAGGAACAACAGAACTAAAAAGGCAATACGGGGAGAAAAAATGAGGTATGAACGCAAGCTAGCCAGGAATATAAAGGAGGATAGCAAAAGCTTTTTTAGGTATGTGAAGAGAAAGAAGATAGTTAAGAACAATGTTGGGCCCTTGAAGAATGAATTGGGTGAAATTCTTATGGGAAACAGAGAAATGGCAGAAGAATTTAATAAGTACTTTAGATCTGTCTTCACTAGGGAAGACACAAGCAATCTCCCAGATGTATGGATGGGCCAAGGACATAGGGTAACAGAGGAAATGAAACAGATTGACATTAGGAAGGAAACGGTGATGAGCAGACTGATGGGACTGAAGGCTAACAAATCCCCAGGTCCAGATGGTCTGCATCCTAGGGTACTAAAGCAGGTGGCTCTGGAAATTGCGGATGCATTGGTAATCATTTACCAATGTTCCTTAGATTCAGGATCAGTTCCTGAGGATTGGAGAATGGCTAATGTTATCCCACTTTTAAAGAAAGGAGGGAGGGAGAAAACAGAGAACTATCGTCCTGTCAGCCTAACATCAGTAGTGGGGAAGATGCTAGAGTCCATTATTAAAGATGAAATAGTGGCATATCTAGATAGCAGTGATAGGATTGGGCCGAGCCAGCATGGATTTACCAAGGGCAAATCATGCTTGACTAATCTATTGGAGTTTTTCGAGGATGTAACCAGGAAGTTAGACAACGGAGATCCAGTGGATGTAGTGTACCTTGATTTTCAGAAGGCATTTGATAAGGTCCCACATAGGAGATTGGTGGGTAAAATCAGAGCTCAGGGCATCGGGGGGAAGATATTGACATGGATAGAAAACTGGTTGGCAGATAGAAAGCAAAGGGTAGCGGTGAATGGGTGTTTCTCAGAATGGCAAGTGGTGACTAGTGGGGTGCCATTCAAGGCAATGCTGCTTCACCACATGGGATTCGGACGAGGGGTGAAAATGCAGGCTGGATCTCACACATTCATTGCACACGCTGTGTCACAACCCATACTGTGAGTGAAGAATGAGCCTCACAACAGCCTCCTTTAATATAGCATCTGAGATACAGCAAGTACACTCAGTGGCCATTTTATTAAGTACCTCATGTACCTCCAGCTCGGTATTGGGACCACAGCTGTTTACGATTTACATCAACGATTTAGATGAAGGCATTGAGAATAACATCAGCAAGTTTGCTGATGATACTAAGCTGGGTGGCAGTGTGACATGTGATGAGGATGTTAGGAGAATTCAGGGTGACTTGGATAGGCTGAATGAGTGGGCAGATACTTGGCAGATGACCTTTAATGTGAATAAGTGTGAGGTTATCCACTTTGGGAGTAAGAACAGGAAGGCAGATTATTATCTGAACGGTGTAGAGTTAGGTAAGGGAGAAATACAAAGAGATCTAGGAGTCCTTGTTCATCAGTCACTGAAGGTGAATGAGCAAGTGCAGCAGGCAGTGAAGAAGGCTAATGGAATGTTGGCCTTTATTATAAAGGGAATTGAGTACAAGAGCAAGGAAATCCTTTTGCATTTGTACAGGGCCCTGGTGAGACCACACTGGGAGTATTGTGTACAGTTTTGGTCTCCAGGGTTAAGGAAGGACATCCTGGCTGTAGAGGAAGTGCAGCGTAGATTCACAAGGTTAATTCCTGGGATGTCCGGACTGTCTTACGCAGAGAGGTTAGAGAGACTGGGCTTGTACACGCTGGAATTAAGGAGATTGAGAGGGGATCTGATTGCAACATATAAGATTATTAAGAGATTGGACAAGATAGAAGCAGGAAATACGTTCCAGATGCTGGGAGAGTCAAGTACCAGAGGGCATGGTTTAAGAATAAGGGATAGGTCATTTAGGACAGAGTTAAGGAAAAACTTCTTCTCCCAGAGAGTTGTGGGGGTGTGGAATGCACTGCCTCAGAAGGCAGTGGAGGCCAATTCTCTGGATGCTTTCAAGAAGGAGCTAGATAGGTATCTTATGGATAGGGGAATCAAGGGATATGTGGACAAGGCAGGAACCGGGTATTGATAGTAGATGATCAGCCATGATCTCAGAATGGTGGTGCAGGCTCAAAGGGCCGAATGGTCTACTTCTGCACCTATTGTCTATTGTCTAAGAAGAGAATGGAAGGAGGAGCAGGGGGAAGTGATAGTCAGGTGAGAGGAAGAGGGATTAAGAGGGAGGCCAGCGTGGAGAATCAAAGAAGAGGGAATGGGGAGGGGTGAAACAGAATGCAGTCAACTCCAAAACAACTTTGGTTGGGCTAGCTCAGCAGATTTTCCAGACCATTTGATATAATACCTCAAAATATCTGTATTTCCCTTTTTGTAAATGTTATACAGCAGTATAATAGTAGTACTTTCTTCAGTGAACCCAATGAGTTCAAAGAGAGCAGAAAATAGAACCCAATGAGCTTCAGGTTATGGGTATCAGATTGTTTCTGACCCACCTCCAATCACAAACCTATCCATTTTTTAGTATTCCTGACTTGGCACTGACTACACAATGACTTGCAATCTGGAATCTTGGCTCACACTTCAAACACAGATAGATGCCGGAAGAATAGATAGTGTGGATAGGCAGAGACTTTTTCCCAGGGTGGAAATAGCTAATACAAGGGGTCACATGAAGGATCATGTAGGAGGGACAGGTTAGATTGATATTAAAGCAGATTAAAAGGTTCTCACAATATCGTGGGCCAAAGATCCTGAACTGTGCTATAGTGTTCATTGTTCAGACTATTGAGGCTGCCATTCGGATCTCTCAATGATCATATACTGGATTATCAATGTTTTACTTTATTTAACATATTCTGAAGTGTACTTCCTCAATAGAGTTTTGATACTCATTGCTGCAATCTCCCAGCTTTGCCTGGAATATCATTAAGGGAAGATTTTGCTGTACTTCAGCACCACAAAACGAATATAAACAATTTATCATTTCAACAGAAAATTCCAACCAGTTGCACGTTTGAAAACATTTTCCAGCAAAATTGTTACCTCGTGAACCATAAATAGAGATGACACTATCATCCAGCATGAAGCTGGGGGTCAGGTGAATATATCGGCCCCGCTCACCACATCTGCCATACTGGAGGGTGTACGGATCATCACCAAATTTAGCATGTGAATCGGCAATGATCACTTCGGCCTAGTAAGATAAAGACAGAGGAACTGAAGTAAAAAAAAAAGCTACTCTCAAACATAAACAATCAAAGCATGGATATACGAAGAGTAGCTACAGAAAATGTTAAGACAATAAGACCGGAGCAGAATTAGACCATTCAGCACATTGTGTCCCCTCCTCCATTCCATCAAAGGGTACCGCTGTAGCATTACAGTTAGCATGATGCTATTATAGCTTGGGTTGTTGGTGTTCAGAGTTCAAACCCTGTGTCCCCTGCAAGGTGTTTGTACTTTCAAAGTACATTTATTATCAAAGAATATATAAATTATGCAACCTTGAGATTTGTTTGCTTACAGGCAGTCACAAAGCAAGAAACCCAAAAAAACCTAATTTCAAATACCGTAAATATAATAAAGTCCAACACCCCATGCACAGAGAAAGGGGCGAAAATAACACAGATCATGCAAACAATAGAAACGAGCAAAAGCCCAAAGCCTCAGTGTCAGTCCATCATATTAGTGGGCATGGAGCACAGCAGCTGGAACAGTCTTCATAGCCTCAGCACCATGGAGAGAGGAGTGAACCTCGTGAGAGGGCAAGCAAAATCGGCTCTCACCTCTGATGCTGACACACTGTTTTACAGTCTATCTGGGCCAGTGATTAAATTATCCAAACAATATACCTTACCTCATACCAGGACCCAAGCATCACTGCAGTGAAAGGCTCCGGTTCTGGAACATCTCACCCAGTGACTTGCTCTGGACCCAGGTTTTGCTGCCAACCTGGAAGCCGCTCTTGATTTCTCTAACTCAGCTCGGTGCCCAGGGTGACCCAAACTCACACCTGGGCCAGTTGTGCAGGCATTGGAACTCCTCTACCTTTACTTCTCCTCTCGTAATGGCACACTCCTTCTATGTCGATTCTGCAACATACCAGCACAGTTCATCCCCCAAATTCACTTCGCCTTCACTTACCTCTTTATTGTTTTCAGTGATAATTTAACATAATTTACTTCAGGAAATACATTATTAATAATGTCATTAGTTGAATTTGTTGCCGTTTGAACTGCCACTGAGCTGACACATGCATTCCGTAGCGCCTCCCCATAGAATGCATGGCCTTTCCCCTGGTGCTCCAGTTTTCTCCCACAGACCATTTTTTGAAGAATACTTCATCAGTGATGTATTCTGGGGTCATCGGATGTTTCAGGTCTTTCAATATCAGATACTCTCACCCAGGTGACCCAGCCATGGGATGTCTTGTGATCAGGTTACATGTGCTACAGATCCACGTGGACTTGTTCTCTTCATCCAGAGCCATGTTGAGGCTTTCTCTGCTGTCTTGAAGTTGCCGATCGCTCGCTGCCTCCTTGTACCAGCAATGCCCAATGCACTGAGGTTTCTGTGACAAGACTGTCCAGTGAAGCCCCAGCCGCCCACTTTAATAGGCATACACTTTGCCTTCCATCCCTGCCTCCGACAGTCACTGACAAGTTTCTCATTTCTGGCCATCTTCCCATCATGGGCCCCGCTCCAGGTGTTCCTCCCATGGCACTGTCAACTCCAGCAGGGTGATGTTTTTGATACCTCTGAGACCAAGGAGATGTCTAGTCTCAGGGTGGTCTTGATGATGAGCTGTGGGAACTATAGCTGTTTCTCCTTAAATACACTCAATGACTTGGCCTCCACAGCAGCTTGTGGCAACAAATTCCACAGATTTACCACCCTTGACCAAAGTAATTTCTCTGCATCTCAGTTCTAAAAAGACGCCCTTCAATCCTGAAGTCATGCCCTCTTGTCCTAGAATCCCCTACAATTGATTGCATAAGTAGTCACCCACTTTAATATGACACACCAAATCATCACTGGTACAGTCAATTGGTTTTAGAAGTCACATAATTAGTTAAATAGAGATCTGTTTTTGGAGATCTGTGTGCAGTCGAGGTGTTTCAATTGATTGTAGTAAAAATACACCTGTATCTGGAAGGTCCAACTGCTGGTGAGTCAGTATCCTGGCAAAAACTACACCGTGAAGATCAAAGAACACTCCAACAACTCCTCAAAAAGGTTATTGAAAAGCACAAGTTAGGTGATGGGTACAAGAAAATTTCCAATGCACTGAATATCCCTTGGAGTACAGTTAAGTCAATTATCAAGAAATGGAAGAACATGGCACAGCTGTAAATCTGACTAGAGAAGACCATCCTTAAAAACTGAGTGACTGTGCAAGAAGGGGACCTTTGACAACTCTGAAGCAGTTACAAGCTTTAGTGGCTGAGATGGGAGAGACTGCGCATACAACAACTGTTGCCTGGGTGCTTCACCATTTGCAACTTTATGGGGGAGTGGCAAAGAGAAAACCATTGTTGAAAACACGCAAATGAAATCTCGGCTATAATTTTTTTCAAATTTTTTTTATTATTATCCAAAATTAACAAGAGTACATCAAAGTAGGTAACACTTACAATGTCTCAAGGAAAAAAAATGTTTTAAAGATTGAAAGATTTTGATGACAAAAGAAAAGAAGAAAATTAACCCCTACTAAAGCAAAGTGAGGAAAAAAAACATTAAATATTCAACCCTGGAGCCACATGTCATACAAAAATCTTCTCAAGATAAACATCAAACCGCCAGCAAGAAAAAAAATGTACCAAAATTTACAATTAGATCATGGAGGAAAAATACTAATTAACTCAAATGATAGTAACAGGCAAATTAACCCAATCTTTTCTCAAAATCGAACATAGGTTCAAAGGTTCAACTTCTAATTTTCTCCAAACTAAGACATAGCATAACTTGAGAGAACCATTGTGACAGAGTAGGAGCCAACGTATCCTTCTACTTCAACAGAATGGCCCTCCTAGCTATCAATGTAACAAACGCAATAACATGTTGGTCAGACAAAGAAATACCATGGATATTTTGAGGAATTATTCCAAAATGCAGAGTTAATTTGTTAGGTTGTAAATTAATTTTAAGTGCTTTAGAAATTGTAGAAAAAACTGACAAAACCAAAACATGTGTGTCAGTGTAGCTGTCTCAGTTTTACATCTATCACAATAACTATCAACATTAGGAAACATTTTAGACAATCTCTCCTTCGTCAAATAGTAACGATGTACAATTTTAAATTGAATCAGTGAATGACTAGCACAGATCGAAGAAGAGTTAACCAACTTCAGAATCCATGTCCAGTCCTCCATCATATAAGTCAAATTAAGTTCCTTTCCCCAATCTTGTTTAATCTTAAATAAAGGATGCTTATCCCATTGTAATAGTAAATTATAAGTTCTTCCAATGGAACCCTTCATCAAAGGGTTCATACTCGTAATAGTATCTAACATGTCGGCATCCAATATGTAAGGAAAATTACTTAAATATTTTTGTAAGGAATGTCTAACTTGAAGGTATTGTAAAAAAGTGTGAGTATGAAAGAGAATATTTATCAACTAATTGCTCAAAAGACATCAGTCTATCTTCTTTAAATAGATCTAAAAAAGAATTAATACCTTTATTTTTCCAAAGTAAAAAATTTGGATCACTCAAAGAAGGCTTTAAAAAGTAATTTCGATGAATTAAGCTATAAAGTTTAAATTTTTTAAGGTTAAAAAAATTACGGAACTGGAGCCAAATTTGTAAAGAATGCTTAATCACAGGGTATAAATTTAAATTAGCAACTTTAGCTAATTGTATAGGTAAAGCAGCTCCCAATAACGAGGTTAAATAAAATTGTTTCACAGCTTTCAACTTGAAGTCTACCCAAATTGACCACTCGTTCTTATCAACCCAGTGTAACCAAAAGGACATATATTGCACATTAACAGCCCAGTAATACATTCTTAAATTAGGCAAAGCAAGACCTCCATCCTTTTTCAATTTTTGTAAGTGACATTTACTAGATGAGTTTTCCAGAAGGATGACATTCCAGAAATGAGACTGAAGTCAGCTGGAAGAACATTCTCTGGTCTGATGAAACCAAAATTGTGCTCTTTGGCCATCAGACTAAACACTATGTTTGGTCTAAGCCGAACACTGCACATCAAAAACACACCATCTCTACCATGAAGCATGGTTGTGGCTGCATCGTGCTGTGGGGATGTTTCACTGCAGCAGACTCTGGAAGGCTTAAAAAGTAGAGGGTAAAATGAATGAAGCAAAATACAAGGAAAGCCTGATGCAGTCTGCAAGAGAACTGCGACTTGGTAGAAGATTTGTTTCCCAGCAAGACAATGACCTCAAGCATAGAGCCAAAGCTACACAGGAATGGCTTAAAAATGACAAAGCTAATGCCCTGGAGTGGCCAAGTCAGGGTCCAGACCTCAATCCAATTGAAAATTTGTAGTTGGACTTGAAAAGGGCTATCCGCTCATGATCCCCATGCAATCTGACAGAGCTTGAGCAGTTTTGTAAAGACTTGTTGTAATAATCCAGGATGAGGTTTGCAGCTTTGCCCGGAACATGATGTTTGCCCATGGTTGGCTGCATGGTCGTAGGGGATTGATCCATAAGCATTGGCCAGGTCAAGCCAGAGAACCGCCAACTCTCCTCTGTTCTTCCGCACCTCTCGAATGAGCTAGGTCTCCACACTTCTGTGTTCCAAATGCATAAGCACTCCAGGAATACCTCTCTTCTGCACAGATTTATTGATGAAGTCATTGTTGGAGCCTTGTGACAAAGCTGAAAAAGATCTTTCCTTCAACCCTGAGCAAGGAGATGATCCTGAACTGGTCAATGTTCCTGGAATCTTCTTTCTCTGGGATCTGGTTTCCATCAGTAAATGTCCACTGCTTAGCCACCTTCCCTCTCCTCCAAGTGACTCTCAGTATCCTCTGTGGCCTTTTAAGCTGTCAAGGACACTGTATATAGACTTCATACAGGATTCTACTCAGTCCTGGTACAGAACCAGAACTTGCCTTCCTCACCACATCTTGCACTTCTTTCAGGAGTGGTTCCCTGCTGTTGAATGCAGTACTGAGTGGAGGTGGACCTATCACGGTGCTACAGATCTCTCTTCTGATTGAGTCACCATATGTGGTCTGGATATGTAGGTCTGGTTCCTCCTTTGAGCATACCAAGGTCCCACTTAGCTTCTGACCCAGTAGTTCTTTGGCAACGCCAAACAGGTTGTCTTTGAAAGCTGCTCACCTCCTGGCTCTCTCTTTGTAGCATCTTCTATGCACTCAACTCTGCACAGAGTCCTGAGGGTATTAACAGCTCTACAGCAGTAGTCTCTACTCTTTGCTGGCCTTCTTCTACTGACATTTCAGGCACTTCTTTTCCTGGCAAATTTTGTGAATCTTGCCCGCTCTCTGGTTCACAGCGTATTGTGTTCTGGATGGCTCCTATTCCACTGCACCAAACCTTTCTTCAGCAAAGTTGACTATGATTGTTGTCGTTGCCTGTAGTCATCTTTCGACATCTCCCTTTGGTGTCACATCCCCAATAATCATGACCCTAGACTGTTATGTCGCAGGGCTGTGGCTATTTTATTTGAGGCTTATTAAATGTTCTGCCTATATGGGTTTTCAGCAACACATGGAAGCTTCAGCACCAGTGGTGTGACTCCGGGCCAGGCTCCTTCTGCGTCTCACCAGGTGCTCTCCCTGTGCACTTTGTGGCTGCTTTACCCAACAGACATTTCATTTGGGAGTGATGAATCTTCAAGCCTCAGTTGTTGTTGCAGATCTTCCCGCAAATGTATCCAACACTCATCATCAATTTTCCATTTCCCTGGCTTGTTAACTTTGGGTCAGTCAGGTTGGGGTAGTAATGTACCCCAACCCCACCCCTTCAGGTTCCTCTATGGGTGTGTTTCCATTAGACAATCTGTAGCTTGCTTTGGGTTTCTTTCTCACAGAAGATAAAGCTTTGGCTACTAACCCTCCCCTCCCAGTTGCCATCTTTCCAGATAGGTTAATTGGTCATTGGAAAATTGTCCCGTGATTAGTTTAGGGTTGTGGGATTGCTGGGGCAGGCTAATTCGAAGGGCCAGAGGAATCTACTTCACACTGTAGCAATGAATATATTTTTTAAATCATGGCTAATTTATCATCCCTCACAACCCAATTGTCCTGCCTTTTCTCTGTATCCTTTGACACCCTTACTAATCAACCTCTGCTTCAACTTTTCCCAATTACTTGGCCTCCAAAGCCATCTGTAGTAATGAACTCACAGATTCACCAGGCTCTGGCTAAAGAAATTCCTCCTCACTCTGTTCTAAAGGCATATTTTTGTATTTTGAAGCTGTGCCCCCAGTCCTAGACTCTCCTACTAAAGACAGTTCTGTTTCTAAGTGTGTAATAATAAAAAAGTTTTTAAAATAATAAGAAATTAATGACATTTTCATTGGATTATCATTTTAAGCAAATATGTATTGGTAGATATTGATCACACCCCAATTTTGATCAAGGAATTGAAACTATTAAGGGAAATTCATCTACAACTTTAAAGACTTGCAGAGATTTCACAATCTCAACAATAAACAAATAGTTCTTCACTTTGCAACTCTAAATGACCAATTCTTTACGTTGACAAATGCCCATTTGTTCTAGAATCAATCTCATCATCTAAAAATTGGAAGGAAACACATTTATATGTAAGTGATAGTACAACTATGAAATTATTTTCTATGAATGCAAATTGAAGGGTCCAATGTTAATTTTACATCTGAGATTGATATTTTTGTCCTATAACAAAGCTACATGACAACATGTCACAGACAGCCACGACTTCACAGATTAAATTTAATCATGATTCAATAGGCTAAATGACTAACTTTTGTTCCTAAGTTAAAGCAAAATGCTGAAGAAGGCATGCCAATGGCTATATTTCATTAGGAGTTTAGGAGATTTGGTATGACTCAAAAGAACACAAAAGATTTCTACTGATATATCATGACGAGCTTTTTGATGAGTTGCACCACTGTCTGGTTTAGAGGCACCAATGCACAGGATCAGAAAAAACTGCAGGGAGTTAAAACTCAACCAGCTCCTTCATGGGCACTAGCTCCTCAGCTTCAAAGACATCTTCAAAAAGTGATAACTCAAGAACATAGCATCCACCATTAAGGACCCTCACTATACAGGACATGCCCTCGTCTCATTACTACCATCAGAGAGCCTGAACACACACTCAGTGTCTGAGGAACAGTTCTTTCCCCTCTGTTATCAGATTATTTTATGGCCCATAAATCCATCGTTGTTCCTCTTTACATTATTTATTTATTTATTGTAACAGGTTTTTTTGCCTTGCCACAAAACAAAAAAAATATCACATTTATAATAATAAATCTGATTCCAATAGTATTATACATTGAGATTAATGCCACAGTATATACGAGCATTAGGTCTCAGTGTGGATGACAGAATAACTGTTGAAAATAATAAAATGATGGAACCAGCATTGCTATTGCATTAGCTTTTACCTTCTCATAGGACTGTGTAGTTGGTCTTTGATAATGTGGTTGTGGCGTCCAAGTGATGGGCAATAAAATTTTCACATCTCGAAAATAAGCTCGCTGCTTGGTGGCAGCATACAGAAAAGACGAGGCTGAAGTTATCATCTCCTATAGGAAACATAATTTTAGTAATATTTTAGAACATTTGGACAGCAAGGATGCATATATCAGGATGTTCAGAATTCAACACCATCATCCCCCTCAAAACTAAACAATAAGCTCCAAGACCTGGGCCTGAATACCTCCTCATGTAATTGAATCTTTGATATCCTCACTTGTAGACCTCAGTCTGTTTGGATAGGCAAAAACATCTGCTCCTCAATCTCTATCAACACAGATGCACCACAAGGCTGTGTGATTAGCCCCCAGCTCTACTCACTTTATACCTGTGACTGTGTGGCTAAGCATAGCTCCAAAGCCATATACAAGTTTGTGGATGACTCCACCATCATAGGCCAAATCAAAGGTGGTGATAAAGCAGCGTATAGGAGGGAGATTAAAAATCTGGCTGAGTGGTGTCATATCAACACCTCTTACTCCATATCAGCAAGACCAAAGATTATAGACTTCAAGAGAAAGAAACCAGAGGTCCATGAGCCAGTCCTCATCGGAGGATCAGAGGTGGAGAGGGTTAGCAACTTTAAGTTCCTCAGTGTTAATATTTTGGAAGATCTGTCGCATCCCAGCACACAAATGCATTTATGAAAAAAACACAACAGGGACTCTACTTCCTTAGATGTTTGTTCATTCAGCATGACATCTGAAACTTTGACTAACTTCTGTAGATGTGTGGTGGAGAGTATATAGACTGGTTGCATCACAACCTGGTATGAAAACACCAATACCCTCGAACAGAATACCCTATAAAAAGTAGTGGATACAACTCAGTCCATCACAGGTAAGGTCCCTTCAGCCTTTGAACACATCTACATGAAATGCTGTCACAGGAAAGATCATCTATCATCAGGGATCTCCATTACCCAGGGCATTCTTCTAGCTGCTGACATCAGCATGAATGTACAGGAGCCTAAGGACTCACACCATTAGGTTCAGGAACAGTTATTACCCATCAACCATCAGGCTCTTGAACCAAAGGGGATATCTTCATTCAACTTCATTCATCCCCTTATTGAAATGTTCCCTCAAACTTTGGACTCACTTTCAAGGACTCTTTATCTCAAGTTCTTGATATTTATTCCTCATTTATTTACTTTTATTCTTATTTCCATAATAAAAATCTATAAAACATGAAAAGCTTCTCTTATCTTGGGATCCATTAATCCATAAAGACAGACATTGAAGATGAAATTCACTACCAACCTTGTGAATTTCATCATTGATATCTTTATTGACCAACTGTAAAATGTTTTATCATCTGAAATGTAAATCCAACATCACCTATAAGGCAGCAGTAATCCCTGCTCTCCAATGTGCTTTTGAGACCTGGACTACTCCCAACAGGTAATTAAAGAACAGAAGGATGTTATCTCCATAATATCTTCCAAGTTACTTTAAATATAAATGAACCAGTAGCAGTATCCTCTTCTAAGCCAAAATACACGGCATTGATATTCTAAGTACACCCAGCATGTTCTGACAGGTAGGCAGCCTGTTTACATACTCAATACTAGGCTCCTGACAAAGGCTCTCTCTTTCAAGATTTGTTACAAGAACAGATTTCCAAATGGAAGGAAAAGATGCAATGATGGTTTCAAAGCCTGGTCTATAACCACTCAGACTAGACTACGAGCATTTTGGATGGTATTGAGAGCATACAGAAGCTCAGTAGAAACAGGAGGAGCTCCACCTCACAAACTACCAACTCACATAACCTGCCCCATCTAGAGCAGAAAATAAAAGGACATTATTGGTCTTAATAAACAGCTTATAACCCACAGAACTGTACTAGAAACAAATCATAGTCAACCCCATGGAATGCCCAGGCAATATATATTGTACACTCAAATGATAGAGTCAAGCCAACTCTTCCATGCTAACCAATTTCCTAACTGAGCTATTCCAATTTACCTACATTTGGCCCATAACTCTCAAAGCCTTACCTACCTAAGGACCTGTATAAATGATCTCTAAATGTTGTATTTCTATCCAGCCCTACACTTTCATCTGGCAACTTGTTACATATACCTACTGTATATGGATCATTGGAACCTTTTCTGGGGAAGGAGTGACCTGTACAAGTGGGAACCAATATCCTGGGAGGGAGGTTTGCTAATGCTATTGGAGAGGGTTAAAACTAGATTTGAAGCAGGGTGGAAACTGATCTGAAGTGGTAGAGAAGGGGTGGTTAGCGTAAAAGTAGAGACAGCTTGTAGGGAGTTTGTGAGGAAGGATAAGCAGATGATAGAGTAAAGATGCACTCAGCCAGATGGTTTGAGATGTGTATTTTAATGCAAGGAGTATCATAAACAAGGCAGATGAATATACAGCATGGATCAATACACAGACATTATGGCCATTACAGAGATTTTAATATCTCAGCAGCAAGAATAGCTGCTGAATGTACCAGGCTTTAGATGTTTCAAAAGGGACAGGGAAGAGGCAAAAGAGGTGGGGGAGTGGCATTGCTAATCAGGGATAGTATCACAGCTGCCAAAAAGGAGGAACTCAAAGAGGCATTGTCTACTGAGACATTGTGGGTGGATGTCAGAAACAGGAAGGGGGCAATAACTCTATTGGGTATTTTTTATAGAACTCCCGCAATAGTAACAAAAACATCGAGGAGCAGATAGGGAGGCAGATTCTGGAACAGTGCAATACTAACAGGGTTGTTGTGATGGGTGATTTTAACTTTCCTAATATTGACTGGCATCTCCTTAGTGCTGGAGAATGATAGGAGCAGACAATTTGGGAAAGCATCTAATTGGGGTAGGGGGAAATATAATGCTATTCAGCAGGAACTTGGGAGCATAAATTGGGAGCAGATGTTCTCAGGGAAATGCACAGCAGAAATGTGGCAAATGTTCAGGGAACATTTGCATGGCATTCTGCATAGGTGTGTTGCATTGAGGCAGGGAAGGATGATAGGGTAAAAGAACCATGGTGTACAAAGGATGTAGAAAAACTTGTCAAGAAGAAAAGAAACACTTACAAAAAGTTCAAGAAACTAGAAAATTACAAGGATGCCAGGAAACTTTCCTGAACACACCTAACAAACTCCACCCCATCTAAACCCCTTGCTCTAAGGAGATGCCAGTCACTATTAGGAAAGTTAAAATCACCCATCACAACAACCCTATTGTTATTGCGCCGTTCCAGAAGCTGCCACCCTATCTGCACCTCAAAGTCTCTGTTACTATTGGGGGATCTATAAAAAACACCCAGTAGAGTTATTGTTCCCTTCCTTTTTCTTGTCTTTATAACTCAAGCTCTCCAGTTTGGGTACCATCCTTGTTAATCTTTTTCTGCTCCCCCTTCCAGCTTAATGACATATTTCCTATAGCTAGGCAAGCAGGACTGCACACAATTTTCTAAATGGAGTCTCACTAGCATTTTGTACAACTCAAAGTTCTAAGTGCAATTATTATCAAAGTATGTATGCAGTATCCAACCCTGAGGTTCGTTTTACCACAGAGAGCCATGAAACAAAGAAACACCTTGGCACCCATTCAAAGAAAACATCAAACACCCGATGCACAAGAACAAGAACAAAAATGCAAATGGCAAAAAAGTGAAAAAACACAGAATATAAAACATCAAATCAGGGAATTATTAAAACAGTCAAGGAATGTTCAGTTTAGTTAGTTCAACTCCAGGGTTCTGCTATTTACTGAGCATTACAGCTCAGGGTGTTCTGGATTTCAGTGTTCAAAGCTGCAGCTATTTTTAAGGAGTCTCTATACATCCTCTGTACATCATGGAATGCATTGGATTTGTCCGGGTGCTCACATTCTGATGATATACTGGGTATGTTAATTGGTCACTGTAAATTGTACCGCGATTGGGTTAGGGTTAATCAGGTTTGTCAGGGGTTACTGGAATGATGTGATTTAAAGGGTCAGAATGGCCTAATCCACATAGTATTGCTAAATAAATAAATAAAGCCGTAGAATTACAAACCATGCCAACCAAGTTCCCATCCAAATCACTAATGTGAATGACAAACAACAGCAGACCCAGCACCAAACCCTGCAGCACACCTCCCTCCACTATCACCCTACGAATCCCACTACCAAGACAATTTTCAATCCATTCAGAACAGCCTGGGCAAGTAACTCTAATTCATTCTGCAGATAATGTGTATTGTAGCCTCTGTCAACTTGTCGAGCAATTGAATGCTTAGGATAGTTCATGGATTGCAATTCATCAGGCTGCTTTGTCCTGGATCATGACAATTTCTGAGAGCTGTTGGATCTGCACTCATCAATACAGGTGAAAAATATGCTATCACCCTCCAGATCTGTGCCATGCAGATAGTGGAAAGGCTAACCACTGGCCTGCTCTCAGGGCCATGCCAATTATGTGACTGGTCCAGTTAAGCCAATGGTCATCGATAACTTCAGCATATTGATAGTGCATGGTTCAATATCAGAAGGGGCTGTTAGCATACTGCTTCACAGTGCTCATGATTGGCGTTCAGTTTACACCATTGTCCTTAAGGAGTTAGTACATTCTCCCCATTTTTTCTGGGTGCTCAGTTTCCTCCCACATATGGATAGTAAGTTGTGGGCACGCTATGTTAGCACCGGAAGCATGGCGAGACTTGCAGGCTGCCCCAGCATATCCTCAGACTGTATTGGTCATTGACACAAATAACACATTTCATTCTGTGCTTCAATGTACATTTGAGAAATAGAGCCAATCTTTCTTCTTCCCTTAATGCCATTACATGTCAAATGTACATGATTAGACATTCTTTCTGCACTGGAGATGATAATGGTACAAATGTTACTTGCCCAGATCAGCACAAGACCAAAAGATATAGAAGCAGAATTATGCCATTTGGCCCATTGGAGGGCTCTACTATTTCATCATGGCTGTTCCAATTTTCCTCAGACCCAATCTCTTGTCTTCCTCCTGTATACCTTTATGCCCTAACCAATCAAGAATCTATCAACCTCTGCCTTAAATATACATAAAGGCCTGATCTCCACAGCTGCCTGTGGCAAAGAATTCCACAGATTCTCCATTCTCAGGATAAAGAAGTTCCTCATCTCCATTCCAGAAGTATGTCCCTCTATTCTGAGGCTGTGTCCTCTTGTCTTAGACACTCCCATTATAGGAAACATCCTCTCCACGCCCACTCTATCGAGGCTTTTCACCGTTCGACAGGTTTCAATAAGGTCAGCACTCAAATCTTCTGAATTCCAGTTAATACATGCTCTGAGTCATCAAATATTCTTCATATGACAAGCCATTCAATCCTACAATCATTTTCATGAATTTCTGTTGACCTTCCCCAGTTTCAACACATCCTTTCTAAGATAAGGACCCAAACCTGCTCACAATACTCCAAGTGAGGCCTCACCAATGCTTTATAAAGTTTTAATATTACATGCTTCAGTTTATATCTAGTCCTCTTGAAATGAATGCTATCGTTGCATTTGCCTTCCTCACCACAAACTCAACCTGCAAGTTAACCTTTAGGGAAACTTGCATAAGGACTCCCAAGTCCCCTTGCATCTCACATTTTTGTATTTTCTCTCCATTTAGAAAATAGTCAACCCTTCCATTTTTTCTACAAAAATGCATGACCATATACTTCCCAACGCTATACTCCATCTGCCATTTCTTTGCACATTCTCCTAATCTAATTTGCACACTCTCACCTCATCTCTGGAATTCAACTCTTTGACTATATTTGGATGAAGTTGCGACAGTCCTGACAAAAGCCGTTTTGGATACAGGCTAAACACAGATACTTGTGAGCTGTTTAATGGTCTTTTTTTAAAAAAAATTGGGTTCTGTAGAGTTTCTGTGTTTTGTGGCTACCAGTAGGGAGATGAATCTCAGGGTTGTGTATAGTCTACATACTTTAATAATAAATGTACTTTGAACTCCAATTGGTGAAGATAAATAGCAGAAGCTGAGACTGATATGGTACAATATTAGACAGAATAACTAAACAGTACTCTTCTGGAAATTCACAACAGAAAATTACTTACATTATGGGTTTATTGAGACAAGTGACTACTAATTTAATTGACTCAGCATGACATTGTGGGCCCAAGGGCCCATTCCTGTGCTGTACTGATCAATGTTCTATGTTCTAAGTGTTGAGGAGATGAGCAACGATTCAATTTAAGATTCAGATTCAAATGTATTTATCATGTGTACATTGAAACATACTGTGCAATGTGGCATTTGCGTTAACAAGCAGCACTCCCAAGTATATGCTGGAGGCAGCCCACAAGAGTCACCACACATTCTGGCACCAACATAGTATACCCACCATGTTACCATTCCAATAGTGTTAAAATAACAATGCTGTGATAACACCTTTAAATGTAATAAAGCAATTTCTAAACCTTCAATTCTTTGGCAACAAAATGCTCAGAAACAACCTGAGTTTGCAAAATGCACCATATGGTGCACCTTTCTTTTTATTCTCAGCTGTAGTGTTCTGGAATGGTATATACTCAAGAGATAGAATTACAAAATCGTTTGCACAAAATAAATTATGGAGTAGATGTACGGGCTGGTTTCCCCAAATGTGCAATAGCATTTATACAAATAATCAACCAATATTCACTGATCAGAGCAAGGAATACATACCTGAATTTTTGGAATGAGCTTTGGATCTTCTGGAATTCCAGGGTTAATAGCTATGACAATATCATCATAACCATTGTTCACTAGCCTCATCTCAGAACATCTTACCATGCAGGCAGAGATAAGGCATTCCAAAGACAGAAGAAATATTTTTGTGTATTTCATGATTAGAGTCCTCACCTCCTCTGCATCCAAATGATCAGACTTTTGAAATCAGTCTAATTTATACTGAACCATATCAACCTATTTCAAAGCATCAGCTATAAACTTTATTGCTGCATGCAAAATAGGGAAATCACCTTCAGCATTCAAATGCTCATGTGTTACTTATTTTTGCAACTGTATTCATGATGTAATGACAGAATCTCTTTCAAAATATGGAGAGAAGGAAACAAGAATTTTTAATATTATGTACAAGCAACATGTCAAATATGATCACAGACAAGATTGGTCAAATGTTTCGAGCATCAGTTCTTCCATGATGCTGCCTCAGTAAAGCAGCCAGCATCATCAAAGATCCCAGACATTTTCTCTTCTCCCCTCTCCCAATGAGCAGAGATATGAAAGCCTGAAAGCTCATACCACCACGCTCCAGGACACCTGTCCCACTGTTATCTGAATCCTAAATGGAACTCTTATAAAATGAGATGGACTCTTGACCTCATAATCTACGTCGTCATGATCTTGTACTTTATTGTTTAATCCCTGCAGTTTCCCTGTAGCTTCTGCACTTTATTCTGCAATGTCACTGTTTTACCTCAATGCACTGTGTTATGACTGTGCAAAGCAAGTTTTTCACTATATCTTGGTACATGTGACAATGATAAACCAATAACAATAATATTAGCTTATTTTTTCTGGACAGTACAGCGGTGTAGGAATTGATAGGCATACAGATAGAGCAGGGAAACAGACTCTTTGTCCCACAGATTCTATGCCTAACATCAAGCATCCATTTTTACACTACCCCACTTCGATCCATTTGATTCTCTCCATATTCCTATCAACCCTTGGCACGTTCCAAGAAAATCAACGCTGCGCAGCTAGAAATGGGCTTAGCCCAGAGAAACAAACGAAGAAGTACCATGATGCTATACTGTTTATCTTTTAAACTTTTATTGTTAAATGTCAATCTTCTGGAATATTTTACTATTTGTTAATTTATTTGTGGTAATATTATTTTATCAAGTTAAGTCACTTTTTATTGTCATTTCGACCATAACTGCTGGTACAGTACACAGTAAAAATGAGACAAAGTTTTTCAGGATCATGGTGCTACATGAAACAATACAAAAACTACACTGAACTACATAAAAACAACACAGAAAAAACTACACTAGACTACAGACCTACTCAGGACTGTATTAAGAGCACAAAACATTGCAGGCATTACAATAAATAATAAACAAGGCAATAGGCACAGTAGAGGGCAGTAAGCTGGTGTCAGTCCAGTCTCTGGGTATTGAGGAGTCTGATGGCTTGGGGGAAGAAACTGTTACATAGTCTGGTCGTGAGAGCCCAAATGCTTAGGAGCCTTTTCCCAGATGGCAGGAGGGATGCAGGAGGGATGTGTGAGGGGTGCATGGGGTTCTACATAATGCTGTTTCCTTTAAGGATGCAGCATGTAGTATAAATGTCCATGATGGTGGGAAGAGAGACCTCAATGATTTTCTCAGCTGACCTCGCTGCAGGGTCTTGCAATCCAAGATGGTGCAATTTCTGAACCAGGCAGTGATGCAGCTGCTCAGGATGCTTGCAATACAACCTCTGTAGAATGTGATGAGGATGGGGGCGGGGTGGGAGATGGACTTCCCTCAGCCTTCGCAGAAAGTAGAGATGTTGCTGAGCTTTCTTTGCTATGGAGCTGGTGTTGAGGGACCAGGTGAGAATCTCCATCGGGTAAACACCAAGTAATTTGGTGCTCTTAACAATCTCTACCAAGGAGCTGTCAACGTTCAGCGGAGAGTGCCCTTCTGAAGTCAACAACTATCTCTTTTGTTTTGTTCACATTCAGAGACAGGTTATATACACTGAGTTGTGTACTTGATCCGGAGGAACGCTGTTTCACTAGGCTGTATACATGCATACAGTTCAATGACAATAAACTTGAACTTTACTGCATCTGACTTTCCAATGGGATTTTCATGTGTACTTGCCTTGTAGAATATGCTCCCAATGATTTCAGTTGTGCAACATGAAAAATTCCCTTACGGAAGCTGCAGAGAGAACATTTGTTGATGAGGGGAGGATGCAAATTATATAAATTGTTTAGAAGAAAATAAATTAATAAGTAAAAGCTGTAGTCTAAAACAAAGAATAATTAATTATGTGGAACTATGGCTAAATCATTTTCCTTTTATGGTACCATAACTCAAATCAAATCCTGAAGTACAAGTAAATTACACAACAAAATGATATCAAAACATATGTAACCATATCACAATTCAAAGAGTCCACTGAGACATTTACTGTAATCAAAGGATTTATGACCCTTGTATAATGTATCACTCCTAATGAGGAAAACGACTCTATTTCATAGACTATGTGAAAACAGGAAATCATGGGCTGATTAGTCTCATATCAGTGATAGGAAAGCTACTGGAGTGGTTTCACTGGGATGAGATTTACTTGCATTAGGAAAATTGTGGACTGATTGAGGACAACCAGCATAGGTTTGTGCCTCTCTCATGCCTCTGTAATTCTCTTTACTGTGCTGTAATACTGATACATCTGACTTTAGCTTCTTCTCAAATTTCAGGGCAAATTTGATCGTATTATGATCACTTCCTCCATAAACTCTCTAATCAATTCCAGTTCATTGTACAACCCTCAGTCCAGAATAGCTGATCCTCTAGTAGCTAAACCATGAGCTGCTCTAAAAAGCCTTCTAATAAGCACTCTAGAAATCCCTCCTCCTGTAATCCAGCACCAACTTGATTTTCGTAACATTGCTCTTTCGGTATGTATTTTCTTTCCCTCGTAATTTGTAGATCACATCCTTACTACTGTTTAGGGGTCTGTATACAATTCCCATCACGGTCTTTTTACGCCTGCACTTCCTTAGCTTTATCCACAATTATACAACATCTTCTGACGCTATGTCACCTCTTTCAAATCTTCTAATATTCTGCCTGGTTAGTCTCAAAGTTGATGCATTAACATTGGTTTCTCCAATTCCTGGTAATTTATCCCCTCCTACTTTTTCTTTCCATTCCTCATTCTGGTTACATGCTCACCCCTTTTCTCCCCCTTCCTCCTCACTTGCCCATCACTCCCTCTGGTTCCCTTCCTTCACTTTATTCTATGGTCCACTGTTCTCTCGAGTTTGATACTTTCTTCTTCAGTCCTTTACTTCTTCCATCTGTCCCTTCCTAGCTTTCCAGTTCATACCCTTACACACCCACCACACCTGGTTTCATCTATCACCAGCCAGGTTGTACTCTTTCCCCTCCAATCACCTTCTTGTTCTGGCTTCTGCCACCTTCTTCTCCAGTCCTGATGAGAATGTTGTCTGTTTATTTCCTTCAATGGATGCTACCTGACCTGCTGAGTTAATAGAACATAGAATAGTACAGCACATTACAGGCCCTTCAGCCCACAATGTTGTGCCAAACCTCAAACCCTGCCTCCAATATAACCCCCCACCTTAAATTCCTCCATATACCTGTCTAGTAGTCTCTTAAACTTCACTAGTGTATCTAAACTTCACTAGTTCCTAAAGAATTTAGTGCTGTGAGACTCAGGTTTACAATATTGTAATATTTCACTTTTTTTTCTAGTTGTAAGGTCAGAAAGAGGGATGTTCACCGCACACTATTCAATACCATTTGTGACTCCTCAGATAATGATGTAGCCCACAACAAGCTGTAGTAAGACCTAGATAATATCCAGACTGATGCTAATCATGTCCAAGTTCAATTTTATTATTTAATTTTGTTGTATATGTGACAATTTTTCTCCGGACCACAGTGCACCCAGAACACATATATCACACACAACACCTAAAACAAAATATTACCACAAATAAGTTAATAATAATTCAAAATATATCAGAATTGTGCAGCACAAGTAAACAGTAAAAGGGGGTGAGGTTGAGCAACATTCATGTCACACAAGTGCCCAGCAATGACAGTGACAATATTCAACAACAACAGAAACTCCAGCTGTCACCTCTGATATTCAATGGCATTACCCCACTACCAATATCCTTGGGGGGGGGGGGGTTGTAGTTACCATTATCTGACCCAGATACACAATGTGACTACAAGAACAGGTCAGGAACTTGGAATCCTAATAAGTAAGTCATCTCCTAACTTCCAAAGATGTTGCTGGGACTTGACGACCTGAGTTATAGGAAAAGGTTGTACAGATTATGACTTTATTCCTGGTAGCGCGGCAGAATGAAGGGAGATTTGACAGATGTATGCAAAGTTATGAGGGGTACAGATAGGGTAAGTGCAAGCAGGCATTTTCCACTAAGATCAACTGAGACTAAAACTAGGTTAAGGGTGAAATATTAAATGGGAACCTGAGGGGGAACCTATAACCATATAACATATAACAATCACAGCACAGAAACAGGCCATTCCGGCCCTCCTAGTCCGTGCCGAACTCTTAATCTCACCTAGTCCCACCTACCCGCACTCAGCCCATAACCCTGCACTCCTTTCCTGTCCATATACCTATCCAATTTTACCTTAAATGACACAACTGAACTGGCCTCTACTACTTCTACAGGAAGCTCATTCCACACAGCTATCACTCTCTGAGTAAAGAAATACCCCCTCGTGTTTCCCTTAAACTTTTGCCCCCTAACTCTCAAATCATGTCCTCTCATTTGAATCTCCCATACTCTCAATGGAAACAGCCTATTCACGTCAACTCTATCTATCCCTCTCAACATTTTAAATACCTCGATCAAATCCCCCCTCAACCTTCTACGCTCCAATGAATAGAGACCTAACTTGTTCAACCTTTCTCTGTAACTTAAGTGCTGAAACCCAGGTAACATCCTAGTAAATCGTCTCTGCACTCTCTCTAATTTATTGATATCTTTCCTATAATTCGGTGACCAGAACTGTACACAATATTCCAAATTTGGCCTTACCAATGCCTTGTACAATTTTAACATTACATCCCAACTTCTGTACTCAATGCTCTGATTTATAAAGGCCAGCGTTCCAAAAGCCTTCTTCACCACCCTATCTACATGAGACTCCACCTTCAGGGAATTATGCACTGTTATTCCTAGATCTCTCTGTTCCACTGCATTCCTCAATGCCCTACCATTTATCCTGTATGTTCTATTTGGATTATTCCTACCAAAATGTAGAACCTCACACTTCTCAGCATTAAACTCCATCTGCCAACGTTCAGCCCATTCTTCTAACCGGCATAAATCTCCCTGCAAGCATTGAAAACCCACCTCATTATCCACAACACCTCCTACCTTAGTATCATCAGCATACTTACTAATCCAATTTACCACCCCATCATCCAGATCATTTATGTATATTACAAACAACATTGGGCCCAAAACAGATCCCTGAGGCACCCCGCTAGTCACCGGCCTCCATCCCGATAAACAATTATCCACCACTACTCTCTGGCATCTCCCATCTAGCCACTGTTGAATCCATTTTATTACTCCAGCATTAATACCTAACAACTGAACCTTCTTAACTAACCTTCCATGTGGAACTTTGTCAAAGGCCTTGCTGAAGTCCATATAGACTACACCCACTGCCTTACCCTCGTCAACATTCTTCGTAACTACTTCAAAAAATTCAATAAGGTTTGTCAAACATGACCTTCCATGCACAAATCCATGCTGGCTACTCCTAATCAGATCCTGTCTATCCAGATAATTATAAATACTATCTCTAAGAATACTTTCCATTAATTTACCCACCACTGATGTCAAACTGACAGGTCTATAATTGCCAGGCTTACTTCTAGAGCCCTTTTTAAACAATGGAACCATATGAGCAATACGCCAATCCTCCGGCACAATCCCCGTTTCTAATGACATCTGAAAGATCTCCGTCAGAGCTCCTGCTATCTCTACACAAACTTCCCTCAAGGTCCTGGGGAATATCCTGTCAGGACCCGGAGATTTATCCACTTTTAAATTTCTTAAAAGCGCCAGTACTTCCACCTCTTTAATTGTCATAGGTTCCATAACTTCCTTACTTGTTTCCCACAGCTTACACCATTCAATATCCTTCTCCTTAGTGAATACCGAAGAGAAGAAATCGTTCAAAATCTCTCCCATCTCCCTCGGCTCCACACATAGCTGACCACCCTGATTCTCTAAGGGACCAATTTTTTCCCTCACTATCCTCTTGCTTTTAATATAACTGTAGAAGCCTTTCGGATTTACTTCCACCTTATTTGCCAAACCAAACTCGTAACTTCTTTTAGCTTTTCTAATCTCTTTCTTAAGTTTCCTTTTACATTCTTTATATTCCTCGAGCAATTCCTTTACTCCATGCTGCCTATATCTATTGTAGACATCCCTCTTTTTTCGAACCAAGTTTCTAATATCCCTTGAAAACCATGGCGCTTTCAAACCTTTAACCTTTCCTTTCAACCGAACAGGAACATAAAGATTCTGTACCCTCATAATTTCACCCTTAAATGACCTCCATTTCTCTATTACATCCTTCCCATAAAACAACTTGACCCAATCCACTCTCTCTAAATCCCTGCGCATCTCCTCAAAGTTAGCCTTTCACTCAGAGAGTGGTGTCGGAGCAAGCTGCCAGCAAAAGGGGAGGATGCAACATTTCAGAACTTTGGATAAGTACACGGACGGGAGGGGTATGGAGGTCTATGGCCCAGGTGCCAGTCAATGGGATGAGGGAGAATAACTGTTTGGCACTGACTAGACAGACCAAAGAGCCTGTTTATGTGTTCTAGTGCACAATAACTCCATCCACAAGATTCAAGTCGGGAACATGATGAAATACTCTCATCATGCCTGGATGAGTGCAGCTTCAACAACATTCACAAGGTTCCATACAGTACAGGATATCATAAACACAAGGGATTCTGCAGATGCTGGAAATCCAGAGCAACACACCCAACATGCTGGAGGAACTCAGCAGGTCAGGCAACATCTACGGAGTGGAATAATGAGTTGACGTAGCAGGCCGAGCAACACACATTGTTCGACACCCCATCCACAACTATTCACTGACACACATTAGCAGCCATTTTTTACAGTCTTGCAGGATACACTCTAGCAATTCACCAAGACTCCTTAAACAGCATCTTCTAGACCTACAGTTTCATCCAGTTAGGAGGACAAGAGAACCAAAAGTATGGGAAACAGCAACACCAGGAAGATGCAATTGCTACCATACCAGTTGAAAATTTATGATATTTTTAAATCCTCAGGCACTAGGAGCTATACAGAAAATTAGCTAAAATTACATCAACATGCCAGGCAGCATCTATGGAAAAAGCACTTTTTTTCTGGGCCGAAACTGAAGTCCCTCCTGCCAAAGGGTCTCGGCCTGAAACGTCAACTGTGCTTTTTTCCACAGATGCTGCCTGGCCTGCTGAGTTCCTCCAGTATTTTATGTGTGTTGCTTGGATTACCAGTATCTGCAATAAAATTACAACAAGTTTACTCATGATCTCATTTAATGATAACGCAGGTGTGATGGATTAAATGTCTTATATACCTTGCTATAATACGGAATGAACCATTTCAAGTTCCCAGGGCTCGCTGTTCTTTCATTGGAAACATTCAAAAAATAAAACTACTATTAAGGTTTCTGTCCAGACTTCAGGGGCTACTCTCTCAGTCCATCTTCGTTAGCTGCAAGTCAGCTAGTTCATTAGTCCTACACCCTTCTTCTCGCTCACCAACGACTACTACCCCACGTTTGCCTCCCATACTCCACAGCATCGCACCTACTCTCAAATCCCCCTCCACCAAACCTCCCTCCCCACCACTTTCCCTGCCATGCTCTCTTCCCTGCATATCCTTCCTCGCAGTACTTCCTCTCCTACATCTTTCCCACATCACTTCACCCCATCACCTCGCTACAAAAACCTCTCTACTCATGCTCCACCTGCTTCAATCTCCCCCCAGCACAGCCTTCACACTCTCCCGAGATCCCTCTTTCGATACCCTTCCTACCAAAATCAAACCCCTATCTTCCCCTTTCCTCTCATAAACCCTCCCAATGACATCTCCCCCAGCACAGCCTCTCTTCCTCCCTCCTGCCTCTCATTTCCTCATCTTGACTTCTCCTCCCATTAATAATCTCCTCAGATTCCCCTCCTCTTCTTTTCTAGCCCGCACAAACCCTTGCTCGGGTCCCTCCAGGTGATCTGACAGCCGGAATGTTTGGTCCTCCCACACCCGGCCCGGAGCTCACTGCGGACAGCAGCCGGCGTACAGCTCCGCTCCGCCCCCCGGCTGCGCTGGAACCGGCCCCGCAGTCTGCGGGCAGCCAATCAGCAGCGGCGCCCGGCGTCAGGCAACAGCGGCTTCCAAGCACGGTTCGTCTCCCTGGCATCGGGACCGGCGCTCCCCTCCCGGGCTGCATCGGCAGGAAGAGACGCAAGGTAAGGGATAGGGATGTGTGGAAGGATGAATGAATGTAGGAGGAGGAGACTGGATGGTCGGAAGTTAGAGACGGGGGTTAAGGGGGATGGAGCTGGTATCTGGGGACGAGGGGAAAGAGATTGGAGGAGGGAGTGAGAGGTGGAGGTTGGAGTTAGGGTTCGAGGTGGTTAGGAAAGGGGAGAGGGGAGAAGGTTGGGGCGAGGTAGGGAAGGGGAGAGGAGGAGAAAGTTGGAGGAAGAAATAGGAGGTTGGCGGTGTGATGAGGGGTTTGAAGGATGGGTCAAGTGGAAGGAGGATGGAGAAGGAGTGAGGGGCTTGGAGGATGCTGTAAGTGGAAAGGGAATTATAGATTAAAGTGGTTGAAGGCTTAATGATCTAAGTCACAGTGAGCTAACCAGCACACTAAGTATGATCACTTACACCATTTCCTTTATTTTTAATTACACAGATTATCTGTGTTTTGCTGAGGGAACTCAAATTGACCTAAATTGACTCAAGTTATATTTAGCTTATGTCCATATCTGTAGTATGAGCAGAGAGAACAAAGCTAAGCCTATAACTAAATCAGCAAGTGCTGGACTCAGCAATATCAGAAGAAGTGAGCTTCATGACTTTCAACAAGGATGGAGAAGTTATGGCAGCAGGTGAGCCATAATGCCATACATGATGGAGAACATCAATGAAAACATGAGCAGATGTACTTCAGTAGGAGTTTGAAGAGATTTGCTATGTCACCAAAGACTCTCGCAAGTTTCTACAGATATACCATGGAGAGTATTCTGACTGGTTGCATCACCGTATGGCAGGGGTGTCAAACTCATTTTAGGTCACGGGCCGGATTGAGCAAAATGCAGCTTCATGCGGGCTGGATCAGTCGGACGCGTGCGAACGCAGCTTTCGTTGCCTCCGTTTTTTCAGCCTGCTCTCATGTGTCTCAGTCTCTGCTATAACTACAAAGTGTTTCACTTTACAAATTCTGTTTCTTATGAAGAAGACTGCCGAGCAAGACTGCCGAATAAACACTAAAAACCCTGAAAACCTGGTACCTGAATAAACTCAGCATTAGCCATATCATACGCCATAGGCGCTTCGATTACTGGGGCCAGCTTTAATAGTAATTAGATATTATCTCGCGGGCCAAAGATAATTCCACCGCGGGCCTTGAGTTTGACATATATGCTGTATGGTATGGAGTGTCCAATATACATGATTGTCAAAGGGTTGTAGGCAGCCAGTACAAACCTCCCTACCATCAAGGACATCATCAAAAGGCAATGCCTCAGGAAAGTGGCTTCCATCATGAAGGACCCTCACCGTCTGGCTCATGCTCTCATCTCATTACCACCAGGCAGGAGGTACATGAAGGTGCACACTCAATATTTTAGTAAGAGCTTTTTCTCCTCTGCTGTAAGATTTCTGATTGATCTATGAACTTGGGAACCACACCCTCACTATTCCTCTTGCAATACTTGTATGTACTTTTTATTGTAACTTGTGCAAGAACTGTACTACGGCCACAAAACAACAAATTTCACAACTTATGCCAGTGACAATGAACCTGACTCTGATTCTGAATTGGATACTTCCATCTGAATCATACTTATGTTTCAATTTGTTGGTAGGGATCAAGGTCAGGTTGGTGGGGTTCCTGAAAGGTCAGCATAGACGTGAACTGCAGGACTTTCAAAGACTTTGGAGAGGAAAAGAAAATGGGAGACACTAAGATTGTTGATGCTTGTGTTCTTGCAACCATTTCATCTTCTGGGACAAAGGTAATGGCAGGTTTAGAGAGTTGACATAGCAGGAGGAGAGCTATTAATAAAATGGTTTCATCTAACATGCAGGAACACAATAAACTGCAAAAAGAGCATCAGAACCTGATGCAGGATCTCAAGCCAAATCTTCAGCAAATTCCTTTTGCCTCCACAGAAGTTGCCTGATCAAATGAATTCTTACCAGCACTTTGTTCTCTTCCTCCAGATTCCAGCATCTGCAGACTCATGTTTCTCTAACTACCCTGAAGGTCTGAAAGAAATGATTAAGTGATTATATGATAAAAAAAACTCCCTACAAGATCATAATACCTAAATATGTCAGAATATTACTACAATACACCAGATTTACAGTATAGCACAATTAGCTGTTTCATAAAATTATTTTCAGATTTTAGGTATTTTAAATATGTGTTCTGTATTTACTGCTTACTAAAACAAGCATAATTTCTATTACCAGTTAAAAGCAAAGATTTATTTTTAAATCTGTTTTTTTTTATTCTAGGGTTTGAGGCCAAGTGTTCAGGGTCCTGATATTGGTGAGTCTGGAGTTCAAGGCCTAGTGTTCACTGATCAGCAGGCCCTGGGGTTGATACCAAGGATCAAGACTTGAGAGTCAAATTGGAACTCCAGAAGTTGAGGCCTGTTGGCTGAAGCCCTAAGTCTGCAAATCTTCGTGAGTCTGCTGGGTTAGTCGAAGCCCCAATGTCCACAAGTCCAAATCAAAGGGTCTTTCCTGGAGTTGGAAGACAGTGTATGTGTGTGGGAGGGACAAACAAAACTTGTTTTGCTGATGTTGTTTTGTTGTTTGTTGTGTTCTGTTTTGTTGTGATCTATCTTGTTCTGCCGAGCATTGTGGGCATGCTGTGTTAGCGCTAGAATGCATGGTGATACTTCAGACTGCCCAATTCTCCCGGAAGTTCCGGGAGTCTCCCGCATATTGATAGCGGCTCCCTGACGCCTGCAAGTTATATACAATATCCCGGAAATTGATATTTTAGGGAGAGAGGAAGAGCATCCTGATTGATCTCTCTTTGTGCTAAGTAGATCTATCAGTTTTCTCTGTGGGTGGGCTTTACAGTCAACCTCTCTCTGTCTTTCATTGTCCATCAGTTCAGTTTAGTATCCTGAAGCACCATGGCAGAATGTTCCAAAACAAAATAAAACGTATTTCACCCCAGACTACACTAGAGTTACCCCTGCCTAATAGGGGTCAATAATAATGACAGTGTTGCTTGCTGCACTGTTTGCAACAGTGACTTTTCTATTGCCCATGGTGGGTTAAATGATTGTAAAAGACATGTTGAGGTGAGTTTAACAGTACAAGGAAGGTTTGCGGAAGAAATAGAAAAGCTATTTGCATTAGTATTTAGCTATTAGCATTGAGACTGCCAACAAAATACTCAACAATTAATATATATATATGTAAATAGTTTCAATATGTGATCAAATATACTGTGTTCTTTCATAATCGAATGTCCTGTATACATACACCCTTGGAGGCCGACCGGGGGGGGGGGGGGGGAATATGGGGATGCGGGGGGTGGGGGTGCTACTTCCCTGAAATGAGTTTTTGCAGGGTGGGATGTCTGATACTTATGAGCTGCCCCAAGCATACCAACGGGTGTGTTGGTTGTTAATGGAAAGGTCGCATTTGACGCTGCATAACAACAAATTTCTCAGCGTATGCCAGTGATATTAAACTTGATTCTGATTCTGATTCAGATTCTGATAAATAAATGAATCTTGAATCATTATCTTTCCTATTGAATTTTCTTTAGGATGAAGTCAAGACCATCTTTGCCTACAGTCAATGTCTATCTGAATGAAGCTACTCCTGTTCGTGTTCATATTCAGAAACCCAAGCTGCTGCCTTCTGTTGTGGAAGTAGGTAAAAATGATGTCAGTCACTTATATGATTGATACCTGATAAATATTTGGAGAAAGTCTTGGCTGAGGAACAAAAGGGGACAATTGAAGTTCTTGTATATGGCATTTTGTGGTGATTTGTAATGTACTGTCTAAAAAGAATAAAAGTAGCAGATTAAGTAGCAAAGTATAAAAGAGAATTGGATGATCAATTAAAACCAAAATAACTTACTGACTATGCAGAAGGATGGCATAACAGGAGCTGACATGGACATTATGGGTTGAATGTCTCCTATGCAATATCATTCTAGGAATCTAAATTTTCCTGTTGGCACATAGATGAAAGAAAAAGGCCTAGATAGAGTAGACATGGAGAGCATGTTCACTATAGTGGGGGTGTCTAGCTCCAGAGGGTACAGCCTCAGAATAGAAGGACATCACCTTGGAACAGAACTGAAGAAGAATTTCTTAAGCCTAATTCTGCTCCTATGTCTTATGGTATTGTGGGAGAGAAGGGCAAGATTAATATTAGAGTAGGTTAAGAGGTTGGCAGAACATCGTGTGTGGAAGGATATGTTGTGTTACACCTTTACCAAAGTACTAAATGGGGATGAGTAATAAGGAGATAAGGATAAAAAAGAAAGAAATACTTGCTCTTGTATGATATATTTCATTTTCATTCCAGGACAACCCCAACAGCTCTACCTTCAGCTATTCAGAGGCACAGTCACTGTTAAGTATTTAGGAGACCCAGTAGTCGGTTTCTTTCATGGGAAGCTCCCAGAAATACCTGGCTGAAGATGACCCAATTATTTATTATAGTAATGTAGGTTAAAGGATAAATATTATGCACATATAATAATACAGGTATTTTACCTCTTCTTCAAGTTAATGGTAAGGGATTTTTGACATCCACTCCACAAAAGATAGTTAGCCTTGGTTTAATTATTAAACTTTAATACATCATCAGAAAAGCCACCTTTCCCAATGGCCCTTTCACTCCTTAAAGACCTGGCTCCGAATCTTCTAGACCACAATCTCTCATCTTTAACTTTCTTGCCAATCTAAATAGTGTCTCTGCATCCACCATGGGTTCCATACCGAGGGTATTTTCTCCCAGTTATTACAGGTGTCCAAAGGAAAGCTATCAGCTGAGTCAGTCTCAGAAGAGGAAAACTAATGATTGCTGCAAATCCAAAACTTTTCTGTGCAGTCAAAATTGCAAACGGGAAGTAAGTTAACAAATCAGATTATTCTTTCCTTGTAAGCAAAGGCAAAAATAGATTGTGCATCTTTTTTTTAAATTGTTATGAAAATGAAAGCAAAAGTTTTTGGAAATATATTTTTTAGGGTGATGATTCTGATCTAATTAGAAACATAGAAAACCTACAGCACAATACAGGCCCTTCGGCCCACAATGCTATGCCAAGCATGTATTTACTTTAGAAATTACCTAGGGTTACCCATAGTCCTCTATTTTTGTGTACCTATCCAAGGGTCTCTTAAAAGACCCTATTGTATCCACCTCCACCACCGTCGCCAGCAGCCCATTCCACACATTCACCACACTCTGAGTAAAAAAACTTACCCCTGACATCTCTTCTGTACCTACTTCGAAGCACCTTAAAACTGTGCCCTCTTGTGTTAGCCATTTGAGCCCTGGGAAAAAGCCTCTGACTATCCACACAATATGCCTCTCATCATCTTATACACCTCTATCAGCTCACCTCTCATCCTCCGTCACTCCAAGGAGAAAAGGCCGAGTTCACTCAACCTATTCTCATAAAGCATGCTCCCCAATCCTTGTAAATCTCCTCTGCACCCTTTCTATAGTTTCCACATCCTTCTTATAGTGAGGTGACCAGAACTGAGCACAGTACGCCAAGTGGGGTCTGACCAGTGTCCTATATAACTGTAGCATTACCTCTCAGCTCTTGAACCCAATCCCATGGTTGATTAAGGCCAATATACCGTATGCTTTCTTAACCGCAGAGTCAATCTGCGCAGTAGCTTTGAGTGTTCTATGGACTCGGACCCCAAGATTCCTCTGATCCTCCACACTGCCAAGAGTCTTACCATTAATACTATATTCTGCCACCATATTTGACCTACCAAAATGAACCAACTCACACTTAACAGGGTTGAACTCCATCTGCCACTTCTTAGCCCAGTTTTGCATCCTATCAATGTCCTGCTGTAACTTCTGACAGCCCTCCACACTATCCACAACACCTCCAACCTTTGTGTCATCAGCAAACTTACTAACCCATCCCTCCACTTCCTCATCCAAGTCATTCATAAAAATCATGAAGAAAGGGATCCCAGAACAGATCCCTGAGGCCCACCACTGGTCACCGATTTCCATGCAGAATATGACCCATCTACAACTACTGTTTGTCTTCTATGGGCAAGCCAATTCTGGATCCACAAAGCAAGGTCCCCTTGGATCCCATGCCTCCTTACTTGCACAATAAACCTTGTTAGTTGTGCTAATTACTTGTTAATTGGAATGAAATTTAATACATAAATTTAATAGAGGATTGTATAGCATGGAATCATGCCCTTTAGCCCAATTCATTTATGCTGACCATAGTATCCACCAATCTAGCTCTGCGAATGGCCTGCATCCTTCTCAACATCTCTGTTCAAGTGCTTATCCAAATATTTTTAATGTTGTTATTGTACCTGCCATGAGCACTTTATCTGGTAGCTTGTTCCACATATACACCAACCTCTGCTTGACGAAGTTGTCCATCAGTTCCTTTCAAATCTTCTCCTCTCACCTCAGACCAATGCCCTTTCAGTTCCTTTTCCAATGGAAAAAGCTATGTGCTTTCTCTATCCCTTATGATTTCATGCACCTCTCAGTTTCCTATATTCCAAGGAATAAAGTCCTGCATTACCTTTCCCTATAACTCAGACACTTGAATCCTGGCTGAATCCTCATAAATCTTGTCTACCCTCTTTCCTGTTTAATGATGGCTTTTGTATTACCGAGTGGCCAAAATTGTGCACAGTACTCCAAATGCGATCCCACCAACATCTTATACAACTGCAATATAATGTTCCCACTTGTAAACTCAGTGCCTCTGACTGATGAGAGCCTTCTTCTCTTCTTAACCACCATGTCAACCTGCACTGCTGCTATCAGTAAACCACGTACTTGTACATCTAAGTCCATCTGTTCTGCAGCATTCTCTTTATATTATACTCCCTGTAATAGTAACATTTTTAATTACATCCAGGTTGTTTCCAATGCATTAAATTATTAAATCCTGAGCAAATTTCTTCCGTACATACAGTACTGTGCAAATGTCTAGGCACATGAAAACAAAATATGTAAACCAAAGATGCTTTCAAACATAATGACCACCCTTTGCCTTTGAAACTGCTTCAGTCCTCTTTGGTACACTGTCGTGCCCTTTTATAAGAAAATCGTCTGGTAGGTTGTTCCAACCAACTTCCGCAAACTTTGATTGTCTCATTTGCTTCTGTCTCTCCAGGTAATCTCAGACAACCTTGAGATCAGGGCTCATCTGAAACCATTTGAAAAATCTGGTCTGCCTAAGGCTTGTGCACAGTACTGTACGTGAAATACTAGACAACATTGACGTAGTATAGAGGTGCTTTGAAGAAGACTTATATTTTATCCCAAGTTTGGTTGGAATTGGGAGTGCAGAGACAGATGCTGTCTTATCCTTTAGGAAGTAATTAAAGGGGCAGTGGATTGCCAAGGCAAAGGAAGTTATGGACCAAATGCTGGTAAATTGGATTAGCTCAGATTGCTTGCTTGATTCTCAGCATGGGCACGATGGGTCAAAGGGACTGTTTCAGTGCTCTATATCTTTGGAACTGGATTGTATAGTCCAATTTATATGAAATAGTTTTCATTCAATTGTGAAAAATGCTATTTGATAAATTATATTGTATTTTTCATATTTATCTTTCATGAAGCAGAAACTACAAAACTTGTTTTATTGAACTTCCCAATAATCATGTGTGATTACACTGATGCAGGAAGGCTTTGTGATGGCACTGGGCTTGCTGACTGCAAAGTTCTAAACTCAAACGAAGATCTTCAGCACTATCTGATAGCTAGCTATGGTCTCCTCATTACAGAGAGGTTATACTGTAGCTGCCTACTCTTGCAAGACTAGTTCACTTCCTTGAAGGAGGTATATTGATGTCATTTGATCAATTAAAAAATAAATATAAAATATCAAATAATACTCTTTTCTATTATTTTCAATTAAAAGCCTATTTACGAGAAAAGCTGGGACAAACAATGTTGATGCCAAAACCTAGTGAAATAGAAATATTAATTCAGAAAGGAAAAATTAAAAAATTTATATCTTGTATGTATAATTTGATTCAAAAGCAAACAATTAAGTTAGGAATTCATAAATCAAGGCAAAAATGGGAATCTGATCTGAATGTCAAAATTGATGGAAAAAATTGGTCAAGATTATGTTCTGATAGTATGAGAAGTACAACACAGACTGCCAACACAGATGCCTTGTGCAGGAAGGCACAGAGTCGACTGTACTTCCTTAGAAGGTTGGCGTCATTCAATGTCTGTAGTGAGATGCTGAAGATGTTCTATAGGTCAGTTGTGGAGAGCGCCCTCTTCTTTGTGGTGGCGTGTTGGGGAGGAAGCATTAAGAAGAGGGACGCCTCACGTCTTAATAAGCTGGTAAGGAAGGCGGGCTCTGTCGTGGGCAAAGTACTGGAGAGTTTAACATCGGTAGCTGAGCGAAGGGCGCTGAGTAGGCTACGGTCAATTATGGAAAACTCTGAACATCCTCTACATAGCACCATCCAGAGACAGAGAAGCAGTTTCAGCGACAGGTTACTGTCGATGCAATGCTCCTCAGACAGGATGAAGAGGTCAATACGCCCCAATGCCATTAGGCTTTACAATTCAACTGCCAGGTCTTAAGAACTTTTTAAAAGCTATTATTAATGCTTTTTGAGATGGTGATTTAGATGCATATCATATTTTTTACTGAGTTAAGTATTGTATGTAATTAGTTTTGCTACAACAAGTGTATGGGACATTGGAAAAAAGTTGAATTTCCCCATGGGGATGAATAAAGTATCTATCTATCTATCTATCTATCTATCTATAAATGTTCGACTTAGATTAATACAATATAATTTTTTACATCAATTATATATAACACCACAGAAAATAAATAGATTTAATTTAAAATTGTCTGACCAATGTTTTTGATGTAGTCAAGAAATTGGTACTTTTTTACATTCTACCTGGTCCTGTTTTAAAATTCAACCATTCTGGATAAATTTAAGACTTTTATTGGAACAAATTATTAGAGTACAACTCCCACATAGTCCATTATTATTTTTATTAGGAGACATTGAAGGGACAATACCGAAACTTAAATTGAACAAGTATCAGAAAAAATTTATAAAAATTGCATTGGCAGTAGCCAAAAAAGTTATCGCAGTTCGTTGGAAATCTGATTTATATTTAACTATGGGTCATTGGAATAATGAAATACATAGTTGTATTCCATTTGAAAAAATTACGTATAATCTAAGAAATGAATATGATATATTTTTGAAAATTTGGCTCCCATACTTACAAAAGATTGGATTAAATACACAGGTCCTTTGAAGATAAAATCATAGTAATTGGGGAAAGTAAAAATAAATATCAAAATTATTTTGAACTCCATGGAACATGTGGGGGTCCTCCGATATCCAGGCAATCTTTTTCTTCTTTCTTTCTTTTTTTTTCTTTCTTTTCTTTAGATAAGGGTTAAGGGGGGGAGGATCAAGGGGAGGGGGGAGGGTCAACATTATTTTTCTTACTATTTTATATCACATTTATTCTTTGTAATTTCTAAAATTTAATAAATAAATAAATAAATAAATAAATAAAAGACTAGTTCACTTCCCTGCCGTGAATTTAGCTCCCAACACCGATTATTTGAGTGGTGGATACCCTCTCCCTTTCAAGGAGGAGATACATCCAACTAACAAAGTCATTTAAGCACAGTTCATTTATTTTTAGTGACACAAGCTTAAATCCAGACAAAATTCTTAAGACACATTGAAAACTCTCAGTGATTTTCTATCTTATGAAAGACTTCCAAATTACATTTGATTTCTAAAACGCAAATGATTTCCAACACACAGGTACTTTTCCCATAAGATAAAGTGACATACCAACAAGTTGTAGACAAACGAATCGTCTGTTGCAGAAATCAAGGCAGAGGAATGGATTCTCATCACCCCATCTTTCTGTCACTCTTCTTATTGATCCCTGACTGTTCCTAACAAGCCTGACAGCTCTCTGCATTTACAGTTTTTTCTGCCACTGGGTGATTAGCATGTGATTTTTTTTCCGATACCCTTTTACACAAGCAATCTAAAAACAGCTGGAGCTAGAGTTCCCAGTTACCTACAACTAATGCTGAAAGCTGACTCTCTGAGTACAGAAACCTGCCACCTATTAATAGATCACCAACAAGAGAAAATCCAAGCAACACACACAAAATGCTGGACGAATTCAGCAGGCCAGGCAATCTGGGGAAGAGTGCAGTCGACGTTTCAGGCCAAAACCCTTCTGTGTGACTATTTGATATGCTAAATGATAGTATCAATCTGGTCTGCAAGCTTCCTAGAACTAAGCAACTTAACCAACTTTGTCTAGTTTGAGCAAGCCAATTAAAACTAAAATAATCCCAGTTGCCTTACATTGCATCTCCTAAGCAACCAGTCCTGTGCTGGCCAGCATCCTATGTACTTCAGACAGTGCTGCTTGTTTGCAAAGCTCTCCTTTTAACTTCAGACTGATTACTGCTTGCTACTTACATTAAGAACTGTGTATGACAAGAAGATGAACAAATAATATTGGTTGGCAGTTTATCTTACTCAAAAACAACTCTTTGATCCCTACAGCTGAGCTAAGCAAAAAAGGCCAAGTGGCTCTGGAGAGTGAATACCCATCACAGCCTAATAGCAGTGGATAACTGTGAGCATACCTAAGCTTAGGAAAGCAGGGATACACTTGACCAAGACTAGAACTAGGACAAAGTTAAAGATGAGCTTTATTTGTCACATATACATCAAAACATAAAGTGATCTGCATCTTTTTGTGTCAAGAATCAACACATTCTGAGGAAACCATGTTTTAGGCACCAACAGAACATACCCACAAATTACTAACTCATATGGTTTTGAAATTTGAGAGAAAACCGGAACACCCAGAGGAAGTCCTAATTAATTATAGTGATAGCATTGATGGGAAGACAAATAGATGAAAAAGCAACAATCTGGTCAAATAAAAGAAAAATATTAAAATATTTACAGCATAGAGGCATATCATTTGAGTCCAAAAATTACTGTTAGTGCTGATAGCCCATATGACCAATAACTCACCTTCAAGAACACTTAATCTCATGTTCTCGATGTTTATTGTTTATTTATTTATATTTGCATTTACACAGTGTGTTGCCTTCTGCACTCCAGTTGAATACCCTAATTGGGCGGTCCTCCATTTATTCTGTTATAACAACTATTTAATAGATTAGTTGAGAATGCCCACAAAAAATTAATCTCAGGGTTCTCCGTGGTGACATATATGTACTTTGAAAATAAAATTTTCTTTGAGCTTTCCTCTTATTATGTTCCTTTTCATCTCGCTGTGATTTAAACATTGCTATTCGGTGTAGCTGCCCTTAAGGTCAATGTCCCATAATCAAAACCAGAGGACAGAAAGATGTCTCCTGAATAGATTTATTGAAAGTTCTCTTTAATTTAGTATCCTTAATTAATAAGATGGTATGGTACTGCAGTGGTCAGCATAACGCTTTACACTGTCAGCAGTCACCGATCAGGGGTTCAATTCCCACTGTTGCCTGCAAGGAATTAGTATGTTCTCCCCCAGAACTCATGGGTTTCCTCCAGCTGTTTCAATTTTGTCACACATTCCAAAGATATACAGGTTAGTGTTAGTGAGTTGTGGACACTTGAAAGCATGGCAACCCTTGCTTCCTGCTCTCCCTCGATGCAAACAATGCATTTCACTGAATGTTTCAATGTACAAATGTTTGTACATGTGACTAATAACAGCAACCTAGTTTAATATTTAATCTGAGAGTTCTTTCACATGAATACTTTTAATATATGGGAAAATATATTACTGTTTAATTGGAGTATTTTCTTAACACACTTGAATGTATTTTTAAGAGGGTGCAAAATCCAGTAAATTCAAATATTTATAATTTTAATTAAAATTATGTCACACATGATTCATATAATATTTTATCACTTTAAAATTCAGAGACCAGCACAAGCTCTTAAAGCCACCCCTGGCAGGATAGAAAAGGTCTCTACACTTTACCATTCCAGTAATGCAAACTTTAATGTGGAAGCCAATAGTTATGAGCAAATGAATCAATGTGGGCATCAGATTGGCAGAGTAATGGAAGACTTGAAACAACTGAAAAATTAAGTATGTTTTGATAATTTTTCATTTTAAAAAATAGATTGATGACATTCTTGGATATTGTTGCCTCAAGTAGTGTTAGCTAATTAGGTGCATTTTCCACTTGAACCTTTGATTGGAGAACAGTTCACTGATGATGCATGATGTAATAGGTTGAATCTGAAGGTGCACCGAGCAAAAAGACACCTCAGTATTTGCTGCATAATAGACAACGAATGTATTGTAAATTATTTGGGGTAATTCACTACATTTGCCTCTGTAACCTCTAAAACAAATTGTTAAAATTTCCCCCACAAAAGCTGAACACATCAAATGAACTATCCGAGGAAGACTTGGATGTCTCTAGTAAATCAAAATGCGTGGCTGAAGACTTTGAAGCTGAACTGTCACAAACAAGTAATAAAGATAGAGCTATCTGGGAGACCTTTGAAAAGTTACAAGAACTGGACTTGAAAAGGTAATTATATTTGTCTTTTGTGCGATAATGCAATGTAAAAGAGAATGCTTTAAGTTCCAAGTCCATTTATTATCGAAGTATGTATACTATATACAACTTGAAAATTCATCTCCTCCCAGGCAGCCACAAAACAAAGAAACCCAATAGAACCCATTTTAAAAAAAGACCATTCAACACCTAATGTCCAGGGGAGAAACAAATTGTTCAAACAATAATAATAAGCAAATAAAATTCAGAACCAAAATTCACGAAAGTGAATCCACAGTCACAGTCCCAGTCATCGTTGCAGTTGATTCAGGAGCCTGTTAGTTGCAGGCCATTGCAGAGACAAATAAACCTCGAGGTGCAGCGAGCTGAACTGGCCCATCGCTCACCTTTGGCCCCAACACCCTGACCATTTCAATCTGGCCCGGTGCGTAATTGTCGAAACCTCTTGTCATTTCTTGCCGTTAGACCCAGGCCCTGCCATTTCAATATTGTCTCAGGGCTGGGCCCTGCCATCTCAATTCGACCTGTACCTGACCTTTCCAATTCAGCCCAGCAATTAAATGGATTAGTAAGAAATTAGGTTGTCTGATATTTTAACTAGTATTCAAATAATGCACTCTTTGTTGAAAAACATAAATTCCACAAGTAAAAAGGAATCTGTTCCAGGAGAGTTTAAGATGAACATCTGGTATTAAATTTCTTACGCAAATAGTAAGAAGAATAATAAATTTTGAGGAGCACTGGAAAATGACTACAGATCTCAAGCAGAGGGAAAAGAGATTGTATGAGTAAACTAAGAGGAAATAAAATTCCACAGAAAGAAAGTAAAAATAAATGTGTATGCCTTCAAGGGAACATTGAGGTGGCAAAGTGATTAAACTAATAGCTCCCCGCAGAAGCTGTAAAACTGGAGTGGAATGAATAGTGAGAACCTGCTAACACTAAAACAATTGCACTGGAGAAATTATAGAACTGAAATCAATCAAACTCCCTGGACCATGTAGCCTGTGTCGCAGGGGTCAATAAAAAGTGGCCAGAGAGAGAGCGCGAGAGAATGAATACATCAGTGATCATCTTGTGATCTAATAATGGAGAACTGGGAGGTGATTTAGACAGAATGGATATGATTTGGTACTGTCAGCATAGCTTTGTAATTGGGAAGTCCCTTCGCATTCTTTGAGAAGTTAACCAAGAGGGCAGAAGAGGGTAGGGAAATGGATGTTGTCTATATAGACTTTAGCAAGGTCTCTGATGGCAGGTTATTTTGTATACATGCAATCCCGGGTGGAGATAGCAGATTGGATTCATAATTGGCTCATTGGTTGGAAGCAGAGGGCCAAGGGTTGTTTCTCAGTCTGGAGACCTGGGTCTAATGGTGTGCCAGATGGGTTGTTGCTTGTAATTTATATAAGTGATTTGGATGTGAAGGTAGAAAGCATGGTTTGTAAGCTTTACAGATAATAGGTTTGTAAGCTTTACAGATAATACTAAAATAGTTGATGTTATATATAGTGCAGAGGGATATGAAAAATTACAAGGGGAGTGGTTATTGATTAGCTAATTATGCGAGCTGAGAACTGGCTTTCAATCCAGATAAATGTAAGGTATTGCGTTTTGGGAGATTAAACCTGGATAGGACTTGTATAGTGAATGGTAAGACTCCTGGTGGTGTTATGGAACTGAGGCACCTGGGAGAGCAAGTGCATAGTTCACAGCAGAAAAGTAGTTGGCATTCTGGTTTTTTATCAGTCAGAGCATTGAGTACAAGAGCTGGAGAGTTGTGATGCAGTTACATAAGATATGGGTGGGGCTGCCCTTGGAGTGCAATGTACGGTTTTGGTAACTATTATAGGAAAGATGTTATTAAACCAGAAACAGTACAGAAAAAATTACCAGGATGTTGCCTGGACTTGGGGGCCTGAGTACAAGGAGAGGATAGGCAGAAGGTTCTGAACTCAGCCTGCTCCATCATGGGCACTAGCCTCCATATCATCCAGGACTTCTTCAAAAAGTAATGAGAGTAATCCATCATTAAGGACCACCATCACCCAGGACATGCCCTTTTCTCATTGCCACCATTAAGGAGGGGGTAAAGGAGCATAAAGGCACACACTCAACGATCCAGGTACAGTTTCTTCCCCTCTACCATCAGATTTCTGAATGGACATTGAACCCATGGACTACTTTCTTTGCATGATTTATTTCATTTAACTATTTAAATATATATATATATATATACACACTTCAATTCACAGTATTGCAATGTACTGCTGCTGCATAACAAATTTCACAACATATGCTGATGTTATTAAACCTGATTCTGGTTTTGATTCTGACTAGGACTTTAATCACTGAAACATAGGAGACAGAGATATATAGGATCACGAGAGCCATAAACAGGGTAAAAGTACTTAGTCAGTTTTCCAGGAATGGGGTGCTAAAAAATCTGAGGACATAGATTTAAGATCAGAGGCAAGAGATTTAAAAGGGACATCAGGGACAGCTTCATGTTGGTATGTTGGTCTTTATTGCAAAGGAATTGCTGCACAAATAAGGGATGTCTTCTTTTCAAGGTACAGAGTTTTGATGAGAGCATTAGAAGAACCATGTTTTGTTTTGATCTCAATACCAAAAGGAGAATGCAGTTGCACTATTGATCTCTGTATTTAATTCTGTGATAAAGGATTTGTCTAAAGAGAAGCTGAGTTAGAAGGAGCTTTATACCTGAAGCTTGGAAAAATAAGTTTGTGAATTTTGAAAAAGAAACCATCTTTTCCAAACCTACAGCTTCAGAAAATTGAAACAGTATGATCAACAGGTGAGATATACAAACACAATTAAAACTGATAGTCTGAGCTCTCTAAATTGAGTTTAAATTTGGAAATTGCTCGTGCACAATCTGAAATGTGTTTATTGGTAAAAATTTCAGTCATTTTGGAGTTAATGTGTTGTATCTTGAACTATCGTCAGGTGTGTGATTTGAATCCTCACTGATGAATCTTTTGTCACTGTTTAGGATGGAAAGAAAAGGTCTTGCTGAAGAGAGCAAGCTGTCAATGGCACTAAAAGAAGCTGAAGCAACGTGCATAGCTGCAGCAAAGCAAGTGGCAATACTAAAGAATTCCATTGCAGAGTTAATGCAGGTGCGCAAAAAATACAACAGAATTGAGAAAGTGTTAATTTGTACAGCAAACTACAGTACTTGGTACTTGCTGGCTCCATGCAGCTATGCCTAAGGCCAGTTAAGACAAAAACCACTTGACAGATGAAAGCACGAAAGGCTGGGGATAACCAGCATGTTTCCTTACTTTCCAGCCCTGATTAAAGCTTCACTCTCAACTGATCCTGACTTATGACCCAAGTATCTCCAGCATTTTCTATTTTTATTTTGAGTTTTCAGTAGTTTACAGATGGATGCTGCATAGAAGTTAGGGACATAATTGTACAAGACTGACAGAGTGAGAGGGAAGGAGAGTGGAGAGGGAGAAGTTCTTTGGTGGCAGGAAAAAGGACATTGCAGAGAGCATTGATTTGGAGAAGGTGTGAAAAATACAGAAGATGAGTATATGTGGGAGGATTAGGGTGTGTACCAAGAGGATGCTGGAAAGATTGTGGGGGCGTTAGTAGTAATCTTTCAAGAATCAGTAGATTCCAGTGGACTAGGAAATTGCAAATATCACTCCACTCTTCAAGAAGGAAGGAAGGTAGAAGAAATGAAATCATAGGGCAATTATCCTGACTTCAATGGTTAGGAAGATGTTGGAGTCCATTATTAAGAATGAGACCAGAGTACTTGCATGCACATGATAAAATAGACTGAAGTCAGCATGGTTTCCATGTTGGTAGAAAGAATAAAAGCTTAAAGTATTTTCTAAACAGGGCAAAAATTCAAAAGACAGAGGTGCAAAGGGACTTAGATATCCTTGTGCAAGATTTCTTAGAAACATAGAAATCTGCAGCACATTACAGGCCCTTCAGCCCACAATGTCATGCTGACTATGTAATCTACTCTAGAAACTGCCTAGAATTTCCCTACCTCATAGCCCTCTATTTTTCTAAGCTCCATGTACCAATCTAAGAGTATCTTAAAAGACCCTATTGTATCCCTCTACCACCTTCACTGGCAGTGATAAAATAGACCACCTCTGTGTGAAAAACTTACCTCGACATCCCCCTTGTACCTACTTCCAAGCAGCTTAAAACTATGCCCCCTCGTATTAGCCATTTCTGCCCTGGAAAAACGCTCACATGGCAGAAAAAAATTCACATGGCTCATCCTCTTGCTCTTCACATACTTGTAGAATGCCTTGGGGTTTTCCTTAATCCTGCTCACCAAGGCCTTCTCTTGACCCCTTCTAGCTCTCCTAATTTCATTCTTGAGCTCTTTCCTGGCACCCTTGAAATTTTCTCCAGCTCTAACAGTACCTTCTTTCTTGAACCTTTCGTAAGCTTTTCTTTTCATCTTAACAAGATTTTCTACCTTCTTTGTACACCATGGTTCTTTTACCCTACCATTCCTTCCCTGCCTCAATGGAACATACCTATGCAAAATTCCATGCAAAAGTTTCCTGAACATTTGCCACATTTCTGCCGTGCATTTCCCTGAGAACATCAGCTCCCAATCTATGTTCCCAAGTTCCTACCTAATAGCATCATATTTCCCCCTACCTCAACTAAATGTTTTCCCAAATTATCTGCTCCTATCCCTCTCCAGCACTACGGTAAAGGAGATAGAGTTGTGATCACTACCTCCAAAATGCTCTCCTACCGAGAGATCTGACACTTGACCAAGTTCATGTGGTGAACTACATATACCTGTCTGGACACCCCCCCCCCCCCACTGACTGCTCCTGTGGCTCCTCCCACAGACCCCTGTATAAAGACGATTGGAGGCACTGCTCCTCCCTCAGTCTCCAGGATGCTGTGTGGTGGGCTCTTGCTGCTGACGGTGCTTTCTTCCAGCTAATAAAAGCCTACCTTGACACGTCTCCAAGAGTTATTGATGGTGCATCAGTTCATTTTCCAATACTAGATCAAATACAGCCTCTCAAGGAATGACTGCACAATCGCGTGGACGTCAGCGAGTTAGACTGGCACGAAGTTTAAAAGGAGATAGCTTTACAGAGCGGGAGACAGAGTAGGAGGGCTTTGGCTCAATGGGGCTTTGGTGATAACAGGTCGAAGCCAGGATGGTTATCTGTGAAGAGCAGTAACAGGAAGTATTCTGTGAAGCCAGTGTTCTGTTCTGGGTGTCAGATGTGGGAAGTGCGGGAGACTCCCAGCCTCTTGGATGGCCTCATCTGCGCCAGGTGCATCGAGTTGCAGCTCCTTAGGGATTGTGTTAGGAAACTGGAGCTGCAGCTCAATGACCTTCATCTAATCAGGGAAAGAGAGGAGATGATAGAGAGGAGCTATAGACAAGTAGTCACACCGGGGCTTCGGGAGACAGATAAATGGGTAACAGTCAGGAGAAGGATGGAGAAGAGGCAGATGCTAGAGAGTACCCCAGTGGCTGTCCCCCTTACCAATAAGTACTCCTATTTGAGTACTGTTGGGGGGGGACGGCCTACCTGAGGGAAGCAACAGTGGCCGCACCTCTGGCGCAGAGACTGACCCTGTGGCTCAGAAGGGTAGGGAAAGGAAGAGGATGGCAGCAGTAATAGGGGACTCCATAGTTAGGGGGTCAGACAGGTGATTCTGTGGATGCAGGAAAGAAACGCAGATGGTAGTTTGCCTCCCAGGTGCCAAGGTCCGGGATGTTTCTGATCGCGTCTATGATATCCTGAAGTGGGAAGGTGAACAGCCAGAGATCATGGTACATATTGGTACCAATGACATAGGTTATCATAGGTTCCTTTAGTGACTAAAGGAATAGAGTGAGGTGGAGAATGAATGCATGGCTGAGGGATTGGAGCAGGGGGCAGGGATTCAGATTTCTGGATCATTGGGACCTCTTTTGGGTCAGGCATGACCTGTACAAAAAGGACGGGTTGCGCTTGAATCTGAGGGGGACCAATATCCTGGCAGTGAGGTTTGCTAAGGCTATTGGGGAGAGTTTAAACTAGAATTGCTGGGGTGTGGGAAATGAACTGAAGAGACGGAGTAAGGGACAGTTGCTTACAAATAGAGAAAACTTGTAGACGGTGCGAGAGGTGATAGAGAAGGGATGCGCTCTGACCGATGGTTTGAAATGTGTCTATTTTAATGCAAGGAGTATTATGAACAAAGTGGAGGAGCTCAAAGCATGGATCAGTACTTGGAGTTATGATGTTGTGGCCATTATGGAGACTTGGGTGTTTCAGGGCAGGAAGGGTTACTTAGTGTGCCAGGCTATAGATGTTTTAGAAAGGACAGGGTGGGAGGCAAAAGAGGAGGGGGCATGGCTCTGCTGATCAGAGATAACGTCACGGCTACATAAAAGGAGGAAGTCATGGAGGGATTTTCTACTGAGTCTCTGTGGGTGGAAGTTAGAAACAGGAAGAGGTCAAGAACTCTACTGGGTAATTTTTATAGACCACCCAATAGTAAGAGGGACATTGAGGAGTAGATAGGGACTCAGATTATGGAAAGATGTAATAATAACAGGGTTATCGTGGTGGGAGATTTTAATTTCCCAAATATTGATTGGCATCTCCCTCAAGCAAAGGGTTTAGATGGGGAGGAGTTTGTTAGGTGTGTTCAGAAAGGTTTTCTGACACAATATATAGATAAGCCTACAAGAGGAAAGGCTGTATTTGATCTGGTATTGGGAAATGAACCTGGTCAGGTGTCAGGTCTCTCAATGGGAGAGCATTTTGGAGATCGTGATCACAGCATTGGAGAGGATAGGAAAAGACAAATTAGGGAAGTGTTTAATTGGAGTAAGGGGAAATATGAAGCTATCAGGCAAGAACTTGGAAGCATAAATTGGAAACAGATGTTCTCAGGGAAAAGTACGGCGGAAACGTGGCAAATGTTCAGTGGATATTTGCGAGGCATTCTACATAGGTACATTCCAATGAGACAGGGAAAGGATGGTAGGGTACAGGATCTGTGGTGTACAAAGGCTGTTGAAAATCTAGTCAAGAAGAAAAGAAAAGCTTATAAAAGGTTCAAAAAGCTAGGTAATGATAGAGAACTAGGAGATGATAAGACTAGCAGGAAGGAACTTAAGAATGAAATTAAAAGAGCCAGAAGGGGCCATGAGAAGGCCTTGGCAAGCAGGATTAAGGAAAACCCCAAGGCATTCTCCAAGTTTGTGAAGATCAAGAGGATAAGATGTGAGAGAATAGGACCAATCAAGTCTGACAGTGGAAAAGTGTGTATGGAACAGGAGGAGATAGCAGAGTACTTAATGAATACTTTGCTTCAGTATTCACTACAGAAAAGGGTCTTGACTATTGTAAAGATGACTTATAGCAGAATGAAAAGCTTGAGCATATAAATATCAAGAAAGAGGATGTGCTGGAGCTTTTGGATAGCATCAAGTTGGATAAGTCACCAGGACCAGACAAGTTGTACCCCAGGCTACTGTGGGAGGTGAGGGAGAAGGTTGCTGAGCCTCTGGCAATGATCTTTGCATCATCAATGGGGATGGGAGAGGTTCCAGAGGATTGGAAGTTTGTGGATGTTGTTCCATTATTCAAGAAAGGGAGTAGATAGCCCAGGAAATTATAGACAAGTGAGTCTTACTTAAGTGGTTGGTAAGTTGATGGAAAAGATCCTGAGAGGCAGGATTTATGAACATCTGGAGAAGCATAATATGACTAGGAATAGTCAGCATGGCTTTGTCAAAGGCAGGTCACGCCTTACAAGCCTGATTGAATTTTTTGAGGTTGTGACTAAACATATTGATGAAGGTAGAGCAGTAGGTGTAGTATATATGGATTTCAGCAAAGCATTTGATAAGGTATCCCTTGCCAGGCTTATTGAGAAAGTAAGGAGGCATGGGATTCAAGGGGACCTTGCTTTGTGGATCCAGAATTGGCTTGCCCACAGAAGGCAAAGAGTGGTTGTATACGGGTCATATTCAGCATGGAGGTCAGTGACCCGTGGTGTGCCTCAGGGATTGATTCTGCGTTCCCTGTTCTTCATGATTTTTATAAATGACCTGGATGAGGAAGTGAAGGCATGGGTTAGTAAGTTTGCTGATGACACAAAGGTTGGGGGTGTTGTGGATAGTGTAGAAGGTTATTAGAAGTTACAGTAGGACATCAATAGGATGCAGATCTGGGCTGAGAAGTGGCAGATGGAGTTCAACCCAGATAAATGTGAGGTGGTTCATTTTGGTAGGTCAAATATAATGGCAGAATATAGTATTAATGCTAAGACTCTTGGGAGTGTGGAGGATCAGAGGGATCTTGGGTTCTGAGTCCATAGGATACTCAAAGCTGCTGCGCAGGTTGACTCTGTGGTTAAGAAAGCATATGGTGCATTAGCCTTCATCAATTGTGGGATTGAGTTTAAGAGCTGAGAGGTAATGTTACAGCTATATAAGACCCTGCACAGGCCCCACTTGGAGTACTGTGCTCAGTTCTGGTCACCTCACAAAAGGAAGGATATGGAAACTATAGAAAGGGTGCAGAGGAGATTTACAAGGATTGCGGAGCACGCCTTATGAGAATATGTTGAGCGAACTTGGCCTTTTCTCCTTGGAGCGATGGAGGATGAGAGGTGACCTGATAGAGGTGTATAAGATGATGAGAGGCATTGATCATGTGGATAGTCAGAGGCTTCTTCCCAGGGCTGAAATGGCACAGTTTTAAGGTGCTTGGAAGCAGGTACAGAGGAGATATCAGGGGTAAGTTTTTTTACACAGAGAGTGGTGAGTGTGTGGAATGGACTGCCGGCAACAGTGGTGGAGGCGGATACGAAAGGGTATTTTAAGAGACTCCTGGACGGGTATATGGAGCTTAGAAATATTGAGGGCTATTTGGTAATTTGTAAAGTAAGTACGTGTTCGGCGAAGCATTGTGGGCTAAAGGGCCTGTATTGTTCCTGTAGGTTTTCTATGTTTTCTATGTTTCTGTGTTTCTGTCCTCTAGTTGTCTTATCTACATACTAAATCAGGAATCCTTCCCGAACACACCTAACATACTCCACCCCATCAAATACCCTTGCTCTAAGGAGATGCCGGTCAATATTAGGAATGTTAAAATCACCCATCACAAAAACCCTATTATTATTGCACCATTCTAGAATCTGCCTCCGTATCTACTCCTCAATGCCTTTGTTACTATTGGGCGGTCTATAAAAAAAACACCCAGTGGAGTTATTGCCCCCTTCCTCTTTCTGACTTCCACCCACAATTACTCAGTAGACAATCCCTCCATGACTTCCTTCTTTTCTGCAGCCATGATACTATCCCTGATTAACAGTGCCGCTCCCCACCTCTTTTGCCTCCCTCTATATCTTTTTTGAAACATCTAAAGCCCGGCACACTTAGCAGCCATTCCTAACCCTGAGTCATCCAAGTCTCTCGAAGATTCCTTAAAGATTAATTTGCAAGTTGAGTAAGTGGTAAGGAAGGCCAGTGCAATGTTAGCATTTATTTAGAGGACTAGAATATAAAAGGATGAGGATATAATGCTGATGCTTCACTCAGAATGTACTTGGAGTATTTTGAGCATTTTGGGGGCCCTTATCTCAGATAAAATGTGTAGGCATTGGAGAGAGGCCAGAGGAAGGTCACATGGATTATTCTGAGAATGAAAGTTAACATATAAGAAGCATTTGATAGTTATGGGTCTGTATTTGCTGGTGTTTAGAAGAATGAAGGGGGATCTCATTGAAACCTATTGAATATTAAATGGCCTAGATAGAGTGAATGTGGAAAGGATGCTTCCTGTAATGATTGAGTCTAGGATGAGAGGGTACAGACTCAGAACAGAGGGTCATCCATTTAGAACAGAGATGAAGAAGAATTTCTTCAGCCAGAGGGTGGTGAACTTGTGGAGTTTAATGCCCAAGGTGGTTGTGGAGGCCAAGCCATTGGGTATGTTAGAAGTGGAGGCTGATCGCTTCTTGTTTGGTTAGAGCATCAATGATTTCAGAGAGGAGGCATGTAAACTGGGTTGAGTGGGATACCTAAACAGCTGTGATGGAATGGTTGAGTAGACTCAATAAGCCAAATGGCCTAATTCTACTCCTATGTCTTGTGGTCTTATGGAAAGGCAATGTGCAGGGAGAGAAGCCGTGAACAAAATTGGCTTGTTTGGCAGTCTTCCACTAATGATGCAATGTGGAGGGGCAGCATTTCATCTGCTGTTCCTTCCGATCTATGGGGAATGGGCAGAATTGAAATGAAAGGATAAATTGTAGTTTGGATGGAGGAAGGGGATGGAGTGGTATAAACACAAGTAACACAGGTTGGTGAAGAAGGCGTTTGTCACATTTGATATAAGTTGTCCTTGAGAACCTCCATTAATCAGGATTGACCATGGTTGTCGCATCCCAGTTATCTACCTGATACACAAGCCAGGAAAGTATGATATGGAGAGTGAGCTGTTGCCCATGTAACAGGCTCCCCCTCTCCCCTCTTCACGTAGCTGATAAATCCAAAGAAATGGCAGAGATCAATACAGTTTGGCACCAGAGATATCACAGGAATTGCCGGTCAGCGTTGAACTCAATGTAGGGCTGCCTTGGGGTCTCCAGCTCTGGATTTTACCTCACGGTTTACTCCTGAAGCCTTCCCTATTGGGTTTCGCCACAAGGCTGCAGAAGTTTGAGATCAGAGTTTTCCTTTCTCCTAGGTGAGCTGCCAACCATGTCTGACAAGCCCCATCTGCGTGAAGCAATTGGTTTTAAGGCACCAGCAACCCGCCATTGCCCCTTCTCCTGTCAGTAAAAACAACTCAGCCACACATGAAGACCAGGAGATGGACTTGGTTGTAGTGGCAATTTGAAATACATGGCATTGGGAACACTTAGTAGGTAGTGGGATCCGACCCTCAGCTAGAACAACATTAAGGAACCATATTGACCTTTTGTTCTTATAGATGTAGATAATTATGACATACATGTAGATTACATTTGTCCTTATAGATGTAAATAAATTCAAGAGGGGAGTGGATAATGTGGATGGTCTCAGTCTTTTCCACAAGATTAGGGGAATCTAAAACTCAATTTAATGTGAGAAGGGAAATATTTAAAAGCTAACTGTGGGGAACTTTTTTCAGTCAGAGGATAATGGGTACATGGAATGAGATGCCAGAAGAACCTGTAGGGACCGATACAATTGCAATATTTAAAAGACATTTGAACAGGTTGATGAATTGAAAAGATTTTTAGGGATATTGGCAAATGCAGGGACTAACTCAGGTGGACATCTTGGTCAACAATGGTGAGTTAGGCCAACGAGCCTTTCTCCGTGCTGTATTACTCTATGACATGCTCTATATGTGGAATGCTCTGCCCCAGAAGGCAGTGGAGGCCAAGTCTCTGGATGCATTCAAGAGAGAGTTAGATAGAGCTCTTATAAATAGTGGGGTCAAGGGATATGGGGAGAGGGCAGGAACAGGGTACTGATTGTGTATGATCAGCCATGATCACAGTGAATGGCGGTGCTGGCTAGAAGGGCTGAATGGCCTACTCCTGCACCTACTGTCTATTGTCTATTGACAGAAGTTCCTAAACTCATTTATGCCATGGACCCCTACCAATAACCGAAGGGGTGATCTGATGATTGGAGGATTTTTTAATTTTTCCTGTAAATGCCTGCATGAAATTGAATCTCAAGGTAGTATGCGTACATATGAGTACTTTGATAATAAATTTGCTTTGATTTTGAAATTAAAAATATAACATAGAAGTATACAATACAGACCAGGTCCTTTGGCACATGATGTTGTGCTGAACTAATTAAAACAATGCCTCCTAATTAATCTAATCCCTCATGTGCCTATCTAGAGTTCAAAGTAAATTTATTATTAAAGTACATATGTGTCACCATACATTGCCTTGAGATTAATTTTCTTCAGGTATTTACAGAAAAAAATGGAGTAGAATTTATGATTAAAAAGCTCTAAATAACAGACAGACAAGCAACCAGTGTGCAAAAGACAAATCATGCAAATAATAAGAACATACGAAATAGAAGCAGGAGTAGGCCATCCGGCCCATTGAGCCTGCCCTGCCATTCAATAAGATCATGGCTGATCTGTCCGTAAACTCAGTTCCAACTACCTGCCTGATAATAAAAATGTAAATAAATAATAGAGTTGTAGAGCCACAACACATGCCGGTGATATTGACCTGATTCTGATTTTGAAAGTGATTCTATAGGTTGTGGAGGTTGTTAGGCATTGAGGTGAGTGAAGTTATCCGTGCTGGTTTAATTTGTAGGGTAATAACTGTTGAATCTGGTGGTGTGGGATGTAGGGCTCTTGTACCTCCTGTCTGATGGTAGTAGTGAGAAGAGAATGTGGCCGGAATGGTAGGGATCTTTAATGATGGATACTACTTGCTTATGGTAATGCTCCTTGTAAAGCTGCTCAATGATATGGAGAGCCTTCCCTGTGATGGACTGGGCTGTATCCACTACTAATATGATGGGCCATTATTAATAGATCCAATAGTAGCTTCTTAAACCCAAGAATGGTTAGCATGTGGAATTTGTTTCACAAAGAGGAGTTCTGGTGATTAAAAACTCCATGAAGGGGTAGGTAGATGGACATACAGATGAGGTTCCTTGAAGAAGTATAGAAAGGAATAGTCAAAGGTATTACATGACCCTTGAGATGCTGGAAATCTGTTCCTCTTCCCTCTTTGCCTTTCCTTATCCCTAGAAGTCATAAATTAAAGGAGAGAGGTGAAACATTAAGGGGAACCTGAGGGAGAACCTGTTCACTCAGAGGATGTGAGAGTGTGGAACAAGCTGCCAGTGGAAGTGCCAGATACAGGTTCAATTTCAATACTTAAGAGAAATTTGGATAAGTACAAGGATAGGAGAGGCACAGAGGGCTATGGTCTGGGTGCAGATCAATGGGACTTGGCAGAATAATAGTTTGGTATGTATAACATGGGCTGAAGGACCTGTTTCTGTGCTGTGGTGCTCTGTGACTTTATGACCTGGATTCCTTTATCACCTGCCAACTCATGCTCCTCCTCCCTACCCCCTAACCCTTTTGTTCAGGCTTCTGCCCTCTTCCTACACAGTAATAATGAAGAGTATTGGTCTGAAACATCGACTCTTCATTTCCCTCCTTGGTGTTGCCTGCCTGGCTGAGTTTCTCCGACATTTTGAGTCAGAGGTATACTTATTGATCTGGACTGAATGCCCTGTCTTCCTGCTGCACATTCTCTACAATTCCATGAAAACATTTGCCCCAATATCCCTTGTGAATAAAATAAAGTTTTCAACTTTCAGGGTTAATAGACTTGCAGGAGTAAAGGACTTGCTATTAGAGAAGAAAGGGAGTTCCACCATTGCTAATCAGAGGTTACAACAGCCCCTCAAAAGCATGTGGAATCTAGTGGTAACAGGTGCATTGTTGCTATAGAAATATCTTTGTCATTAATAAAAATAATTCTAATGATTCCCTCTTGAAGTTGGAGGATATGGAGAGGCTAATTAGAATTCAAGATATGACAAAAGAGTACCTTCTTGAACTTCAGAGCAGAAAGAATTTCTGATGTTGTTCCATGTATTGTTGCAGTGACTAGGGCCAGTGCCATGCTCTGTGAACACTGAAAAGGATTTCAAGGGCACTGTGTAAATGCTAGTCTTTCTCTTCCCTTTAATTCTCTTACAGGCTCACTAAGTATGTACAAATTGTCTTTCAATCCTTTTGTCAGTCAGGTACAGCAAGAGTTATTAATCTTGAGAGTAGGAGTTGTCCCACGTACAGTGATTGAGAAACAATTTCCCATTGTCCACAATTAGCACAATGACATTTTAGCTGGTGCTTTTGGTATCTGTACTGTGTAATGCCCTGGTTCACATTTTTACTGTTATGCTGTAGGTATTTCATTTAACAGTTCTGTAAGAGCAGACTGTTCTGCTTTCAGCCTTTCTGGGTTATTGTTGAAGATGAGGATGATGAGGAATTAGTGCCATCCAATTGGGATGGTGGAAATGGGGGGGTGTTTTTTTTGTTTGAGGGACACTAAGGTTGGTCTTGGGGCTTTTGTTCAGTGGGAGATGAAGGGAGAAGTTGCTGGAGAGAACAGGTCGCCTGATTTGACCTGGTCCCGGGCCATGATTCGATGAAGGCAGGTGTCAAGATCGATTGAGGATCGGTGAATATGGTGAAACACTGAGCTCCAGCTTGTGCACATTTGACTGTAATTAAATTGGGCCCTTTTTTTTTGTTGTTCTTTACTAACGCTTTAGTTAAGTTAAAGTTCATAAATATAATTCCTTTGATCATATGCGGTGTACTGTCTGTTATTTCGTGGCACTAATTTGTAACAGGGTAGCAAACTACGCAGCATCCACACAAACCGGGGTTTGGGGTGGGACAGCTGTCTCAATCTCACAGGTTTGGTGAGACTGGAGAGTGTCCTCCCTAAACTTATGCAGACAAAGAAACCAGGGGGTTTCATTGTGGGGTTATCGTCCAGGATCGATTTTGTTGGATCCTGAGTGTTGAGCCGGTGGGGTGTGTGTTTAAGCCTACGCTAAACTATTGGCCGGTGAAGTGTGAGATATGTGGGTATAGACACTGCAGGGGTTGAACGGTGATGTGAATCCATGGGGTTACTGGTTACAAATGCGTGGGTAGACATTTGTATTCCTGATGAATACGAATTATTCAACTTTATTCAACTTTAAGTACCATTAAAGCAGTAGGAGCAGTTACAACTATGCAGTGGAGGTTTGAGAAAATGGCAGACAAAGACTTTGTTTTAGTTCAGACTAGCGCTGACGTAACGGCAGTGGATCTGCCTGGTACTATTGGAGCCCCAGGAGAGAGGATGGCATAGGGTGTCCATATTTTCCGGGAGGAAGGGAGTGCAGGCCAGCATGCCAAATCGGAAGCCAAGTTTCCCATGGCTGGGAGTGGAGACTTCAAAGGCAGGTTGCTCTCATTTCTGCAAGGGGAAGGAATGGTCTGATTTGGAAGGTCTAATGAATCCTCCAGCAAGGAGGGGGTGACCATTCTGAGTTGGTATCGGCCCTTACCTCCCTGGTGAATAAATGGCCCAGTGCACAGGTGGAGGGGCCCTAGTTATCGTAGGCTGAGAATGTTCTCAGGAGTGAAACCCACCCCCGAGGGGAAAGAGGAGTATGAGACTAGGGCGGAGCAAACCTCTCTGATGCTGGATGAGTGGCAGTGATCTGATGATGTAGGAAGACAGCAATTGGTGGAGACATAGTGAGATCCGTAAAGACACAGAGCCCCTTTGCTACTTCTGCGATATACATGCAAGTGCTAGAAAATGTGTTTGGCGTGATAGGAAGCCCAATGGAGCTTATGATGGGGTTTCAGGAGAAGGGGGAGAAACTTCCCGCCTACATTTTTCGGCTAGAGAGGCAGCAGAGTTGCTGGCGGCATAGAGGGGCCATTCAACTGGTGGAGGTGAATCAGTTCAGAATGGACCAAATAGCGATCACAGTGGTCTTTTCGGATCTCTGACTGTCTCGTAAGACACACCCCCCTCCCCGGTTTGTTGAGCTGATCGGAGAAGTAAGAGAGGAGGAGAAGGTGGCGGAGGTGCTGGAGGCCTCCATTACCAGGGTACAGTCCTCGGTGGTAGCCCCCTTGGCTGAAGTGACCACTGATAGCCCACCCCAGGAAGTGGTAAAGGAGCTCGTGGCAGAGTTGAGAACTGAGATGGCCCTGTTGTCTTTGGCAGGAGTGGTCACCCTGTACGACAAAGCCAATAGGGAGGCGAACCCCCTGAGGGGACGGACTAAGTAGTGGGCTGCTAGTGACCGGGGTCCCACGAGAAGTGGAACGACTGGTGAAGAGGGACACCAGGAGGGAGTGTGAAAGATGAGAAACCCCTCAGAGAGTGAGCCCCCCGATACCTAAGTGGAGAGAGACATTGGGAAACTTAGAAGAGACCCAGTGAGGGAATGGCCTGGCATCTCAGGGGGAACACATTCCCAGCAATATATCAAAGAACACCCTAAAGAAAAAAACCCTATTCCTGAAGGTTTAGTGGTTTCGGGTAGATGGAGCTCGTCAGCCTGGGAAGGCAGTCCATCTAAGAGAGGGAAAACTCTGATTTCAAACCTCCGCTGCCTTGCGGCCATACCCACTCATGGGAAAGGCTTTGGGAGTAAACCCTGAGGACAAATCCGGAGCTGGAGTCCCTAAGGCAGTCCAACGTTGCCTTCAAGCTCATTCTGGCAACTCCTGCGACGACACTGGTGCCAAGCTGTATTAGCCCTTGCCCTTCCCTTGGACAATGTCAGTGTCATGAGAGGGGAGACTTGCTGCATGGGCAACTGCTAGTCTTCCATACAACCTTGCCCAGGCCTGCGCCCTGGAAACCATTGCAGGTGCAGATCCATGGTCTCACAAGACTAATGGATGCCACCAGTGGGGCCAAGCTCCAGTGTATTGCTACGGATTGAGGGTATTTGTGCCAGAGCCATACTTGACACAGGCTCTCAGGTTACTTTGCTATACCATTCATTTTACAACCAGTATTTGACACATTTACCATTGATGAAAATCAGTGCGCTGGAGATCTGGGGTCTTAGTGGAAGACAGTGGAAGACATCCTGTATTGTCCCGGTACCGAAGAAACCACAACCAAAGGAGTTGAATGACTTCAGACCTGTTGCCTTGATGTTGCACGTGATGAAGACCATGGAGCGGCTGATAATACAGAATCTGAGGCCACAAACCAGGCACGCCCAGGATCCTCTTCAGTTTGCATATAAGGAGAAGGTGGGAGTGGAGGATGCTATCACGTATTTGCTGCACAAATCACTCTCTCACCTAGAGGGGGTCAGTTGTGCTGTGAGGATTACATTCCTTGACTTCTCTAGTGCCTTTAACACCATCCAGCCCAAGATCTTAAGGCACAAACTAACGGAGATGGGAGCAGACTCTCACATGGTGGATTGGATAGTGGACTACTTGACAGATAGACCTCAGTATGTGCGGTTGGGAGACTGTAGGTCTGACACGGTGGTCAGCAGCACAGGGGCGCCGCAGGGAACCGTACTCTCTCCGGTCCTGTTCACCCTGTACACATCAGACTTCCAATATGACTCAGAGTCCTGCCATGTGCAGAAGTTCGCTGATGACACGGCCATAGTGGGGTGTGTCAGGAATGGACAGGAGGAGGAGTATAGGAAACTGATACAGGACTTTGTGATAAGGTGCAACTCAAACTACCTGCGTCTCAATATCACCAAGACCAAGGAGATGGTGGTGGACTTTAGGAGGTCTAGGCCTCATATGGAGCCAGTGATCATTAATGGAGAACGTGTGGAGCAGGTTAAGACCTACAAGTATCTGGGAGTACAGTTAGACGAGAAGCTTGACTGGACTGCCAACACAGATGCCTTGTGCAGGAAGGCACAGAGTCGAATGTACTTCCTAAGAAGGTTGGCGTCATTCAATGTCTGCAGTGAGATGCTGAAGATGTTCTATAGGTCAGTTGTGGAGAGCGCCCTCTTCTTTGTGGTGGCGTGTTGGGGAGGAAGCATTAAGAAGAGGGACGCCTCACGTCTTAATAAGCTGGTAAGGAAGGCGGGCTCTGTCGTGGGCAAAGGACTGGAGAGTTTAACATCGGTAGCTGAGCGAAGGGCGCTGAGTAGGCTACGGTCAATTATGGAAAACTCTGAACATCCTCTACATAGCACCATCCAGAGACAGAGAAGCAGTTTCAGTGACAGGTTACTATCAATGCAATGCTCCTCAGACAGGATGAAGAGGTCAATACTCCCCAATGCCATTAGGCTTTACAATTCTACCTCCAGGACTTAAGAACTTTTTAAAAGCTATTAATGCTTTTTGAGACGGTGATTTAGATGCATATCATATTTTTTTTTACTGAGTTAAGTATTGTATGTAATTAGTTTTGCTACAGCAAGTGTATGGGACATTGGAAAAAAAGTTGAATTTCCCCATGGGGATGAATAAAGTATCTATCTATCTATCTATCTATCTATCTAGTACGGATGTAAGTGCAGCTGGAGTTTTTGGAGGCAAATGTGGGAGTAGCTGAGGTCCTTGATACATTATCGCTGGTTTGTTTGGACACCACTGAGAAGGGCGAAGTTTCAGTACTTGTGGGGACAAATACTCCTATTGTGAGGAGGCCAGTGGGAGCGAGCAAAGAGAGAGTTGGAGAGAGCTTTCTGAAAGCATTCACCCTTTGTTCTGAGGTGCTTTTGAGGAAGTGCATGACCGCACTGGGCTGGATGATGAGCATAGACGAGGGATTGTGTGGTACACCCGGTCAAAACCAGGCGTGTTACAGCCTGGGGAAGTAGGTAAAGTGATGGGAAACCCCAAATTTCCCAGAATGCCTGAGGCCGAGGTTCTCTTGGTGGATGCTCCAGAAGACTACGAAGAGGAGTTGGGAGTGTCTGCTGGGGTACTGGTGAGGCCCGAACTGCAGAAGTCCTTGGTTGTACAGGTGAACAGAATGGCAGTGATTGTCAGGAACACTACAGAGAGGGAGGTCATGCTCAGGAGGGGAATGCCGCTGGCGCACCTCTTTTCCATGATGATAATCTCTGGTGTCCCTGTGAGAAGAGTCGGGGAGAAACTCTTCGAAAAAGGGAAAGTTGACTGCCAAGTCATTCAACTTTGGGGACTCCCCAATACCTGGAGGTTGGAAGAGGAGGTTAATAGAGAAGATGTTGAAGCTGGAAGATGTCTTGTCTACTGACAAGTTTGATGTAGGTTGTTCCAAGAACACTCACCACCCTCCAGGTGACAGAGGAAAGTTTGCAATGGCTAGTTCCTGCAGAGGTGGAAGACGCTTGTCAGCATTTGTGGAAGTTGAAGGAAGCTGGGATCATCACTGAGTCCAGAAGCCCCTATGTGTCTCTAATAGTGGTGGCCAGAAAGGAGAATGGGAAGGTATGGATGTATCTGGACTATAGGACTCTGAACAGGCGTACAGTCCCTGACCATTATACAGTCTTGAGGATCGAGGATGCACAGGCCTGTCTGAGTGTTGCAAAGTTGTTCAATGTGCTGGACTTGGAGTGGGTATTATCAGATCCCCATGAGTGAGGCAGACAAAGAGAAGAGTCCCGTGGGATTCTTCCAGTTTGAAAGGATGCCCCAGGGCATATCGGGAGTACCAGTGACTTTCCAGCGTGTCATGGAGAAAATGGTAGGAGATATGAACTTGGTGTTGGTGTACCTGGATGATCTTATAGTGAAAGTGCTGAGTGGCCTGAAAGTTGAAGGTTAAAATTTTCCCTGGACAAGTGCCAGTTCTGTAAGGCGTTTGTCAGTTATGTTAGGCACATAGTCTCATAGGTTGGAGTAGCTATAAATCTGTCTAAGATAGAGGTGGTGACCACCTGGCCAGGCCCCACCCAGACTATGCGCACCCTGCATTCGTTCCTTAGATTCTATGGGTACTATCCGGTGATTTGTGAAGGACTACTCTAAAGTGAGTCACCCTTTACATCATCTTCTGTGTGGTTGCCCTCCCTTGGGGAAGAAAGGGAGGAGAACAAAAGGAGAGGAGGGTAAAGATTACCTTAGCCCTTCAGAGCCTTTTGGAGTGAGATTGGATGTGAAATGTGAAGAGGCCTTTCAGTTGCTGAAGGAACTGCTGATAAAAGTGCCAGTGCTGGTTTTTGCAGACCTCCCCGGTTGCTGTATATACTGCATACAGATGCCAGCAGAGAGGGTTTAATGAGTGTTCTGTAACAGGATCAGGGCACAGGGTTGAGTCCTGTCGCGCTTGTCGGCCAGAGTCTGTCACACTCTGAGCAAAACTATCCCAAGCACAGGCTGGAACTTCTGGCATTGAAATAGGCTGCGGTGGATAAGCTTAGGTGATTATCTATATAGTTCCAAGTGTGAGGTGAGGACGGACAATAATCCCTTATATTCTGACTTCAGTGAAATTAGATACCACAGGCCATCGATGATTGGCAGCTTTGTCTGCCTATGGTTTCAGCCTGAAGTACCAGCCGGGAAGTAGGAACATTGATGCCGATGCTTTATCCTGATAAACAGCTAGACAGGGACAGAGAGTGGGAGAGTGTTCCTGACCCTGGAGCGAAAGCCATGTGCCAGTTTTCCATCACAGGGCAGGTAGAGGAAAGGCAAGGGCAGAATCGAGCAGTAAATATTTAGGCGTTTCTGAAGCTTAATACAACCTGACTGCTCTGAAGACAAAAGCAGTTGCTGGACTTGAGTCCTGGGAAAGTGACAGCTGCTTAGTGAGATATCTGGGCAGTGGAACCGTTTGGTCAGCGGTTGTGAAAGGAGACATGGCCCAAGTGGACAAGATGAAGTACTCTGCGGTGTCTCTATTACTGAGAAAATGGCCCAGATGGGGGTTGAGGAACCAGGTCCTATACCAGGTCATATTGCCTCCAGACCAGCTTCAATATTCCCAGCTGGTTCTGCCTGAGAAGCATCAGAGGATTGTGTTGAAGTCACTTCATGATGATTCTGGCCACTTGAGGATTGAGAAGGCCTATGGATTGCTCAGAGATTGGTTCTACTGGTCCCAAATGAAGCTAGAGGTTGAAGAGTACTGCAAGTTGTGCATTTGATATATACGGAGGAAGATGCTGCCTACAAGAGGTGCTCCATTATCCCACTTGCAGAAGGCGGGGCTGCTTGACTTAGTGTGAATGGATTTCCTGTTATTAGAGCCAGATGCCAGCAACATGGCAAATATCTTGGTTATTACAGATCACTACACCAGATATGCACAAGCCTTCCCTACCAAGGAACAGAGGGTGTCCACTGTGGCCAAAGGGTTATGGGAGAAGTATTTCATTTATTATGGCCTCCCCAGCAGATACATAGCAGTCAGGGACAGGATTTCAAGAGTAGGCTCATACATGAGTTACTGAGCGTGCTTGGAGTAGAGAAGTCAAGGATTATGCCTTATCATCTACAGGGTGATCCCCAACCTGAGAGGTTCAATCGGTAGACATGCTCAGAACCTTGGAGATTAGCAAAAAGAACAAGTGGAGTCAACATATTGGATGTCTGGTCCACTGCTACAACTGTACACAAAATGAAGCTACTGGGTACTCGCCATATTATCTGATGTTTGGGCGTGAGGCACGGTTGCCTGTTGACCTCTGTTTTGGGGCTGGCGAGGAAGATCTACTGCCGAAGACTTATCTGAAGTATGTATCTATTTGATATGAGAAGGGAGATGAAAAGGGATTATCAATTAGTGAGCTCTCTGCTACCAAGCAGAATCAGAGGAGAGGAGGTACAATCAAAAGACTAGGTTCTCCAAACTCATGCCTGGAGACCGAGTCTTCATAAGTTGGCTCCTTCATAAGTTGGAGGGATTCTCTACTCCCTCTGCAGTGGAGAATCCGATGCAAAATGTATCAGCTTTCTGGGTGAAACCAAAGGATGAGAATGGGCCTGTCAAGATTCTCCATGGGAACCACCTTTGGGACAAGAGGTGCGTGTTGACCCAGAACCTGACCTGGATCCCACACCTAGTAAGAGGACGATGTGGGGAGACTGAAGGACCAGCAGCGGGAAGGATTAGACTGGCCTTTGCCCCTGAATGGGATACGGAGTCAGAGGATGAGGAAATGGGGGTGCGGTATATGCTGCTTTGTGCTAACTCCCCACTAATTGAGAAAGAGATTTCAAACCCTTCTCATGCTGAGTCAGGTAAAATGGGAGAGACAGGCAGGCTTGTAGCTGTACCATGAAGTGGGGCTGGGCTTTAAAGTACCTGGGAATGAAGCTGAGCTCAGCCAACTGGCAGAGGGATCCAAGTAGCCTGAAGGCAAGAGTAATAGACAGGGGGAGTAATACACAGGGGGAGACCTCACCACATGTACCTGAAGTATCCCAAGGAGTGTCTGAAACTGAAGAAGTAGATGATGGGATAAGGAGGTCTCAAAGAGTCAAGAGACCCCCAGATAGGCTGGCCTATGTAGTACTGAGGGAACAGAGTGTTGCGACTGTCCCCCTAGTGAGATATGTCACTACCATGTACAAGTAGATTGGAGGTTCTGACATCACAGAATTCCTTTAAAAACGGTGTTATTAATGATGGGATGACAAATTATTTCAAAGTCAATATGACTATTTGTGGTGGGTGGAGAGTGTAATGCCCTGGTTCACATCTTTACTGCTATGCTGTAGGTATTTGATTTAGCAGTTCTGTAAGAGCAGTCTGTTCTGTTTTCAGCCTGGTTGGGTTATTGTTGAAGATAAGGGATGATGAGGAATGTGTGCCATCCATTTAGGTTGGTGGAACCGGGGGGAGGATTTTTTTTTTGCTGAGGGATACTAAGGGGCTTTTGTTCAGCGGGAGATGAAGAGAGAAGATGCTGGAGAGAACAGGTCCAAGGATTCGACTTGGTGCGGGACCGTGACTGGATGAAGCCAGGTGCCGAGATTGATTGAGGATCAGTGAACATGGTGAAATGTTGAGATCCAACTTGTGCACATTTTACTGTTTAATTAAAATGGGCCCTTTTTGTTTTTCTTTACTAACCCTTTAGTTAAGATTTATTAACATAATTCCTTTAATTGTTTGCAGTGTACTGTCTGTTCTTTTGTGGCACTAATTTGCCACAGGGTAGTAAATTACACAGCATCCACACAAACTGGGGTTTGGGGTGACACAAGCCATCTCGATCACACGGGTTTGGCAGGACCAGAGAGTGTCTTCCCTCGACTTACACAGCCAAGAAAATCAGGGGGTTTCAGATTCTTTGGGAATAGGAGAGTCATTCTAATTTTAGCTTTTCCTTACAGCCAAGCATGGACTGTACCTACATACAAGTAGAAGTTTTGATGCAAAAGCTGACGAAGAGCAAGTCTGAAAATATTGTGAGTATTTTACATTCATCATTCAAGGTCAACATGGTAGCATAGCAGTTAGTAGAACATTATCCCAGACCAAGGTTCAATTCCAGCACAGTCTGTCAGGAATTTTTATGTGATCCCCATGATTATGTGGGTTTCCTCCGGCTGCCCAGGCTTTTTCCCACATTCCGAAGATGTTTAGTAGGTTAATTGGTCATAAGGGTGTAATTGGATAATGTGCCTCATTGGAGGGACCTGTTACTGTGCTGTATCTCTAATAATAAAAATAAAATCGTTCTGAAATACTTCATTCACATTTGGCATTCCTAAGTATTGGTGTAATGATCCAAATGAATTCAGAAAGGAAGCTGGTTTTGTTATTCATCATTGACTTTGCACAGAAGGCAGTTTCTAGTTCCTTCAAATGAGCACAACCTTCCCCACGATTGAGAAATTATCCAAAAAGTGGTACCTCAAGACGGCGGTATCCATCATTGAAGATCCTCACTAAACAGGACATTCCCTCTTCTCATCAGAGAGGAGGTATAGCAGCATGAAGGCCCACACTCAACATTTTAGGAGCACTTTCTTTCCCTCAGCCATGATTTCTAAATGGTCCATGAACCCATGAACACTCCCTTACTATAAAAACAAGCAAGTCCAAAAACCAAAGCAACACACATAAAAATGCTGGAGGAATTCTCAGCAGGTCAAGCAGTATCTATGGAGGTGAATAAACAGTTGACATTTTGGGCCAAGATTCTTCATCAGGATCTTTCACATGATTTTCTTATATATGTATTGAATTGAATTGACTTTATTACTTATATCCTTCACATACATGAGGAGTAAACATCTTTACATCTCTGTCTAAATGTGCAATTTATTGTAATTTATAATAAATAGTATGTACATAGAAATGCAATTGTGTCATCATGAGTTAAGCAATCGGCCTGGTGGAAGAAGCTGTCCCAGAGTCTGTTGGTCCTGGCTTTTATACTGTGGTACTGTTTCCCAGATGGTAGCAGCTAGAACAGATTGTGACTGGGATGACCTGGATCCCCACTGATCCTTCGGGTTCTTTTTACACACCTGTCTTTGAAAATGTCCTGAATAGCGGGAAGTTCACATCTACAGATCCGCTGGGCTGTCTGCACCACTCTCTGCAGTCCTGTGATTGAGGGATGTACAGTTCCCATACCAGGCAGTGATGCAGCCAGCCAGGATGCTCTCAATTGTGCCCCTATAGAAAGTCCTTAGGATTTGGGGCCCACACCAAATTTCTTCAACCGTCTGAGGTGAAAGAGGCGCTGTTGTGCCTTTTTCACCACACAGCTGGTATGTACAGATCATGTGAGATCCTTGGTGATGTTTATGCAGAGGAACTTAAAGCTGTTCACCCTCTCAACCCCAGATCCATTGATGTCAATAGGGGTTAGCCTGTCTCCATTCCTCCTGTAGTCCACAAGCAGTTCCTGTGTTGTTGCAACATTGAGAGAGAGGTTGTCTTCTTGACACCACTGTGTCAGGGTGGTGGTTTCTTCTCTATAGGCTGCCTCATTATTATTTGAGATTAGGCCAATCAGAGTTGTGTCATCCGCAAATTTAATTCGCAGATTGGAGCTGTGGGTGACACAGTCATACAGAGTCATACACAGGTATACAGAGAGTAAAGGAGGGGGCTTAGTACACAGATTCAATGTAAGTAACTTTTATTAATTATTTTGTGTTTGCTCTGTACTGCTGCCACAAAACAACATAATAAATCTGATAATGGTTCTTACAGCATTTAAAAAGTAAATTCTTAGAAGCTGAGAGGAATGCTGAAGAAGTTTCAGAGATGTACCAGAAAGAAAAGGTAAGCAGTCAGAGAAGTTCTTTTTAATCAGGAAAAGAGAATAATTATTGTCACTGTTGGGCTTTGTTTTAACCAAATGTAACTTCTTTTCCAGGATAATTCTTTCTTTGAAAAGCAGCTTTCAAAATCCATTGGAGCAACCCAAGCTCATCTACAGGGACAACTTCAAAATAAAGAGGCTGAGAGTGACAGGATGTTAGCTCAGATACTTGTAAGTTGCCTGGTAAAACACAGCAATTCTATAAGAGGACCACAGAAATTTAAAATATTGCAGTATAGTCGCCTCTCATTATTTTACGGTGACTTAGCACAATTTTAAAGTGATCCAATCTTGAGAAAACCAGTGGCTATAGTTTCACTTCTGTGAAAAAGCTAACTTGTTAATGATTTTAATCAGCAATACTGTACTGTGGTTTGTATGTGGAAAATCCCCATATCCAGCTAATGAGTAGGCTGACTTACAGCTAGAATTGTTGCATCTAATAATCTTACACATGAATTCGGCATTGCTAATATAAACTCTGAACTGATCCATAGAAGAAGTAAAGGCATCTGGGATAGAAGCCATTTTTTAACTGATAGGGGAAAAGGGGCTAGACTGCACAGGTGCGTGACGTAGCTTGCCAAAGATTTAAAAAGGAGAGGAATTTTTCAACGGTCTTTTAAATCAAAGCAAGAGGCGGAGAGTGAAGAAGTAAAGGCATCTCGGAGAGAAGCCTTTTTTTTAACTGATTGGGGAAAAGAGGCTAGACTGCACAGGCATGTGACGTAGCTTGCCAAAGATTTTTTAAAAAGACCACCGTATATAGCAGCCATTGTTGGAGTGGACTGAGGCAGAGTGGGACGGCTTTGGCTCAACAGGCTTCGGTGAGAACAGGCAGAGGTGAGGTTTGAACGGGGCACGACTGCATAAGCATGTGAAAGTCAGCCCATGAGGCAGCGGGAGAATTTTAAAAGCGAGCAGATTAATGGAGCGGGTAATGTAGTAGAGGGAGATAGAGTAGGAAGGCTTTGGCTCGAGGGGCTTCGGCGAGCAGAGGCTTAGGACGAGCTTCACTCCAAGTGAGGTAAGGCTGGGTAAGTTCCTTTAATTAATTTAATTACCTTAGGAGTAGGTCATGGAGGCAGCAGTTAGGGCAGTTGAGTGCTCAGTTTCCAGTATGTGGGAAGTCAGGGCGAGCACAATTGTCCCTGATGACTACACCTTTAAAAGGTGCATCCAGCTGCAGCTCCTGACAAACCGTGTTAGGGAACTGGAGCTGGAGCTGGATGAACTTCGGATCATTCGGGAGGCAGAGGCAGAAATAAACAGGAGTTACAGGGCAATAGTCACACCTAAGAGTGAGGAGACAGGTGGCTGGGTGACTGTCAGGAGAGGGAAGGGGATTAGACAGAATGAGCAGAGCACCCCTGTGGCCATTCCCATGAATAATAAGTACACCGTTGTGGATACTGTTGGTAGGGATGACCTACCAGGGACAAGTTACAGTGGTTGCATCTCTGGCACAGAGACTGGACCCTCAGCTCAGAAGGGAAGGAGGGAAAAGAGGAGAGCAGTAGTGTTAGGGGATTCGATAGTTAGGGGGACAGATAGGAGGTTCTGTGGAAGAGATCGAGAATCCCGGATAGTCTGTTGCTTCCCTGGTGCCAGGGACTGCGATATCTCGGATCGAATTCTCAGTATTCTCAAGAGGGAGGGTGAGCAGCCAGATATCGTGGTCCATGTAGGGACCAATGATATGGGTGGGAAGAGTGAGAAGGTCCTGAAAGGTGAGTTTAGGGAGTTAGGCACCAAGTTAAAGGACAGGACCTCCGAGATAGCAATCTCAGGATTACTACCAGTGCCACGTGCAGGTGGGTTTAGAAATAGTAAGATAGCGCAGATCAACACGTGGCTGAAGACATGGTGCAGGAGGGAAGGTTTCAGATTTATAGATAATTGGGCAGTTTTCCAAGGAAGGTGGGACCTGTTCCGGTGGGACAATTTACATCTGAACTGGAGGGGGACAAATATTCTTGCAGGTGGGTTTGCTAGAGAGGTGCCAGTGGATTTAAACTAGATACAAGGGGGGGAGGGGAAACAGAGTGTAAGAACAGATGTATGGGAGAAGGAAGAAAAAGAAGATAGTAAAGTTGTTTGCACCGTTAGAGATAAACAAAGAGGAAGAGGTGGAGAATTTCTTAAATGCATTTATTTTAATGCTAGGAGCATTGTAAGAAAGGTAGATGAGCTTATAGCATGGATTGATACCAGGAAATATTATGTTGTAGCTATCAGTGAAACATGGTTGCAGGAGGGGTGTGATTGGCAACTAAATATTCCTGGATTTCATTGCTTCAGGTGTGATAGAATCGGAGGGACAAGAGGGGGAGGTGTTGCATTGCTTGTCAGAGAAAATATTACAGCGGTGCTCTGGCAGGATAGATTAGAGGGCTCGTCTAGGGAGGCTATTTGGGTGGAATTGAGGAATGGGAAAGGTGTAGTAACACTTCTAGGGGTGTATTGTAGACCACCTAATGGGGAGCGAGAATTGGATGAGCAAATTTGTAAGGAGCTAGCAGATATTTGTAATAAGCACAGGGTTGTGATTGTGGGAGATTTTAATTTTCCACACATAGACAGGGAAGCCCATACTGTAAAAGGGCTGGATGGTTTGGAGTTGTAAAATGTGTACAGGATACTTTTTTGCAGCAATACATAGAGGTACCAACTAGAGAAGGGGGCAGTGTTGGATCTCCTCTTAGGGAATGAGATAGGTCAGGTGACAGAGGTATGTGTTGGGGAGCACTTCGGGTCCAGTGATCACAATGCCATTAGTTTCAATATAATTATGGAGAAGGATAGGACTGGACTCAGGGTTGAGATTTTTGATTGGAGAAAGGCTAACTTTGAGGAGATGCGAAAGGATTTAGAACGAGTAGATTGGGGACAATTTGTTTTATGGGAAGTATGTAATAGAGAAATGGAGGTCATTTAAATTTTGAGGGTACAGAATATTTATGTTCCTGTTAGATTTAAAGGAAATGTTAAAAGTTTGAGAGAGCCATGGTTTTCAAGGGATATTGGAAACTTGGTTCGAAAAAAGAGTGATATCTACAATAAATATAGGCAGCATGGAGTAAATGAGGTGCTTGAGGAATATAAAGAATGTAAAAAGAATCTTAGGAAAGAAATTGGAAAAGCTAAAAGAAGATACGAGTTTGCTTTGGCAAGTAAGGTGAAAATAAATCCCAAGAGCAAACACGAGGAAATCTGCAGATGCTGGAAATTCAAACAACACACACAAAATGCTGGTGGAACACAGCAGGCCAGGCAGCATCTATAAGGAGAAGCACTGTCGACGTTTCGGGCTGAGCCCAGCTTTTTGTGTGTGTTGTTTGAAAATAAATCCAAAGGGTTTCTACAGTTATATTAATAGCAAAAGGATAATGAGGGATAAAATTGGTCCCTTAGAGAAGCAGAGTGGACAGCTATGTGTGGAGCCAAAAGAGATGGGGGAGATTTTGAACAATTTCTTTTCTTCAGTATTCACTAAGGAGAAGGATATTGAATTGTGTAAGGTAAGGGAAACAAGTAGAAAGTTATGGAAACTATGATGATTAAAGAAGAGGAAGTACTGGCACTTTTAAAGAATACAAAAGTTGATAAGTCTCCGGGTCCTGACAGGATATTCCCTAGGACCATGAGGGAAGTTAGTGTAGAAATAGCAGGGGCTCTGACAGAAATATTTCAAATGTCATTACAAATGGGGATGGTGCTAGAGGATTGGCTTATTGCTCATGTTGTTCCATTGTTTAAAAGGGGTTCTAAGAGTAAATCTAGAAATTATAGGCCTGTAAGTTTGACAAAAGTGGTGGGTAAATTAATGGAAAGTATTCTTAGAGATGGTATATAATTATTATTTGGATAGACAGAGTCTGATTAGGAACAGTCAACATGGATTTGTGCGTGGAAGGTCATGTTTGACAAATTGAATTTTTTGAAGAGGTTACTAGGAAAGTTGACGAGGGTAAAGCAGTGTGTGTTGTCTATATGGACTTCAGTAAGGCCTTTGACAAGGTTCCACATGGAAGGTTAGTTAGGAAGGTTCAATAGTTAGGTATTAATATTGAAGTAGTAAAATGGATTCAACGGTGGTTGGATGGGAGATGCCAGAGAGTAGTGGTGGATAACTGTTTGTCAGGTTGGAGGCCGGTGACTAGTGGTGTGCTTCAAGGATCTGTACTGGGTCCAATGTTGTTTGTCATATACATTAATGATCTGGATGATGGGGTGGTAAATCGGATTAGTAAGTATGCAGATAATACTAAGATAGGTGGTGTTGTGGATAATGAAGTAGGTTTTCAAAGCTTGCAGAGAGCTTTAGGCCAGTTAGAAGAGTAGGCTGAAAGATGGCAGATGGAGTTTAATGCTGATAAATGTGAGGTGCTACATTTTGGTAGGAATAATCAAAATAGGACTTAAATGGTAAATGGTAGGGCATTGAAGAATGCAGTAGAACAGAGTGATCTAGGAATAATGGTGCATAGTTCCCTGAAGGTGGAATCTCATGTGGATAGGGTGGTGAAGAAAGCTTTTGGTATGCTGGCCTTTATAAATCAGAGCATTGAGTATAGGAGTTGGGATGTAATGTTAAAATTGTACAAGGCATTGGTAAGGCCAAATTTGGAGTATGGTGTACAGTTCTGGTCACTGAATTATAAGAAAGATATCAACAAAATAGAGAGAGTACAGAGAAGATTTACTAGAATGTTACCTGGGCTTCAGCACCTAAGTTACAGAGAAAGGTTGAACAAGTTAGGTCTTTATTCTTTGGAGCATAGAAGGTTGAGGGGGGACTTGATAGAGGTATTTAAAATTATGAGGGGGATAGATAGAGTTGACGTGGATAGGCTTCTTCCATTGAGAGTAGGGGAGATTCAAACAAGAGGACATGAGTTGAGAATTGGGGGCAAAAGTTTAGGGGTAACATGAGGGGGAACTTCTTTACTCAGAGAGTGGTAGCTGTGTAGATCGAGCTTCCAGTAGAAGTGGTAGAGACAGGTTCAATATTGTCATTTAATAATAATGGATAGGTATATGGACAGAAAAGGAATGGAGGGTTGTGGGCTTAGTGCAGGTCAGTGGGACTAAGTGAGAGTAAGCATTCGGCACGGACTAGAAGGGCAGAGTTGGCCAGTTTCCATGCTGTAATTGTTATATGGTTATATGGAACTGGTGATAAATCACACAATGCAATAAATCAGAGGTGATTCATTTATACAAGTTGTTGATAGGGTAAGACATAACTCATCATTTACTAAAAGGACATACTTGACACTGAGATAAACCTAGTCTCTGATGATGTTGACTTCTGAATGTTATTGTGCTATAAATCAGTCTGTCCCCATTTTGTTAGGCCATCTACAAACCTTCTGCAGGAGGCTGTCTAGCCATACACCTTTGCCTTCATTTCCTTCAGATTAGCAAGGTGTGAAAAATTTGAGTTAACTCATCAGTGAATTTAGTGATGGGGAGGTTCCTCTGCTAAAAAGTGGTCTCTGATTTGTGGATGACAAAGTAGCTCAGTTAGTAAAGCCAGTGCCTTACAGCCCCAGAAATCCAAGTTCAATCCTTACCTTGGGTGTTGTCTGTGTGGAGTTTGCTTGTGCTTCCTATGATAGCACAGATTTTCTGTCTGGGGTGATAGATTAATGGTCATTGTATGTAGTCCCTGGTGTGTGGAAAGTTGATTGTGGGTAAAATTAAAAATTGTATTAATGCAGGATTTCTTAGTATAAGGTACAAAAATGCTCCAGTGTACTTCGGCGATTTTCTGCGGGCTGCAGGACTGTTCTGTAGATTTGTAAAGTATGCTTGCAGAAGAAGAATCTCAGGGTTGTATATGGTGACACATATGTACTCTGATAATAAATTTTACTTTAAACTTTGAACTTTTGGAAGTGATATTAATAGGATTAGAATTAATGTGGGGGATGGGTAGTGTCCAGGAAGGGGTAGCACTTCTGGTGAAGGTGCTTGTTGTGTCCATTCCAGGGCAGCTCACTCACCTTTGGTCCCCACTGAACATTCAGTTTTCACCTGCGGCTCCAAGAAGCTGTTTGCATGTGACAACGGCTGCATGGCGGTGCACCTCTTCAACAGATGAGCTAAAGCAGTAGCCAGCAGCCTCATACCCCAGTGAGATAGGGACATGTCTGTCCTGGCATGCGATATCAGCTCCAACAGACTGGGTGGATGAGATCTACAGTGCAACCTGATTGCCAGGGAGGTGGTACTGCAATGCTCTGTGAAGAGCAAAGGACTTGACAAGGCATGAAAGACATCATGGTCATCCAAGGAAGGCACCAGTTTGCGACGCTTGTTTGTACCACTGGACCTGGACTTCTGAGGTCGAGAGAGTGTGATAGCATTTCCACTTTAAAAATTCTCCCACACAGGTTTCCTGTCATTATCAAAGATAATGGACAACCACCAGTAAATGTGGGCTGGCGTAAATGGATAGTTGATAGTCATTGTAGACTCAATGAGCTGAGGGACTTGTTCCCTTGCTGTATTGCTCCATGACTCTACGGAAGAGAGGAGTGGATGTGAGCAGAAGACAACAAGGTCACAGAATCAGTGGCTAGGGTAAGGGGCTATAATTTTTTTGGAGGTTATGGGAGAGAATTGAGGCGTTAAAAACACTTTAAATTCTGGCTGCATTGGTTTCTTTAAGTATACCTATGAGTCAGCAAGTAGATCTGGTTTTCTGAAGTAGTTAACATTGAATCTGGCTACTCTTGTAAATTTATATTCTAGTGGGAGTCCATTGGGTACCAGGTCCTTCATTTCCAAAGAACAGAAAGGGTAGTTTATGCATGGACATTCTTAGTCACAATTTTTTTAAAAATCCAAAATGGTATGTGTGGACTCCTTACCTTTGAATATGTGTTGCCTTGCCAACCATTTTGGAGGCCCGGTTCTCAAATTTCTGTGTCACAGCCCGTGACACAGGCTTCAATACAATGGATGAAGTGAGGAATGGTTATGTGAATATGCAGGGAAGAGAGTCAACAAAATCATGGAAACAATGGCTAGAGGAATGGAGATCACCAATAAATAACAAAGGTTGAACAATGGCTACAATTTTTGAAGCCTTGGGATACTTGGGAATTTCTGCATGGCATTGACTAGATGGGCTGAAAAGCCTGCTTCTGTGCTGTCGTGCTCTGTGACTTTATAAATTGAAAATATCACACAAATAAACTTAAGCAATGACTCTCCTTGTTTTTTTAAAATCACATCCACAATGTTGCACAGTTTGCATGGCCAATGTCATTCAGATAATCTTTAACAAGTCTTTGGTGGGAAGACAATAGTTTACAGTATATTGGAACAGGTAGTCTGTACTCTTACTAAGGCAGTCACTGCAAGTAAAAATTCGGCCGACATGAAAATTCCAATAAAGTTAGGAATTGGTAGTCTTGAGTAATCTTCAACTCTAGAATGGTAGAAACCCTGGAAATTGCAACATTGTGGTTTGGACTAGTATACCAATTCATCAGAAATGATGAAACATGGGCTGAACTTTAAGTGTATGTTACAGCTGCAAACTGGTTCAGAATTGTAGTTCTAATATACCAGTTTTATGGGATTTGTTATCTATATTTAGCATTCTCCCTTTGAGAAGGGCTGAATCAAATTAGGTTACAGAAGCATTTCTATCTTTCTAACTAGTCAAGATAGGAATCTTGCAACCAAATCTAAATAAAGACACGTAGTATATGATCTTTCAAGTTAGTCTTTTTAAAATAACTTGATATTTTGAAATTGAATAATGTTAATTAATGTGGATGTTAGAAAAGCAAGGGAATGGAGGTCGACCGTAGGTTACTTTCACCCCCATATCATCTGTCTCGGTAACAAGGGCAGGTGATTAGACAACACTGGACTGCATAGTAGCTGGTTTGCTGCAATGACAGCATCTGCTCCTAATGGGAGTCTGTGTTAATTCCCAAGAGAAAGGGGCAATGTTCGTTTTGAGCAGTGAAGCAGACAGAATAAAGTAATCTGGCATACAGGCTCCTGCTGGCAGAGAGAAACAGGTTTGAAAACACATTGGAAGTTGAATTGCAGCATTTCAAAGGGCAGTGATTCATTACTTGGACAATAAAGATGTTAATCTAATCATACTGTAATAAATTGCAGGAGAGGAGCAAAACTCACTGAAATCTATATGCGGCCTGTGTTACTTAGTGAGCCTATACCAGCTGCAATAGGTAACAGGCAGGCTAGGCTAGATGGTTTCTGTGAAAAGTAACATATAGATGTATTAAATTAGAGACACAGTGTAGTAAAAAGCCCTTCTGGCCCAGTGAGCCCAATTACACCGTGTAACCAATTAACCTACTAATCCATACGTCTTTAGAATGCAGAAGGAAACCGGAGCACTCAGAGTCTCAGGAAAAACATTCAAACTCATTGCAGAATTGAACCTGGGTTTATGATGCTGTGAACCATTAACTCCTTCACTACCTTACCACTTTATAATCCTGAAAGCCCATGCAAATACTGCAGAGTATATCATTATCAGATATTAGCAAAACTAATAGAGTTTGTGGGTAAAATTAACTTGCCTGTTACTTGTGTAGCCTGGGATAAAATAGAAATTTAAAAAATGGTGGAAATACTCAGCAGGTCAGGATGTATCTGTGGATCAAGAAGCAGAGGTATGTTTCAGATTGAAGACCATCAGAACTGGGAAAAAGGTAATATAAACTTGTTAAGCTTCAAGATCAATGGGACTGGTGGGAGTAAATGTCTTTGATTAAGGACATACCGGATTTACCGGGGGGACAAGCTATACACAAGGGTATTTGGTCTGTGAGTGAATGGAAGCAGTTGGAGTGTAAAGATCTCTCTCTCTCTCTCTCTCTCCCCCCCCCCACCTCCCTCTCTTCCCCCTCTCTTCCCCCTCTCTCTCCCTCTCTCTCCCTCTCTCTCTCTCCCTCTCTCCCTCTCTCTCTCTCTCTCTGTCTCCCTCCATCCCTCCCTCCATCCCTCTCTCCTTCATTAGCTTCCATCATTAGGGACTGTCACCTCTGAGACAAGGCCTCTTCTCATTCCTACAATCAGAGAGAGGTACAGAAGTCTGAAGACCCACACTCAAAGATTTAGGAACAGATCCTTCCCTTTTGCCATCAGATTTCTGAATAGTCCCTGAACCCTTGAACACTATAGCTTTTCTTTTGCACTGTTTATTTTGTAATTTATAGTAATTTCTATGGCTTTGCATTATAGTCCCCCATTGCAACAGCAAATTTCTTGATATATGAGTCAGTGATACACCCAATTCAGATTCTTGTAGAAGATGAGGTGTCATTGGTGCTCACTGAAATGCTACAGGAGGCTGCAGACCCAATAGTTTGGAGTGTGTGTGGGATGTTGAATTAAAGTGGCAGACACCAGGAGCTCAGAGAGGCCACAGAGCAGTCACCCTAACTGTATTTGGTTTCTCCAATGCAGAGGAGACAACATTATGAATACATAGCCTTGCAGATCATCATGACTTGGAAGTCTTGGTATTCCCAAAGCTTCCTTTGAAAATCTAGTAGTTATCTTTATTATGTAACCTGTTATGCATATTTTTAATTTCCACTTTTGTGAATACTTCCTTATTACAATTTTCACTTGCATACTCCAGAGGGTGGTTTGTAGATATTGGGTGAATTGTCAACATATCTTTGACATTTCAGAGGTTTGAGAGGACAATAACGTACAAGAGATTACAGATTGAGCACCTGAGGGCACTGATATCGACAGTGAAAAATAAAACTAAAGAGGACAAAACTGTCTTAAAGAAGGCAGCACAAACTCAAAAAAGAAGAGCAGAGAGATTTGAAGCTGCCATGGGAAACCTTAATTCTCAAATGAAAGACAAGGTATCTTATGAATTTAACGTTTCTGTAAAAGCACTTTTCTCCGGTTTCTTCCATTTCAACATAAAGATGAACACATTTCTATTCTAACAGTGGGTCAGTGATTTATCCCTGCATGTCTAAAACATACTGATTTTAAAAAAAGAGCTCTAATCTTGTTAATTTGTTTGTCATCTTCCAGTGTTGTTGAATGTGCATCGGGAAAGTAAAATTAACAGGGAAGTACTCAATTTGTAAGCTGGGCTCCCAATCACTACAATTACCCACTCTCCCAGCTTGAGGAACTTTGCATGGCTGGAGTTCCACACTGTTACCCAGGAAGACTGGATTGAAGATTGGCCCTGTGGTTTTCGTTTTTTATGTACCATGTCCTTTGACATGGATGATCATGGTCTTTCCGTGACTGTGATTGTTCTCGGCAAACTCTTTTTATAGAAGTGGTTTGCCGTTGCCTTCTTCTGGGCAGTGCCTTTAGAAGACGGGTGACCCCAGCCATTATCAATACACTTCAGGCATTGTCTGCCTGGTGTCAGTGGTCACATAACCAGGGCTTGCGATAGGCACCAGCCACTCATATGCCATCCACCATCTGCTCCCATGGCCTCACGTGACCCTGATCGGGGAGGGGGGTGCTAAGCAGGTGCTACACCTTGCCCAATGGTGACCTGCAGGCCAGCATAGGGAAGGACTGCCTTATGTCTCCTTAATCGAGACATTCCTCCCCACCACCCTGACTCTGTGGTACATCAAGAGGTACAGAATGGAGGTTTGTGTGTGCCACAGGTTCAGCGCTGCGACCTTTGTAACTTATATCAATGATTTGGTGTGAGTGTTTGAGGCATAAGGCATGACATGAGTGAGTTATTAGGAGAGGTTGTAAAGACTAGGACTTTTAATCCTGGAATGAAGAGGTGACCTGACAGAGATATCCAAGGTCATGAGGGGTATAAACAATGTAAAAATATATAGTGCTGCTCCCAGGAAGGTGATGCTAAAAACAAGTAGACAGAGGTTTAGGATCAGAGGTAATAAATTCAAAATGGACTCTGGGGCAGCTTCTTCATGCAAATGGGTGGTATTTTTTTTAAATGACTTACTGGAAATAGTGTTTGAGACAGACACATTGGCAACATTTAAAAACCACCTAGGTGAGTACATGGATAGGAAATAATCAGAGGGCTATGGGCCAAATGCTGGGAATTAGTACTGGCTCACTCGTAACACAGTCAGTATGAATGAGTTGGCCTGAAGGGCCTGTTTGCATGCTGTATGACTCTACAGGATCAGTACAGAGTGGGGTCATAACTCCTTGGTCTCAAAACAACCCTTTGTTCTGACATTGGTGTGAATCGTTTCTTAGGAAATGAAATTATTAGAAGCACAAAGGACCCTTGATAGCTGGAACAGACAGTACAGTGCAGTTGCAGAGGACAAAGCCCAATTAGAAACTGAAGTCATTTCACTTTCTGGGTGAGTAGACATAATGTAAGGTATGCTTAAAAATAATGAACTGTTGTCAGTCTCAGTTCTGTTTAGACATAGGTGATCATAGAGTGATACAGCATAGAAACAGGCACCTTAGCCAAGCAGGTCCATGTCAACCACAATGCCCATCCAAGACAGTCCCACTTACCAGCGTTTGGACCATGATCCTTCCTAATCCATGTACCGGTTGTTATTGTATCTCCTTCAATCACTTCCTCGAGTTTGCACAGCAGACTCAATGGGCCGATTGGTCTATTTCTGCCCTTTTGTCTTATGGTCTCTGGCAGCTGATTCCACATATACATCACCAAGTGGGCTTTCATTAGGCAGACCATTGATCATGAACATTGGATGGTTGTAGAAGATGCTGGTGTGGATGCTCTTGAAGAATTGTGTTCAGTTTTGGTCTCCTTGCTACTGGAAAGAAGTTATCAAACTGGAAAGAGTGCAGAAAAGATTTACAAGGTGGCTACCAGGAGTCAAGGGACTCAGCTATAGGGAGAGGTTGGACAGACTAGGACTTTGTATTCTAGGAGCACAGGAGACTGAGAGTGTTTAAAATCATGAGGACAATAGACAATAGACAGGTGCAGGAGTAGGCCATTCGGCCCTTCTAGCCAGCACCGCCATTCACTGTGATCATGGCTGATCATACACAATCAGTACCCCGTTCCTGCCCTCTCCCCATATCCCTTGACCCCGCTATCTATAAGAGCTCTATCTAACTCTCTCTTGAATGCATCCAGAGACTTGGCTTCCACTGCCTTCTGGGACAGAGCATTCCACATATCCACCACTCTCTGGGTGAAAAAGTTTTTCCGTATCTCTGTTCTAAATGGCCTACCCCTTATTCTTAAATAGATAGCATAGATAGAATGCACGCAGCCTTTTCCCAGAGTTGAGGAATCAAGAACGAGAAGACATAGATTAAGGTGAGAGGGGAAAGATTTAAGAGGAATTTAAGCATGATCTTTTACACAAAGTTGCAGTGACTTTTCTGATTTTCCAGCTAATTGTACTCAGATTTATTGTGCTTTTGTTTATTTTCTCTAAGATCCATAAATGAGCCAGAGTGCCCATTTGGAAAACACCGGAGATAATATAATGGGGACTTGTTCCCATTACTGAATTATAATACTGAGCAGAGGTCTTAGGCACTCTAATATATAGCTAGTGTGGCACGTGGCCAAGTGGCTAGGGAGTTTGACTAACAACCTGAAGGTCGTGAGTTTGAGCCCAGCTGAGGCAGGGTGTGTCCTTGAGCGAGGCACTTAACTACACAATGCTCTAGTCTACCCAGCTGAAAAATGCTGGGGGTCAACCTTGCGATAGACTGGCGTCCTATCCGGGAGTCTTGTACTCTCAGTTGCAGAAACCGGCATAAGCACCAGCCTTATGAGCCACAAAGGCTCGGAACAGCCTTTGTGTAATACAGGATTTTGACTAGGGTGTGGCTAGGCATAGCTCATCTATTAATTTGCTGATAATACAACCATTGTTGGTGACAAGAGAGCGTACAGGAGTAACATATGCCAACTAGTGGAGTGGTGCCACAGCACTCAATGTCAGTAAGATGAAAGAGCTGATTGTGAGCTGAGGAAGGGTAAGACGAAGGAACACACACCAATCCTCATAGAGGGATCAGAAGTGGAGAGAGTGAGCAGCTTCAAGTTCCTGGGTGTCAAGATCTCTGAGGATCTAACATGGTCCCCACATACCGATGTAGTTATAAAGAAGGCAAGACAGCAGCTATACTTCATTAGGATTTTGAAGACATTTGGCATGTCAAATACATTCAAAAACTTGTATAGTGGTACAATGAAGAGCTTTCTGACAGGCTGCATCACTTCAGGGAGCAGTGTTTCAGAAAGGCAACGTCCATTATTAAGGACCTCCAGCACCCAGGGCATGCCCTTTTCTCACTGTTACCATCAGGTAGGAGGTACAGAAGCCTGAAGGCACACACTCAGCAATTCAGGAACAGCTTCTTCCCCTCTGCCATCTGATTCCTAAATAGACATTGAATCTTTGGACACTGCCTCAATTTTTTTAATATACAGTATTTCTGTTTTTGCATGTTTTTTATCTATTCAATATACATATACTGTAATTGATTTACTTGTTTATTATTATTTTTCTCTGCTAGATTATGTATTACATTGAACTGCTGCTGCTAAGTTAACAAATTTCATGTCACATGCCGGTGATAATAATTCTGATTCTGAAGACTTTTGCACAGTACTGTATTCGTCAATGTGGAGTGAAGAGCAAGTTTTTCAATGTGGCGGCAGAAAAGGCTATTGGAAATGGCAAGAGTGGAGCGCCATGGGAGAAGTGTGGGACTGGTGGCAGAGAGAAGTGCCAGGGACAGGATGTTGTGAAATTTGTTTTTTTGTGTGGCAGCAGTACAGTGCAATACATAAAATGAGTATCATAAACAAGGCGGATGAACTTAAACCATGGGTCAATACATGGAAATGTGACTTTGTGGCCATTGCAGAAATTTGGATGTCTCAGGAGCAGGAGTGGCTGCTGAGTGTGCCGGGCTTTAGATGTTTCAAAAAGAACAAGGAGGGAGGCAAAAGAGTCATGGGCGTGGCATTGCTAATTTGGGATAGTGTCATGGCTGCAGAAAAGGAGGAAGTCATGGAGGGATTGTCTGCTGAGTCAGTGTGGGTCGAAGTCAGAAACAGGAAAGGGGCAATAACTCTACTGGATGTTTTTTTATAGACCCCCCCCCCCCCAATAATAACAAGGATATGGAGGAGCAGATAGGGAGGCAGATTCTGGAATGGTGTAATAATACTAGAGTTGTTGTGATGGGAGATGTTAAAAGCAGATACAATGGAGTATTTTAAGAGCCTCTTAGATAGGCACATGGAGCTTAGAAAAATAGAAGGCTATGCGCTAGGGAAATTCTAGGCAATTTCTATAGTAGGTTATATGGTCGGCACAGCATTGTGGGCCACAGGGTGCCCACCTATAATGTGGGCATTATAGCATTAAATCTATAATGTGCTATAGATTTCTATGTTCTATGTGGCACCATGCAAAAGCCTTGGGCACCCTAACTATATACTGTATATCATAAGACCATAAGACATAGGAGCAAAGTAGGCCATTTGGCCCATCAAGTCTGCTCTGCCATTCAATCATGGGTGATCCTTTTTTCCTCCTCCTCAGCCCCACTCGCTAGCCTTCTCCCCATAACCTCTAACGTTGTGGTCGTTCAAGAACATATCGATGTCTGCCTTAAATACACCCAGTGATCTGGCTTCTACAGCTGCCTGTGGTAACAAATACCACAAATTCACCAGCCTCTGGCTGAAGAAATTTCTCCACATCTCTTGTCCAAGACCTACTCCCCCCCCCCCCCCCCAGGAAACATCCTTTCCACATCTACTCTGTCCAGGGCTTTAAACATTCGAAAGGTTTCAATGAGTTCCCCCGTCATCCTTCCAATATATTCCAATAAGTACAGCCCCAGAGCCATCAGACATTCCTCATATGATAACCCTTTCATTCCCAGAACCATCCTTGTGCACCTCCTCTGAACCCTTTCCAATGCCAGCACATCTTTTCTTGGATAAGGAGCCCAAAGCTGTTCACAATACTCATGATGAGACTTCACCAGTGCCTTATAAAGCCTCAGTATCACTTCCCTGGTCTTGTATCCTTGACCTTTTGAAATAATGCTAACATTGCATTTGCCTTCTTCACCACCGACTCAACATGCAAGTTAACCTTTAGGGTGTCCTACACAAGGACTCCCAAGTCCCTTTGCTTCTCAGCTTTTTTGGATTTTCTTCCCATTTAAAAAATAGTCCACACATTTATTTCTACTACCAAAGTGCATGACCATGCATTTTCCAAAATTGTATTTCACTTGTCACTTTCTTGCTCATCCTCTTAATCTAAGTCATATATGTCAAACTCAAGGCCCGTGGGCCAAATCCAGCCCGCGGTGGAATTATCTTTGGCCCGCGAGATAATATCTAATTACTATTAAAACTGGCCCCAGTAATCGAAGCGCCTATGGCGTATGATATGGCTAATGCTGAGTTTATTCAGGTACCAGGTTTTCAGGGTTTTTAGTGTTTATTCAGCAGTCTTCTTCATAAGAAAGGGAATTTGTAAAGTGAAACACTTTGTAGTTATAGCAGAGACTGAGACACATGAGAGCAGGCTGAAAAAACGGAGGCAACGAAAGCTGCGTTCACACACGTCCGACTGATCCGGCCCGCATGAAGCTGCATTTTGCTCAATCCGGCCCGTGACCTAAAATGAGTTTGACACCCCTGATCTAAGTACTTCTGCAGCCTACCTGTTTCCCCATTAATCTTTGTATCATCTGCAAATCTGGCAACAAAGCCATCTATTCCAACATCTAAGTCATTGATATACAGCATAAAAAGAAGTAGTTCCAACACCGACCCCTGCAGAACACCAGTAGTCACTGGCAGCCACCAGGAAAGGATCCTTTTATTCCCAGTCACTGCCTCCTACCAATCAGCCAATGCTCTAACCATGTTCATAACTTTCCTGTAATACCAGGGGGTCGTAACTTGGTAAGCAGCCTCATGTATGGCACCTTGTCAAAGGATTTCTGAAAATCCAAATATATAATATCCACTGCATCCCCTTTATCTATCCCACATGTAATCTCCTCAGAGAATTCCAACAGGTTTGTCACACAAGGTTTTCCCTTGAGAATCCATGCTGAGTTTGTCCTATCATACACTGTGTCACCAAGAACTCCGTTGCCTCATCATTTTCAATTGACTCCCAACATCTTCCCAACCACTGAGGTAAGGCTAACTGGTCTATAATTTCCTTTCTGCTGCCTCCCTCCTTTCTTAAAGAGTGGAGTGACTTTTGCATGATATACTGTATGTGTCTTATCAGTTTTACACAGTACTGTATATAGCCTTGGTTAGTTCTTTCTGAAAGATATCTAGCCATATAACCATATAACCATTACAGCACAGAAACAGGCTAACTCTGCCATTCTAGTTCGTGCCGAACGCTTATTCTCACCTAATCCCACTGACCTGCACTCAGCCCACAACCCTCCATTCCTTTCCTGTCCATATACCTATCCAATTTTTTTGTAAATTACGATATCGAACCTGTCTCTACCACTTCTACTGGAAGCTATTTCTACACAGCTACCACTCTCTGAGTAAAGAAGTTCCCCCTCGTATTACCCCTAAACTTTTGCCCCCGAACTCTCAATTCATGTGCTCTTGTTTGAATCTCCCCTACTCTCAATGGAAAAAGCCTATCCACATCAACTCTATCTATGCCCCTCATAATTTTAAATACCTCTATCAAGTCCCCCCTCAACCCCTTCTACGCTCCAAAGAATAAACACCTAACTTGTTCAATCTTTTTCTGTAACTTAGGTGCTGAAACCCAGGTAACATTCTAGTAAATCTCCTCTGTACTCTCTCCATTTTGTTGATCTCTTTCCTATAATTCAGTGACCAGAGTAGCCAAAGCCACTTTTCTGTTCTTTCCCCAACATGGAACATATTTCTTCTTTCTCTCTTGACATTTACAGTTGGATGTTTCCACCTCCTTTTTAAGTTTACATTCTATATGATAACAATCTCCTCCTTAAAGTTGTTTCTACATTGCTAATTATCTGTATCATTTGATCTGTAAACAATTTCCTCTCTCCATTAAAAACTTGTCCTGCTTTGCTTCTTAGCCTAGTTTGTCGCCTTTTAAGCACGCTAAGAAGTCCCCAAGAACTTTTTACGCCTTTGAATCAGAACTAGTTATCCATATGTGAAAAGCATTCCTGATTTAAGGATTGGCATAGGGCACACCTAGTCTCAGTTTACTATAGTAGAGACAGCCAATGTCAAGTGTTATATTTCTTTATCTATCTGAACCTTAGAAGGAGACGAATATATTTAACTCCTTAGGTGGATTGTAGATTTATACATCAGAGAAACAGGCCATTCTGCCCAATTTGTCCACTCTGACCATGATTCACATTTAAGCTACTCCCATTTGCCTGAATTTGACTCATATCCCTCTGGAGCAGGCAATCTCAAACTTTTTTATACCATGGACCAATACCATTAAGCAAGGGATTTGTGGACCCCAAATTGGGAACCTCTGCTCTAAACTTTTCCTATCCATGTACATATACCAAATTTCTTTTAAATAATTTGTTATTATGCCTGTATCGATCACTAACTCTGACAGTTTGTTCTATATATGTACTATCCTCTGCATTTAAAAAAAAGTTGCTCCTTAAGTGCCTTTTAAATCTTTCCTCTCTCATCTTGTACCTATTCCTTCTAGACTTTGATTCCTTTCCCTGGAAACATTTGGTATGGCATAGCTGACTCTGCTATTTTTAACCTGATAGAACAGCAACCTAGACAAGGAATCAATATCAATAGTTCTAAATATGCCCTGCATTAACACTGCCAGCATGGTTAGCAAGCTTCTGAGTTTATGGACTGTGCTCTCCTTAATATTAATACCAGAGGTGGAAACATAATATTTCTAGAGTAATATAACTGAATACTATTTGTACATCTTGTGTGTATTCAGAAGGATTCTGCACTTTTTGTGTTTAATTGGGTGTGTTTGCTGAAAATGTTGGTTTGTGATAATTGTGGTATTGCACTTTCTATTTCAAACAGGAAAGCAGATGCTCTAAAGGAGCAGCTTAAGAAAACTACAGAAAGGGCCACGTGTACAAGCCGTGAACTTCTGGAGAAACTGCATATCACCAGTTCAGAAAATGCTTGTCTCCGCAAGGAGAATGCACAAATAAAAGTTCAGTAGAACATTTAAACGTTAATTTGGAATTAATGATATGGTAGCAATAGAAAAAGTGCAGAAGATTTCCTAGGGTGTTGCATTGAGTGGAATTTCAAGGAATGACTGGATAAGCTGTGTTTACTTTCACTGAAATGTAGGCAACTGAGGGGTGACCTTACAGGGACCTGCCATCCACATACTCCTCCAAACTGCTCTTAAATGTTGCAGTCAAGCCTGTATCCATCACTTACATTGGCAGCTCATTGCACATTATGTCACGTTTAATAAACTCCTTTCATTCTCTTTCTCTGCCCAGTTGAGAATGTTATCATTTTAAAATAACATAGCCAATCTCCCTTGGCATTTTATGTCAAATTGTATGGATTGGCCTCTTGTCTCTTGCCAGTCCTGCTATTTCTCAGAAAGTTAAGGTCAAGATATTTCTCAATGCCTGCGTTCGTTCCATGAATTATTTAAAATTCTATTTACTGTGCATTTGAACACATATTTGTATGTGTTTTCCCAAAATAATTATCTTTAACATAAAGTCAGGAATTCAAATGGAGGTTTCCATTTAAATAGTTTTTCTCTCTGGAGCAAAGGAGGATGGGAGATGATAAGAGGCATAGATGGCCTTTTTCCCGGAGTAGAAATGGCTAATACCAGCGGGCATAATTTTAAGGTGATTGGAGGAAAGCACAGGGGGATGTAAGGAGATAAGTTCCTTTTACACAGAGTCGTGACTGTGTACATTAGGGGCATTTAAGAAACTCTTAGATAGGCTTAAGGACAATATAATAATGGAGGGCTCTGCAAGTGTTAAATTTCTCCTGGAGTGGATTAGTAGGTTAGCACATCATTGTGGACTGAAGGGCCTGTACTGTGCAGTAGTGTTCAGTGTTCATCAGCCAGTAACCTGGAAGACCACAACCTATGAGGACTGAAAATAACAACTCCACCTTGCTACAATCAACAGTGGTGCAACTCAGGGATGTGCTTAGCCCACTGCTCTGCTCTCTCTACACCCATGTTTGTGTGGCTAGGCACAGCTCAAATGCTATCTATAAATTTGCTGATGATACAACCATTGTTGGTAGAATCTCAGATGGTAACGAAAGGGCGTAAAGGAGTGTGATATACCAGCTAGTTGAGTGGTGTCACAGCAACAACCTGGCATTCAATGTCAGTTAGGCAAGTCTATCGGGACCCTGAGGACTTGTGGAAATGGTGTGGTGGTTTCTTTCAAACTTATAGTCTTTTAACATCTTTGGACTATTTTTACTGTGCCCATGGTCTGTTTTTTTTAATCAATTATGCTATTGTTTGCACTGTTGTAACTATGTGGTTTTGTGCAGGTTTTGTAGCTTTAGTTTTTGGTCTTGTTTTGTCGGGTGGATTTGGAGCTCCTTTCCGGGGAACGTGCTAAGACGGTAGCGTGATATTAATATGCAGCAGCGTCTCTGGACTCTGGATTGGGGATTGCCAAACGTTATGTGGATTTTCTAGTGTAGTCTGTTTTGTCATGTGCTTTTGTGATATCGTTCTGGAGGAACGTTGTCTCATTTTTTAACTGCATTGCATTTGTGGTTTCTAAATGACATTAAACTGAATCTGAATCTGAACTGATTGCAGACTTCAGAAAGGGTAAAACAAATGAATGCACTCCAATCCTCATAGAGAGATCAGAAGTGGAATGAGTGAACAATATGAAGTTCCTGAGTGTCAATATCGCTGAGGATCTAACCTGAACGCAACTTATTGGTGAATGATGCAGCTACAAAGAAGGCATGACAGTGGCATTAGGATTTTGAGGAGATTTGGTATGTCACCAAAGACACTCTCAAAGTTCTGACTGGCATGAGGGTCTACTGCACAGGATCAAAGTAAGCTGTAGGGAATTGTAAACTTAGTCATCTCCATCATGGGTACTAGCCTCCGTAGTATCCATGACATCTTCAAGGAGCGATGCCTCAAAAAGGTGGCATCCATCATTAAGGACCCTGACACCTATGACATGCCCTCTTCTCATTGCTACCATCAGGAAGGAGGTACAGACAATAGCAAATTTCACAACAAATGCTGGTGACATTAAACCTGATTCTGACAGTAATCTAAGTGTTGATTATTAGGAGGGAGGAACTGTTATAATTGCTGTGTACTACTCAATGATGCTATGACATTGTTATTCACAGGTTTCATTAGCAGCTTTAGAAGAAAGGACCACAGTAACGGCAGCAGAACTGCAGCAGCTCAAAACCAAAGCCAAACAACAAGAGGAGATTGCTCTGCAATATGAAACTCAGGTAATAAAAGATACAGCCAAAGCCAATTACTTAAAAGGGCATTGAAAAGCCTTTTTAAGCCCTTGTGAGGTTGTCATTGATCCAATTGAAAATTATGTGGCTGTACCAGCAAAATGGTGGGAAACATTTTGTGCATGATGAAACACTTAAATTTTGGTAATCAGTCCAGTATCTTAAAAGTGTAAAATTATACTGTATCTCATCAGATGTGCTGTAAGTGGTATGGTCAGATTGGTTAATAGAACTTTGATGAGGAAGAGGGCTATCATCAAAAATGAAGTTCCCTTTCTTCTATAAAATGGGCTTTATTTTGAAGCACTTTGTTAGACTAAATGAAGACTGCAGTGGATGACTGATGTGCCAAATAAATAGACGTGTCTTGATGTATATTCCAACAGCATGTAGACAGCAAGATAAATGTATAAAGTGAATCAAAACTGTAGAACACTGTACCTTTTGGCCAAAATGGTATCATTCTTCCAGGAGCACGTTTTTTTTCCCAGTGTGGAAATATTAAACACCAGAAAGCATGCATATAAAGTGAGAGGGGGTAAGTTCAAAAGAGACATGCAGAGCAAGGATTTGTTTTCAGGAATGTGCTGTCAGGAGTGCTGGTGGAGGAGCAGATAGTGTTGAGGAAAGAGAGAGCCTGCAGAGAGACTTAGATAATTTAGGGGATTGGGCAAAGAAACGGCAAATGAAATACAATGTTGGAAAGTCTATGGTCATGCACTTTGGTGGAAGAAATAAAAGGGCAGACTATTATTTTGATGGGGAGAGAATTCAAAATGCAGGGATGCAAAGAGCCATGGGAGTCCTTGTGCAGGATACCCTAAAGGTTAACCTCCAGGTTGAGTCAGTCATGAAGAAGGCAAAAGCAATGTTGACATTCATTTCTAGAGGTATAAAATATAAGAGTAGGTATGTAATGTTGAGGCTCTGTAAGGCACTTGTGAGACCACACTTGGAGTATTGTGTGCAGTTTTGGGCTCCTTATTTTTGAAAGGATATACTGACATTGGAGAGGGTTCAGAGAAGATTCACAAGAATGATTCCAGGAATGAAAGGGTTGCCATATGAGGAACATCTGGCAGCTCTTGGGCTGTATTTCCTGGAGTTCAGGAGAATGAGGGGGATCTCATAGAAACATTCCGACTGTTAAAAGGCCTGAACAGATTAGATATGGCAAAGTTATTTCCCATGGTAGGGGATTCTGGGACAAGAGAGCACGACTTCAGGATTGAAGGACGTCCTTTTAGAACTGAGATGCGGAGAAATTAATTTAGTTAGAGGGTGGTAAATCTGTCGAATTTGTTGCCATGAGCGGCTGTGGAGGCCAAATCACTGAGTGTATTTAAGGCAGAGATAGATAGGTTGATTCTTGATTAGCCAGGGCATCAAAGGGTATGGGGTGAAAACAGAGGAGTGGGAATGAATCAAGAACGGAATGATAGTTGTCATGGGGGATTTTAACTTCCACATAGATTGGGTGAATCAGGTTGGTCAAGGAAGTATTGAGGAGGACTTCATAGAATGCATCTGTGATGGCTTTCTTGAGTAGCATGTTAGTGAACCTACAAGGGAAAATTGTATCTTAGATCTAGTCCTGTGCAATGAGACAGGTAAGATTAACAATCTTGTAGTCAGGGATCCTTTTGGAAAGAGTGATCATAGTATGATTGAATTTCACATTCAGATGGAAGATGAAATAGTTAGATCTAAAACTGGTGTATTATGCTTGAACAAGGGAGACTACAACGGGATGAGAGAGGAGTAAGCTAATGTGGATTGGGAGCACAGGCTGTTTGGTAGGACAGTCAACAAACAGTAGTATACTTTCAAAGAGATTTTTCACAGCGCTCAACAGAAGTATATTCCAGTCAAAAGTAAGGACAATAAGTGTGGGGAGAGCCAGCCTTGGATAACTGAGGAAATAAAAGATAATATCAAATTAAAAGCTCGTGTACAAAGTCACAAAGAGTAGTGGGAGACTGGATGATTGGGAAAACTTTAGAAAACAACAGAGGACAACTAAACAAGAAATAAGAAAAGGGAAGATAGAGTATGAAAGTAAATTAGCAGAAAATATAAAAACAGATAGCAAAATTTTTTATAAATATATAAAGCAGAAGAGGGTGACTAAATTCAATGTAGGTCCCTTGGAAGACGAGAAGGGGAAATTGATATTGGGTGATAAGGAAATGACTGAGGCATTGAACAACTATTTTGTGTCAGTCTTCACGGTGGGGGACACATCTAATATGCCAAAGAAGGATGTTATGGATGAAATGGGGTGTGAGGACCTCGATAAAATCACTGTCACTAAAGAGATAGTGATGAGCAAACTAGAGGGCCTGAAGGTAGATAAGTCCCCTGGTCCTGATGGGATGCATCCCAGGGTGCAGAAGGAATTGGCAGAGGTTATGGTAGACGCGTTGGTAATTATTTACCAAAATTTCTAGACTCTGGGCAGGTCCTGGCAGATTGGAAAACAGCAAATGGCACACCACTTTTTAAAAAAGGATGTAGGCAAAAGACGGGCAACTATAGATAGGCCGGTTAGCTTAACATCTGTCAACATTTCAGGCTAAGACCTTTCGTCAGGAAGTCCTGTTCTGCAAAGGGACTTGGGAGTGCTTGTGCATGAATCACAAAAAGGTTGGCTTGCAGGTACAACAGGTTATTAAGAAGGCAAATGGAATGTTGGCCTTCATTGCTAGAGGGATTGAATTCAAGAGCAGGGAGGTCATGCTGCAACTATACAGGGTACTGGTGAGGCCGCATCTGGAGAAGTAAGAAAGTTGTTTCCATTAGTAGGTGAGACTAGAACTAGGGGACATTGCCTCAAGATTCAGGGGAGAAGATTTAAGATGGAAATGAGGAGAAACTGTTTTTCCCAGAGAGTGGTGAATCTGTGGAATTCTCTGCCCAGGGAAGCAGTTGAGGCTTCCTCACTAAATATATTTAAGAAACAGTTAGATAGGTTTTTACATAGCAGAGGAATTAAGGGATATGGGGAAAAGGCAGGTAGATGGAGCTGAGTTTACGGACAGATCAGCCATGATCTTATTGAATGGCGGGGCAGGCTCCATGGGCCGGATGGCCTACTCCTGCTCCTATTTCTTATGTTCTTATGACTGGAAGAACTGAATCAGCCCATGATTGAACAGTGGAGCAGACTCGATGGGCTGAATGGCCTACTTCTGCCCCTATATCTTATGGTCTTATATGATGGATGTGTTCAAGAAGGTAGAAGTTAAAAGAGCCTCAGGACTCATACCACCAGGTTCAAAAACAGTTATTACCCCTCAACCATCAGTTCTTGAACAAAAGGGGAGAACCACACTCACTTGCCCATCCATTGAGATGTTGCGACAACCAATGATCTCACTTTAAGGACTTGTATCTTGTTATTTCATGTTGTCGGTATTTATTGCTATTTATTTACCCTTGCATTTGTACAGTTTGTTGTTTTTTGCACTCTAATTGATCTTCATTGATACTGTTGTAGTTACTATTCTATAGATTTGCAGAGTATGCCTGCAGGAAAATGAATCTCTGTCATACGTGGTGACGTATGTGTACCTTGACAATAAAATTTACTTTGAAACTTTGTACTTTGAACCTCGAGGACAGACACATGGATATAGAAAGAATGGAGGGATATGGACATTGAACGGGCAGAAGAGATTAGTTAGTTGGTTATTTAATTACTATTTAATTATTATTTCATTAGTTGGCCCTGTACTGTTAATATATATAGTATTGAATGCTTTACCACAGGACAATACAGCACAATATGGGCTTCTGCCCATGATGCTGTCTTGATCTTTAAGCCTAATCCAAGATTAATCTAACCCTTCCCTCCTGCATAGCCCTCTCATTTTTCTTTCATCCATGTGTCTATTTAAGAGTCTCTTAAATGTCCCTCATGTGTCGGCCTCTACCACCATCACCAGCTGTGTCTTCCAGGTGGCTAACACTCTTTTAAATAAAATCATTCTTTGAGAACTCCCCTAAACTTTCCTCCACTCACCTTAAAATACCTCTGGTATTAGCCAATGCGTCCTTGGAGGAAAGGCACTGGCTGTCCACTCTGTCTCCTCATCTTTTTCATCTTATGATTTGAAAGTTGCATTTCTCATTTCAAGGTGTTGAAGAGACTGTTATTCACTCCTAACAATAGATCCAGTCTTTACAGATATCAGCAGGTGAACTGAAGGGAGGTCTTGAAAAAGCTGCAATGGAAAAGAGATGGATGAGAAAGAAGGGAGATACAGAAAAATGGAAGGTAAGTCCTCAAGTGCATTTTGCATATAATGTTGTCATTTTCCTTAATATCAAATCAAAGAGAAATTGGCAGGTCTTCCTTTTTAATCTGATAGGCCAGAAGAGACACAAAATTTCTTGGGTTTTTATGAGTGACTTCATTCCTGGGCATTGTGTAAATTTCTGTAATAATTTTACTTTAATTTTTCTTTATTTAAAAAAAAATGTAGCAACTTTCAGAATACACTGTCTGATTTAACAGCAAGTGCTCTCAACAGAGAGCAAGTGAATCTCCATGAAAAGGGCTGAGGAAATCAAGCAGTAGGTGTGACTCATGTGGTTCAAAGATAAAACATCAGCTTTAAAGATAAGCTGTCTTTGCTACATGTATATTGAAACACAACGAAATGTGTTGTTTTGCATTGACAACCAATGCAGTCTGAGGATTGTGTTAGAGTCAGCCCACAAGGGTCACTGTGCTTCCAGCTTCACCTTAGCATGCCCACAACTCACTAATTGTAACCGTATATCTTTTAGAATATGGGAGGAAACTGGAATCCCACGTGATCAAGGGTACTAATGCCAATGATCAATGAAGTGTAAGGCAATTATGCTAACTATTACACTTTAAAAAGCTGGCAGAGGTGTGATGATAGAAGGAATATCTCCATAAATAATAACAAACAATAGCCTGGATTGGAGGCAAAAATGTAAGTCAGTGCTTTAGGACGAGACCCTTGCATTGGGGCAAAGAGGAAACTGGAAGACTACCAGTATATAGCAGTATGAAAGAGGCTATATAAATAACAAAGCTGTTGTTTGTGAATTTCAACAGGATAAGAAATAAAATGGCACACACACAGCTCCCATGAGAAATTTCTATTTTGTAGTTGATATGTGCTGAAAGAAGTATTTGTTTTCCTCATGATTTGAAACCATAAGATGTAGCAAAGTCAGAAAGTTAATTAATGGTTGCTGTTTATAAAAACAAATTCTCTGAAAATTGCCAGTTATTCTTTAGTAATTTTGAAAAAGATTAATTTCTAATTCGATGTATGATTTCTTAGGGCAATGAAAGGAATCACAAAAATTACAAACGTGATACAGCACAGTGCAGAGTGAATTGAAAAAGAAAGGAGTTCTTCATTTCATGTTTATCTTTTCCTACCAACAGGAAAGCTGAGTAAATTCTGTTTAGGCCAGTATCTATTTAAATTATAAATTCTGAGCTAAAATTCCATTACTAAGAGCTATTTATGACTGCATTTATATCTGATTAATCCTGATATTGTCAATTGACTATGTTGGAAATAAACTCTGTCTAAAGGTGACAATTAATTGCCAGTGTTGTAACTTTACTGACGTGGCAGCGCATGTCAATGATTCACTGTATTCCTAATGCGTGTGTCTTGATTGCTCCTCATAAACCCTGGCCGTCTCTCTCTTAAGCCACATAGTCTAGATCAGCAGAAAATAGCTTTTAACATTAGCAAACAGGAAACAGCTAGATGTACTTAGTATCTCTGGAGAGTTCATTTTGAATCAGTTGTTTGTCCAGCTGCTTCCATCAGAAATTTGCAGATACGTTCAAGACATTTAAATGAATTCAGCTGGATAATTGATAATTATTTTATTACCATATATAACTATATTTAACCATATAACAATTACAGCACAGAAACAGGCCATCTCGGCCCTTCTAGTCCATGCGGAACGCCTACTCTCACCTAGTCCCACAGACCTGCACTCAGCCCATAATCCTCCATTCCTTTCCTGTCCATATACCTATCCAATTTTTTTTTAAATGACAATATCGAACCTGCCTCTACCACTTCTACTGGAAGCTCGTTCCACACAGCTACCACTCTCTGAGTAAAGGACATCGCCCTCATGTTACCCCTGAACTTTTGCCCCTTAACTCTCAACTCATGTCCTCTTGTTTGTATCTCCCCTACTCTCAATGGAAAAAGCCCATCCATGTCAACTCTATCTATCCCCCTCATAATTTTAAATACCTCTACCAAGATCCCCCTCAACCTTCTACGCTCCAAAGAATAAAGACCTAACTTGTTCAACCTTTCTCTGTAACTTAGGTGCTGAAACCCAGGTAACATTCTAGTAAATCTCCTCTGTACTCTCTCTATTTTGTTGACATCTTTCCTATAATTCGGTGGCCAAAACTGTACACAATACTCCAAATTTGACCTCATCAATGCCTTGTACAATTTTAACATTACATCCCAACTCCTATACTCAATGTCCTGATTTATAAAGGCCAGCATACCAAAAGCTTTCTTCACTACCCTATCCACATGAGATTCCACCTTCAGGGAACTATGCACCTTTATTCTTAGATTACTCTGTTCTACTGCATTCCTCAATACCCTACCATTTACCATGTATGTCCTATTTTGATTATTCCTACCAAAATGTAGCACCTCACACTTATCAGCATTAAACTCCATCTGCCATCTTTCAGCCCACTCTTCTAACTGGCCTAAATCTCTCTGCAAGCTTTGAAAACCTACTTCATTATCCACAATGCCATCTATCTTAGTATCATCTTCATACTTACTAATCCAATTTACCACCCCATCATCCAGATCATTAATGTATATGACAAACAACATTGGACCCAGTACAGATCCCTGAGGCACACCACTAGTCACCAGCCTCCAACCTGACAAACAGTTATCCACCACTACTTTCAGGCATCTCCCATCCGACCACTGTTGAATCCATTTTACTACTTCAATATTAATACCTAACAATTGAACCTTCCTAACTAACCTTCCATATGGAAACTTGTTAAAGGCCTTACTGAAGTCCATATAGACAACATCCCCTGCTTTACCCTCGTCAACTTTCCTAGTAACCTCTTCAAAAAATTCAATAAGATTTGTCAAACATGACCTTCCACACACAAATCCATGCTGACTGTTCCTAATCAGACCCTGTTTATCCAGATAATTATATATATCATCTCTAAGAATACTTTCCATTAATTTACCCACCATTGATGTCAAACTTACTGACCAATAATTGCTAGGTTTACTCTTAGAACCCTTCTTAAACAATGGAACCACATGAGCAATACGCCAATCCTCCGGCACCATCCCCATTTCTAATGACATTTGAAATATTTCTGTCAGAGCCCCTGCTATTTCTACACTAACTTCCCTCAAGGTCCTAGAGAATATCCTGTCAGGACCTGGAGACTTATCCATTTATGTATTCTTTAAAAGCGCCAGTACTGCCTCGTCTTTAATCATCATAGTTTCCATAACTACCCTGCTTGTTTCACTTACCTTACATAATTCACTATCCTTCTCCTTAGTGAATACCAAAGAAAATAAATTGTTTAAAATCTCCCCCATCTCTTTTGGTTGCACACACAGCAGTCCACTCTGATTCTCTAAGGGACCAATTGTATCCCTCACTATCCTTTTGCTATTAATATAACTGTAGAAACTCTTTGGATTTATTTTCACCTTACTCTACTTATTACTTACTTATACCGAATGCAGTGAAAAGTTTTTTTGTTTCCAAACCTACCAGACAGATCATTTCATACATTAGTATTTATATTGAGGTAGTACCAAAGAAAAGTGATGTAGAATATCGATTTCTCCAACTTTCAGTAGCTTCTCCCCCATTCCTTCTCTCTTTTTCCTTTCCCCATTCTGGTTCTGCTTTCATCCATTCTCCTCACCTGCCTATCACCTCCCTCTGATGCCCCTCCTCCTTCCCTTTCCTCTTGATAGGAGTGTCCTCTTCTATCAGATTCCTTCTCCGTCACCCCTTTACATCTTCAATCTATCTCTTCCCAGCTTCTTTCTTCATCTCCCCTCCTCCACCCACCCACTATCCCCCTCCCCCACCACCTTATTCTGGGTTAGTCCCCCTTCCTTCCAATCCAGATGAATGGTCTCTGCCCGAAATACCCACTGTTTATTCCCTGCCATAGATGTTGTCTGACTTGCTGAGTTCCTCCATTTTGCGTGTATTGCTGCAGTAGAGCTTCTAGGACTTGATGCTTCAATCCCAATGATAAAGTCGGCACTCTCGATGTTGGCAGTGGCTTGGAGTGGTGATGAGGAGGGTAGCTACATCATCAGGGTCATCAGGTGGGCACCCTCCTTCTTTGACATTTCATTGATAAGCCCACAACGTCTCCAGAGGGTTCAACGGTGCTACCTGGCGTCCCAGATACACCCCCCCTCAGTTCCGTACCCACCTGTCTTCATCTTGCAGCCCAGTTGTTGTCTTTCCTTTTAATCCAAATCCAATTGCTGCTTTCCTCTGCTGCATTTGACAAGGACTTGATTGTTTGTTGGAGGGAGACACCCCTCACCCCCACCTTCTTCAATAGACTGGTCGTAGATGTAGAAATGAATCCCCTGCATCCCACTTCTACAGGGAAAATCTTAATCTTCTTGATTTTGATCTGCGTTCTGAGCAGCTTCAGTTGCTAGTTCAGAGTACTTGGTCTTTTTCCTCTCATAAGCTTCTTCAACGCCATCTTCCCATGGTACTGTCAATTCCACAACATAAGCCAGCTTGGCTGTTGTGGACCACAGGACTATGTCTGGCCGGAGTGTTGTAGCCGCAATGTCAGGGGGAAACACAAGCTTTTTCTCCAAGTCCACGTCCATTTTCCAATCCCGAGCAACATGCAGAATGCTTATGTCTGTTGATGTTACTTGGTGCTCTGGAGGTTGGCCTGCTGGTACAAATCGTGTAATGTGGACATTTCCTACCGATGTTTGTGGGAGAGCGTTTATGGTGGTTTGCCTCTGTTCCAAGATTGATGCCAGCTGTCTGAGAACTTGGTTATGCCGCCAAGTATACCACCCCTGGCTGAGGCTCATGGTGCATCCTGTTAAAATGTGCCTTAGTGATCCAGGTGCTTGACAAAGAGAGCAAGTGGGGTCTTCTCCCCACCACTGGTTCAGGTTTTGAGGTGTTGGTAGGAGGTCATAAGTGGCTCTTGTTACATACCCCGTAACTGGGTGTCTTACCAGCAAAGATTGAAGTATCTGTTGGAGTCTGGTACTATTTTCAAAACAGTGTTTATTAGTAAAATATACAAATCAATATCAACAATGCAAATATACAGATAATACACGTTAGCAATACTAAACCTAAAAGTGTGGGTATAATAATAATCAATAATAAACAAGCTCTATCATTGTCTAGGGGATAATGAATTATCATGGGAAAGTATAAAGTTCAGTTCAGTTCAGTTCATGTAGGCTGAAGTTGGTTCTTTTGTTGTAACCGTTGGAGGGAGAGAGAGAGACAGAGAGAGAGAGAGGGCGAGCAAACAGTGACAGCTACAGTCAGTCAAACCTTCCTTTATGTTCTTGATCCGTCGATGTGTTGTTGTGGCCATTCAGGTATGACCCCTCTCGCCTTTAGCTAGACCGTTCTTCTATGGTGGACTCGTCACTCAGGCAAGGGTGGACACACACACAAGCCCCCACCGGCCTTGCTATAAACACTGTGAGTTAAAATTGACCGATCCTTCGTTCGGTCTCCGATGCCCCACACCTTCTCGTGGGTTCCAACACTTAAGCAGTGCTCACTAGTGTGTCTCCTGGTGCGTCTGAGGGGTGTTTCCCCAGACCTCACTTTTATCCCCACTCACGGGGTCTCAGGTGTCAATCAGTTTTGAATGGCTCAGCCCATCAAACCAGCCCACTCCGGCTGTCCACTGAGGAATTTTAATGAGCAGAATGGTACCAAGTAAACAGCCCTCTCCGGAGCCATAAGTCTTTCAGGAGTCATAATATGGTGAATCAACAAGCCTCTCTCTCCTCTCTTATCAGTAGCAGATGTTCTAGTCCCAGTATGTTTTCCCTTTGTCTCTCTTTCTCTCTCATTAGCAGCGTGGTAACAGTAGCAGTTTGTGATTCTCCCGGGGGTGGGGAACATGGGCAACTCTGTACCCTTCTGCCCATCAGAGTTGTTCATCCTTCGTAACACCCCCATCCTTCTAGGAATTTTCACCAAAGGGGAAAATTAACTAGCACTGCGTTTTACAGGGATTACAGAATCTAACAAAATACAGAAGTGTTTTTAACTACAAAGCAATACAGATATACATTCAACTTAGCATCTAGGTAAGCAGTCAGCGATTACATTGTCACTTCCTTTAATATGGTGTATCTTAATATCTTAATAAATTCCTGTAGCATCAGACTCCAATTTAATAACCGCCTATTTTTTTCCTTTTCGTCAGCAAAAAAAAACTAAAGGGTTGTGATCTTAGCTTAAGTGTATATTACAAAATGTGAACTAATACAGGTGTGATTATACTGTGGTACATTACAGAAGTTTATGCAAATACTAATCTCTATTTTACTTTTAAACTTAACAGTCAATTTTCCATGGTGTTGTCTTCATTATTTACATGCTTTGTCGAATTCTCTCAAAACCAGATCCCATTATACAAAGTGGCATTTTGTCAACCTTTTCCTCTTTTCCACTTAACTCTCACATGGTTAGCTTGCTCACCAGTGTGGAATAGGCTTTCACATACTCCTTTCATAGGAGTTATCTTATCACCAATGTTTTCCAAACTTAGCCTATTTTCTGAACTTCCACACAATTCTTTATTTTTGAGCAAGTCATTAATTTTATCTTCAGGACCCTTCATTCTATTAGTTTTCAGTTTAACATCTGCAAGTGATCCCTCTCTGTCAAAACAACACTTTTGGTTCTGTCCCTCCAAATCACAGCCTTGAATAACTTCAGCGAGTTGTTTACCTTTAAATTTCCAAACAAACTGTAATTGATTCACAGGCATCTTGTTAACAAGCCATTGTTCTGCATACGTCTGATTCCACAGTTTCTTTAAATCTCTGAACTTTTGTCTATATGCCTCAGGTACCAACTCATAGGCCCAAAGGATAGCCTCTTTTACTTCCTCATAATCCTCAGACTCTTCCATGGACAATGCCGCATATACCCGTTGAGCCTTCCCTTTTAATGCACTTTGTAACAACGCCACCCACTGATCTCTGGGCCACTTCTGATTCACTGACACCTTTTCAAAATGCAAGAAGTAACTATCAACATCCATCTCCTCGAACGGAGGTACTAACCTAAACTCCCTACTAACATTAAACTTCTCGTCTCTTGAGCCTTCCCCTCGGTCTTTTCCCTGTTGCTTTAACCTCTCCATGTCCAGCACATGCTGCCTATCTCTCTCCTTTTCCCTTTCCTCCATCTCCCTTTCAGCTCTTTCCTTCTCCCTTTGTGCCTCTAACTCAGCTTTTTCCCGCTCCCTTTTCACCTCCAACTCCTTTAGCTGGAGCTCATACTCCATTTTCTTCTGTTCCGCTTCCAACCTTAATTTTTCCAACTCTAACTGAACCACCCCAACAACTGGTTTCTTCTCAGGGAACAGATCCAATACCCCAGCCGAAAACACCTCCACCGATATATAGTGCTGGGTTACGGCCCTCTGTATCTCCCACTTTTTCATTGACGACTTCACCTCTGGGAGATTTAAACCTTTCGCAATATTCACCAAGTCCGTCTTTTTGGCACTCTCTTGCACCTTCAAAGTTGGGTTTTCTAAAAATTTGTCTATATACATCCTTGCTGGTTTCCCATCTGGTTACCCATGCAACCAGATCAAATAATGGACTTATAGCCCGATTCACTGGCCCCCCCAATTTGGCAATCAAATCTCGAGATGAGGCCCCAATTTGTTATGTACCCCGTAACTGGGTGTCTTACCAGCAAAGATAGAAGTATCCGTTGGAGTCTGGTACTATTTTCAAAACAGTGTTTATTAGTAAAATATACAAATCAATATCAACAATGCAAATATACAGATAATACACATTAGCAATACTAAACCTAAAAGTGTGGGTATAATAATAATCAATAATAAACAAGCTCTATCATTGTCTAGGGGATAATGAATTATCATGGGAAAGTATAAAATTCAGTTCAGTTCATGTAGGCTGAGGTAGTTGTTGGTTCTTTTGTTGTAACCGTTGGAGGGAGAGCAAGAAAGAGAGAGAGAGGGTGAGCAAACAGTGACAGCTACAGTCAGTCAAACCTTCCTTTATGTTCTTGATCCATCAATGTGTTGTTGTGGCCATTCAGGTATGACCCCTCTTGCCTTTAGCTAGACCATTCTTCCATGGTGGACTCGTCACTCAGGCAAGGGTGGACACACACACAAGCCCCCACCGGCCTCGCTATAAACACTGTGAGTTAAAATTGACTGATCCTTCGTTCAGTCTCCGATGCCCCACACATTCTCGTGGGTTCCAACACTTAAGCAGTGCTCACTAGTGTGTCTCTTGGTGCGTCTGAGGGGTGTCTCCCCAGACCTCACTTTTATCCCTACTCACGGGGTCTCAGGTGTCAATCAGTTTTGAATGGCTTAGTCCATCAAACCAGCCCACTCCGGCTGTCCACTGAGGAATTTTAATGAACAGAATGGTACCAAGTAAACAGCCCTCTCCGGAGCCATAAGTCTTTCAGGAGTCATAATATGGTGGAACAAGTCTCCCTCTCCCGGTGTTATCTCTCCCTTATCTGAAGCAAATGTTCCAGTCCCAGTATGTTTTTCCCTTTGTCTCTCTTTCTCTCTCATTAGCAGCATGGTAACAGTAACAGTTTGTGATTCTCCTGGGGGGGGGGGAAGATATGGGCAACTCTGTACCCTTCTGCCCATCAGAGTTGTTCATCCTTCGTAACACTCTGATGACAAAACTTAGCCGAGATCCCTGCTTGGCCATTGAAACGGCTCTGGCGTATCACTTTGCCTCCTCCTGTCTCCTCACCTCCTCCACCACAAGCCGTCTCTTCTGCACTGCTGTTGCCTTGTGCCATTGAGGGGCCTTTGGGATGAGCCCGAGACCGGCTCTCCCGTGTTGGACTTGGCCAACCACATCCCTGAGGTAAAGAGCAGACCTCGCACTCTGAACGGCTTCAGATGGGGTCCACTTCCTCCCCGTTGCCATATGGGGGGGGCTGCTGTTCGAATAACAGTATCTTCAGATTCAGTAAGGGTAATGACCAACCTTGCTTTGGTGCATTTGTATTCTTCCACAACCCTTGTAATTGATAATACCAATTTACCGTTGCGGAACAGTCCAACAGGACTTAAGCATCATGGAAGTCCAAGCCACTGTTTCACATGTGTGCTGATCACTCTTTCGAGCTTTTCCACCTTGTTGATGGGGATTTCATACACTGGAGTATGTTTTGTAACTTCAAAACATTAAACTAATTCAAAGTAACTCACGGGAATCCGAAAATATAAGTTTAAGTGATGTGCAGAGGTATCACATGGTAGCATAAAGACATATGCAATTAATGTATTTTTACATATAAACCATAATTAGTTATTTAAATGAACAAGAATATTTCATCAACCTATATATACAAGATTACTAAAATATTAGTGAAATATTAAATACACAACACTCCTCCCTGCTTAGCTATAAATTCCAGATGAATATAGAATGCATCTTGACTATTTACACAGTATATTATATAATACAACTACGATATACAGTCATCCACAACATAATAAGTTTTAAATTGTCCCATTCAAGCTATGGAGGATTTTTTACTCTTGTGAGATGAAGTCTTTCCTGACAAGGGGTATCACTCTTCTTAGCAGGTGAGACTTTTGGCTGTAAAACAATCTCAGGTTCTGGGACATCCTCTGTGGTGGTTGTAGTTGACTCTGAGACTGCAGGAAGTGATTCTGATAGCGGTAGCCAACTTTCTTCTCTATCGACGGACTCTGCTCTCCTCAACTGATCAATATGTCATCTCCAGATGACATCAGACTCAATCAGCACTGTGTAGGAGAGTTCTATCCTTAATCTTTACCATCTTTTGATCACCTCTGTAGTCCCTGCTTGTCTAGGAAACACTGAAGTTCCTTGTTTGAGGAGCCCTCAATTTGTCTGAGCTGTTTGTCCTGCATCCTCCTCCTGAGATTGGGTTTCAAAGAGATCCAGCTCTGAACACAAGGGTTGACCCAGGAACAGCGTGGTGAGTTTCTGGTTGTGGAGGGTGTTGCATTATGATATGCAAGGAGGAAATTAGCAAGCTTCTGGTTCTGGTTCAGTGTTGGTGTAGTGTGTTCTGCTGACATTGTTCGCAATGCGTTCTTTCGACTCTGGACAAGCCATTTGTAGCTGGATGGTACGGTGCAAATGTAATACGTCTTATTCCATTCATTATTAGGAATGATTGAAACTGTTCTGCCACAAACTGGAGTCCATTGTCACTAAGTGTTCTGTAACACCAGTCCTTGCAAAGAAATCAGTGTGCAAGGCTGTAGTGGAGGCCATTGGGAACATTTCTGACCACTTCATTGCTGCATCCACTACAATCAAGAAATTTGTGCCCATGAAAAGTCCACATGAATCCTTTGCCAGGGCATTGAAGGCCATTCCCAGGGATGTAGAGGCTCTGCTATTGGCATCTTCTCGACATGTCGGCATCCTGTACAGTGCATGGCAAAGCTGCTCGATTTGCTGATCTATCCTAGGCCACCAGACAAAACTTTGAGTCAACACATTCACTTTCACCACACTATCATGTAGCTCCTCCAATGCTTTAGCTCTAAGCTTGGTTTGTACAACTCTCAATCCCTACATAAGGATTTCCGTCGAGGGCAAGTTCATCCTGGCACTAGTAAAAATGGGAGGTGGGATTTCTGTTGCACATTCCAGCCATTTTAAGTGGCCACGTAGACCTGAGACAGTGTGCGGACTTTTCTGGTTTCCCTTTGGATCATCTCTGCCATGACAGGGAGACCTTACAACTTGCATTAGAGAGAATACTTCAAGAGCAGTGCCTTTTGCAGTAAGTTTTTCCAGTATTTCCTTTTCCGAGGGTAAATAGGACAATCCATCGGCATTTCCATGATTGGCTGTCCTGTTAATTCATTCTTGTAATTGTGTCCTCCAAGAAACAGAGCCCATCTCTGCATTCATGCTGCTGCTGTTAGTGGAACACCCTTCTGTAGATTGAAAATAGACAGTAGTGATTGATGATCAGTAATGAGGGTAAACTCTCTCCCGTACAAATATTGGTTGAAACGTTTTACACCCAAAACCAGACGCAAGTCCTCTCTGAAAATCTGTGCACAAGTTTTCTCTGCAGCAGTAGGGGAACGTGATACAAAGGCTATGGGGCGGTCACTGTCATCACACATAACCTGTGACATGACTGCACTTATACCATAGGCAAGAGATCGCAGGCAAGCATCACTAGACAATGTGGATCATAATGTGAGAGTACAATGTCTGATATCACCATTTCTTTTACCTTTTGAAAGCCATCTCACACTGTTTTGTCCTTTGCCATTTCTTCCCAATCTGAAGTAATGAGTTCAATGGATGGAGCACATTAGCTAGGTCTGGCAAGAAGCTGCTATAGTAGTTGACAAATCATAAAAAAGACCACAACTGTGACACGTCCTTTGGCCTTGGGGCATCACCACTATCTGAATTTTCTCAACACACCTGTGTAATCCTTGTGTGTCAATCATGTGACCACAGTAAGTGATGCTTGGTTTAAGGAATTCACACTTTTCAAGTTGTGCTCTGAGCCCATAACCTTCTAATCTTTTTAACGTTGTTTTGAAGTTTTGGAGATGTTCCTTGTTGTCCTTACTGGTAACCATGGTGACATTTAGGTAACATTGAGTGCCACCACTGTCTAGCAGCACCTGGCCCATAATTTTCTGCCAGTGTGCAAGTGCAGATGATACTCCAAAAATAAGCCTTTTATAGCGATAAGTCCCTTAGTGAGTGTTTATGGTGAGAAACACTTTGAACTCTTCTTCTATCTCCATCGAAGGTAGGCTTCAGCTAAGTCCACTTTGCTGAAGTGTTTTCCTCCAGAAAGGTTTGCAAAGATATCCTCTATTCTGGGCAGTGGATATTGATCCAGTTTCAGTACTGGGTTGATGGTCACCTTAAAATCACCATAGATCCATTCTTCTTGCCTACTGGGACCACTGGCATTGCAGATGGACTCTACTCATCCTTGGAAAGAATTCCTTCAGCCTCCATGCTATCTAGCTCACTGGCTACTTTATCACAGATGGTACAAGGAACCCAACGGGCTTTGCAAAACTTAGGTGTGGCATTTTCATTTAAAGCTACTTTACCTTTGATATGTTTGAATTTTACAATGCCATCCTTCAACACTGCTGTGGCATTATCCAGTATTTTTCTTAATTTGCTTTCATATGGCTTCATTACAGGGAGCGTGGCATGCAAATGGTGAATGGATCTCCAATCAAGTTGTAATTGTCTCAGCCAATCACATACCACAATGCTGGTCTTCCTGTTTTTACCACATACAAGCTCAATGTAGCCTGTTAGTTGCTGTATTTCACTGTTACGGATCTCATTCGCACAGGAGTTATCTTTTCTCCAGTTATAAGTTCTTAGTTGGATATCTGCGGGCTTCAGTAAGGTATTTTTGAAATGCCATTCAAACTCACTTTGTGGAATGACTGAAACAGCTAAGCCAGTGTCCAATTCTGTTTTAATTAATTTGCCAGTCACTTCTGGCATAAGCCATATTACTTGTCTATTGTTAATTTTCACATCTTAAATCAAAAGGCTACACAATTCTGTATCATGCTTAATCTTATCGAATGTTACATCAACAGCATGCAGATTAGGCTTTCTGAAACTGCAACTTGACTTTTTAGTTTCTTCTCTTCCCCTTGCAGTCTGTTTATTTTTGTCTGCCAAACATGCTGTTTGTATGTGTCCTACTTTCTTGTATTTTCTGCAAATTTTGCCTTTAAATCTGTATTTGTTTTGAGTATGTGAGCCCCTGCCACAATAGTAGCACAGTTTGTTCAGCAAGGCTGGCTTCTGTTAGACGTTGCAACTCTGTTCACACTCACCTTTGTTACTGATTACAACTCAATTGCATCTCTGTGGTTTCCATTGACACAGCGATATTCACCGCTTGTTTGAATGTAAACTATGCTTCAGTTAGGAGCCAGTTTTGAATGTTTTCTTTTAAGATTCCACAAGCTAAGCAATCTTTTAGTGTATCATTAAGCCCATTACCAAACTGACAATGCTCACACAATCTCTTCATTTCGGCCACATATGTGGAAATAGGTTCCCCTTCTTTTTGATTCTGGTTATGAAACCTAAAGCATTTTGCAATTAGCAATGGCTTTGGTTCCAAGTGTTCCTGCATCACATTTACAATAGTAGCAAAATTTATTTCTGCTGGTTTGTTTGGGCCAGAAGCAAACTGTATGCCTTTAGCCTTAATGCACTTGGCAAAATTGGCACTTGCTTCTCGTTGGTCATTTCATTCGCATCAAAATACTGCTCCAATTGGGGAACAGATTGGGGCTAAATGCGAGCAAATGTGACAAGCTCACTTTGGCAGCTTGGATGGCATAGGTGAGTTGGTCTGAAGGGCCTATTTCTGTGTTGTTTCCAGTCCTCTAGTGATTCTTGAAGGATCGCTACTAATGTCTTCACAATCTCTTCAGCTACCTTTTTCAGAACCCTCTGGAGCAGTCTGTCCAGTCCAGGAGGCTTTTCCACCTTAAGGCCTTTCAGCTTCCCAAGAACCTTCTCCTTAGTAATACCAACAATCTATCAATCTGTTTTGCACCTTCCTTCCACCCCATCCAAATTCTTGAATGACACATCTGTGACACATACAGGATGCCCAGCACAATCCTCACTGATTTGATTTGATGCAAAATGGCACATTTCACTGTTTGTTTTGATGTACATGTGACAAATGAAGCTAATCTTTAAATCTGTCTTTAATCTCTTCAACATTAACTCAGCCAAAGCTGGTGTCCTATCTGTAGTTCTCGGCACCACACCAACGGAAAGACTTAATTACGCCAGAGAGGATTCAAAGGAAATAAACAAGATAAATCTTTGTTTTAGTTTGCAACAAAATCAGAAACAGGTTTAACACCACTGACCTATGTCACAAAATTGGTCAATGAAAAGTGGCAGCAGTACATTGTAATACATAAGGGAAATTATGAGAGAAGAGTTGGCCAAAGTAAGTTGGAAGGAGCTGCTGGCAAGGATATCAGCAGACCAGCAAAAGCGAGTCTTTCTGGGAAAGAGGAGGAAGGTGAAGGACATGTGTATTCCAAAACTGAAGAAATACTCAAATGGTAAAATAGTGCAACGGTGGCTGACAAGGGGAGTCAAAGCTATTGTAAAAACAAAGGAAAAGGCATGCAACAAAGCAAAAATTAGTTAGAAGATAAGAGGATTGGGAAGTTTTTAAAAACCTACAGAGAGCAATCATTAGAAGGGAAAAGATGAAATATGAAAGCAAGCTATAATAATATCAAAGTGGATAGTAAAAGTTTTTTCAAGTATGTTAAAAAGAAAAGAGAAATGAGAGTGGATATTGGACTACTAGAAAATGAGGCAGGAGAAATAATAACGGTTGACAAGGAGATGGCTGATGAACTAAATGAGTATTTTGCATCAGTCTTCACTGTGGAAGACACTGGCAGTATGTTTGGTGTTGTAGTGTGTGAAGGAAGTGAAGTGGGTGCAGTTCATGTTAGAGGAGAGAAGGTGCTGAAAAAGCTGAAAGACCTAAAGGTACGTAAGTCACCTGGGTCAGAGCAACTGCACCCTAGGGTTCTGAAAGAGGAAGCGTTAGAGATTGTGGTGGCATTAGAAATTATCTTTCAAAAATCATTGAATTCTGGCATGGTGCAAGTCGACTGGAAAATTGCAAATTTCACTCCACATTTTAAGAAAGGAGGAAGGCAGCAGAAAGGAAATTATAGACCAGTTACCCTGACCTCAGTGGTTGGGAAGATGTTGGAGTCAATTGTTAAGTATGAGGTGATGGAATAGTTGGTGACACAGGATAAGATAGTACAAAATCAGCATGGTTTCTTTCAGGGAAAATCCTGCCTAATGAAACTATTGGAATTCTTTGAGGAGATTATAAGTATGATAGATAAACGGGATGCAGTGGTTGTTGTATATTTGGACTTTAAGAAGGCCTTTGACAAGGTACCACACATGAGGCTGCATACCAAGGTAAGAGCCCGTGGTATTACTGAAAAGTTATTAACATTGTCTGATTGGTAAGAGGCAGCAAGTGGGGAATAAAAGGATCCTTTTCTGGTTGGCTGCCAGTGACTAGTGGTGTTCTGCAGGGTTTGGTGTTGGGACCGCTTCTTTTTATGCTGTATATAAATGATTTAGTTGATGGAATAGATGGCTTTGTTGCCAAGTTTGCAGATAATACAAAGATTGGTGGAGGGGCAGGTAGTGTTGAGGAAACAGGTAGGATACAGAAGGACTTAGATTAGGAAAATGGGCAAGAAAGTAGCAAATGAAATATAATGTTGCAAAATGCATTGTCATGCACTTTGGTAGTAGAAATAAATGTGCAGACTATTTTCTAAATGGGGAGAAAATAACAGGAATCTGAGGTGCAGAGGGACTTGGGAGTCCTTGTGCAGAACATCCTAAAGGTTAACTGGCAGGTTGAGTCAGTGGTGAGAAAGGCAAATGCATGTTAGCATTCATTTCAAGAGGTCTACAATACAAGACCAAGGATGTGATGCTGAGGCTTTATAAGGCACTGGTGAGGCCTCATGTTGAGTATTTTGATCAGTCTTGGGCCCCTCATCTTAGAAAAGATGTGCTGGCATTGGAGAGGGTCCAGAGGAGGTTCACAAGGATGATTCCAGGAATGAAAGGGTATCGTACAAGGAATATTTGATAGCTCTGGATCTGTACTCGCTGAAATTCGGAAGGATGAGGGGGGGAATCTTATTGAAACCTTTCGAATGTTGAAAGGCCTAAACAGAATAGATGTGGAAAGAATGTTTCCCATGGTGGGAGAGTGTTGGACAAGAGGGCACAGCCTCAGGATAGAGGGGTGCCTTTTCAATACAGAGATGCGGAAAAATTTCTTTAGCCAAAGGGCTGTGAATTTGTGGAATTTGTTGCTACATGTGGCTGTGGAGGCCAGGTCGTTGGGTGTATTTAAGGCAGAGATTGATAGGTTCTTGATTGGACACGGCATCAAAGGTTACGGGGAGAAGGCCAGGAACTGGGGTTGAGAAGGAGATAGAAAAAAAGGATCAGCCATGATTGAATGGCGGAGCAGACTCAATGGGCCAGACGGCCTAATTCTTATGGTCTTATAACAATATAAGCTATAGATTACAATAAGAAGTACATTTAAAAAAAATTAGTCCAAAAAGAGAGAGAAAAAATGCAGAGGAGTAACTGATTGGGATATATAGAATAATGAGGTAAATAATGAGAAAAACAATAAGAAGATGGAATATGAGGAAGCTAGCCAATAATATAAACAAGGATACAAGAAGTTTTTTTGCAGATATATAAAGAGTAAAAGAGAAGCAAGATTGTATATTGGGCCACTGGAAAATGACACTGGAGAGATAATAATGGGGGACAAAGAAATAGTGGACGAGCTTAATAAGTATTTTGCACCAGTCTTCACTGTGAAGGACAACCAGCTATATGCTGAAAATTCAAGAGTGTCAGGAGGCAGAAGTGAGTGTAGTTGCTATTACGGAGAGCCGGAGATGACTCCTGATCATACAGCTGATGCTTTAAAGTATTGCACTAACCACGCACACTAATCTCCCTGCTCTTGCATTAAATGGCCCAACTAATGAAGGCAGGCATGTATTTTATTTCTTAACCACCTTATCTACCAATGATGATAATACTAAGGCGGTTTGGGAAGCTGAAAGGTCTGAAAGTAGATAATTCACCTGGACCAGATGGATTATTCATTAGAGGCTTTTAAGAGAGGTTTGGATACTTACTTAGATGTGAGGAAGATGAGGGATAAGGACATGATGTAGGTAGGAGGGATTAGTGTTTGGGTGTTTTTGATTTGCTTTTTAGCTGGCTTGGCTCAACATTGTGGGCCGAATGGCCTGTTTCATGTTGTACTGTTCTATATTCAATGTAAGCAGGGAGTCTGCTGCAGAAGGACTTAGATTAGAAGAATGGGCAAAGAAATGGCAGATGGAATGCAGTGTAGGGATGTGAATGGTCATGCACATTGATAGAAGGAATAAAGGCATAAAGTATTTTCTAAATGGGGTGAAAATTCAAAAAAATCAGAGGTGCAAAGGGACTTGGGAGTCAAGTACAGGATTCCCAAAAAGTTAATTTGTAGATTGAGCTGGTGGTGAGGAAGGCAAATGCAATGTTAGCATTCATTTCAAGGTGACTAAAATATAGAAGCAAAGGTGGGGTGATGAGGATTTATAAGGCGCTTATCGGACTGTACTTGGAGTTTTGTGAGCAGCTTTGGGTTCCTTATCTAAGAAAAGATGAGTTGGCATTGCACAGGGACCAGAGGAGATTCATGAGAATGACTCTAGGAATGAAAGGGTTAAGGTATGAGTTGCGTTTGATGGCTCTGGGACTGTACTTGCTGGAGTTTAGAAGACAGAGAGAATTTCATTGAAACCTGGTAAATATTGAAAGGCCTGGAGAGAGTGTATACAAAGAGGTTGTTTCCTGTAGTGGCGGATTTTTGGACCAAAGGGCACAAACACAGAATAGAAGGATGTCCATTTAGAACAGAAATGAGGAGGAATTTCTTAGCTAGAGGGTGATGAATGTGTGGAATTTGTTGCCACAGATGGCTGTGGAGGCCAACTCATTGGATATATTTAAAATGGTGTTTGATAGGTTTTTGATTGGTCTGGGTGTGGAAGGATACAGTGAGATGCAGGAGAATGGGGTTGAGAGGGATAATAAATCAGCCATGATGGAATGGCAGAGCAGACTTGATGGGCCAAATGGTCTAATTCAACTCCTTAGTCTTAGGGTTTTATGGTCTTAAACATTTCCTCCTGCCAAGGTCTAACCAAAGGGGATAGGCTTACAGTAAGGGATTGTTTCACCCAGTTGAAATCTGAACATATAGCCTGAACAGCTGGTGGAGACAGGTTACATTTAAGAAGCATTTAAATGTTCTTGAAATGCCTTGGCTCGAAGGCTGTGTCACATGCTAGCAAGTGGGATTAGTGTTAATTGGTACTTGATGGTTGGCATGTATATTGTTTGATTCTGTGATCATGAGGACATTAACTAGAATGTTAACTCTGTTTCTTCTCTGTGGCTGCTGAGAATTTTGTAAGTTTTCTCTTTTTACTTCAGCATCCCAATATTTTGCTTTTATTGGGATGTTTCTTTGCAAAGCTTTTCCATGGAAGCAATATTATAGTTTCCATATACATTACATTGTGGTGATCCCACCATAACAGTTGTTATGATCTGTTTAATGGGTTATTATTTTTCATTCACCTTTTGCCTCATCTTCCCTCCACCACTTCCCACTCTAACCATTGAAATCACGGTGAAGGTGTACGATGAAACGGAACCTCGTCTGAAGGAGCTGAGACCCTTTCCCGAGCTGCTGAAGGCAGCTGAACAAAGGCTCCACGAGTGTGAGGAAAAGCTCCTGAGTCGCAAGAGAAGGTTCCTTGACTTATCCAAAACACTGACTGAGCTACAGGTGAAGGTGCCATTTCTAGTGCAAAAACCAGTAATTGGTGGATGGATGTTAGAACAGTTGTTATCAGTTGAGTGCTTTGTCTGCCCAGCTTTTTGTAGCTTCAGTCTTGTGTGTACAAGAGTTTTTCTGGAGCCTTGAGACACAACACCTATTGATATTACTGTATATTGTGCAATGTCAGTAGCAAGGTTCTAGAAACAAGTGCTGAAATTGTGGATGGATTTCTAGTGGTTATTCTGTTCTCCTATCTCTTCCAGCACTGTATTTTCCATTTGTTCTCACTGCTCTGTCTTTCTGTTTTACTTACAAACCTGTAGTTGTTGCTTATTTACTAGTAATTTCAGCATTTCCTTGTGCGGCTTTCTGAAAGATCGGCACTCTTGTAGAAACCCTACATTTGTACCTATGTTGCAGGCCAGTGACCAGAGTTACAGAGAAAAATCCCCTTCGGAAAATCTGGAGTCCTTGAGGGAAGAGAAGCACACGTTGTTACAGGCTCTGGATGTTCTTTCCTGGTAATCTCTCAACCATTTTAAATCCTGTTTCAGATCATCTTTTTCAATGCATGAGCTCATCAGATCATTTCAGAACCTGTCAGTAAATCTTTTCTAATTTTGGCTTACCCAGATTGTATACACACACCACATTCTGTAGTTCAGCAGTGAAGCAGATGCCATCCCCTGGTAGCTCCCTCCTGATGCTCAGGGATTTCATTCTATATTATAAACAGAAGATATAGTGCAGATGCTGGAAATCCAAAACAATATACACAAAAATGTTGGAGAAACTTAGCATGTCAGGCAGTGCCTATAGAGGGGAATAAACAGTTGACATTTTGAACCAAGAGCCTTCTTCAGGACTTTACCATTTTATAATTTATGAAGCCCAGTTATGCTGATTTAAATGTCTTAAAGAGTGGATCTTGTCTCCTCTTGATCTCCAACGTAGTAACTCTCTGATGGGGCAGACATCTTTTCGTTCCATCACCCATGTTCATTACAGATCCCTCTTGAATTTTGTCCCAGACCAACAAGACCTGAATAGTTCTGACCAGAACTTGTACTTACAGCCACATGTTAAAGTCAGCACCCCACTAAATGTTCTTGCCATTTCTTTCTTCCTCCTCCATCTCCTGTCTCAAACTCATCAACTTTTGTGTTTAGCAAATGGTTGCTGAGATTATCATGGCTCTTAAACTGGTATGTCTGAACCAGCTGAGGAAGGGGGTAAGGAGAGATTGGGTGTTATTTAACAACAGTGATAAAAGTGATTGGGTACGTTTGTCAGTAAATGCCAACTCTGAAAAGAAAAGTAAGTGACTTCAATATTCGCATTGTACGAGTCAACATCTTGGCTGCTTCTGATGTGAAAATGGTAAACACATATTTGCCTCCTGGGTCTCAGAAGGGGTGTTGGCCACCTACCCAGACAGAATATGACGTGTTGCTCCTCCAAACTGAATTTAGCCTAATCATGGCAGTAGTTGAGGCTGTAGTCCAACATGTCAGAATGGGAATGGGAAGTTAAATTGAAATGGGTGACTTCTGGGAGATGATGGCTTATTTGGTAGGCAGAGCAATGGTGCGTCAAACCTGATGGCATGAACGTTGGTTTCTCTAGCTGCCATTAATTTCTTCCCCCTTTCTCTTTCTCTCTTGATCCATTCTCCATTCTGGCTACCGTCTCTCTTCTCCGCAACTGCCCATCACCTCTTTCTAGTTCCTCTCCTCTGTTTCTTTTTCCATGGTCCATTGTACTTTCCTTACAGACTCCATCTTCTTCAGCCATTTACCTCTTCTACCTATCCCCTCCCAACTTCTTTCTTCATCCTTCCATCTTCTCTCTCACCTGTCTCACCTATCTCCTGTCACTCCTTCCCCTCCCCCATCTTCTTATTCTGGCTTCTTCCTTCCTTTCCAATCCCAATGAAGGGTCTTGGCCCAAAATGTTAACTGCTTATTCCTTTTCACAGATGCTGCCTGACCTGCTGAGTTCCTCCGGCATTTTGTGTGTGTTGCTCTGGATTTCCAGCATCTTCAGAATCTCTCGTGTTTCTGCAAAAAAAAAGCATTGATTCCTTGTAGATTTTTCCATGTACAGCTCCCTCACTCTTCCTGCAGAGAGGCTCAGGGTTTTTGTGGAATGGGGTTGCTAGAACCCTGTGCCCAACCCTTTCCTTTCACATCCAGGCTTGGGACAGTCCATAGCGGGGCACTTTTTTTTTGTTTTGTAACTTGTAGTGATTTTTTTTTGTCTTGCACTGTACTCCTACCATGAAATAACAAATATTATGATAAATGTCATTGATAATTCAGCTGTGCAGTGAGCTGCCATTGGAAGTAGTAAATGTGGGTTTGATTGCAACACTTAAGAGAACCTTGCATAAGTACATGGATAAGAATGATATGGTGGGCTATGGTCTGAGTGCAGGTTGATGGGAATGAGCAGAATAACAATTGGCATAGATTAGATGGGCCAAAGTGCCTGATTCTGTGCTGTACTGCTCTACGACTCTATAATAAACATGATTCTGATTCTGGTCATCTCATACAAACAGGGAAAATAGTAGCAGGAATCTTTTAAGTTTGCTGCATTAGTTAATATACTCATCCAATAATGAATCTGTGGAATTCATTGCCACAGATGACTGTGGAAGCCAAGTCTTTGGGTATATCTGAACCAAAAGTTGGTGGGTTCTTGATTAGTGAGGGTGTCAAAAGTTATGGGGAAAAAGACAGGAGAATGGGGTCGAGAGGGATAATAATTCAGCCATGATGGAATGGTGGAATAGACTTATTAGGCCAAAGGGCCTAATTCTACTCCTATCTCTTAAGACTTGGATCCTGTGATTGAAGTGGTACAGTTATGAAGGATGTCCACATCTAATCATGCTGGCATTAGGCATCAAAAAATAAAATCCCATTAACGTCCCTTGTTTAAGATTACCTTAATGGGGGATTTTTAATTGGTCTCTATAGGCCATTAATTGCCAATAATCTGATCATATTCTCTTTGCAATTGACCTGGATTAGACCTTCTTACTCAAACTGAATACGAGAGTTCACTGAACCCAAGATTTTTTCAGTTACTGTCTACATTTCACATTGAAATCATCATTGACTAAATCGATTTGATGGCAATGTAGGCTGGATTCAATTCCAGTATACAAATGGAAACCTGCCAAAGAAATACTAAGTACTTTTGTTTTAGTTGGTTAGCAATTTTAATAACCAGTATACCATTGATAGGAGGGTGCACATTTTCCAACTGCATTTAGATTCTTTTTCCCTTCCCCATTCTGGCTTCCCCCTTACACCTGCTCTTCACGTCATCTGCCAACCACCTGCCTCTGATGCCCCTCCTCCTTTCCTTTCTTCCATGGGTCCACTGTCCTCTCCTATCAGATCTCTCCTTCTTCAGCCCTTACCTCTTCCACCAATCACCTCCCAGCTTCATACTTCATCCACCTTCTCCCATCCACCAGCTTCCCCCTCACCTGGTCTCCTATCACCTTCTTGTTTGTTCTCCATCTCATCCCACCCCCCCACCTTCTTATTCTGGTTTCTTCCTCCTTCCTTTCCAGTCCTGGTGAAGGGCCTGGGCCCAAAATGTTGACTTGTTATTCCTCTCCCGCGGTGCTGCCTAACCTGCTGAGTTCCTCCAGCATTTTGTATACATTGCCTCTGCAGAACCTATTGTGTTTCGATTACCTTTCTAGCTTGAGTTCACTAAAGAATTTCAATCATTATTGATCGAAGGAAGCTGAAGGAGGTTGATATACAAAACCAAGAGCTGAATGAGACAATGGCAAAACAAGAAGAAGCAGTTTTATTCAGCAACTGCCAACTGGAGGAGCGATCGAGGGAATCTGCAGCTCTGAGCCAGCAGTTGGAAGCTGCGTTACTTGATGTCAGTGAAAAGGTATAAACATATCCCTTGCTGGAAGCTGTTAGATTTTCTGTTGGTTCTTGCCTTAAACAAAAAGTGAATTGTATTCTCCTTTACTGGTAGGTATAAATGCAAATTAAAAAATTTTCCCAAATGAGATTAATTTGTGCTTTGATGCTGCCTGACCTGCTGAGTTCCTCCAGCATTTTGTGTGCATTGCTCTGGATTTCCAGCATCTGCAGAATCTCTTGTGTTTTTGGTTTGTGCGTAACATAAGAATGACACATGTAAAATGCTGGAGGAACTCAGCAGGTCAGGCAGCATCTGTTGAGAACAAACATTCGGCATGTCATGCCAAGACTATTCATCAGAAAAATGACATTTGAGACCTGTGAAATTCATCAAAGAATTCAGGAACACTATAAACTAGGAGCAGGAGTAGGTCAGGCCCACTGATGCCTGACCCACCATTGAATATGTCCATACTGTGCTAGTTTATCATCACCCACAATTCCTCAATCTTTCAAATATTTATCTACTGCCATCTTAAATATACCCAATGGCCTGGCATCTGCCACTATCAGGGTCAGAGAATCTAAGTTCAATTTCAAGTTTATTGTCATTCAACCGAAAAGAAACAACATTCCTCCAGACCAAGGTGCACAACAGAGTACATATAACTCACACACATAACACAAAGTAATGTTACCACAAATACTGTAAATTAACAAATAATTATGTGCATTTATGGCACAAAACTTGGGTAGTGGCCAAGAGTTTAATAGTCTCACAGCCTGGGGGAAGAAGCTGTTTCCCAACCTAACAGTCTTTGTCTTAGAGCTACAGTACCTCCTGCCTGATAGTTGGGGGAGGGACGATATAAAAGAGATTGTTGGATGGATGGGAGAGATGGATGGATGGAAATTCCCTATCCTCAGAGATAAGAAAGATCCTCATACTTCATTTTCAAATGACGTGCCCCTTATTTTACAGGTATGCATCCTTGGGTGGCGGGGTGGAGATGCATCTCTACCAAGGGAGGTATAAGACGATCCTTCCCTCCGCTGGCCTGCAGGTCACCCTGCGGCAAGGTGTAACACCTGCTTAGTACCCCCCCCCCCCCCCTCACCCCCGATCAGGGTCACATGAAGCCATGGGAGCAGGTGGTGAATGGTTGTATGAGCAGCCGGTGCATACCACAAGTCCTGGTTATGCAACCACTGACGCCAAGCAGACAATCTCTAAAGAGTATTAATAATGGCTGGGGTCACCCATCTTGTAAAGACACTGCCCAGAAGAAGGCAATGGCAAACCACTTCTGTAGAAAAATTTGCGAAGAACGATAAGACCATAATCGTCCATATCATAGGACACAGCACATAACAAGCAAATGAACCCTTTTTGATGGCTATCCCATTCAGCATTTACCCTGTCAAACCCCTTTAGAATCTACACGTTTGATTAAGTTCACCCATCATTCAATTTCTCACTAAAGTTGAGTAATAAAAGTTTCACTGTACCCTTGTTGTTTCTATTGGCATGGCTGTGATACCCCCTTGTTTATGGGTTTTTAAATCTAATTCCTCATTCGTTAGACACGTTCCCTTCCCTTTCACAGGTCAGGGAGATGAAAGACCAGGCTGCAGCTAAAGAACGGGCATTTCAGAACAGGATACTTGAACTGGAATCGGAGTTAAATAGAACGACAAATGGCCTGAAACTGCTTCAACAAAGCAAAGATCGTGTGAGTTTGGTGCATGTTATACATCGGTCAGTGTAAAGGAAGGTATAGACTTCACTGAGGACACATCTGCAAGTTGCGGAAAAGAGCATGAGGCAAAATTACATTTATTCAAATGGGGGGGTTGCGAGGCAAGAATCTCAAGTGTAATCTGTGGGGAAGCAGTGAAAAACATTTGAAAGGATTCTTGAAGTACGTTCAGCCAGAGACTCATTCCACCAAGATGTAACACTGAGCGTCATAGGAAGTCATTCCTACCTGTGGCCATCAAACTTTACAACTCCTCCCTTGGAGTGTCAGACACCTTGAGCCAATAGGCTGGTCCTGGACTTATTTCCACTTGGCATGATTCACTTATTATTTAATTATTTATGGTTTTATATTGCTATATTTCTTCACTATTCTTGATTGGTGCGGCTGTAACGAAACCCAATTTCCCTCAGGATCAATAAGGTATGTCTGTCTGTCTGTCTGTCACTATGTCATTGGCACTATTCTGCCTGTTGACAATGACAGTGGTTTAATTTCCATACCACACCTGTCCCGTTTTACTTTGGAATGTGCTTGCTGTACTCTCTGCTTCCTGTTGGACATCTAAAGTAGATGGTGGATGAAAATCTAATGAGATAACTGAATGATGCAGAATCTAGTGATAATTAGCTGCAAAGCAAAAGGAATGCATCAATCAATAAATCATCAAGCAAAACCAAATCTTCTCAAACTGCCTTGCAAAATACCTCAGGCTGAATCCATTGATTGGTGACTGATTGGTAAAAAGAACAAACTCCGTATACTTTGTCATGCAGCTTCTTTTGTATAGTGATATATTTAACAGCAAGGCTTGAATGAGTGGTGCCACAGTAGTGTAGTGGTTAGTGCAATGTTATTACAGCTCAGGGTGTTCCAGAGTTCAGAGTTCAGGGGTTCGGAGTTCAGTTCCAGCACTGTTCCTAAAGGAGATTCTATACATCCTCTTCATGGAATGCATGGGCTTTCTCCAGGTCCTCGGTTTCCTCACACTGTCCAAAGACATACCAGGTTAGTTAATTGGCCATTGTGAATTGTTTCATGATTAGGTTAGGGTTAATCGGGTTTGTCACTGATTGCTGGGGCAGCATAGCTCGAAGTACGTTAGTCACTTTTAAAAATTTTCCAGCGTCTGGAGTTTTATCTGTTTTCTGCCAACAAGCGTTGGTAGTGGTTTATTATTGGTGTGCATACCAAGATACAGTGAAAAGCTTTGCTTGCTATCCAGACAGATCATGCCGCATATAAAGGCATCGAGAGAGTAAAAAGCAGAACACGGTGTAGCAGGCACAGAGAAAGTGCAGTTCACGTCAACAACGTGCAAAGGCTGTGATGATTTCAAGATTCAAGTTTATTTGTCACACGTATATTGAAATATACAGTGAACTACACCGTTTGCCAATACATTGTACCAAGAGAGAAAGTAATCAAAGTCAGGTGGAACAAATACTCTGTACAGATTGTGAGCAACTTTGGGCCACTTACCTAAGAAAGGATGTGCTGGCATTGCAGGGGGTCCAGTGGAGATTCAGGAGCATGATCCAACAATGACAGTTAGCTTTTGATGGCTCTGCACCTGTACTCACGAGTTTAGAAGAGTGATTCAGCGAGGGGGAGGATCTCATTGAAACCTATTGAATATTGGAAGGCTTCAACAGAGTGGACGTGGGGAGGATGTTTCCTATAGCGGGGGTGTCTAGGACCAGAGGGCACAGCCTCAGAATAATAGGATGTCCCTTTATAACACAGGTGAGGAAGAATTTCTTTAGTCAGAGGGTGATGCACCTGTGGAATTTGTTGCCACAGACAGCTGCGGAGGCCAAGTCATTGGGTATATTGAAAACAGAGGTTGATATGTTCTTGATTAATAAGCATGTCAAAAGTTATGGCGAGAAGGCAGGAGACTGATGTTAAATCAGTCATGATGGAATGGTAAACCAGACACAATGGGCCAAAGACAGACGGAGAGACAGACATACTTTATTGATCCGGAGGGAAATTGGGTTTTGTTATCAAATGATCTAATTCTGATTCTCAAAGAGCAGTTAAGATCAAAAGCATACTACCTGTAAAGATAATGGAATGACCTTCAGCAGTAATCTTCAAAAGCTAATTGGAGCTGAATTTGAAAAGGACTGATTTGCAAATTAAGGTGGAAAGGTGGATGTGGGTCAAATTGGAGAGAACTTGCAAAAAAGCCAATGGGTAGAACAGTTTGTAAAGACTCCTTGATCCATTCGTTTGCAAGTTCTTCAACAGCAAAACAATCCAGATAAACCACTCCAGTGCTCTCTTTATAATGAAAATTTTCTTTCCAAAAGCTCAAGAGATGACTCTTGCTTCCTCAGGCTGACCTAAACCATAAGATGCGTCTGCAGGAGTTGAAACTCAGCCTCGAACAATCTGAGAATCAGAATCGGAGCATCCAGAACTACATCCAGTTCCTCAAAACATCTTACACAACAATGTTTGGAGACAGCGTACCAACAGATCTTCACACCGAGCCGTTGCTTGACAATGTTCCCACAACTCTGTCCTCAACTGCATGACAATCCTTCCAGATGAGACGTATCAAAAATCAGGTTCATTGCAGGTCATGGAAATTGCTAATGATGTGAACATTGTGCTGCTGTCAACTATGATTAAACTGAATACCTTAAACGTTGTATTTTTAATAACGAAACTAATTTTAGTAATTTAATTTAAGATGCTTTATTGGATCCTCATGATTTTTTTCATAACCTATTCAAACAATATTGTTTCCTACTTAAAAATAAGTTAATCTCCGGTGCTGTCAAATGGGATACAGAGTTCTGTGAATAACAATTTTCATAATCTTATGCATTATTTTCAGGTTTAAAATATTAATGGTGTAAAAGGTTTTGTGAAATCATGAGTTCAATATCATCTTTTTGACTCCTTTTTGTATTTGACATTTTGCCTTCTTGCCCATCTTAGACCAGATGGTTCATCCTTCACTTGTCTCAGTTCCATTGTGCTTGAAGGATACCTCCTAGGGCAGTAGCCTCTGCTCACACCTCCTATGTCTTAAAGCATATGGCATCTTAGGAGTCAGAGACGAGACTGCAGTTGCTGGGATCTGGGTGGCACGGTAGCCTAGCCATTAGCTTAATAATTTACAGTGCCGGTGACCCAGGTTCAATTCCCTCCGCTGTGCATAAGAAGTTTGTATGTTTTCCTGTGCCTGCATGGATTTCTTCCCACATTCCAAAGATGTATGGGTTAGTAGGTTAATTGGTTACATTGGGCAGTGCAGGTTCGTTGGGCTGGAAAAGCTTGTTATTGTGCTGTATCGCTAAACAAAATAAAACCTGGAGATTTGTTCCTGGCATTTCATGAGCTCCACACACACATTTTTCCTGAGCTTGCAGTTGGCAATAGGATGAAATCTGACAAACTCCTTCCCATGTTGGCCACAGTCTCAACGTAGTCCACTCACTCCCTCCAGATCGAAGCTGTGGGAAACCAAGTGGGTCAAAGTTGCAGCCATCTCTTTGTGGGATGCATGGAAGAGCCCTTGTTTCTGTCTTCTTTACACACCCTCCCTCAGTTCACTTTTTCTCCCCAGTACGTCAATGACTGAAGATTTGGGAAATCTGTAAAGGAAAAAAAATTGGAAAGAGCAGACCAGGTAGCATCGTTGGGGTGGGGGTTGGGGGGAGGGTGCTGGAAATCTGGATCAACACACAAAAAGCTGGAGGAACTCAGTGAGTCAGGCATAAGGTGAGTAGGAGCAGTATTTTGCTCAGAGTAGGGGAGAACAAAACTAGGGAACATTCATTTAGGAGTAGAGGGGAAGGATTTAAATGGGACCTGACGGGAAAGTTTTTCACACGGAGGGTGGTGAATATATGGAATGAACTGCCAGAGGAAGTGGTTGAGGCAAGTACAATTGTATCATTTAAGAAACACTTGGAACGAATGCAGGAAGTTGGTACTAACTGGGTGGGCACTGTGATCAGCATGGTCTGGTGGGTCAAACAGGTTGTATCCAAGCTTTATTGCTCTGTGACTCTAGACTATATCACAGTTGTAAGTTACTAATTTTTAAATTTGCCTTGGATATGTCTGCACTTTGCAATAATTAATTCTTTGAAAGTAACGTTTTGGCTGGGACATTGATATATTTTGAGGATGTGCAAAGTGCTAATTAAATGCAAATTATTATCCTAAGCAAACTGACAAAACACTCAGGTATTCTTAGACATAGGGGATTCTGCAGATGCTGGAAATCCAGAACAACATGCACAAAATCCTGGAGGAACTCAGCAGGTTAGGCAGCAGCTATGGAAAGGAATAAACAGTTGACATTTTAAGCCAAGACCCCTCATCAAGACTAGAAAAGAAGGAGAAGAAACTTCAACATGAAGATGAGGAGGGAGGGAAAGAGCTTCATTGAGCACTTTGCTCTGTCTGCAACAACCATGAATTCCTGGTGGCCAACCATTTTAATTCCACTGCCCATTCCCATTCTGACATGTCAGTCCATGTCTTCCTCTACTGTCATGATGAAGCCCCTCTCGGGATGAAGGAGTAGCTCCTCATATTTCATCTAGGTAGCCTCCAACCCGATGGTGTGAATATCGATTCCTCTAATTTCTGGTCGTTTCTCACTGCTCCCCCTCCTCTACTTTACCATTCCCCATTCTGGCTCCTCACCTTTTCTCTTCTCCTCACCTGCCTGCACCACCCTCTGGTGCCCCACCTCCTCCCCTTTCTCCCATGGTCCATTCGCCGCTTCTATCAGATTTCTTCTGCTCCAGCCCTTTGCTTCTTCCACCTAACACCTCCCAGCTTCTTTCTTTATCCTCCCCTCGCCCATCCACCTGGTTTCACCATCATCTTCCAACTTGTTCTGCTTCCCCCCCTCCACCTTCTTCCCCCCTTCCCTTCCAATCCTGATGAAGAGTCTCAGCCCAAAACATTGACTCCTTATTCCTTCCCAAGGATGCTGCCTGACTTGCTGAGTTCCCTCTGCATTTTGCAGGTATTCCTAGAACAAGCTGGTAAATTGACAAAAACTAAAGGCTGCATTGAGTGACAGTGATAAGACAGAGTGAGAATGATTATTTAATGTCTCCGTCAATCATCTCTGGGTCCTGTATTGCTTTGTCTATATGAGACTGAATTAGAAGACACAATTAGTAAATATACACTGCCATTGTTAGAAGAAATTCCTTTCACACATCTTCTTTCCTCTACCATGATAATTCTGCCTAAATATTGATGGCTATAACCTTAGACATATTCGCTCACCCACATCCAGCCTCACTGGTTATGCGATATTGTGTTCCTTCCTGATTGCCCCCCAATCCTATTGTATAGAAGTCATAGAAAAAATACAGCGCAAACTCAGGCTATTGGGCCCATCTCTTCCATGCCAAACAATTTAAACTGCCTAGTCCCATTGACCTGCAGCAGAACTGGAGCCCTCCGTACCCCTACCATCCATGTACCTATCCACACTTCTCTTAAACAACATCAAATCCAAATGTAACACTTGTGCTGGCAGCTCATTCCACACTCTCACCACCCTCTGAGTGAAGAAAGTTTCCCCATATTCTCTTAAACTTTTCACCTTTCATCCTTAACCCATGACCTCTAGTGGAAAAATAAAAAGCCTGCTTGCATTTACCCTATCTATACCTCTCGTAATTTTGTATACCTCTATCACATCTCCTCTCAATCTTCTACATTCCAAGGAATAAAGTCCTAATCTGTTCGATCTTTCCTTATAACTCAGGTCCTCCAGACCCAGCTACACGCTCGTAAATTTTCTCTGTACTCTTTCAGCATTATTTACATCTTTCCTGTAGATAGATGACCAAAACTGCGGAATTACAATGGAGCTTAACAGCGACTCCTTCAAGCTCATCTGCGGAAACAGCTTAATTTCTACCTTTAATTTCTCTCTTTTTCCTTTTCAAGGTTGATGGGTTTCTGTTGGAGATGCTGACCTAGAGCTACACTCAAACTTTGGTTCTTTGCAGCGGTGGGACTCGCTCACAGGGGCTCATCGCCTGTGCTGCTTTTGATACCCCAAGGACGCGCCCTAGAAGACGAGCGCGCCTGCGGGGATCTGAGACTTTGTGGCCCTGTGGATGAGCTGACTCTATGCCAGTACCACCAACTGAAGCACCACAGGAGAAATGGAACATCAGGAACAGTGGATCAGCTGCCGAGGGCTCAGCAAATCTTCCTCCTTTCTCCGATTCCTGAGTCGGAGAACTTGGAGGAAAGAAGTGACGCAGCAAATCAGTGAGCTCTTTTGTTATGTCTGCCCTCTTGCTGTGAAAGGGTGACACCTCTTTGTCCCTTTATTGGGAAGAGAGAGAGAGCCTGTGGTATGTTGAAAGTTGAGATGAACATTTAGTTCTTGTTGTACTGCAGATCATGGTCTTTCTTGGGGGCTTTACTATTGCTTACTTGGTGGATGGAGGGTGCTGATGCTTTTTTTGTGCTGAAGTAAGTGGAGAGAGGGAGGGTCCTTGTTCTGCTGCTGCTTCTGTGTGGGAGGGGGAGTACAAGGGGGCCCTGGGGTTGTAATGTTTTTATTGTCACTCATTCTTTGGGCACTCCTGTTTATGTGGATGTTTGTGAAGAACAAGAATTTCTGGTTGTATACATTCTCTGATATTAAATGGAACTATTGAAAGTAGGCCTTATCAACATCCTATACAACTTTAACATACGGTGTTAATCCATGGTAGGATTTTCCCAGCAAAGAGGTAGCCATTGTCGGAGGGAAGAGCACATCATAAGCCAACTGTTCTTTGCAATTATGGAAAGTTTTGCTACACAAAGCAGCTATTTCATTCCCTGAGTCCATGCTTGCAAAAATCAACAGCAATAATAAATAATAATTCAACTAATTCCATTCTAAAGGCTTTAACATTTAACGTGCTTGATGGTTGTTATAAAGATGAGATGGTAAACAATGGTCTGTATTCAATACTTAGCATATGCTTTGATTTTTTTTTATCATTCCCCCTAATCCACCTTGTCACTATTTAGCACACAGCCACTCCTATTGTTTATTTCTGATTTACAACCACCTTATTCTTCTCTTTCAAGAAAGCCCAGCAGCGTCTCTGCTTTCTGCGAAGGCTGAGAAAAATCCATCTCCCAACCCCCATCCTCACCACATTCTACAGGGGTTGTATTAAGAGCATCCTGAGCAGCTGCATCACTGCCTGGTTCAGGAATTGCACCATCTCAGATAGCAAGACCCTGCAGTGGATAGTGAGGTCAACTGAGAAAATCATCGGGGTCTCTCTTCCCGCTATTACAGACATTTGCACTACACAATGCACCCGCAAAGCTAACAGTATTGTGAAGGACCCCACGCACCCCTCACACAAACTCTTCTCCCCCCTGCCATCTGGCAAAAGGTACTGAAGCATTCGGGCTCTCACGACCAGACTGTGCAACAGTTTCTTTCCCCAGGCCATCAGACTCCTCAATACTCAGAGTCTAGACTGACATCTACATCATTTATTATTATATTGTAATTTGTCCTCTACTGTGCCTATTGTTTATTAATTATTGTACTCCCCTGCACTGTTTTGTGCACTTTATGTAGTCCTGTGCAGGTCTGTAGTCTAGTGCAGTTTTTATGTTGTTTTATGTAGTCTAGTGTAGCCTTGTGCTGTCTCACATAGTCTAGTGTAGTTTTGTGTTGTTTCCTGTAGCACCAGGGTCCTGGAGGAACATTGTTTCATTTTTACTGTGTACTGTACCAGCAGTTCATGGTCGAAATTACAATAGACTTGACTGACTAGACAAGGATCACTGGAACAGTAAAAAACATGGTCCAGTAGCTCTTGCATCCACAGTCATGAACATTATCCAGTAGTGTTTTGAGGGGTTGGTGTTGAGACACACTGTATCAACTCCTTCCTGAGAAGTGACTTGGGTCTGGAGCAACAGGTCCACAGCAGACACCATCACTCAACCTTCACTCTTCACCCAACCCTGGAACATCTGGACAGCAAAGATGCCTACATCAGGATGCTCTTTATCGACCACAGTTCAGCATTAAATACCATCATCCCCTCAAAGCTAACCAACGAGCTTCAAGACCTCAGCATCAATACCTCCTTGTGCAATTTCCTCACTTGCAGACCCCAGTCAGTTCAGAATGACAGCAGCATCTCCTCCATGATCTCCATCAGCACAGGTCCGTCACAGGGCTGTGTGCTTAGCCCCCTGTTCTGCTCGTTTTAAGATTGTGCGGCTAAGCACAGCTCCAAAGCCATATTCAAGTTTGCTGATGACACCACCGTCATTGGCTGAATTGAAGTTGGTGACAAATCAGCATGTTGGAGGGAGTTGGAAAATCTGGCTGAGTGATGCCACAACAGCAGTATCAGCAAGACCAAGGAGCTGACTATTGACTTCAGGAGAAGGGAACCATTGGTCATGATCTTCATCAGCACAGATGCTCCACAAGGCTGTGTGCTTAGTCCCCTGTTCTACTCACTTTACACTTATGACTGTGTGGCTAAGCACAGCTCCAATGCCAGATTCAAGTTTGCTGATGACACCACTATTGTAACCTGAATCAAAGGTAGTGATAAATCAGCATATAGGAAGAGATTGAAAATCAGGCTGAGTGGTGTTATATCAACATCCTCTTACACATTGTTTGCAAAACCAAGGAGCTGATTATAGACTTCACTAGAAAGAAACCAGTGGTCCATGAGGCAGTCCTCATTGGTAGATCAAAGGTGGAGAGGGTCAGCAACTTTAAGTGGTGTTACCATTTCAGAGGACCTGTCCTGGGCCCAACACATAAGTACAATTATGAAGAAAGCACAGCTTTCACTTCCTTCAGAGTTTGCCAAGGTTCAGCATGACATCTATAACTTTGACTAGCTTCTATCAATGTATGGTGGAGAGTATATTGACTGGCTGCACCACAGCCTGGTATGGAAACACCAATGTCCTCGAAAAGAAAATCCCACAAAAATAGTCCATCATGGGTAAAGCCCTCCTCACCATTTACACAAGCGTTGTCGCAGGAAAACAGCATCCATCATCAGGGACCCCAACTACCCAGTTTATGCTGTCTTCTCACTGCTGCCATCAGGAAGAAGGTAACAGGAGCCTCAGGACTCACACCACCAGGTTCAACTACTCAATTATCAGGCTCTTGAATCAAAAAGAGGATAACTTTACTCAACTTCACTTGCCCTATCATTGAACTGTTCCCACAATCTATGGACTCACTTTCAAGGACTCTTCATCTCTTGTTCTCAATATTTATTGCTCATTGATTATTATTTGCTGAGGTTCAGGCACAGTCATTTCTCAATTGCTAGGAACTTTCGGATTATTCTAGTGGTGTTTAGTATTGTGGCTTTCTGAAGATTTACATAGATAATACTGTGTAGCCCTGATTGTTTAATGCTATTGTGTAGTGTCTTTGGGATGACACCAGTTGTAGCTATTACTACTGGGACAATGCATACCTTGTTCATATTCCAAAGTCTTTCAGTTTTGTTTTTAAATTCAGCATATTTCTGGTGTTTTTCACTTAATAATTTCTGTATATTATGTTTGTTTGGAATGACTATATCTATTTAAATTTGATTTTATTGAGATACAGCCCTTCCAGCTGCACCACCCAGCAATTTCCCAATTTAATCCTAGTCTAATTACGGGACAGTTTACAATGGTCAATTCGTCTTTCAACCAGTATGTCTTTGGACTTTGGGAGAAAACAGGAGCACTCGGAGGAAACTCACACGGTCACGGTTAGAATGTACAGCATCTTTGGAGGCAGCGGCAGGAATCGAACCTGGATCACCTGTACTGTAAAGAGCTGTGCTAACCACTATGCTACCATGCAGCCTATATCTATTAATATTAACATCTATTTATCAAGTTGTTCTTTCCTGTATTATTATTATGGATTGTCCAATCTGTAATAACAAAACAGTCATTCTATAATTTATGGGATTCTAACTCTAAAACTGGATCAGGTTTGTATTTATAGTACGTATGATTTCATTTATAAGTTTGTATTGTAAAGTAAGATTTTGATGAATAATATTTGCCACTTGATTATGCCTGTGTAAGTAATCAGATTGAGTTAAACTTCAACAGGATCCTGTAATGTGTTGGATTGCTTCCGGTGTCTCTTGGCATTTTCTACATTTATACTCTTGAATTTGTTGGTCTTTTGTTATGTATTTTTAATCATTTTTTTGTGTTAACCACCAGGTCCTGTATTGCCACAAGGCTTCTGTTTCTGGGAAGAGGTCTCCCACTCTGAGCTAGGCGTTTGACGCTTCCTTGTCACCATTGAGTCTGCTCAGACTGTGGAGATGCCTTCCATGGAGGTCATGCTCTTCCATTGGTTAATTTTCCTTCAATAGTGATAATGTCTTCATTTTTCTGGGTTGTGCTCTCGTTTGTTCTGTGGCGTATACGTCTTTTCAGAATTGCATACACTCGCGTGGAGTACTGAATCCTGGTTTTGCTGATGAAAATATATCTTTAGAAGTTTTATCTGACTGTTGTGTAGATTTTTAATGTCTGTTATCCCTTTTCCCCCTCTGCGCCTTTGTTGTGTTTCAGTCACATGGTATTTGTCTCCATCTGCTGGTTCCCCTCTGTATCGCCGGTCAATCACATACAGAACCTAGTGAGTCTTGAAAGATCATTACTAATTCTTCAACAATCTCTTCAGCTACTTTCAGAACTCTTGAGTGTCATCGATCTGGTCCAGGTGACTTATTTGCTTTCAGACCTTTCAGCTTCCCAAGCACCTTTGTAATAGCAACTGTGTTCACTTACATCCCCTGACACTCTCAAACTTCCACCATACTGCTCGTGTCTTCCATAGTAAAAACTGATGCAAAATACTTAATCAGTTCATCTACCATTACCTTGTTCCCCCATGACTACCTCTCCAGCACCCCATTTTCCAGCGGTCTGATATCTACTCTTGCCTCTCTTTTATTCTTTATATATCTGAAAATATTTTCAGTATCCACATTAATATTATTGGCTAGCTTAACCGCTTATTTCATCTTTTCCCTCCTTATGGTTTTTTGGTGCCGCCTTTTAGTTTGTAAAAGCTTCTGAATCCTCTAACTTCCCACTCTTTTTTTCTCTATTATATGCTGTCTTTTTTTGCTTTTATGTTGGCTCCCTTGTCCACCATGGTTGCATCATCTGGCCTTTAGAGTACTTCTTCTTTGGGATGTAACTATCCTGCACCTTCTGAATTAATCCCAGAATCTCCAGCCATTACAGTTCTTCTGTCATCCCTGCTGGTGCCCCTTTCCAAACAATTTTAACCAACTCATCTGTCATACCTCTGTAATTCTCTTTACCTCAATGTAATACTGATATATCTGACTTTAGCTTCTCTCTCTCAAATTGCAGGGTGAATTCTATCACATTATGATGACTCACTCCTGAAGGTTCCTTTACCTTAAGCTCTTTAATCAAATCCAGTTCATAACCCAATACCCAATTCAGAATAGTTGATCCCCTAGTAGGCTCAACAAGAAACTGCTCTAAAAAGCCATCTCATAGACATTCTATAAAGTCCCCCTCTTGGAATCCAATACCAGCCTGATTTTCCCAATCTACCTGCTTATTTGAATCCCCCATGATTATCACGACACTGCGTTTTTGGCATACCTTTTCTATCTCCAGATGTACTTTGTGCCCCACATCCTGGCTGTTGTTTGGAGGTCTGTATATAACTCCCATCAGGGTCTTTTTACCTCTGCAGTTCCTTAACTCTACCCTCAAGAATTCTTCATCTTCCGGTTCTATATCACCTCTTTCTAAGTATTTGATTTCATTTTTTTACTAACAGAGCCACCCAACTCCTCTGGCAATCCTGTCCTTTGGATACTATCTTTATCCTTGGGTGTTAAGCTCCCAACTATGACCTTCTTTCAGCCACATCTTGGTGACGTCATACCAACATCAACATCATACCTACTAATCTCTAACTCCACTACCAGATCATCTACCTTATTCCATATACTGCATACATTCATATATAATACTTTCAGTCCTGTATTCATCCTTTTTGATTTTGCCTTTCTTTTACACTGCAACTCATCCTACTGACTGCAATTTTTCCCTATAATCTGCCTCTCCTTCCTGACAGTCGCACTATACACTGCCTCTGCTTGTACACAAAATGCCCCATCTTCAATCCTATCGCTTCAGTTCCCATCCCCCTGCCCACAAGGATATTGGTTCCCTCTCAGGTTCAGGTGTAATCCATTCCTCTTGTACAGGTTATGCCTTCCCCAGACGTGATCCTAATGTCCCAGAAATCAGAAGCCCTGCCCCTGCACCAGTTCCTCAGGCACCTTCAATCATCTGCCAAGCAACCCTTTTCTTACCCTCACCGGTGGGTGAGCAATCCACAGGCAGTCATGCACAGTTCACTACCCCAGAGGTCCTATTTTTCAGCTTTCTACTTAGCTCCCTAAATTTTCTCTTCAGGACCTTCTCCTTTTCCCTACCTGTGTCTTTGTGGCAATGTGTACCAACACTTCTGACCGTTCACCATCCCCCTTTAGAATGTGGCCCAGGTCTGAGATGTCCCCGACCCTGGCACCTGAGAGGCAATGTACCATCTGGGCGTCTCTATCGCGTCCACAGAATCTCGTGACTACTCCTCTAATTATGGAATCCCCTTTCACTGCTGCAGTCCTCTTCTCCCTCCTTCCCTTCTGAACCACAGCACCAGAGACCCAGTCGCTGAGGCTTCTCCTAGTACATCGTCCTCTACCACCTCCCCCACCCCACCAACTATCAAAAGTGGTGTACTTATTATTAAGGGGAATGGCCGCGAGGGTACACTGTACTGGCTACCCATTTCCTTTTCCTCTCCTAGGTATCTGTCTCCTGCAACTTGGGGGTGATTACCTCCTGCATCTCCTATCCATCATCTTCTCAGTTCCTCATCTGAGCCAAAGGTCATCGAGCTGCAGCTCCAGTTCCTTAACGCATTCTCTGAGGAGTTGCACTCAGTGCACCTGGTGCAGATGCGGTTCTCTGAGAGGCTGGAGGTCTCCCAGAACTAGACCATCAGACATAGGAGCAGAATTAGCCCATCGAGCATTCAGCCCATCGAGTCTGCACCATCATTCCATCATGGAATGAGAGCCAGCGAGAAAAGTGCAAAAGGTGATGGTTATTTCTTCAGCGGTTTGAACGGGGCACGACTAGGCAAGCGCGCGGAGGTCAGCCAGTGAGAACAGCGAGAAGAGTTTAAAAAGAAGACAGATTTATACAGCGGGCATCGGAGTAAAGGGAGACAGAGTAGAAAGGTGTTGGTTCAACGGGGCTTCGGCGATAAAGTGTCGAGGCAAGGGAGGTTTTCTGTGTAGAAAACAGAGAGAAAGTATATGTGTGAGGCCGGATTTCTGTGCTCGGTGTCAGATGTGGAAAGTCCGGGAGACCTCAGCCTCCCGGACGGCCACATCTGCACCAGGTGTATCAAGCTGCAGCTCCTAAGGGTCCGTGTTAGGGAACTGGTGCTGCAGCTCGATGACCTTCATCTGGTCAGGGAGAGTGAGGAGGTGATAGAGAGGAATTACAGGCAGGTAGTTACTCCAGGGCCTGGGGAGACAGATAAGTGGGTAACAGTCAGAAGAGGGAAGGGCAAGAGGCAGATGCTAGAGAATACCCCAGTGGCTGTTCCCCTTAACAATAAGTACTCCTGTTTGAGTACTGTTGGGGGGGACGGCCTACCTGGAGGAAGCAACAATGGTCGTGCATCTGGCACAGAGTCTGGTCCTGTGGCTCAGAAGGGTAGGGAAAGGAAGATGATGGCAGCAGTGATAGGGGATTCTATAGTTAGGGGGTCAGACAGGCAATTCTGTGGATGCAGGAGGGAAACGCAGATGGTAGTTTGCCTCCCAGGTGCCAGGGTCTGGGATGTTTCTGATTGCGTCCACGATATCTTGAAGTGGGAAGGTAAACAGCCAGAGGTCGTGGTACATATTGATACCAACAACATAGGTAGGAAAAGGGAGGAGATCCTTAAAGCAGACTACCGGGAGCTAGGAAAGAAGTTGAGAAGCAGGACCACAAAGGTAGTATTCTCAGGATTGTGCCACATGACTGTGAGTATAGGAATAGAATGAGGTGGAGGATAAATACGTGGCTGAGGGATTGGAGCAGGGGGCAAGGATTCAGATTTCTGGATCATTGGGACCTCTTTTGGGGCAGGTGTGACCTGTACAAAATGGATGGGTTGCACTTGAATCCCAGGGGGACCAAAATTTTGGCGAGGAGGTTTGCTAAGGCTACTGGGGAGAGTTTAAACTGGAACTGCTAGGGGGTGGGGACTGAACTGAAGAGACGGAGGAAAGGGAGGTTGGCTCACAAATAGAGAAAGCTTAGAGACAGTGCGAAAGGGAGGATAGGCAGGTGATAGAGACGTGCTCAGACTTATGGTTTGAGATGGGGCTATTTTAATGTGAGGAAAATTATGAACAAAGCGGAGATGAGCTTAGAGTGTAGATCAGCACTTGGAGTTATGATTTTGTGGCCATTACAGAGACTTGGATGGTGCATGGGCAGGAACGGCTACTTCAAGTGCCAGGCTATAGATGTTTCTGCATGTCATATTCTCAAATATGATGACAGAATACAGTAAGACTCTTGGCAATGTGTGAGTTCTTCCAGCACTTCGGCTTGTGTTCAGTCACACGGTATCCGTCTCCCTCGCTGGTGACTCGCTGAATCACCAGTGAGTCACATGGTATCTGTCTCCCTCTGCTGGTGACTCTCTGAATCACGGGTCAGTCACACGGTATCTGTCTCCCTCTGCTGGTGGCTCTCTGAATCACCAGTGAGTCACATGGTATCTGTCTCCCTCTGCTGGTGAGTCTCTGAATCACGGGTCAGTCACACGGTATCTATCGCCCTCTGCTGGTGACTCTCTGAATCACGCGTCAGTCACTATCTTTCCTTTCAGTTAGTCCTGACGAAGGGTCTCGGCCCGAAACGTCAACAGTGCTTCCCCCTATAGTTGCTGCCTAGCCTGCTGCGTTCCACCAGCATTTTGCGTATGTTGCTTGAATTTCCAGCATCTGCAGATTTCCTCGAGTCAGTCATATGGTATCTGTTTCCCTCTGCTAGTGATTCGCTGAATCACCAGTGAGTCACATGGTATCTGTCTGCCTCTGCTGGTGACTCTCTGGATCACGGGTCAGTCACACGGTATCTGTCTCCCTCTGCTGGTGACTCGCTGAATCACCAGTGAGTCACATGGTATCTGTCTCCCTCTGCTGGTGACTCTCTGAATCACGGGTCAGTCACACGGTATCTGTCTCCCTCTGCTGGTGGCTCTCTGAATCACCAGTGAGTCACATGGTATCTGTCTCCCTCTGCTGGTGACTCTCTGAATCACGGGTCAGTCACACGGTATCTGTCTCCCTCTGCTGGTGGCTCTCTGAATCACCAGTGAGTCACATGGTATCTGTCTCCCTCTGCTGGTGACTCTCTGAATCACGGGTCAGTCACACGGTATCTGTCTCCCTCTGCTGGTGGCTCTCTGAATCACCAGTGAGTCACATTGTATCTGTCTCCCTCTGCTGGCGACTCTCTGAATCACGGGTCAGTCACACTGTATCTGTCTCCTGCTGCTGGTGACTCTCTGAATTACGGGTCAGTCACTATCTTTCCTTTCAGTTAGTCTTGACGAAGGGTCTCGGCCCGAAACGTCAACAGTGCTTCCCCCTATAGTTGCTGCCTGACCTGCTGCGTTCCACCAGCATTTTGCGTGTGTTGCTTGAATTTCCAGCATCTGCAGATTTCCTCGAGTCAGTCATATGGTATCTGTTTCCCTCTGCTAGTGATTCTCTGAATCACCAGTGAGTCACATGGTATCTGTCTGCCTCTGCTGGTGACTCTCTGAATCACCAGTGAGTCACATGGTATCTGTCTCCCTCTGCTGGTGAGTCTCTGAATCACGGGTCAGTCACACGGTATCTATCGCCCTCTGCCGGCGAGTCTCTGAATCACGGGTCAGTCACACGGTATCTATCGCCCTCTGCTGGTGACTCTCTGAATCACGCGTCAGTCACTATCTTTCCTTTCAGTTAGTCCTGACGAAGGGTCTCGGCCCGAAACGTCAACAGTGCTTCCCCCTATAGTTGCTGCCTAGCCTGCTGCGTTCCACCAGCATTTTGCGTATGTTGCTTGAATTTCCAGCATCTGCAGATTTCCTCGAGTCAGTCATATGGTATCTGTTTCCCTCTGCTAGTGATTCGCTGAATCACCAGTGAGTCACATGGTATCTGTCTGCCTCTGCTGGTGACTCTCTGGATCACGGGTCAGTCACACGGTATCTGTCTCCCTCTGCTGGTGACTCGCTGAATCACCAGTGAGTCACATGGTATCTGTCTCCCTCTGCTGGTGACTCTCTGAATCACGGGTCAGTCACACGGTATCTGTCTCCCTCTGCTGGTGGCTCTCTGAATCACCAGTGAGTCACATGGTATCTGTCTCCCTCTGCTGGTGACTCTCTGAATCACGGGTCAGTCACACGGTATCTGTCTCCCTCTGCTGGTGGCTCTCTGAATCACCAGTGAGTCACATTGTATCTGTCTCCCTCTGCTGGCGACTCTCTGAATCACGGGTCAGTCACACTGTATCTGTCTCCTGCTGCTGGTGACTCTCTGAATTACGGGTCAGTCACTATCTTTCCTTTCAGTTAGTCTTGACGAAGGGTCTCGGCCCGAAACGTCAACAGTGCTTCCCCCTATAGTTGCTGCCTGACCTGCTGCGTTCCACCAGCATTTTGCGTGTGTTGCTTGAATTTCCAGCATCTGCAGATTTCCTCGAGTCAGTCATATTGTATCTGTCTCCCTCTGCTGGTGACTCTCTGAATTAGGGGTCAGTCACACGGTATCTGTCTCCCTCTGCTGGTGACTCACTGAATCACCAGAGAGTCACACGGTATCTGTCCTGCTAGTGACTCTCTGAATCACGCATCAGTCGCATGGTATGTGTCTCCCTCTGCTGGTGACTCTCTAAATCACGGGTCAGTCACATGGTATCTGTCTCCAGTTGGCAGAGGGAGACAGATACTCTGCTGGTGACTTTCTGAATCAAGGGTCAGTCACATAAGGCCATAAGATATAGGAGCAGAGTGTGACATTCGGCCCATCAGTATCTGTCTCCCTCTGCCAATGTCTCTCTTAATCACAGGTCAAAATCAGAATCAGTATCAGGTTTATTATCACTGGCATGGGTTGTGAAATTTGTCAATGTAATACATATTAAAGAAATAAACAAACTAAAATAATAATAAGTAAATCAATTACAGTATATGTATATTGAATAGATTAAAAATCATGCAAAAAACAGAATATATATTTTAAAAATGAGGTAGTGTCCAAGGGTTCAATGTCCACTTAGTAATCGGATGGCAGAGGGGAAAAAGCTGTTCCTGAATCACTGAGTGTGTGCCTTCAGGCTTCTGTACCTCCTGCCTGATGGTAACAATGAGAAAAGGGCATGCCCTGGGTGCTGGAGGTCCTTTATAATAGATGCTGCCATTCTGAGACACCGCTCTTTGAAGATGGACTTTGTAGGCTAGTACCTAAGATGGAGCCAACTAAATTTACAACCCTTTGCAGCTTCTTCAGGTCCTGTGCTGTAGCCTCCATCCCACCCCCCGGCATCCATACCAGACACTGATGCAGCCTGTCAGAATGCTCTCCACAGTACAACTATAGAAGTTTTTGAGTGTACTTGTTGACATGCCAAATCTCTTCAAACTCCTAATGAAGTATAGTCGCTACCTAGCCTTCTTTATAACAACCTTCTTTATATATAGCCTTCTTTATATGTTAGGACCAGGTTAGATCCTCAGAGAACTTTACACCCAGGAACTTGAAACTGCTCACTCTCTCCAGTTCTGATCCCTCTATGAGGATTGGTATGTGTTCCCTCATCTGACCCTTCCTGAAGTCCACAATCAGCTTTTGTCTTACTGACGTTGAGTGCCAGGTTGTTGCTGCAACACCACTCCACTAGTTGGCATATCTCACTCCTGTATGCCCACTCATGGTACCTCTCTCCCTCTGCCGGTGTCTCTATCACGAGTCTGCCGCATGCTGTCACCCTCTGGTGGTGGCCCTTTGTATTGCTGGTCTGTCACTTGTTATCTGTCTCCCTCTGGTGGTGTCTCTCTGAATCACCAGTCAGTCACCTGGTATCTCAGACCAAGTTTTATTATCACTAAAAACACAAAATTCCGGCCTGCTGAGTTCTGCCAGCATTTTGTGTTTTTATTTATTTCCAGCATCTGCAGATTCACTAGTGTTGCCTTTTTATTATCACTGATGGATGACATGAAATTTCCTGTTTTGCGGCACAGAACATGAAACACAGATAGGGTTCATGGACTGTTCCAAAATCAGATGACAGAGGGTTAAAAAGCTGTATCTAAAACATAGAGTGTGGGTCTGGGACTCCTGTACCTCCTGTCTGGCGCCTGTGCCCCCCCCCCCCCCGTAACAGCGAACTACTGAACAAGTGGCGTCCTGTCACACTCACCTCAATAGTAAGCAAATGCTTTGAGAGGCTGGTCAAGGACCATATCTGCGGCAGGCTGCCACCCAGGCCTACCGACACAACCGATCGACAGATGACGCAATAGCCACTGCTCTACATGCCATCCTTACACATCTGGAGAAGAGGGATGCTTATGTGAGAATGCTGTTCTTGGACTACAGTTCAGCATTCAACACCATAATTCCCTCCAGGCTTGACAAGAAGCTCAGAGACCTCGGCCTTCACCCTGCCTTGTGCAGCTGGATCCTGGATTTCCTGTCAGATCACCAGCAGGTGGTAAGAGTGGGCTCCCTCACCTCCAACCCTCTGACTCTCAATACAGGAGCCCCTCAGGACTGTGTACTGTGTCCCCTCCTTTACTCCCTGTATAACGATGACTGTATCACCACCCACAACTCCAATCTGCTAATTAAATTTGCCGATGACACGACATTGATTGGCCTTATCTCAAACAATAGTAAGGTGGCATAACATGGAAGAAGTCATCTCTCTGACACAGTGGTGTCAAGAAAACAACCTCTCCCTCAATGTCGCAAAAACAAAGGAGCTGGTTGTGGATTACAGGAGGAATGGAGATGGGATAACTCCTATTGACATTAATGGATCTGGGGTTGAAAGGGTGAACAGCTTTAAATTCCTTGGCATAAACATCACTGAGGATCTCACGTGATCTGTACATACTGGCTGTGTGGTGGAAAAGGCACAACAGCATCTCTCTCACCTCAGACAGTTGACAAAGTTTGTTAAGGGTCCCCAAATCCAAAGAACTTTCTACAGGGGCACAATTGAGAGCATCCTGACTGGCTGCAACCCTGCCTGGTACAGGAACTATACTTCCCTCTACGTGGGAGGTTGTTCCCATGATGGAGCTGGATGAGACTATACCAGTGGTCCCCAACCATCGGGCCACAAAGCATGTGCTACCGGGCCACGAAGAAACAATACGAGTCAGCTGCACCTTTCCTCATTCCCTGTCACGCCCACTGTTGAACTTGAATGCACGCGAGGTCATCAGTTGCCTAAACGTAGTGATACCCTCGCACCAGGGATCACTGGTTGGCCTCGGGTAACCAGCCGGCAAGAAGTACCGTTGCTACTGGCCTGGAGCGCGGACAGATGGGCGCCGCCTCTAAACCTGTTTAGCACACCGAGTGTCCATGGGGAACCCGGTGCTAAAATATTCACAGACGACCTAATTCGGGCTCAGGGTTTCGTAAGTAGCAGAGCAGCTACCTCACTGCGATCTACTGAAAGTCATCCCTCGAGCCAAACTTTTGTCGGCTGATAGATCCTACCTACCTATGCGGGGGGGGGGGGGCACGTTCCCTGTCACACTCTTCGCTCGCTCGGTCGATCTCTCCGGACTGCGACCACCGCAGCCCCAGTATGGGGACCTCCGGCCCTGACCTTGTCCTCTCACCCCACCCACGACCAAGGCACCTGGCCAAGGCTATTATATGTTCATACGAGGAAAATATGCGCTGTGTGTTTAATATCCAAACGTTAACTTAAAATGTTATGATGTTATTGACTTATAAGTGACTTATCACTATATTCATGCCAGGAAAATATGCACTGTGTGTTTAATATTAGATTTGTTAGATAAACCCTTTTAGAAATGAAATTGAGTGTTATAAGTGACTTATAGTTGACTTATCACCTATATTCCGGTTGTGATTAACACCCTCCCCCCCCCCCCCCCCCCCCCCACCCCCTGTCGGCTGGTCCACAAGAATATTGTCAATATTAAACTGATAAAACCGGTCCACAGTGCAAAAAAAGTTGGTGATCCCTGGACTATAACCCTCCCTCTGCAACCTCTTGTGATCCTGTGAATTGAAGCCTCCATTCCAAGATGTGATACAAACAATATTATAACTACACCGGTCCAATGAAATAATGACCACGCATCATACAGATGTCCTTGAAGATTTATTGTTTTCTCTCTCTCTCTCTCTTTCTTCAGCAGACACCTTGAAAACTACAAGAAAATGAAGGACATAAAAGGTTTGAAGCATACATCTTTCAGTCTTTTAAAGTCTCTCAAGCTAGTGAGAAACAAGTAGGACAGTTATGGAAACTGTGACGATTAAAGAGGAGGAAGTACTGGCATTTTTTAAGAATATAAAAGTGGATAAATCTCCGAGTCCTGACAGGATATTCCCTAGGACCTTGAGGGAAGTTAGTGTAGAAATAGCAGGGGCTCTGACAGAAATATTTCAAATGTCATTAGAAACAGGGATGGTGCCGGAGGATTGGTGTATTGCTCATGTGGTTCCATTGTTTAAAAAGGGTTCTAAGAGTAAACCTAGCAATTATAGGCCTGTAAGTTTGACGTCAGTGGTGGGTAAATTAATGGAAAGTATTCTTAGAGATGGTATATATAATTATCTGGATAGACAGGGTCTGTTTAGGAACAGTCAACATAGATTTGTCATGTTTGACAAATCTTATTGAATTTTTTGAAGACGTTACTAGGAAAGTTGACGAGGGTAAAGCAGTGGATGTTGTCTATATGGATTTCTATATGGATTTGACAAGGTTCCGCACGGAAGGTTAGTTAGGAAGGTTCAATCTTTAGGTGTTAATATTGAAGTAGTAAAATGGATTCAATAATGGCTGGATGGGAGATGCCAGAGAGTTTGTCAGGTTGGAGGCTGGTGACTAGTGGTGTGCCTCAGGGATCTGTACTGGGTCCAATGTTGTTTGTCATATACATTAATGATCTCGATGATGGGGTGGTAAATTGGATTAGTAAGTATACAGATGATACTAAGATAGGTGGTGTTGTGGATAATGAAGTAGGTTTTCAAAGCTTGCAGAGAGATTTAGGCCAGTTAGAAGAGTGGGCTGAAAGATAGCAGATGGAGTTTAATGCTGATAAGTGTGAGGAGCTACATTTTGGTAGGAATAATCCAAATAGGACATACATGGTAAATGGCAGGGCATTCAAGAATGCAGTAGAACAGAGTGATCTAGGAATAATGGTGCATAGTTCCCTGAAGGTGGAATCTCATGTGGATAGGGTGGTGAAGAAAGCTTTTAATATGCTGGCCTTTATAAATCAGAGCATTAAGTATAGGAGTTGGGATGTAATGTTGAAATTGTACAAGGCATTGGTAAGGCTGAATTTGGAGTATTGTGTACAGTCCTGGTCACTGAATTACAGGAAAAATGTCAACAAAATAGAGAAAGTACAGAGAATGTTACCTGGGTTTCAGCACCTAAGTTACAGAGAAAGGTTAAACAAGTTAGGTCTTTATTCTTTGGAGCGTAGAAGGTTGAAGGGGGACTTGATAGAGGTATTTAAAATTATGAGGGGGATAGATAGAGTTGACGTGGATAGGCTTTTTCCATTGAGATTGGGGAGATTCAAACAAGAGGACATGAGTTGAGAGTTAAGGGGCAAAAGTTTAGGGGTAACACGAGGGGGAATTTCTTTACTCAGAGAGTGGTAGCTGTGTGGAACGAGCTTCCAGTAGAAGTGGTAGTGGCAGGTTCGATATTGCCATTTAAAGTAAAATTGGGTAGGTATATGGACAGGAAAAGAATGGAGGATTATGGGCTGAGTGCAGGTCGATGGGACTAGGTGAGGGTAAGCGTTCTGCACGGACTAGAAGGGCTGAGATGGCCTGTTTCCGTGCTGTAATGGTTATATGGTTGGTGTCCTCCAATAAACAGGCCCAAAATACATCGGCACAACCAAAGTGGTCTGAAATCAAATAAAATCACTAAAAGCGTATCACACTGTCCATGTAAAGGCACATCAACAACATTATACACAATATAAAACAAATAAAAACAATCACAGTGATTGCCTCTTGGACCACATGCAGAATAAGGTTACTTTAGGGCCATATTCAGTGATCATTAATGGAGAATGTGTGGAGCAGGTTAAGACCTACAAGTATCTGGGAGTACAGTTAGACGAGAAGCTAGACTGGACTGCCAACACAGATGCCTTGTGCAGGAAGGCACAGAGTCGACTGTACTTCCTAAGAAGGTTGGCGTCATTCAATGTCTGTAGTGAGATGCTGAAGATGTTCTATAGGTCAGTTGTGGAGAGCGCCCTCTTCTTTGTGGTGCGTGTTGGGGAGGAAGCATTAAGAAGAGGGACGCCTCACGTCTTAATAAGCTGGTAAGGAAGGCGGGCTCTGTCGTGGGCAAAGTACTGGAGAGTTTAACATCGGTAGCTGAGCGAAGGGCGCTGAGTAGGCTACGGTCAATTATGGATAACTCTGAACATCCTCTACATAGCACCATCCAGAGACAGAGAAGCAGTTTCAGCGACAGGTTACTATCGATGCAATGCTCCTCAGACAGGATGAAGAGGTCAATACTCCCCAATGCCATTAGGCTTTACAATTCTACCGCCAGGACTTAAGAACTTTTTAAAAGCTATTATTAATGCTTTTTGAGATAGTGATTTAGATGCATATCATATTTTTTTACTGAGTTAAGTATTGTATGTAATTAGTTTTGCTACAACAAGTGTATGGGACATTGGAAAAAAGTTGAATTTCCCCATGGGGATGAATAAAGTATCTATCTATCTATCTATCTATCTATCTATCTATCTATATGTCTTTCTCTGCTTCCATGTTGGTTCTGGCCCATAATGCCACAGACAAGCTCCGACTAAACTCTGGTCATGTGACCCATTACACTCTATATTAAATAAACCTTACATAAAGAGCACAAGGTTCTTAATCAAACAATATTTAAGGTGATATGTTTTAAACAAATTTTTATCAATGTTACCTTTTTAATATCTTACTTATTATATTTTTAATCTTTTTAACAGGTGTATGAACTCAAATAATCATGAATTTATGACAGAAACTTATAAAATAAACATCTCAATGAAACATGTCTCTGAGACAGTTATGCTCCCACCAAATTACAATGATTTATGATAACCTTTATACAAATATTTGAATAAATCTAGTAATTTCCAGAACCAAATAGTTGGTATTTGTAAAATAAACATCTCAATGAAACATGTCTGAGACAATTACACACCCACCAAATTACTATGATTTATGATAACCTTTATACAAATATTTGAATAAATCTATTAATTTCCAGAACCAAACAGTTGGTATTTGTAACAAACTCTGAGATCAAGTCAGATACTTTAAACACAGGTAGATGTTTAGAAATTAGTTCCGTTGGAACACATTTTAGTTGTTTTCTACAAGTACAACTAATTTATGGATAGGACGTTCAAGAATGGATGGATTAATGAGTTGTTGACCCTCTTTTCCTAACTTTTTATTTCCTAATTGTATTGTGACTCTTCGCACCAGTCCATCTTCATCTTCACAAACATCAAGCACTCTTCCAAGTCTCCATTCACTTCAAGGAATCCCTTCCTCTTTTACAATGACAATATCTCCAATCTTCACATTTCGTCTTGACATTCCTTCTTCCATCTATTCCAGAATTGCTCTGTCAGATACTGCACTCTGTGCCACCTTTTCCTGGCATACAGATCTTCTGCCGTAAATTTTCCTGGTGGAGACAGCGGGGCAGAGGTTTTCATGGTAAGTAAATGGTTTGGGGTAAGTGGCTCTAGGCCTTTGGGATCATTGATGCTGTCAGTGGTGAGTGGACAGCTGTTTATAATTGACATGGCCTCATAGAAAAGGATTCTCAAAGAAGCATCATCCAATGTGAGAGGACCCAGCTTAGGACGCTCCTAACTGTCCTGATCTGCCGTTCCCAAACACCTCCCATGTGACTGGCATCAGGTACGTTCATGGTGAAGTCACATTGTTTTTCGGCCAGGTAAGCAGTCAATCTGTCTTTGTCCACTTCCTTTAAGGCTTTTGTCAGTTTATTTTTCGCCCCTTGATCCGATTTGTTTTGTCTTACAGCTCCACAGATAGCTATAAAACACCATAAAACATTTATGAAGGCATCGGTTGTTAGATCTTCCAACATTTCTATGTGAATTGCCCTCGAGGACAGACAGGTGAATATGAGCCGTATCTCTTGTTCTCTTTACAACCTTGCTTAGTGTGAAATGGTCCAAAACAATCCATCCCACAGTATGAGAATGGTGGCGAGGGATCAACACGGTTAGCAGGAAGATCCGCCATCTTTTGCGTTTCTGTTGGCCTGCAAGCTTTCCTGCAGGTAACACATTGTTTGACGTAGTTCACCACAACTTTGCTGCCACCAACAACCCAGTAACCATTTGCTCTCAATTCATTAAGGGTTTGTCCTCTGCCTTGGTGCTGAGCTTTTCCACGTTTGATCTAGGATCAAACGTGTGACCACACCATCTCTTGGTAGGATTACTGGATGCTTCAAGTCAAGAGGTAAAGAAGTCTTCTTTAATTGCCCTCCCACCCTGAGGACACCATCTTGCAATACCAGATCAAGTTGGAACAATAGATGGCTGTGTGACAGTTTGTCATGACTCAGTATTCGCATTTCCTCTTTGAAGGCAGCCCTTTGTGCCAATTTTACAAGCACAAGACTGGCCTTTCTTCTGTCTTCGACATTTATGGGTTTTGCAGTTTTGGCTCTCTTTGCTAGTTGCTGGATCCGGGCAACCACATTCAATGCCGTATGCCATTCTGAGAACCGTTCACGTCTCTCCAAGAAATTGTCCTCTTTTACCACCTTTGTTTGTAGTACTGGTGTCGTTTTGACTTCAGGATCGCCCACCAGAAGCTCTGGAGTTGACTTTGATGTGACAATCTCTCTTTCCCACAGGAACTTGGGTCCAATGAGCCAATTTGAACCAATCAGCTCTGCCACCTTGAGGCCTCCGGAAGCGTGATCTGCCGGATTTTGATCAGCGTCGATATAGTGCCACTGTGCTGGAATGCGGCCCAAGACTACCCGGGAATCTGTCCAAAAATACTCTTGGTCAATTTTGAGCTCCAGCTCCTCCTTTAGCGTACTGCTGACCGCTGAGAGCACTGCAGCCGTTAACATCACAGATGACTGCGATTGGGTGTTTGCAGAATCTGCTGAGCACTCCTGTCAGCCCATTCGGGAGATCAGGTCCAGCTAGTAAGTGATCATTCAGAGCCGCGCCATCGTACTGAGCAGAGCAGGCAAACACAACCCTAATTTTTCCCGGCTCTCTGGGGTGATAGACTCCTTGTGAGGAATATACCACACATTTCCTGCTTCGGGTTGATCTTCAGCTCTCTCCGCATCACCATCCTTGAAGAAACCTTTCCATAAATTTAATGTAGTCATCCTTGAAATTGGGATTTTTCTCCAGTTTCCCTTTCAGGTGCTTTAGCCGAACCAGAGCCAGCTGCTTATTTTCTGGCAGTTGAGGGCATATCTTGAAGGGGAGGGGCATTTCCAGGTGCCCATCTGCATTCTGGTGTATTCTTTCATTCAGTAATTGCATGAACTCTATGTCATCTTGTGAAATGCTCTTTTCCCCGGGGTTTGTATCTCTGAAGTCTGATTCAAGGGCTCTAAAGACTGGTGTCAATGGTGGAAGTTCCTCGACAGATGCACGATGGCACAGACCTGTCAGTTCTGTTGACTTTGCGACCCTTGGTGAGCTGCCAACAGTGCTCCAACCCAGGTCAGTCTTGACGGCATACGGCTCATCGTCACCTCCTGTGATGACTTGTCGTGGTGCCAACGCTCTCGCGCAGTCGTAGCCTATCAGGAGTCCGACCTTGCAATCCATCAGCTCTGGTATTTCCTGTGCTATTCCAATCAGATGTTTCCACCTTTTGGTCGTTTCAGGGGTAGGAATGTGGGAACGTTCGAGTGGGATGAAATCTCTGGTATAAGCAGGTGGCAAGTTAATGAAACTTTGCAAGAAAAACCCTCTAACTCTTCCACTCTGAACAATGGAATCTTTTCCCATCATAGTGGGAAGCTTTAACTGGACTGGCTCTAATCCTGCCCCCACCTTCTCACATACCTCTTGGTCTACAAAAGTGTTACTTCTCTGTGTATCCAGTAGGGCATACACTAGGGTCTCTGTTTTAGGGGTGGTGATTGAAGAAATCCATACAGGCACTGTCATGGACGTGCTCCCACCATCGCCTCTGTCTACACAGCAAGAAAGGGAAGACGTGTTTTCTTCCGCTTGCATAACATGAGAAGATGTGTCTGCTGCAACAGAAGGTTAGTCTTCAGGAAGTAGTGTTGGATGATGTTTCTTACATATGCTACAAGTAGCTTTGCTCTTACAGTCCTTCAAATAGTTTCCTCTCTCAAGACAGCCAAAGCACAGGTTATTGTCCAATATGGACCTCCTCTTGTCCTCCACAGTCTTATTGGCGAGCTTCTGGCATTTGTGGATGGAGTATCTTTCCCCACAGAACATGCACGTGACAGGGTTTGAAGATGAGAATGAAGTGTTTACCTTCTTTCATCGGTCTGACTCCTCTGATCTGTTCTTCACCGCACTGTATGTTTCCATCACTGTACTTGATTTATCTGACGCTTTCACATTTTTAATGAACGCGTTAACCTTTGTGCGCTTCGCGTCTCTAGATGGCTTTTCTTCAGTCGGCTTCAAGCCATGAAGGGATGTTACAGGATTGCACGCGATTTCTGCTTCTTGTGCCACAAAAATCAACAAACTGCTTGAAATCAGGGAATTCCTCTGTTTGTTGCAACTGCTTTGTGACGTGACGATTCCAGTGAGAGGTCACCCAATCAGGGAGTCTTTGGAGTACCTTTCAATTCTCTTCGCAGTCATTTAACACCTGAAGCCCTTTGATATATGGCATGGCATTGTTGCAGGCTGTCAGAAAATCACTGAATTGTCTCAGTTTAACTGACTACCTTGAGCCAATCTTTGGCCAGTTATTCAGTTTTTCTCTAAATGCACGCTGGATTACAAAGGGGTGACCATACAGAGCATTCAAAGTCTCCCATGCCTGGTTATAGGCTTCATCGTCCTTTCTGTAGAAGCTTCCTTCTAAAACAGGTCGTAACTCACCACCGATGTATTTTTGTAGATAGAACAACCTGTCAGCTGGATTTGTGCATCGCTGTTCTATCAATGCCTTAAAACTTATGCTCCACTCTAAGGACCAGAGTTGGTCCGCTGAGAAGACTGAGGGCTCGGGTGTAGGAAGTCTGGTGAGAACCATTGTCATGTCGGGCTGGTACTAACGATGCTTCATTGTTTCTTCATTGTTATTGTTCTTAATGTTTGTTCCCCTTTAATTGCTTTATAAGGAAGTGGAGGATAATTAGCCGGCTCACTGCTTGCTGTTCTACTTTCCTCCAAGGCCTCAGCTGAGTCAGCTTCAGAGTAAGCCTTAAGCTTTGCGGCTATTACTTGAAGATCTCTCTGATTTTCCAGTCTTTTAAGTTCTTGCCTTTGTACAACGACAGCCTCCTCTATCTCCATTTCAGCCTGCTTTGCAGCAAGCTGTGCAGCTCTTTTTGCTGTAATGCTTTGCTGTTCTGATAAACAGCTTGAATGGTGGATTTGGAGATTGTAGACCCAAACATCGACTGGGCATACTCTTTATCGAGCACCATACAAAATCTCGCGATTTCTGCCTTGGCATCAAACTCCTCTTGCCCCACTTCACTCACACGTGCTTTCATTAGCCCCATCAAATCTGTTGTTACAGCCGCGCAGGAATCCATCTTTCTTCTAACCTCAGTGGAAGGAGCCGATTGAGATCGTATATTTTCGTGCACATCCCTCACTTGTGTCTCCAGCCCTTCAACAGCATCCATCATGTCACTTAAGTCTCGGTCGGAGCACTCATCCTTAAGTTTGGTACGTGTAGCTCTAACTTGTTCTTTCCAGCTTTCATATAGCTTGATGAATTTACTCTCCCTCTGAGAAGCCTCTTGATGCTTAAGCCCCAGCATTTTTGGGGTTAACTTTCTTTCCCGTGAAGGTTTCCTGGATTTGACTCTCCTGACGGCGTTGGCAGAGCTGCATTTTCCTACCTGAAGACAGCAAGGGAATGAAACAGACTCTGCACTCTGAAGCCTGTAGAGAGGATATTTGCAAAGCTGTAGCCTACGCTGGTAAACGTTGCCCTCTCTCGGTGAAATATTCTCAACCCGACTGTATCAGGAGCCGACATTCCCGTTTTCTCCCGTAAATCGACAAGCCTTTTCTCCATCAACTTCTCCGGCCACATGCTGCCCCAGCAAACATGCTTCCTCCTCTCTTCTTCCCAGACATGTGGCGCTTACTTTGGACTCTCGGCCATGTTGGCTGCACGTTTTCACTATAACTACACTGGTCCAATGAAATAATGACCACGCACCATACAGACGTCCTTGAAGATTTATTTTTCTCTCTCTCTCTCTTTCTTCAGCAGACACCATGAAAAATACAAGAAAATAAAGGACATAAAAGGTTTGAAGCATACATCTCTCAGTCTTTTAAAGTCTCTCAAGCTAGTGTCCTCCAATAAACAGGCCCAAAACACGTTAGCACAACAGAACTTGCTGAAATCAAATAAAATCATTAAAAACGTATCACACTGTCCATGTAAAGGCACATCAACAACATTATACACAATATAAAACAAATAAAAACAATTACAGTGATCGCCTCTTGGACCACATGCAGAATAAGGTTATTTTAGGGCCATATGTCTTTCTCTGCTTCCATGTTGGTTCTGACCCATAATGCCACAGTCATGCTCTTACTAAACTCTGGTCATGTGACGCGTTACACTCTACATTAAATAAACCTTACATAAAGAGCACAAAATTCTTAATCAAACAATATTTTAAGCTGATATGATTTAATAAATGTTTTAATCAATGTTACCTTTTTAATGTCTTATTACATTTTTAATCTTTTTTTACGGCTGTATGAACAATAATCATGAATTTATGACAAACATAAAAAATAAGCATCTCAATGAAACATGTCTCTGGGACAGTTACAAATATTGAATTGAATTGAATTGACTTTATTACTTACACCCTTCATATACATGAGGAGTAAACATCTTTACATCTCCATCTAAGTGTGCAATAAGTAATTTATAGAAATTTATAATAAATATTACGTACAACAGGATAGTCAATATAACACAGAAGTAAAGTTGTGTCAGCTAGTGACCTGGTGGAAGAAGCTGTCCCGGACATGCTGGTCCAGGCTTTTATGCTGAAGCGGGTAGCACCATGAACAGTTAGTGTTTGGGGTGACTTGGATCCCCCATGATCCTTCAGGCCCTTTTTACACACCTGTCTTTGTAAATGTCCTGATTAGTGGGAAGTTCACATGTACAGATGGGCCGGGCTGTCCGCACCACTCTCTTCAGAGTCCTGCGATTGAGGGAAGTACAGTTCCCATACCAGGCAGTGATGCAGCCAGTCAGGATGCTCTCAATTGTGCCCCAGTAGAAAGCTCTTAGGATTTGATGACCCATACCAATCTTCTTCAACCATCTAAGGTGAAAGAGGCGCTGCTGTGCCTTTTTCACCACGCAGCCGGTACGTACAGACCACATGAGATCCTCGGTGATGTATATGCAGAGGAACTTAAAGCCGTTCACCCTCTCAACCCCAGATCGAATGATATCAATAGGGGATAGCCTGACTCCATTCCTCCTGTAATCCACAACCAGCTCCTTTGTTTTTGCGACATTGAGGAAGAGGTTGTTTTCTTGACACCACTGTGTCTCTGTAAGCTGCCTCATTATTTTTAAGCCAATCATTGTAATGTCATCAGCAAATTTAATTAGCAGATTGGAGTTGTGGATGACAACACAGTCATGGGCATACAGATAGTAAAGGAGGGGGCTTAGTACACAGCCCTGCTGGGCAACTGTGTGGAGGGTCAGAGGGGCAGCGATGAGGGAGTCCACTCTTACCACCTGCTGGAGAACTGACAGGAAGTCCAGGATCCAGCTACGCAAGGCAGGGTGAAGGCCGAGGTTTCTGAACTTCTTGTCGAGCCTGGAGAGAATTATGGTGTTGAATGCTGAACTGTAGTCCAAGAACAGAATTCACACATAAGCATCCCTCTTCTCCAGACGTGTAAGAACGGTGTGTAGAGCTGTGGCTGTTGCATCCTCTGTCGATCGGTTGTGTCAGTTGACGAATCGTAGGGGGTCAAGTGTGGGTGGCAGCATGCTGCAGATGTAGTCCTTGACCAGCCTCTCAAAGTATTTGCTTATTATTGAGGTGAGTGCGACAGGACGCCAGTCATTCAGACATGTTACCTTGGTCTTTTTAGGTACAGGGACAATGATGGATGTTTTGATGCAGGAGGGCACTCTACATTGGGAGAGGGAGAGATTAAAAATGTCTGTAAACACACCTGCCAGTTGTGCCGAGCACATCCTGAGTATCCGCCCTGGGATCAGTTGTAGCTCTCCTCAGAGCTTCAGTGTTGGCAACATCAAATTGAGCTTAAAAAAGATTTAGCTCCTCTGAGAGAAAGCCAGTGATGTTAGAGACTCCACTGCACTTAGCTTTAAAGTCTGCAATGGTGTGCAGACCTCGCCACAAGCTGCGTGTGTCGTTGGTCATATGAATGCTCTCCACTGAACATCCACAAAAATGTTCTTTCTAAATGTCTGTTTCCCTCGGCTGGTGTCTCCCTGTATCACCAGAAGACGTACACTCAAAGTCAAAGTCGAATTTATTGTCGTATACACAAGAATGTGTAGGCAGAGGTACAATGAGAAACTTAACCACAGCAGTATCACAGACACAGTGTTATATAAGCGACGTTCACAGGAAAAGCATAAATTTTAAATTCTGCACAACTTTACGAGAAATGTACGATTCAAATAAAAAATAAGTCAATTTAAGTGCCAAGTTATCAAAGTGGACATTGTGTTCCTAAACTCTAGTGATTGGGGTTGTATTAGTTGGTTAAAGAAACACTGTTCTCTGCCGCCCTCTGCTGGTATCTCTCTGTATTGCCAGTCAGAGCTCATCATGTCGACCTCCTGTTGTCTGACTACACAAATAGTCAAATAGAGCTACAGGAAGAGGCGTTTCACATCAACTTGTTCATGCTGACCAAATTGATCACCTAAGTTAGTCCCATATGCCTGCGGATGCCCCTATCCCTCTGATTATTTCTGAAACATTTATCTGTCTGAATGTATTTTAAATTTATTAACTTTACACAATGTTACTACTTCCTCTGGCAGCTCGTTTCACGTACCCACGGCAGAGTGTGAAACACGCACAAAATGCTGGAGGAACTCAGCAGGCCAGGCAACATCAATGGAAAAGATCAAACAGTCACTTTTCCAGAGATGCTGCCTGGCCTGCTGAGTTCCTTCGCATTTTGTGTGTGTTGCTGGGATTTCCAGCATCTGCAGATTTTCTCTGGTTTGTGACAATGTGTGAAAACTTCCCCCACAGGTCCCCTTTAAACCTTTCCCTCTCACAATCTTTGCCTGCTACCTAGGGAGAAAGACTGTGATTTTCTGCCCGATCCATGCTTCTCGTGATTTTATACAAACCTATACCATGGACGCCATGGTAGTGTACCGGTTAGTGCAACACTATCAGACATCCCACCCTGCAAAAGCTCACTTCAGGGAGGTAGCACCACCACCCCTGCCCCCGCAACCTCATATCCCCCCCCCCCAGTCGACCTCCAAGGGTGTATGTATACAGGACATTTGATTATGAAAGAACACAATCTATTTGATCACATATTGAAACTACTTACACACACACACATATATATATTCCTTGTTGAGTATTTTGTTGGCAGTCTCAATGCTAATAGCTAAATGCTAATGCAAATAGCTTTTTTATTTCTTTTCCAAACTTTCCTTGTACTGTGACGCGACTTGCTTGGCAGATTTGAGCATTTTGCCGGAAGTCGCAACCTCATAGCAGTCTGTGTCAATGGATTTGTTAACTTTGCAAGACATCAGATTCACAAGTGTTTTGTGAGACAGCTGACTTCTGAATTCTGTCTTAATGTGACGCACCATGCTGAATGCCCTTTCTACATCACAATCAGAATTTGACAGCACCAAAAGCAGCTTCATCAACTGGCAGAGCTCTGTGAATCTCAACTGCCCTGTGCTCACAGATTTTACTTTGAACAGCTTCCCCCAGAACTCATCAACTGGCAAACTTTTGTAGTTTGGTACCTGTCCTTCAAGGTTAGTTGAGACGCAATCCAGGACTTCCAAGTGGAGCTGTTCTCTTGCATCTGCCTTGATCACATTTGGAAATCTCTCTGCCAAAGTCAAAATCTTCTCTGCATTCACCTCATCTTGGCTCTCTGTATTGACCACTGACAGATTTTTCAAGATTTGGTCTCTGTCTCTGTCTCTGTCTCACTCTCTCTCTCTCTCTCTCTCTCTCTCTCTCTCTCTCTCTCTCGCCCTCCCCCCGCTCTCTTTCACCCTCCCTCCCGCTCTCTTTTGCCCTCCCTCTCTCTCTCTCGCTCACCCTCCCTCTCTCTCTCGCCCTCTCTCTCTCTCTCACCCTCCCTCTCTCTCTCTCGCTCTCTTTCTCATCCTCCCCCTCTCTCTCTCTCGCCCTCCCCTCTCTCTCTCTTTCACCCTCCCTCTCTCTTTCGCCCTCCCTCTCTCTCTCTCTCGCCCTCCCTCCCCGTCTCTCTCTCTCTCGCCCCCCTCTCTCTCGCCCTCCCTCTCTCTCTCTCTCCCTCTCTCTCTCTCTCGCCCTCTCTCTCTCCCTTTCTCTCTCTCACCCTCCCTCTCTCTCTCTCTCTCTCTCTCTCGCCCTCTCCCTCCTCCCCCCCGCCCCCCGATTTCCAGGATATTGTATATAATTTGTCAAGGAGCCACTATCAATATGCGGAAGACTCCCAGAACTTCCAGGAGAGGTGGGACGTCTGCACTATTACAGTTCGGGCGTTCTGGAGTTCGGAGTTCAATTCCTGTGCTGTCCTAGAAGGAGTCATTCGCATGAAATGCATGAGTTTTCCCCGGGAAACTTGTTGGGCATTTTCCCATACCCTAAATTAGGGTTCTATATCACTAAATAAATACTCTCCAGGGTTAAACACTCTATCTCGTCCATCCTTATAAGGTTTCTGCCACATCCTTCTGATAATTTTCTGCCCGCTTTCGACCTCTGCAAACAAGAGAAATCCGAGAGAAGAGTAGACGCGGGAAATCCAAGCAACACACACAAAATGCTGGAGGAACTCAACAGGCCAGGCAGCATTTATGGAAAAAAGTACAGTGGACGTTTCAGGCTGAAACCCTTCAGCAGGACTGGAGAAAAAAAGATGAGTAGATTTAAAAGGTGGGAGAGAGGAGAGAGAAACACAACGTGACAGGGGAAACAGGAAGGGAGAGGAGTGAAGTAAAGAGCTGGAAATTGATTGGCGAAAGAGATACAGGGCTGGAGAAGGGGGAGTCCGAGGAGAGAACAAAAAGCTATGGAGGAAAGAAAAGGAGGGAGGACCAGCAGAGGGAGGCAATGGGTGGGCAAGGAGTTAAGATGAGAAGGAAAGAGGGATGGGGACTGGTGAATGAGAGGACTGAGGGGCCATTACCGGAAGTTCATGCTATCCGGTTGGAGGCTATCTAGACGGAATATAAGGTTTTGTTCCTTCAACCTGACAGTAGAGGAGGCCTTGGATTGACATATTGGAACGGAATGGGAAGTGGAATTAAAAGGAGTGGCCACTGGGGGATCTCACCTCTTCTGGCGTACACACCATGCTCAGCAAAATTATCTCCCAATCTACGTCGGTCTCACTGATATACAGGAGGCCACGCCAAGAGCGTTAGATGCAGTATATGACCCCAACAGACTCACAGGTGAAGTGTCGCCTCACCTGGTTTGGGGCCCTGAATGGTAGTGCGGGAGGAGGTGTAAGGGCAGTTGTAGCACTTGTTTCGCTTGCAAGGATAAGCGCCTGGAGGGAGATCAGTGTCAAGGAACGAATTGACAAGGGAGTCGCGTAGGGAGCGATCCCTGTAGAAAGCAGAAAGCGGAGCGGGGGGAGGAAAAGATGTGCTTGGTGGTGGGATCCTGTTGGAGGTAGCGGAAGTTTCAGAGAATTATGTGCTGGACGCGGAGGCTGGTGGGCTGGTAGGTGAGGACAAGAGCAACCCTACCCCTGGTAGCGTGGTGAGAGGATGGGGTAAGGGCAAATGTTCGAGTAGTGGAAGAGATGCGACTGAGGGCAGTGATGATGGTGGAGGAAGAAAAGCGTCTTTCTTTGAAATTTGAGGGCAGACTGGAAATTGGAGGCAAATTTGATTAAGTTGACGTGCTCGGCATGGGTGCAGGAAGCATCACCAGTGTAGGGTAGGAGAAGTGTTGCTTGAAACATAAACTATTCCACGCAGCCGACAAAAAGGCAGGCCTAGCTGGGACCCCTGCGAGTGCCCATGGCCCTCCCTTTTGTTTGAAAGAAGTGGGAGGGGCCAAAGGAGAAATTATTAAGAGTGCAAACGAGTTGCACTAAACAGAGGAGAGAGGTGGTGGAGGGGAACTGGTTGGGTTTGGTGTCCAGAACGAAATGGACAGCTCTGAGGCCTTCCTGGTTGGGGATGGGGGTGTATCGGGACTGGACATCCATTGTGAAAATAAGATGATGGGGGCCAGGGAACTTGAAATCATTGAAAAGATCCAGAGTGGCGAAATGCCTTGGATGTAGGTAGGAAGGGATTGAACTAGGGGGGATAAGACAGAGTCGAGGTCTGCAGACCAGAAACTGACACGATACTCTAAGTGTGGTCTCAACAACGTCTTGTACAGTTGTTGTTGACCATTCGTCAACAGAATGAGGTTAGGAGACTCACCACACAATTTGTAATTAATCAAAGCTGGTACTTTATTATCTCTGCACAAAGAATGAAGTAACTATGTTGACCCCAGACCAACAGCTTAGATCATGAATTCTTCTGTTCCTGCTGTACCAGTACACACTCACACCACTTTTTCCAATTTGTAACATCGAGAAAGGGGATCTCTGTTGGCCAGACAATTGATCCTCCCTTCTCCCAGCTACTGGCGCGTGCGAGAGTTATTCCTGATAGCGCAATCGAAGAAGCAATCTGTAATCTCGTTAGACTCCGTGTCTGGGTCACTTATAACTGGTTTCAACCAGTCTGAGTTGAAAGGAACAAAATACAAAAGGCTGGGGTTGGGGGCAGAAACCAGGGAACTACGTGGGTTGTAACCCTGACCCAGAGCCAATAAAACAGTGGTAAGGGTCAACCAGGAGATGTGTGTTCAATGACACTGCAATGCCACATTTGCATTGATAAGGAATGATATAAAAGTGAACACTTTGATTGTGCCATCAGCGATAACTCTTGCAAGACACGAATTTCAAGGTTGTATATTGTATAGTGTACAGACTTTGATAAATGTACTTTGATTTGAACTTTGGAAAGGAAGGGGGAAGATGCCAGAATAAGAAGGTGGAGGGAGGGGAAGGAGGACATGTTGATATGTCAATTCGTGGTCTCCTCTAAGGTCACCAAGATAAAAGTTTTGAGTTCTGATGTGCCCTCGTTAGAAATGGACTGCTGAGATGATTCACTGGGATTCCTGTTACGTACATTGAGTGCCAGTCACATCTCCACTCAGTTTCAGAGTCAGTGGCCGCTTCCCGGGTATGACAGAGACGAGTCTACTAGTTGAACAGTTTGTGTTCCTCACATCAGCCTTATCAGTCACTTTGGAACCCACTGAATCAGAGTGTCCTCAGTCCTGATGGAGTTATTTCAAAAAGAAACTTGATTCATAAAGAAAATATAAGAAATGCAAAACAGTAGAGGCTGTCCCCAGATTAAGAATGCCTGAATTACAGACAACCAACCATACGTACAATTGAGCTTCCAAAATATTATTAAATTCATAAGATCAGAATCAGGTTTAATATCACCAGCAATTGTTGTGAAATTTGTTCTTTATGTGGCAGCAGTACAATGCAATACTAGATAATAAAAACTGTGAATTACTTAAGTATATATATAATAGTTCAATTAGATAAATGGTGCAAAAAGAGATTTAAAAAGTAGAGGTGGTGTTCATGGGTTCAATGTTCATTCAGAAATCTGATGGCAGAGGGGAAGAAGCTGCTCCTGAATCATTGAGTGAGTGTCTTCAGGCTCCTGCTCCTCCTTCCTGATGGTAACAATGAGAAGAGGGCACGGTCCTGAATGGTGGATGCCGTCTTTTTTAGGCATTGCTCCTTGAAGATGTCTTCAGAGCAACGTATCTACGTACATACGTTTGTTCCTAGAAATGGCAGAGC